>NW_027223038.1:1330672-1996009 GCF_043380555.1 Nothobranchius furzeri
AATTATGTTGCACGAAGCACAATTTCACATCATTCTGGGTCCATTTGTGTGAAAACAAGGTCCAATCAGACTGAAACGTTACAGGAAGGTAGAATCTATTGAGTTGTAAGTGATCTGAACGTTTCATGATGATAGCACTTTCCTAAGGGGGTCAAACCATGTCACAAATGTCACTGGATCTGGTGTCAATTTAAAGAAGTAGTCCAGTTACACATTTGTTGGCTTATAACTTGGCTTCTGAATGTCCTAGAGAGATCAGGTTTGTTTTAGTGTACTCCAATCAACATCCCCTACAACCTCAAAAAGGAATGGAGTCATTAGCACTTATGGTTTTTAAATGGCACCCAGAATTATGCTGCACTAAGCACAATTTCACATCATTCTGGGTTCATTTGTGTGAAAACAAGGTCCAATCAGGCTGAAACGTTACAGGAAGGTAGAATCTATTGAGTTGTAAGTGATCTGAACGTTTCATGATGATAGCACTTTCCTAAGGGGGTCAAACCATGTCCCAAAGGTCACCGGATCTGGTGTCAATTTAAAGAAGTAGTCCAGTTACACATTTGTGGGCTTATAACTTGGCTTCTGAATGTCCTAGAGAGATCAGGTTTGTTTTAATGTACTCCAACCAACAGCCCCTACAACCACAAAAAGGAATGGAGTCATTAGCACTTATGGTTTGTAAATGGCACCCAGAATTATGTTGCACGAAGCACAATTTCACATCATTCTGGGTCCATTTGTGTGAAAACAAGGTCCAATCAGGCTGAAACGTTACAAGAAGGTAGAATCTATTGAGTTGTAAGTGATCTGAACGTTTCATGATGATCGCACATTTCTATAGGGGGTCAAACCATGTCCCAAAGGTCACCGGATCTGGTGTCAATTTAAAGAAGTAGTCCAGTTACACATTTGTGGGCTTATAACTTGGCTTCTGAATGTCCTAGAGAGATCAGGTTTGTTGTAGTGTACTCCAATCAACAGCCCCTACAAAAAAAGGAATGGAGTCATTAGCACTTATGGTTTGTAAATGGCACCCAGAATTATGTTGCACGAAGCACAATTTCACATCATTCTGGGTCCATTTGTGTGAAAACAAGGTCCAATCAGGCTGAAACGCTACAGGAAGGTAGGATCTATTGAGTTGTAAGTGATCTAAACGTTTCATGATGATAGCACTTTCCTAAGGGGGTCAAACCATGTCCCAAAGGTCACCGGATCTGGTGTCAATTTAAAGAAGTAGTCCAGTTACACATTTGTGGGCTTATAACTTGGCTTCTGAATGTCCTAGAGAGATCAGGTTTGTTTTAGTGTACTCCAATCAACAGCCCCTACAACCACAAAAAGGAATGGAGTCATTAGCACTTATGGTTTGTAAATGGAACCCAGAATTATGTTGCACGAAGCACAATTTCACATCATTCTGGGTCCATTTGTGTGAAAACAAGGTCCAATCAGGCTGAAACGTTACAGGAAGGTAGAATCTATTGAGTTGTAAGTGATCTGAACGTTTCATGATGATAGCACTTTCCTAAGGGGGTCAAACCATGTCCCAAAGGTCACCGGATCTGGTGTCAATTTAAAGAAGTAGTCCAGTTACACATTTGTGGGCTTATAACTTGGCTTCTGAATGTCCTAGAGAGATCAGGTTTGTTTTAGTGTACTCCAATCAACAGCCCCTACAACCACAAAAAGGAATGGAGTCATTAGCACTTATGGTTTGTAAATGGCACCCAGAATTATGTTGCACGAAGCACAATTTCACATCATTCTGGGTCCATTTGTGTGAAAACAAGGACCATTCAGGCTGAAACGTTACAGGAAGGTAGAATCTATTGAGTTGTAAGTGATCTGAACGTTTCATGATGATAGCACTTTCCTAAGGGGGTCAAACCATGTCCCAAAGGTCACCTGATCTGGTGTCAATTTAAAGAAGTAGTCCAGTTACACATTTGTGGGCTTATAACTTGGCTTCTGAATGTCCTAGAGAGATCAGGTTTAATTTAGTGTACTCCAATCAACAGTCCCTACAACCACAAAAAGGAATGGAGTCATTAGCACTTATGGTTTGTAAATGGCACCCAGAATTATGTTGCACGAAGCACAATTTCACATCATTCTGGGTCCATTTGTGTGAAAACAAGGTCCAATCAGGCTGAACCGTTACAGGAAGGTAGAATCTATTGAGTTGTAAGTGATCTGAACGTTTCATGATGATAGCACTTTCCTAAGGGGGTCAAACCATGTCACAAATGTCACTGGATCTGGTGTCAATTTAAAGAAGTAGTCCAGTTACACATTTGTGGGCTTATAACTTGGCTTCTGAATGTCCTAGAGAGATCAGGTTTGTTTTAGTGTACTCCAATAAACATCCCCTACAACCTCAAAAAGGAATGGAGTCATTAGCACTTATGGTTTTTAAATGGCACCCAGAATTATGCTGCTTTAAGCACAATTTCACATCATTCTGGGTTCATTTGTGTGAAAACAAGGTCCAATCAGGCTGAAACGTTACAGGAAGGTAGAATCTATTGAGTTGTAAGTCATCTGAACGTTTCATGATGATAGCACTTTCCTAAGGGGGTCAAACCATGTCCCAAAGGTCACCGGATCTGGTGTCAATTTAAAGAAGTAGTCCAGTTACACATTTGTGGGCTTATAACTTGGCTTCTGAATGTCCTAGAGAGATCAGGTTTGTTTTAATGTACTCCAACCAACAGCCCCTACAACCACAAAAAGGAATGGAGTCATTAGCACTTATGGTTTGTAAATGGCACCCAGAATTATGTTGCACGAAGCACAATTTCACATCATTCTGGGTCCATTTGTGTGAAAACAAGGTCCAATCAGGCTGAAACGTTACAAGAAGGTAGAATCTATTGAGTTGTAAGTGATCTGAACGTTTCATGATGATCGCACATTTCTATAGGGGGTCAAACCATGTCCCAAAGGTCACCGGATCTGGTGTCAATTTAAAGAAGTAGTCCAGTTACACATTTGTGGGCTTATAACTTGGCTTCTGAATGTCCTAGAGAGATCAGGTTTGTTGTAGTGTACTCCAATCAACAGCCCCTACAAAAAAAGGAATGGAGTCATTAGCACTTATGGTTTGTAAATGGCACCCAGAATTATGTTGCACGAAGCACAATTTCACATCATTCTGGGTCCATTTGTGTGAAAACAAGGTCCAATCAGGCTGAAACGCTACAGGAAGGTAGGATCTATTGAGTTGTAAGTGATCTAAACGTTTCATGATGATAGCACTTTCCTAAGGGGGTCAAACCATGTCCCAAAGGTCACCGGATCTGGTGTCAATTTAAAGAAGTAGTCCAGTTACACATTTGTGGGCTTATAACTTGGCTTCTGAATGTCCTAGAGAGATCAGGTTTGTTTTAGTGTACTCCAATCAACAGCCCCTACAACCACAAAAAGGAATGGAGTCATTAGCACTTATGGTTTGTAAATGGAACCCAGAATTATGTTGCACGAAGCACAATTTCACATCATTCTGGGTCCATTTGTGTGAAAACAAGGTCCAATCAGGCTGAAACGTTACAGGAAGGTAGAATCTATTGAGTTGTAAGTGATCTGAACGTTTCATGATGATAGCACTTTCCTAAGGGGGTCAAACCATGTCCCAAAGGTCACCGGATCTGGTGTCAATTTAAAGAAGTAGTCCAGTTACACATTTGTGGGCTTATAACTTGGCTTCTGAATGTCCTAGAGAGATCAGGTTTGTTTTAGTGTACTCCAATCAACAGCCCCTACAACCACAAAAAGGAATGGAGTCATTAGCACTTATGGTTTGTAAATGGCACCCAGAATTATGTTGCACGAAGCACAATTTCACATCATTCTGGGTCCATTTGTGTGAAAACAAGGACCATTCAGGCTGAAACGTTACAGGAAGGTAGAATCTATTGAGTTGTAAGTGATCTGAACGTTTCATGATGATAGCACTTTCCTAAGGGGGTCAAACCATGTCCCAAAGGTCACCTGATCTGGTGTCAATTTAAAGAAGTAGTCCAGTTACACATTTGTGGGCTTATAACTTGGCTTCTGAATGTCCTAGAGAGATCAGGTTTAATTTAGTGTACTCCAATCAACAGTCCCTACAACCACAAAAAGGAATGGAGTCATTAGCACTTATGGTTTGTAAATGGCACCCAGAATTATGTTGCACGAAGCACAATTTCACATCATTCTGGGTCCATTTGTGTGAAAACAAGGTCCAATCAGGCTGAACCGTTACAGGAAGGTAGAATCTATTGAGTTGTAAGTGATCTGAACGTTTCATGATGATAGCACTTTCCTAAGGGGGTCAAACCATGTCACAAATGTCACTGGATCTGGTGTCAATTTAAAGAAGTAGTCCAGTTACACATTTGTGGGCTTATAACTTGGCTTCTGAATGTCCTAGAGAGATCAGGTTTGTTTTAGTGTACTCCAATAAACATCCCCTACAACCTCAAAAAGGAATGGAGTCATTAGCACTTATGGTTTTTAAATGGCACCCAGAATTATGCTGCTTTAAGCACAATTTCACATCATTCTGGGTTCATTTGTGTGAAAACAAGGTCCAATCAGGCTGAAACGTTACAGGAAGGTAGAATCTATTGAGTTGTAAGTCATCTGAACGTTTCATGATGATAGCACTTTCCTAAGGGGGTCAAACCATGTCCCAAAGGTCACCGGATCTGGTGTCAATTTAAAGAAGTAGTCCAGTTACACATTTGTGGGCTTATAACTTGGCTTCTGAATGTCCTAGAGAGATCAGGTTTGTTTTAGTGTACTCCAATCAACAGCCCCTACAACCACAAAAAGATATGGAGTCATTAGCACTTATGGTTTGTAAATGGAACCCAGAATTATGTTGCACGAAGCACAATTTCACATCATTCTGGGTCCATTTGTGTGAAAACAAGGTCCAATCAGGCTGAAACGTTACAGGAAGGTAGAATCTATTGAGTTGTAAGTGATCTGAACGTTTCATGATGATAGCACTTTCCTAAGGGGGTCAAACCATGTCCCAAAGGTCACCGGATCTGGTGTCAATTTAAAGAAGTAGTCCAGTTACACATTTGTGGGCTTATAACTTGGCTTCTGAATGTCCTAGAGAGATCAGGTTTGTTTTAGTGTACTCCAATCAACAGCCCCTACAACCACAAAAAGGAATGGAGTCATTAGCACTTATGGTTTGTAAATGGCACCCAGAATTATGTTGCACGAAGCACAATTTCACATCATTCTGGGTCCATTTGTGTGAAAACAAGGACCAATCAGGCTGAAACGTTACAGGAAGGTAGAATCTATTGAGTTGTAAGTGATCTGAACGTTTCATGATGATAGCACTTTCCTAAGGGGGTCAAACCATGTCCCAAAGGTCACCTGATCTGGTGTCAATTTAAAGAAGTAGTCCAGTTACACATTTGTGGGCTTATAACTTGGCTTCTGAATGTCCTAGAGAGATCAGGTTTAATTTAGTGTACTCCAATCAACAGCCCCTACAACCACAAAAAGGAATGGAGTCATTAGCACTTATGGTTTGTAAATGGCACCCAGAATTATGTTGCACGAAGCACAATTTCACATCATTCTGGGTCCATTTGTGTGAAAACAAGGTCCAATCAGGCTGAACCGTTACAGGAAGGTAGAATCTATTGAGTTGTAAGTGATCTGAACGTTTCATGATGATAGCACTTTCCTAAGGGGGTCAAACCATGTCACAAATGTCACTGGATCTGGTGTCAATTTAAAGAAGTAGTCCAGTTACACATTTGTGGGCTTATAACTTGGCTTCTGAATGTCCTAGAGAGATCAGGTTTGTTTTAGTGTACTCCAATCATCATCCCCTACAACCTCAAAAAGGAATGGAGTCATTAGCACTTATGGTTTTTAAATGGCACCCAGAATTATGCTGCTTTAAGCACAATTTCACATCATTCTGGGTTCATTTGTGTGAAAACAAGGTCCAATCAGGCTGAAACGTTACAGGAAGGTAGAATCTATTGAGTTGTAAGTCATCTGAACGTTTCATGATGATAGCACTTTCCTAAGGGGGTCAAACCATGTCCCAAAGGTCACCGGATCTGGTGTCAATTTAAAGAAGTAGTCCAGTTACACATTTGTGGGCTTATAACTTGGCTTCTGAATGTCCTAGAGAGATAAGGTTTTTTTAATGTACTCCAACCAACAGCCCCTACAACCACAAAAAGGAATGGAGTCATTAGCACTTATGGTTTGTAAATGGCACCCAGAATTATGTTGCACGAAGCACAATTTCACATCATTCTGGGTCCATTTGTGTGAAAACAAGGTCCAATCAGGCTGAAACGTTACAAGATGGTAGAATCTATTGAGTTGTAAGTGATCTGAACGTTTCATGATGATTGCACATTCCTATAGGGGGTCAAACCATGTCCCAAAGGTCACCGGATCTGTTGTCAATTTAAAGAAGTAGTGCAGTTACACATTTGTGGGCTTATAACTTGGCTTCTGAATGTCCTAGAGAGATCAGGTTTGTTTTAGTGTAATCCAATCAACAGCCCCTACAACCACAAAAAGGAATGGAGTCATTAGCACTTATGGTTTGTAAATGGCACCCAGAAATATGTTGCACGAAGCACAATTTCACATCATTCTGGGTCCATTTGTGTGAAAACAAGGTCCAATCAGGCTGAAACGTTACAGGAAGGTAGAATCTATTGAGTTGTAAGTGATCTGAACGTTTCATGATGATAGCACTTTCCTAAGGGGGTCAAAACATGTCCCAAAGGTCACCGGATCTGTTGTCAATTTAAAGAAGTAGTCCAGTTACACATTTGTGGGCTTATAACTTGGCCTCTGAATGTCCTAGAGAGATCAGGTTTGTTTTAGTGTACTCCAATCAACATCACCTACAACCTGATAAAGGAATGGAGTCATTCACACTTATGGTTTGTAAATGGCACCCAGAATTATGTTGCACAAAGCACAATTTCACATCATTCTGGGTCCATTTGTGTGAAAACAAGGTCCAGTCAGGCTGAAACGTTACAAGAAGGTAGAATCTATTGAGTTGTAAGTGATCTGAACGTTTCATGATGATCGCACATTTCTATCGCGGGTCAAACCATGTCCCAAAGGTCACCGGATCTGGTGTCAATTTAAAGAAGTAGTCCAGTTACACATTTGTGGGCTTATAACTTGGCTTCTGAATGTCCTAGAGAGATCAGGTTTGTTTTAGTGTACTCCAATCAACAGCCCCTACAACCTCAAAAAGGAATGGAGTCATTAGCACTTATGGTTTTTAAATGGCACCCAGAAATATGTTGCACAAAGCACAATTTCACATCATTCTGGGTTCATTTGTGTGAAAACAAGGTCCAATCAGGCTGAAACGTTACAGGAAGGTAGAATCTATTGAGTTGTAAGTGATCTGAACGTTTCAAGATGATCGCACATTCCTATAGGGGGTCAAACCATGTACCAAAGGTCACCGGGCCTGGTGTCACTTTAAAGAAGTAGTCCAGTACAACCTTTTGTGGGCTTATAACTTGGCTTCTGAATGTCCTAGAGAGGTTAGGTTTGTTTTAGTGTTCTCCAATCAACATCCCCTACAACCTCAAAAAGGAATGGAGTCATTAGCACTTATGGTTTTTAAATGGCACCCAGAATTATGTTGCACGAAGCACAATTTCACATCATTCTGGGTCCATTTGTGTGAAAACAAGGTGCAATCAGGCTGAAACATTACAGGAAGGTAGAATCTATTGAGTTGTAAGTGATCTGAACGTTTCATGATGATAGCACTTTCCTAAGGGGGTCAAATCATGTCCCAAAGGTCAACGGATCTGTTGTCAATTTAAAGAAGTAGTCCAGTTACACATTTGTGGGCTTATAACTTGGCTTCTGAATGTCCTAGGGAGATCAGGTTTGTTTTAGTGTACTCCAATCAACAGCCCCTACAACCACAAAAAGGAATGGAGTCATTAGCACTTATGGTTTTTAAATGGCACCCAGAATGATGTTGCACGAAGCACAATTTCACATCATTCTGGGTCCATTTGTGTGAAAACAAGGTCCAATCAGGCTGAAACATTACAGGAAGGTAGAATCTATTGAGTTGTAAGTGATCTGAACGTTTCATGATGATAGCCCTTTCCTAAGGGGGTCAAACCATGTCCCAAAGGTCACCTGATCTGGTGTCAATTTAAAGAAGTAGTCCAGTTACACATTTGTGGGCTTATAACTTGGCTTCTGAATGTCCTAGAGAGATCAGGTTTGTTTTAGTGTACTCCAATCAACAGCCCCTACAAAAAAAGGAATGGAGTCATTAGCACTTATGGCTTGTAAATGGCACCCAGAATTATGTTGCACGAAGCACAATTTCACATCATTCTGGGTCCATTTGTGTGAAAACAAGGTCCAATCAGGCTGAAACGTTACAGGAAGGTAGACTCTATTGAGTTGTAAGTGATCTGAACGTTTCATGATGATAGTACTTTCCTAAGGGGGTCAAACCATGTCCCAAAGGTCACCGGATATGTTGTCAATTTAAAGAAGTAGTCCAGTTACACATTTGTGGGATTATAACTTGGCTTCTGAATGTCCTAGAGAGATCAGGTTTGTTTTAGTGTACTCCAATCAACAGCCCCTACAACCACAAAAAGGAATGGAGTCATTAGCACTTATGGTTTGTAAATGGCACCCAGAATTATGTTGCACGAAGCACAATTTCACATCATTCTGGGACCATTTGTGTGAAAACAAGGTCCAATCAGGCTGAAACGTTACAGGAAGGTAGAATCGATTGAGTTGTAAGTGATCTGAACGTTTCATGATGATAGTACTTTCCTAAGGGGGTCAAACCATGTCCCAAAGGTCACCGGATCTGTTGTCAATTTAAAGAAGTAGTCCAGTTACACATTTGTGGGCTTATAACTTGGCTTCTGAATGTCCTAGAGAGATCAGGTTTGTTTTAGTGTACTCCAATCAACATCCCCTACAACCTGAAAAAGGAATGGAGTCATTAGCACTTATGGTTTGTAAATGGCACCCAGAATTATGTTGCACAAAGCACAATTTCACATCATTCTGGGTCCATTTGTGTGAAAACAAGGTCCAATCAGGCTGAAACGCTACAGGAAGGTAGAATCTATTGAGTTGTAAGTGATCTGAACGTTTCATGATGATAGCACTTTCCTAATTGGGTCAAACCATGTCCCAAAGGTCACCGGATCCGGTGTCAATTTAAAGAAGTAGTCCAGTTACACATTTGTGGGCTTATAACTTGGCTTCTGAATGTCCTAGAGAGATCAGGTTTGTTTTAGTGTACTCCAATCAACAGCCCCTACAACCACAAAAAGGAATGGAGTCATTAGCACTTATGGTTTGTAAATGGCACCCAGAATTATGTTGCACGAAGTACAATTTCACATCATTCTGGGTCCATTTGTGTGAAAACAAGGTCCAATCAGGCTGAACCGTTACAGGAAGGTAGAATCTATTGAGTTGTAAGTGATCTGAACGTTTCATGATGATAGCACTTTCCTAAGGGGGTCAAACCATGTCACAAATGTCACTGGATCTGGTGTCAATTTAAAGAAGTAGTCCAGTTACACATTTGTGGGCTTATAACTTGGCTTCTGAATGTCCTAGAGAGATCAGGTTTGTTTTAGTGTACTCCAATCAACATCCCCTACAACCTCAAAAAGGAATGGAGTCATTAGCACTTATGGTTTTTAAATGGCACCCAGAATTATGCTGCTTTAAGCACAATTTCACATCATTCTGGGTTCATTTGTGTGAAAACAAGGTCCAATCAGGCTGAAACGTTACAGGAAGGTAGAATCTATTGAGTTGTAAGTCATCTGAACGTTTCATGATGATAGCACTTTCCTAAGGGGGTCAAACCATGTCCCAAAGGTCACCGGATCTGGTGTCAATTTAAAGAAGTAGTCCAGTTACACATTTGTGGGCTTATAACTTGGCTTCTGAATGTCCTAGAGAGATTAGGTTTGTTTTAATGTACTCCAACCAACAGCCCCTACAACCACAAAAAGGAATGGAGTCATTAGCACTTAAGGTTTGTAAATGGCACCCAGAATTATGTTGCACGAAGCACAATTTCACATCATTCTGGGTCCATTTGTGTGAAAACAAGGTCCAATCAGGCTGAAACGTTACAAGATGGTAGAATCTATTGAGTTGTAAGTGATCTGAACGTTTCATGATGATCGCACATTCCTATAGGGGGTCAAACAATGTCCCAAAGGTCACCGGATCTGGTGTCAATTTAAAGAAGTAGTCCAGTTACACATTTGTGGGCTTATAACTTGGCTTCTGAATGTCCTAGAGAGATCAGGTTTGTTTTAGTGTACTCCAATCAACAGCCCCTACAAAAAAAGGAATGGAGTCATTAGCACTTATGGCTTGTAAATGGCACCCAGAATTATGTTGCACGAAGCACAATTTCACATCATTCTGGGTCCATTTGTGTTAAAACAAGGTCCAATCAGGCTGAAACGCTACAGGAAGGTAGAATATATTGAGTTGTAAGTGATCTGAACGTTTCATGATGATAGCACTTTCCTAAGGGGGTCAAACCATGTCCCAAAGGTCACCGGATCTGGTGTCAATTTAAAGAAGTAGTCCAGTTACACATTTGTGGGCTTATAACTTGGCTTCTGAATGTCCTAGAGAGATCAGGTTTGTTTTAGTGTAATCCAATCAACAGCCCCTACAACCACAAAAAGGAATGGAGTCATTAGCACTTATGGTTTGTAAATGGCACCCAGAATTATGTTGCACGAAGCACAATTTCACATCATTCTGGGTCCATTTGTGTGAAAACAAGGTCCAATCAGGCTGAAACGTTACAGGAAGGTAGAATCTATTGAGTTGTAAGTGATCTGAACGTTTCATGATGATAGCACTTTCCTAAGGGGGTCAAAACATGTCCCAAAGGTCACCGGATCTGTTGTCAATTTAAAGAAGTAGTCCAGTTACACATTTGTGGGCTTATAACTTGGCCTCTGAATGTCCTAGAGAGATCAGGATTGTTTTAGTGTACTCCAATCAACATCACCTACAACCTGAAAAAGGAATGGAGTCATTCACACTTATGGTTTGTAAATGGCACCCAGAATTATGTTGCACAAAGCACAATTTCACATCATTCTGGGTCCATTTGTGTGAAAACAAGGTCCAGTCAGGCTGAAACGTTACAAGAAGGTAGAATCTATTGAGTTGTAAGTGATCTGAACGTTTCATGATGATCGCACATTTCTATCGCGGGTCAAACCATGTCCGAAAGGTCACCGGATCTGGTGTCAATTTAAAGAAGTAGTCCAGTTACACATTTGTGGGCTTATAACTTGGCTTCTGAATGTCCTAGAGAGATCAGGTTTGTTTTAGTGTACTCCAATCAACAGCCCCTACAACCTCAAAAAGGAATGGAGTCATTAGCACTTATGGTTTTTAAATGGCACCCAGAAATATGTTGCACAAAGCACAATTTCACATCATTCTGGGTTCATTTGTGTGAAAACAAGGTCCAATCAGGCTGAAACGTTACAGGAAGGTAGAATCTATTGAGTTGTAAGTGATCTGAACGTTTCAAGATGATCGCACATTCCTATAGGGGGTCAAACCATGTACCAAAGGTCACCGGGCCTGGTGTCACTTTAAAGAAGTAGTCCAGTACAACCTTTTGTGGGCTTATAACTTGGCTTCTGAATGTCCTAGAGAGGTTAGGTTTGTTTTAGTGTTCTCCAATCAACATCCCCTACAACCTCAAAAAGGAATGGAGTCATTAGCACTTATGGTTTTTAAATGGCACCCAGAATTATGTTGCACGAAGCACAATTTCACATCATTCTGGGTCCATTTGTGTGAAAACAAGGTGCAATCAGGCTGAAACATTACAGGAAGGTAGAATCTATTGAGTTGTAAGTGATCTGAATGTTTCATGATGATAGCACTTTCCTAAGGGGGTCAAATCATGTCCCAAATGTCAACGGATCTGTTGTCAATTTAAAGAAGTAGTCCAGTTACACATTTGTGGGCTTATAACTTGGCTTCTGAATGTCCTAGAGAGATCAGGTTTGTTTTAGTGTACTCCAATCAACAGCCCCTACAAAAAAAGGAATGGAGTCATTAGCACTTATGGCTTGTAAATGGCACCCAGAATTATGTTGCACAAAGCACAATTTCACATCATTCTGGGTCCATTTGTGTGAAAACAAGGTCCAATCAGGCTGAAACGTTACAGGAAGGTAGACTCTATTGAGTTGTAAGTGATCTGAACGTTTCATGATGATAGTACTTTCCTAAGGGGGTCAAACCATGTCCCAAAGGTCACCGGATATGTTGTCAATTTAAAGAAGTAGTCCAGTTACACATTTGTGGGATTATAACTTGGCTTCTGAATGTCCTAGAGAGATCAGGTTTGTTTTAGTGTACTCCAATCAACAGCCCCTACAACCACAAAAAGGAATGGAGTCATTAGCACTTATGGTTTGTAAATGGCACCCAGAATTATGTTGCACGAAGCACAATTTCACATCATTCTGGGACCATTTGTGTGAAAACAAGGTCCAATCAGGCTGAAACGTTACAGGAAGGTAGAATCTATTGAGTTGTAAGTGATCTGAACGTTTCTTGATGATAGTACTTTCCTAAGGGGGTCAAACCATGTCCCAAAGGTCACCGGATCTGTTGTCAATTTAAAGTAGTAGTCCAGTTACACATTTGTGGGCTTATAACTTGGCTTCTGAATGTCCTAGAGAGATCAGGTTTGTTTTAGTGTACTCCAATCAACATCCCCTACAACCTGAAAAAGGAATGGAGTCATTCGCACTTATGGTTTGTAAATGGCACCCAGAATTATGTTGCACAAAGCACAATTTCACATCATTCTGGGTCCATTTGTGTGAAAACAAGGTCCAATCAGGCTGAAACGCTACAGGAAGGTAGAATCTATTGAGTTTTAAGTGATCTGAACGTTTCATGATGATAGCACTTTCCTAAGGGGGTCAAACCATGTCCCAAAGGTCACCGGATCCGGTGTCAATTTAAAGAAGTAGTCCAGTTACACATTTGTGGGCACATAACTTGGCTTCTGAATGTCCTAGAGAGATCAGGTTTGTTTTAGTGTACTCCAATCAACAGCCCCTACAACCACAAAAAGGAATGGAGTCATTAGCACTTATGGTTTGTAAATGGCACCCAGAATTATGTTGCACGAAGTACAATTTCACATCATTCTGGGTCCATTTGTGTGAAAACAAGGTCCAATCAGGCTGAAACGTTACAAGAAGGTAGAATCTATTGAGTTGTAAGTGATCTGAACGTTTCATGATGATCGCACATTTCTATAGGGGGTCAAACCATGTCCCAAAGGTCACCGGATCTGGTGTCAATTTAAAGAAGTAGTCCAGTTACACATTTGTGGGCTTATAACTTGGCTTCTGAATGTCTTAGAGAGATCAGGTTTGTTTTAGTGTACTCCAATCAACAGCCCCTACAAAAAAAGGAATGGAGTCATTAGCACTTATGGTTTGTAAATGGCACCCAGAATTATGTTGCACGAAGCACAATTTCACATCATTCTGGGTCCATTTGTGTGAAAACAAGGTCCAATCAGGCTGAAACGCTACAGGAAGGTAGAATCTATTGAGTTGTAAGTGATCTGAACGTTTCATGATGATAGCACTTTCCTAAGGGGGTCAAACCATGTCCCAAAGGTCACCGGATCTGGTGTCAATTTAAAGAAGTAGTCAAGTTACACATTTGTGGGCTTATAACTTGGCTTCTGAATGTCCTAGAGAGATCAGGTTTGTTTTAGTGTACTCCAATCAACAGCCCCTACAACCACAAAAAGGAATGGAGTCATTAGCACTTATGGTTTGTAAATGGCACCCAGAATTATGTTGCACGAAGCACAATTTCACATCATTCTGGGTCCATTTGTGTGAAAACAAGGTCCAATCAGGCTGAAACGTTACAGGAAGGAAGAATCTATTGAGTTGTAAGTGATCTGAACGTTTCATGATGATAGTACTTTCCTAAGGGGGTCAAACCATGTCCCAAAGGTCACCGGATCTGTTGTCAATTTAAAGAAGTAGTCCAGTTACACATTTGTGGGCTTATAACTTGGCTTCTGAATGTCCTAGAGAGATCAGGTTTGTTTTAGTGTACTCCAATCAACATCCCCTACAACCTGAAAAAGGAATGGAGTTATTCGCACTTATGGTTTGTAAATGGCACCCAGAATTATGTTGCACAAAGCACAATTTCACATCATTCTGGGTCCATTTGTGTGAAAACAAGGTCCAATCAGGCTGAAACGCTACAGGAAGGTAGAATCTATTGAGTTGTAAGTGATCTGAATGTTTCATGATGATAGCACTTTCCTAATTGGGTCAAACCATGTCCCAAAGGTCACCGGATCTAGTGTCAATTTAAAGAAGTAGTCCAGTTACACATTTGTGGGCTTATAACTTGGCTTCTGAATGTCCTAGAGAGATCAGGTTT
Organism: Nothobranchius furzeri; assembly: GCF_043380555.1. Classification (NCBI taxonomy): domain Eukaryota; kingdom Metazoa; phylum Chordata; class Actinopteri; order Cyprinodontiformes; family Nothobranchiidae; genus Nothobranchius; species Nothobranchius furzeri. The sequence continues at coordinate 1,345,190 of NW_027223038.1, forward strand.
GTTTTAGTGTACTCCAATCAACAGCCCCTACAACCACAAAAAGGAATGGAGTCATTAGCACTTATGGTTTGTAAATGGCACCCAGAATTATGTTGCACGAAGCACAATTTCACATCATTCTGGGTCCATTTGTGTGAAAACAAGGTCCAATCAGGCTGAAGTATTACAGGAAGGTAGAATCTATTGAGTTGTAAGTGATCTGAACGTTTCATGATGATCGCACATTTCTATAGGGGGTCAAACCATGTCCCAAAGGTCACCGGATCTGGTGTCAATTTAAAGAAGTAGTCCAGTTACACATTTGTGGGCTTATAACTTGGCTTCTGAATGTCCTAGAGAGATCAGGTTTGTTTTAGTGTACTCCAATCAACAGCCCCTACAAACTCTAAAAGGAATGGAGTCATTAGCACTTATGGTTTGTAAATGGCACCCAGAATTATGTTGCACGAAGCACAATTTCACATCATTCTGGGTCCATTTGTAAGAAAACAAGGTCCAATCAGGCTGAAGTATTACAGGAAGGTAGAATCTATTGAGTTGTAAGTGATCTGAACGTTTCATGATGATAGCACTTTCCTAAGGGGGTCAAACCATGTCCCAAAGGTCACCGGATCTGGTGTCAATTTAAAGAAGTAGTCCAGTTACACATTTGTGGGCTTATAACTTGGCTTCTGAATGTCCTAGAGAGATCAGGTTTGTTTTAGTGTACTCCAATCAACAGCCCCTACAACCACAAAAAGGAATGGAGTCATTAGCACTTATGGTTTGTAAATGGCACCCAGAATTATGTTGCACGAAGCACAATTTCACATCATTCTGGGTCCATTTGTGTGAAAACAAGGTCCAATCAGGCTGAAACGCCTTAGGAAGGTAGAATCTATTGAGTTGTAAGTGATCTGAACGTTTCATGATGATAGCACTTTCCTAAGGGGGTCAAACCATGTCCCAAATGTCACCGGATCTGGTGTCAATTTAAAGAAGTAGTCCAGTTACACATTTGTGGGCTTATAACTTGGCTTCTGAATGTCCTAGAGAGATCAGGTTTGTTTTAATGTACTCCAACCAACAGCCCCTACAACCACAAAAAGGAATGGAGTCATTAGCACTTATGGTTTGTAAATGGCACCCAGAATTATGTTGCACGAAGCACAATTTCACATCATTCTGGGTCCATTTGTGTGAAAACAAGGTCCAATCAGGCTGAAACGTTACAAGAAGGTAGAATCTATTGAGTTGTAAGTGATCTGAACGTTTCATGATGATCGCACATTTCTATAGGGGGTCAAACCATGTCCCAAAGGTCACCGGATCTGGTGTCAATTTAAAGAAGTAGTCCAGTTACACATTTGTGGGCTTATAACTTGGCTTCTGAATGTCCTAGAGAGATCAGGTTTGTTTTAGTGTACTCCAATTAACAGCCCCTACAAAAAAAGGAATGGAGTCATTAGCACTTATGGTTTGTAAATGGCACCCAGAATTATGTTGCACGAAGCACAATTTCACATCATTCTGGGTCCATTTGTGTGAAAACAAGGTCCAATCAGGCTGAAACGCTACAGGAAGGTAGAATCTATTGAGTTGTAAGTGATCTAAACGTTTCATGATGATAGCACTTTCCTAAGGGGGTCAAACCATGTCCCAAAGGTCACCGGATCTGGTGTCAATTTAAAGAAGTAGTCCAGTTACACATTTGTAGGCTTATAACTTGGCTTCTGAATGTCCTAGAGAGATCAGGTTTGTTTTAGTGTACTCCAATCAACAGCCCCTACAACCACAAAAATGAATGGAGTCATTAGCACTTATGGTTTGTAAATGGCACCCAGAATTATGTTGCACGAAGCACAATTTCACATCATTCTGGGTCCATTTGTGTGAAAACAAGGTCCAATCAGGCTGAAACATTAGAGGAAGGAAGAATCTATTGAGTTGTAAGTGATCTGAACGTTTCATGATGATAGTACTTTCCTAAGGGGGTCAACCCATGTCCCAAAGGTCACCGGATCTGTTGTCAATTTAAAGAAGTAGTCCAGTTACACATTTGTGGGCTTATAACTTGGCTTCTGAATGTCCTAGAGAGATCAGGTTTAATTTAGTGTACTCCAATCAACAGCCCCTACAACCTGAAAGAAGAATGGAGTCATTCGCACTTATGGTTTGTAAATGGCACCCAGAATTATGTTGCACAAAGCACAATTTCACATCATTCTGGGTCCATTTGTGTGAAAACAAGGTCCAATCAGGTTGAAACGCTACAGAAAGGTAGAATCTATTGAGTTGTAAGTGATCTGAACGTTTCATGATGATAGCACTTTCCTAAGGGGGTCAAACCATGTCCCAAAGGTCACCGGATCTGGTGTCAATTTAAAGAAGTAGTCCAGTTACACATTTGTGGGCTTATAACTTGGCTTCTGAATGTCCTAGAGAGATCAGGTTTGTTTTAGTGTACTCCAATCAACAGCCCCTACAACCACAAAAAGGAATGGAGTCATTAGCACTTATGGTTTGTAAATGGCACCCAGAATTATGTTGCACGAAGCACAATTTCACATCATTCTGGGTCCATTTGTGTGAAAACAAGGTCCAATCAGGCTGAAACGCTACAGGAAGGTAGAATCTATTGAGTTGTAAGTGATCTAAACGTTTCATGATGATAGCACTTTCCTAAGGGGGTCAAACCATGTCCCAAAGGTCACCGGATCTGGTGTCAATTTAAAGAAGTAGTCAAGTTACACATTTGTGGGCTTATAACTTGGCTTCTGAATGTCCTAGAGAGATCAGGTTTGTTTTAGTGTACTCCAATCAACAGCCCCTACAACCACAAAAAGGAATGGAGTCATTAGCACTTATGGTTTGTAAATGGCACCCAGAATTATGTTGCACGAAGCACAATTTCACATCATTCTGGGTCCATTTGTGTGAAAACAAGGTCCAATCAGGCTGAAACGTTACAGGAAGGAAGAATCTATTGAGTTGTAAGTGATCTGAACGTTTCATGATGATAGTACTTTCCTAAGGGGGTCAAACCATGTCCCAAAGGTCACCGGATCTGTTGTCAATTTAAAGAAGTAGTCCAGTTACACATTTGTGGGCTTATAACTTGGCTTCTGAATGTCCTAGAGAGATCAGGTTTGTTTTAGTGTACTCCAATCAACATCCCCTACAACCTGAAAAAGGAATGGAGTTATTCGCACTTATGGTTTGTAAATGGCACCCAGAATTATGTTGCACAAAGCACAATTTCACATCATTCTGGGTCCATTTGTGTGAAAACAAGGTCCAATCAGGCTGAAACGCTACAGGAAGGTAGAATCTATTGAGTTGTAAGTGATCTGAATGTTTCATGATGATAGCACTTTCCTAATTGGGTCAAACCATGTCCCAAAGGTCACCGGATCTAGTGTCAATTTAAAGAAGTAGTCCAGTTACACATTTGTGGGCTTATAACTTGGCTTCTGAATGTCCTAGAGAGATCAGGTTTGTTTTAGTGTACTCCAATCAACAGCCCCTACAACCACAAAAAGGAATGGAGTCATTAGCACTTATGGTTTGTAAATGGCACCCAGAATTATGTTGCACGAAGCACAATTTCACATCATTCTGGGTCCATTTGTGTGAAAACAAGGTCCAATCAGGCTGAAGTATTACAGGAAGGTAGAATCTATTGAGTTGTAAGTGATCTGAACGTTTCATGATGATCGCACATTTCTATAGGGGGTCAAACCATGTCCCAAAGGTCACCGGATCTGGTGTCAATTTAAAGAAGTAGTCCAGTTACACATTTGTGGGCTTATAACTTGGCTTCTGAATGTCCTAGAGAGATCAGGTTTGTTTTAGTGTACTCCAATCAACAGCCCCTACAAACTCTAAAAGGAATGGAGTCATTAGCACTTATGGTTTGTAAATGGCACCCAGAATTATGTTGCACGAAGCACAATTTCACATCATTCTGGGTCCATTTGTGTGAAAACAAGGTCCAATCAGGCTGAAGTATTACAGGAAGGTAGAATCTATTGAGTTGTAAGTGATCTGAACGTTTCATGATGATAGCACTTTCCTAAGGGGGTCAAACCATGTCCCAAAGGTCACCGGATCTGGTGTCAATTTAAAGAAGTAGTCCAGTTACACATTTGTGGGCTTATAACTTGGCTTCTGAATGTCCTAGAGAGATCAGGTTTGTTTTAGTGTACTCCAATCAACAGCCCCTACAACCACAAAAAGGAATGGAGTCATTAGCACTTATGGTTTATAAATGGCACCCAGAATTATGTTGCACGAAGCACAATTTCACATCATTCTGGGTCCATTTGTGTGAAAACAAGGTCCAATCAGGCTGAAACGCCTTAGGAAGGTAGAATCTATTGAGTTGTAAGTGATCTGAACGTTTCATGATGATAGCACTTTCCTAAGGGGGTCAAACCATGTCCCAAATGTCACCAGATCTGGTGTCAATTTAAAGAAGTAGTCCAGTTACACATTTGTGGGCTTATAACTTGGCTTCTGAATGTCCTAGAGAGATCAGGTTTGTTTTAATGTACTCCAACCAACAGCCCCTACAACCACAAAAAGGAATGGAGTCATTAGCACTTATGGTTTGTAAATGGCACCCAGAATTATGTTGCACGAAGCACAATTTCACATCATTCTGGGTCCATTTGTGTGAAAACAAGGTCCAATCAGGCTGAAACGTTACAAGAAGGTAGAATCTATTGAGTTGTAAGTGATCTGAACGTTTCATGATGATCGCACATTTCTATAGGGGGTCAAACCATGTCCCAAAGGTCACCGGATCTGGTGTCAATTTAAAGAAGTAGTCCAGTTACACATTTGTGGGCTTATAACTTGGCTTCTGAATGTCCTAGAGAGATCAGGTTTGTTTTAGTGTACTCCAATTAACAGCCCCTACAAAAAAAGGAATGGAGTCATTAGCACTTATGGTTTGTAAATGGCACCCAGAATTATGTTGCACGAAGCACAATTTCACATCATTCTGGGTCCATTTGTGTGAAAACAAGGTCCAATCAGGCTGAAACGCTACAGGAAGGTAGAATCTATTGAGTTGTAAGTGATCTAAACGTTTCATGATGATAGCACTTTCCTAAGGGGGTCAAACCATGTCCCAAAGGTCACCGGATCTGGTGTCAATTTAAAGAAGTAGTCCAGTTACACATTTGTAGGCTTATAACTTGGCTTCTGAATGTCCTAGAGAGATCAGGTTTGTTTTAGTGTACTCCAATCAACAGCCCCTACAACCACAAAAAGGAATGGAGTCATTAGCACTTATGGTTTGTAAATGGCACCCAGAATTATGTTGCACGAAGCACAATTTCACATCATTCTGGGTCCATTTGTGTGAAAACAAGGTCCAATCAGGCTGAAACGTTAGAGGAAGGAAGAATCTATTGAGTTGTAAGTGATCTGAACGTTTCATGATGATAGTACTTTCCTAAGGGGGTCAACCCATGTCCCAAAGGTCACCGGATCTGTTGTCAATTTAAAGAAGTAGTCCAGTTACACATTTGTGGGCTTATAACTTGGCTTCTGAATGTCCTAGAGAGATCAGGTTTGTTTTAGTGTACTCCAATCAACATCCCCTACAACCTGAAAAAGGAATGGAGTTATTCGCACTTATGGTTTGTAAATGGCACCCAGAACTATGTTGCACAAAGCACAATTTCACATCATTCTGGGTCCATTTGTGTGAAAACAAGGTCCAATCAGGCTGAAACGCTACAGGAAGGTAGAATCTATTGAGTTGTAAGTGATCTGAACGTTTCATGATGATAGCACTTTCCTAATTGGGTCAAACCATGTCCCAAAGGTCACCTGATCTAGTGTCAATTTAAAGAAGTAGTCCAGTTAAACATTTGTGGGCTTATAACTTGGCTTCTGAATGTCCTAGAGAGATCAGGTTTGTTTTAGTGTACTCCAATCAACAGCCCCTACAACCCCAAAAAGGAATGGAGTCATTAGCACTTATGGTTTATAAATGGCACCCAGAATTATGTTGCACGAAGCACAATTTCACATCATTCTGGGTCCATTTGTGTGAAAACAAGGTCCAATCAGGCTGAAGTATTACAGGAAGGTAGAATCTATTGAGTTGTAAGTGATCTGAACGTTTCATGATGATAGCACTTTCCTAAGGGGGTCAAACCATGTCCCAAAGGTCACCTGATCTGGTGTCAATTTAAAGAAGTAGTCCAGTTACACATTTGTGGTCTTATAACTTGGCTTCTGAATGTCCTAGAGAGATCAGGTTTGTTTTAATGTACTCCAACCAACAGCCCCTACAACCACAAAAAGGAATGGAGTCATTAGCACTTATGGTTTGTAAATGGCACCCAGAATTATGTTGCACGAAGCACAATTTCACATCATTCTGGGTCCATTTGTGTGAAAACAAGGTCCAATCAGGCTGAAACGTTACAAGAAGGTAGAATCTATTGAGTTGTAAGTGATCTGAACGTTTCATGATGATCGCACATTTCTATAGGGGGTCAAACCATGTCCCAAAGGTCACCGGATCTGGTGTCAATTTAAAGAAGTAGTCCAGTTACACATTTGTGGGCTTATAACTTGGCTTCTGAATGTCCTAGAGAGATCAGGTTTGTTTTAGTGTACTCCAATCAACAGCCCCTACAAAAAAAGGAATGGAGTCATAAGCACTTATGGTTTGTAAATGGCACCCAGAATTATGTTGCACGAAGCACAATTTCACATCATTCTGGGTCCATTTGTGTGAAAACAAGGTCCAATCAGGCTGAAACGCTACAGGAAGGTAGAATCTATTGAGTTGTAAGTGATCTAAACGTTTCATGATGATAGCACTTTCCTAAGGGGGTCAAACCATGTCCCAAAGGTCAACGGATCTGGTGTCAATTTAAAGAAGTAGTCCAGTTACACATTTGTGGGCTTATAACTTGGCTTCTGAATGTCCTAGAGAGATCAGGTTTGTTTTAGTGTACTCCAATCAACAGCCCCTACAACCACAAAAAGGAATGGAGTCATTAGCACTTATGGTTTGTAAATGGCACCCAGAATTATGTTGCACGAAGCACAATTTCACATCATTCTGGGTCCATTTGTGTGAAAACAAGGTCCAATCAGGCTGAAACGTTACAGGAAGGTAGAATCTATTGAGTTGTAAGTGATCTGAACGTTTCATGATGATAGCACTTTCCTAAGGGGGTCAAACCATGTCCCAAAGGTCACCTGATCTGGTGTCAATTTAAAGAAGTAGTCCAGTTACACATTTGTGGGCTTATAACTTGGCTTCTGAATGTCCTAGAGAGATCAGGTTTAATTTAGTGTACTCCAATCAACAGCCCCTACAACCACAAAAAGGAATGGAGTCATTAGCACGTATGGTTTGTAAATGGCACCCAGAATTATGTTGCACGAAGCACAATTTCACATCATTCTGGGTCCATTTGTGTGAAAACAAGGTCCAATCAGGCTGAACCGTTACAGGAAGGTAGAATCTATTGAGTTGTAAGTGATCTGAACGTGTCATGATGATAGCACTTTCCTAAGGGGGTCAAACCATGTCACAAATGTCACTGGATCTGGTGTCAATTTAAAGAAGTAGTCCAGTTACACATTTGTGGGCTTATAACTTGGCTTCTGAATGTCCTAGAAAGATCAGGTTTGTTTTAGTGTACTCCAATCAACATCCCCTACAACCTCAAAAAGGAATGGAGTCATTAGCACTTATGGTTTTTAAATGGCACCCAGAATTATGCTGCTTTAAGCACAATTTCACATCATTCTGGGTTCATTTGTGTGAAAACAAGGTCCAATCAGGCTGAAACGTTACAGGAAGGTAGAATCTATTGAGTTGTAAGTCATCTGAACGTTTCATGATGATAGCACTTTCCTAAGGGGGTCAAACCATGTCCCAAAGGTCACCGGATCTGGTGTCAATTTAAAGAAGTAGTCCAGTTACACATTTGTGGGCTTATAACTTGGCTTCTGAATGTCCTAGAGAGATTAGGTTTGTTTTAATGTACTCCAACCAACAGCCCCTACAACCACAAAAAGGAATGGAGTCATTAGCACTTATGGTTTGTAAATGGCACCCAGAATTATGTTGCACGAAGCACAATTTCACATCATTCTGGGTCCATTTGTGTGAAAACAAGGTCCAATCAGGCTGAAACGTTACAAGATGGTAGAATCTATTGAGTTGTAAGTGATCTGAACGTTTCATGATGATCGCACATTCCTATAGGGGGTCAAACCATGTCCCAAAGGTCACCGGATCTGGTGTCAATTTAAAGAAGTAGTCCAGTTACACATTTGTGGGCTTATAACTTGGCTTCTGAATGTCCTAGAGAGATCAGGTTTGTTTTAGTGTACTCCAATCAACAGCCCCTACAACCTCAAAAAGGAATGGAGTCATTAGCACTTATGGTTTTTAAATGGCACCCAGAAATATGTTGCACAAAGCACAATTTCACATCATTCTGGGTTCATTTGTGTGAAAACAAGGTCCAATCAGGCTGAAACGTTACAGGAAGGTAGAATCTATTGAGTTGTAAGTGATCTGAACGTTTCAAGATGATCGCACATTCCTATAGGGGGTCAAACCATGTACCAAAGGTCACCGGGCCTGGTGTCACTTTAAAGAAGTAGTCCAGTACAACCTTTTGTGGGCTTATAACTTGGCTTCTGAATGTCCTAGAGAGGTTAGGTTTGTTTTAGTGTTCTCCAATCAACATCCCCTACAACCTCAAAAAGGAATGGAGTCATTAGCACTTATGGTTTTTAAATGGCACCCAGAATTATGTTGCACGAAGCACAATTTCACATCATTCTGGGTCCATTTGTGTGAAAACAAGGTGCAATCAGGCTGAAACATTACAGGAAGGTAGAATCTATTGAGTTGTAAGTGATCTGAACGTTTCATGATGATAGCACTTTCCTAAGGGGGTCAAATCATGTCCCAAAGGTCAACGGATCTGTTGTCAATTTAAAGAAGTAGTCCAGTTACACATTTGTGGGCTTATAACTTGGCTTCTGAATGTCCTAGAGAGATCAGGTTTGTTTTAGTGTACTCCAATCAACAGCCCCTACAACCACAAAAAGGAATGGAGTCATTAGCACTTATGGTTTTTAAATGGCACCCAGAATGATGTTGCACGAAGCACAATTTCACATCATTCTGGGTCCATTTGTGTGAAAACAAGGTCCAATCAGGCTGAAACATTACAGGAAGGTAGAATCTATTGAGTTGTAAGTGATCTGAACGTTTCATGATGATAGCCCTTTCCTAAGGGGGTCAAACCATGTCCCAAAGGTCACCTGATCTGGTGTCAATTTAAAGAAGTAGTCCAGTTACACATTTGTGGGCTTATAACTTGGCTTCTGAATGTCCTAGAAAGATCAGGTTTAATTTAGTGTACTCCAATCAACAGCCCCTACAACCTGAAAAAAGAATGGAGTCATTCGCACTTATGGTTTGTAAATGGCACCCAGAATTATGTTGCACAAAGCACAATTTCACATCATTCTGGGTCCATTTGTGTGAAAACAAGGTCCAATCAGGCTGAAACGCTACAGGAAGGTAGAATCTATTGAGTTGTAAGTGATCTGAACGTTTCATGATGATAGCACTTTCCTAAGGGGGTCAAACCATGTCCCAAAGGTCACCGGATCTGGTGTCACTTTAAAGAAGTAGTCCAGTTACACATTTGTGGGCTTATAACTTGGCTTCTGAATGTCCTAGAGAGATTAGGTTTGTTTTAATGTACTCCAACCAACAGCCCCTACAACCACAAAAAGGAATGGAGTCATTAGCACTTATGGTTTGTAAATGGCACCCAGAATTATGTTGCACGAAGCACAATTTCACATCATTCTGGGTCCATTTGTGTGAAAACAAGGTCCAATCAGGCTGAAACGTTACAAGATGGTAGAATCTATTGAGTTGTAAGTGATCTGAACGTTTCATGATGATCGCACATTCCTATAGGGGGTCAAACCATGTCCCAAAGGTCACCGGATCTGGTGTCAATTTAAAGAAGTAGTCCAGTTACACATTTGTGGGCTTATAACTTGGCTTCTGAATGTCCTAGAGAGATCAGGTTTGTTTTAGTGTACTCCAATCAACAGCCCCTACAAAAAAAGGAATGGAGTCATTAGCACTTATGGCTTGTAAATGGCACCCAGAATTATGTTGCACGAAGCACAATTTCACATCATTCTGGGTCCATTTGTGTGAAAACAAGGTCCAATCAGGCTGAAACGCTACAGGAAGGTAGAATATATTGAGTTGTAAGTGATCTGAACGTTTCATGATGATAGCACTTTCCTAAGGGGGTCAAACCATGTCCCAAAGGTCACCGGATCTGGTGTCAATTTAAAGAAGTAGTGCAGTTACACATTTGTGGGCTTATAACTTGGCTTCTGAATGTCCTAGAGAGATCAGGTTTGTTTTAGTGTAATCCAATCAACAGCCCCTACAACCACAAAAAGGAATGGAGTCATTAGCACTTATGGTTTGTAAATGGCACCCAGAATTATGTTGCACGAAGCACAATTTCACATCATTCTGGGTCCATTTGTGTGAAAACAAGGTCCAATCAGGCTGAAACGTTACAGGAAGGTAGAATCTATTGAGTTGTAAGTGATCTGAACGTTTCATGATGATAGCACTTTCCTAAGGGGGTCAAAACATGTCCCAAAGGTCACCGGATCTGTTGTCAATTTAAAGTAGTAGTCCAGTTACACATTTGTGGGCTTATAACTTGGCCTCTGAATGTCCTAGAGAGATCAGGTTTGTTTTAGTGTACTCCAATCAACATCACCTACAACCTGAAAAAGGAATGGAGTCATTCACACTTATGGTTTGTAAATGGCACCCAGAATTATGTTGCACAAAGCACAATTTCACATCATTCTGGGTCCATTTGTGTGAAAACAAGGTCCAGTCAGGCTGAAACGTTACAAGAAGGTAGAATCTATTGAGTTGTAAGTGATCTGAACGTTTCATGATGATCGCACATTTCTATCGCGGGTCAAACCATGTCCCAAAGGTCACCGGATCTGGTGTCAATTTAAAGAAGTAGTCCAGTTACACATTTGTGGGCTTATAACTTGGCTTCTGAATGTCCTAGAGAGATCAGGTTTGTTTTAGTGTACTCCAATCAACAGCCCCTACAACCTCAAAAAGGAATGGAGTCATTAGCACTTATGGTTTTTAAATGGCACCCAGAAATATGTTGCACAAAGCACAATTTCACATCATTCTGGGTTCATTTGTGTGAAAACAAGGTCCAATCAGGCTGAAACGTTACAGGAAGGTAGAATCTATTGAGTTGTAAGTGATCTGAACGTTTCAAGATGATCGCACATTCCTATAGGGGGTCAAACCATGCACCAAAGGTCACCGGGCCTGGTGTCACTTTAAAGAAGTAGTCCAGTACAACCTTTTGTGGGCTTATAACTTGGCTTCTGAATGTCCTGGAGAGGTTAGGTTTGTTTTAGTGTTCTCCAATCAACATCCCCTACAACCTCAAAAAGGAATGGAGTCATTAGCACTTATGGTTTTTAAATGGCACCCAGAATTATGTTGCACGAAGCACAATTTCACATCATTCTGGGTCCATTTGTGTGAAAACAAGGTGCAATCAGGCTGAAACATTACAGGAAGGTAGAATCTATTGAGTTGTAAGTGATCTGAACGTTTCATGATGATAGCACTTTCCTAAGGGGGTCAAATCATGTCCCAAAGGTCAACGGATCTGTTGTCAATTTAAAGAAGTAGTCCAGTTACACATTTGTGGGCTTATAACTTGGCTTCTGAATGTCCTAGAGAGATCAGGTTTGTTTTAGTGTACTCCAATCAACAGCCCCTACAACCACAAAAAGGAATGGAGTCATTAGCACTTATGGTTTTTAAATGGCACCCAGAATGATGTTGCACGAAGCACAATTTCACATCATTCTGGGTCCATTTGTGTGAAAACAAGGTCCAATCAGGCTGAAACATTACAGGAAGGTAGAATCTATTGAGTTGTAAGTGATCTGAACGTTTCATGATGATAGCCCTTTCCTAAGGGGGTCAAACCATGTCCCAAAGGTCACCGGATCTGGTGTCACTTTAAAGAAGTAGTCCAGTTACACATTTGTGGGCTTATAACTTGGCTTCTGAATGTCCTAGAGAGATCAGGTTTGTTTTAGTGTACTCCAATCAACAGCCCCTACAAAAAAAGGAATGGAGTCATTAGCACTTATGGCTTGTAAATGGCACCCAGAATTATGTTGCACGAAGCACAATTTCACATCATTCTGGGTCCATTTGTGTGAAAACAAGGTCCAATCAGGCTGAAACGCTACAGGAAGGTAGAATATATTGAGTTGTAAGTGATCTGAACGTTTCATGATGATAGCACTTTCCTAAGGGGGTCAAACCATGTCCCAAAGGTCACCGGATCTGGTGTCAATTTAAAGAAGTAGTCCAGTTACACATTTGTGGGCTTATAACTTGGCTTCTGAATGTCCTAGAGAGATCAGGTTTGTTTTAGTGTAATCCAATCAACAGCCCCTACAATCACAAAAAGGAATGGAGTCATTAGCACTTATGGTTTGTAAATGGCACCCAGAATTATGTTGCACGAAGCACAATTTCACATCATTCTGGGTCCATTTGTGTGAAAAAAGGTCCAGTCAGGCTGAAACGTTACAAGAAGGTAGAATCTATTGAGTTGTAAGTGATCTGAACGTTTCATGATGATCGCACATTTCTATCGCGGGTCAAACCATGTCCCAAAGGTCACCGGATCTGGTGTCAATTTAAAGAAGTAGTCCAGTTACACATTTGTGGGCTTATAACTTGGCTTCTGAATGTCCTAGAGAGATCAGGTTTGTTTTAGTGTACTCCAATCAACAGCCCCTACAACCTCAAAAAGGAATGGAGTCATTAGCACTTATGGTTTTTAAATGGCACCCAGAAATATGTTGCACAAAGCACAATTTCACATCATTCTGGGTTCATTTGTGTGAAAACAAGGTCCAATCAGGCTGAAACGTTACAGGAAGGTAGAATCTATTGAGTTGTAAGTGATCTGAACGTTTCAAGATGATCACACATTCCTATAGGGGGTCAAACCATGTACCAAAGGTCACCGGGCCTGGTGTCTCTTTAAAGAAGTAGTCCAGTACCACCTTTTGTGGGCTTATAACTTGGCTTCTGAATGTCCTAGAGAGGTTAGGTTTGTTTTAGTGTTCTCCAATCAACATCCCCTACAACCTGAAAAAGGAATGGAGTCATTCGCACTTATGGTTTGTAAATGGCACCCAGAATTATGTTGCACAAAGCACAATTTCACATCATTCTGGGTCCATTTGTGTGAAAACAAGGTCCAATCAGGCTGAAACGCTAAAGGAAGGTAGAATCTATTGAGTTGTAAGTGATCTGAACGTTTCATGATGATAGCACTTTCCTAAGGGGGTCAAACCATGTCCCAAAGGTCACCGGATCTGGTGTCAATTTAAAGAAGTAGTCCAGTTACACATTTGTGGGCTTATAACTTGGCTTCTGAATATCCTAGAGAGATCAGGTTTGTTTTAGTGTACTCCAATCAACAGCCCCTACAACCACAAAAAGGAATGGAGTCTTTAGCACTTATGGTTTTTAAATGGCACCCAGAATGATGTTGCACGAAGCACAATTTCACATCATTCTGGGTCCATTTGTGTGAAAACAAGGTCCAATCAGGCTGAAACATTACAGGAAGGTAGAATCTATTGAGCTGTAAGTGATCTGAACGTTTCATGATGATAGCCATTTCCTAAGGGGGTCAAACCATGTCCCAAAGGTCACCTGATCTGGTGTCAATTTAAAGAAGTAGTCCAGTTACACATTTGTGGGCTTATAACTTGGCTTCTGAATGTCCTAGAGAGATCAGGTTTAATTAAGTGTACTCCAATCAACAGCCCCTACAACCTGAAAAAAGAATGGAGTCATTCGCACTTATGGTTTGTAAGTGGCACCCAGAATTATGTTGCACAAAGCACAATTTCACATCATTCTGGGTCCATTTGTGTGAAAACAAGGTCCAATCAGGCTGAAACATTACAGGAAGGTAGAATCTATTGAGTTGTAAGTGATCTGAACGTTTCATGATGATAGCACTTTCCTAAGGGGGTCAAACCATGTCCCAAAGGTCACAGGATCTGGTGTCAATTTAAAGAAGTAGTCCAGTTACACATTTGTGGGCTTATAACTTGGCTTCTGAATGTCCTAGAGAGATCAGGTTTGTTTTAGTGTACTCCAATCAACACCCCCTACAACCACAAAAAGGAATGGAGTCATTAGCACTTATGGTTTGTAAATGGCACCCAGAATTTTGTTGCATGAAGTACAATTTCACATCATTCTGGGTCCATTTGTGTGAAAACAAGGTCCAATCAGGCTGAAACGTTACAGGAAGGTAGATTCTATTGAGTTGTAAGTGATCTGAACGTTTCATGATGATAGCACTTTCCTAAGGGGGTCAAACCATGTCACAAATGTCACTGGATCTGGTGTCAATTTAAAGAAGTAGTCCAGTTACACATTTGCTGGCTTATAACTTGGCTTCTGAATGTCCTAGAGAGATCAGGTTTGTTTTAGTGTACTCCTATCAACATCCCCTACAACCTCAAAAAGGAATGGAGTCATTAGCACTTATGGTTTGTAAATGGCACCCAGAATTATGTTGCACGAAGCACAATTTCACATCATTCTGGGTCCATTTGTGTGAAAACAAGGTCCAATCAGGCTGAAACGTTACAAGAAGGTAGAATCTATTGAGTTGTAAGTGATCTGAACGTTTCATGATGATCGCACATTTCTATAGGGGGTCAAACCATGTCCCAAAGGTCACCGGATCTGGTGTCAATTTAAAGAAGTAGTCCAGTTACACATTTGTGGGCTTATAACTTGGCTTCTGAATGTCCTAGAGAGATCAGGTTTGTTTTAGTGTACTCCAATCAACAGCCCCTACAAAAAAAGGAATGGAGTCATTAGCACTTATGGTTTGTAAATGGCACCCAGAATTATGTTGCACGAAGCACAATTTCACATCATTCTGGGTCCATTTGTGTGAAAACAAGGTCCAATCAGGCTGAAACGCTACAGGAAGGTAGAATCTATTGAGTTGTAAGTGATCTAAACGTTTCATGATGATAGCACTTTCCTAAGGGGGTCAAACCATGTCCCAAAGGTCACCGGATCTGGTGTCAATTTAAAGAAGTAGTCCAGTTACACATTTGTGGGCTTATAACTTGGCTTCTGAATGTTCTAGAGAGATCAGGTTTGTTTTAGTGTACTCCAATCAACAGCCCCTACAACCACAAAAAGGAATGGAGTCATTAGCACTTATGGTTTGTAAATGGCACCCAGAATTATGTTGCACGAAGCACAATTTCACATCATTCTGGGTCCATTTGTGTGAAAACAAGGTCCAATCAGGCTGAAACGTTACAGGAAGGTAGAATCTATTGAGTTGTAAGTGATCTGAACGTTTCATGATGATAGCACTTTCCTAAGGGGGTCAAACCATGTCCCAAAGGTCACCGGATCTGGTGTCAATTTAAAGAAGTAGTCCAGTTACACATTTGTGAGCTTATAAGTTGGCTTCTGAATGTCCTAGAGAGATCAGGTTTGTTTTAATGTACTCCAATCAACAGCCCCTACAACCACAAAAAGGAACGGAGTCATTAGCACTTATGGTTTGTAAATGGCACCCAGAATTATGTTGCACGAAGCACAATTTCACATCAGTCTGGGTCCATTTGTGTGAAAACAAGGTCCAATCAGGCTGAAACGCTACAGGAAGGTAGAATCTATTGAGTTGTAAGTGATCTGAACGTTTCATGATGATAGCACTTTCCTAAGGGGGTCAAACCATGTCCCAAAGGTCACCGGATCTGGTGTCAATTTAAAGAAGTAGTCCAGTTACACATTTGTGGGCTTATAACTTGGCTTCTGAATGTCCTAGAGAGATCAGGTTTGTTTTAGTGTACTCCAATCAACAGCCCCTACAACCTCAAAAAGGAATGGAGTCATTAGCACTTATGGTTTTTAAATGGCACCCAGAAATATGTTGCACAAAGCACAATTTCACATCATTCTGGGTTCATTTGTGTGAAAACAAGGTCCAATCAGGCTGAAACGTTACAGGAAGGTAGAATCTATTGAGTTGTAAGTGATCTGAACGTTTCAAGATGATCGCACATTCCTATAGGGGGTCAAACCATGTACCAAAGGTCACCGGGCCTGGTGTCACTTTAAAGAAGTAGTCCAGTACAACCTTTTGTGGGCTTATAACTTGGCTTCTGAATGTCCTAGAGAGGTTAGGTTTGTTTTAGTGTTCTCCAATCAACATCCCCTACAACCTCAAAAAGGAATGGAGTCATTAGCACTTATGGTTTTTAAATGGCACCCAGAATTATGTTGCACGAAGCACAATTTCACATCATTCTGGGTCCATTTGTGTGAAAACAAGGTGCAATCAGGCTGAAACATTACAGGAAGGTAGAATCTATTGAGTTGTAAGTGATCTGAACGTTTCATGATGATAGCACTTTCCTAAGGGGGTCAAATCATGTCCCAAAGGTCAACGGATCTGTTGTCAATTTAAAGAAGTAGTCCAGTTACACATTTGTGGGCTTATAACTTGGCTTCTGAATGTCCTAGAGAGATCAGGTTTGTTTTAGTGTACTCCAATCAACAGCCCCTACAACCACAAAAAGGAATGGAGTCATTAGCACTTATGGTTTTTAAATGGCACCCAGAATGATGTTGCACGAAGCACAATTTCACATCATTCTGGGTCCATTTGTGTGAAAACAAGGTCCAATCAGGCTGAAACATTACAGGAAGGTAGAATCTATTGAGTTGTAAGTGATCTGAACGTTTCATGATGATAGCCCTTTCCTAAGGGGGTCAAACCATGTCCCAAAGGTCACCTGATCTGGTGTCAATTTAAAGAAGTAGTCCAGTTACACATTTGTGGGCTTATAACTTGGCTTCTGAATGTCCTAGAAAGATCAGGTTTAATTTAGTGTACTCCAATCAACAGCCCCTACAACCTGAAAAAAGAATGGAGTCATTCGCACTTATGGTTTGTAAATGGCACCCAGAATTATGTTGCACAAAGCACAATTTCACATCATTCTGGGTCCATTTGTGTGAAAACAAGGTCCAATCAGGCTGAAACGCTACAGGAAGGTAGAATCTATTGAGTTGTAAGTGATCTGAACGTTTCATGATGATAGCACTTTCCTAAGGGGGTCAAACCATGTCCCAAAGGTCACCGGATCTGGTGTCACTTTAAAGAAGTAGTCCAGTTACACATTTGTGGGCTTATAACTTGGCTTCTGAATGTCCTAGAGAGATTAGGTTTGTTTTAATGTACTCCAACCAACAGCCCCTACAACCACAAAAAGGAATGGAGTCATTAGCACTTATGGTTTGTAAATGGCACCCAGAATTATGTTGCACGAAGCACAATTTCACATCATTCTGGGTCCATTTGTGTGAAAACAAGGTCCAATCAGGCTGAAACGTTACAAGATGGTAGAATCTATTGAGTTGTAAGTGATCTGAACGTTTCATGATGATCGCACATTCCTATAGGGGGTCAAACCATGTCCCAAAGGTCACCGGATCTGGTGTCAATTTAAAGAAGTAGTCCAGTTACACATTTGTGGGCTTATAACTTGGCTTCTGAATGTCCTAGAGAGATCAGGTTTGTTTTAGTGTACTCCAATCAACAGCCCCTACAAAAAAAGGAATGGAGTCATTAGCACTTATGGCTTGTAAATGGCACCCAGAATTATGTTGCACGAAGCACAATTTCACATCATTCTGGGTCCATTTGTGTGAAAACAAGGTCCAATCAGGCTGAAACGCTACAGGAAGGTAGAATATATTGAGTTGTAAGTGATCTGAACGTTTCATGATGATAGCACTTTCCTAAGGGGGTCAAACCATGTCCCAAAGGTCACCGGATCTGGTGTCAATTTAAAGAAGTAGTCCAGTTACACATTTGTGGGCTTATAACTTGGCTTCTGAATGTCCTAGAGAGATCAGGTTTGTTTTAGTGTAATCCAATCAACAGCCCCTACAACCACAAAAAGGAATGGAGTCATTAGCACTTATGGTTTGTAAATGGCACCCAGAATTATGTTGCACGAAGCACAATTTCACATCATTCTGGGTCCATTTGTGTGAAAACAAGGTCCAATCAGGCTGAAACGTTACAGGAAGGTAGAATCTATTGAGTTGTAAGTGATCTGAACGTTTCATGATGATAGCACTTTCCTAAGGGGGTCAAAACATGTCCCAAAGGTCACCGGATCTGTTGTCAATTTAAAGTAGTAGTCCAGTTACACATTTGTGGGCTTATAACTTGGCCTCTGAATGTCCTAGAGAGATCAGGTTTGTTTTAGTGTACTCCAATCAACATCACCTACAACCTGAAAAAGGAATGGAGTCATTCACACTTATGGTTTGTAAATGGCACCCAGAATTATGTTGCACAAAGCACAATTTCACATCATTCTGGGTCCATTTGTGTGAAAACAAGGTCCAGTCAGGCTGAAACGTTACAAGAAGGTAGAATCTATTGAGTTGTAAGTGATCTGAACGTTTCATGATGATCGCACATTTCTATCGCGGGTCAAACCATGTCCCAAAGGTCACCGGATCTGGTGTCAATTTAAAGAAGTAGTCCAGTTACACATTTGTGGGCTTATAACTTGGCTTCTGAATGTCCTAGAGAGATCAGGTTTGTTTTAGTGTACTCCAATCAACAGCCCCTACAACCTCAAAAAGGAATGGAGTCATTAGCACTTATGGTTTTTAAATGGCACCCAGAAATATGTTGCACAAAGCACAATTTCACATCATTCTGGGTTCATTTGTGTGAAAACAAGGTCCAATCAGGCTGAAACGTTACAGGAAGGTAGAATCTATTGAGTTGTAAGTGATCTGAACGTTTCAAGATGATCGCACATTCCTATAGGGGGTCAAACCATGCACCAAAGGTCACCGGGCCTGGTGTCACTTTAAAGAAGTAGTCCAGTACAACCTTTTGTGGGCTTATAACTTGGCTTCTGAATGTCCTGGAGAGGTTAGGTTTGTTTTAGTGTTCTCCAATCAACATCCCCTACAACCTCAAAAAGGAATGGAGTCATTAGCACTTATGGTTTTTAAATGGCACCCAGAATTATGTTGCACGAAGCACAATTTCACATCATTCTGGGTCCATTTGTGTGAAAACAAGGTGCAATCAGGCTGAAACATTACAGGAAGGTAGAATCTATTGAGTTGTAAGTGATCTGAACGTTTCATGATGATAGCACTTTCCTAAGGGGGTCAAATCATGTCCCAAAGGTCAACGGATCTGTTGTCAATTTAAAGAAGTAGTCCAGTTACACATTTGTGGGCTTATAACTTGGCTTCTGAATGTCCTAGAGAGATCAGGTTTGTTTTAGTGTACTCCAATCAACAGCCCCTACAACCACAAAAAGGAATGGAGTCATTAGCACTTATGGTTTTTAAATGGCACCCAGAATGATGTTGCACGAAGCACAATTTCACATCATTCTGGGTCCATTTGTGTGAAAACAAGGTCCAATCAGGCTGAAACATTACAGGAAGGTAGAATCTATTGAGTTGTAAGTGATCTGAACGTTTCATGATGATAGCCCTTTCCTAAGGGGGTCAAACCATGTCCCAAAGGTCACCGGATCTGGTGTCACTTTAAAGAAGTAGTCCAGTTACACATTTGTGGGCTTATAACTTGGCTTCTGAATGTCCTAGAGAGATCAGGTTTGTTTTAGTGTACTCCAATCAACAGCCCCTACAAAAAAAGGAATGGAGTCATTAGCACTTATGGCTTGTAAATGGCACCCAGAATTATGTTGCACGAAGCACAATTTCACATCATTCTGGGTCCATTTGTGTGAAAACAAGGTCCAATCAGGCTGAAACGCTACAGGAAGGTAGAATATATTGAGTTGTAAGTGATCTGAACGTTTCATGATGATAGCACTTTCCTAAGGGGGTCAAACCATGTCCCAAAGGTCACCGGATCTGGTGTCAATTTAAAGAAGTAGTCCAGTTACACATTTGTGGGCTTATAACTTGGCTTCTGAATGTCCTAGAGAGATCAGGTTTGTTTTAGTGTAATCCAATCAACAGCCCCTACAATCACAAAAAGGAATGGAGTCATTAGCACTTATGGTTTGTAAATGGCACCCAGAATTATGTTGCACGAAGCACAATTTCACATCATTCTGGGTCCATTTGTGTGAAAAAAGGTCCAGTCAGGCTGAAACGTTACAAGAAGGTAGAATCTATTGAGTTGTAAGTGATCTGAACGTTTCATGATGATCGCACATTTCTATCGCGGGTCAAACCATGTCCCAAAGGTCACCGGATCTGGTGTCAATTTAAAGAAGTAGTCCAGTTACACATTTGTGGGCTTATAACTTGGCTTCTGAATGTCCTAGAGAGATCAGGTTTGTTTTAGTGTACTCCAATCAACAGCCCCTACAACCTCAAAAAGGAATGGAGTCATTAGCACTTATGGTTTTTAAATGGCACCCAGAAATATGTTGCACAAAGCACAATTTCACATCATTCTGGGTTCATTTGTGTGAAAACAAGGTCCAATCAGGCTGAAACGTTACAGGAAGGTAGAATCTATTGAGTTGTAAGTGATCTGAACGTTTCAAGATGATCACACATTCCTATAGGGGGTCAAACCATGTACCAAAGGTCACCGGGCCTGGTGTCTCTTTAAAGAAGTAGTCCAGTACCACCTTTTGTGGGCTTATAACTTGGCTTCTGAATGTCCTAGAGAGGTTAGGTTTGTTTTAGTGTTCTCCAATCAACATCCCCTACAACCTGAAAAAGGAATGGAGTCATTCGCACTTATGGTTTGTAAATGGCACCCAGAATTATGTTGCACAAAGCACAATTTCACATCATTCTGGGTCCATTTGTGTGAAAACAAGGTCCAATCAGGCTGAAACGCTAAAGGAAGGTAGAATCTATTGAGTTGTAAGTGATCTGAACGTTTCATGATGATAGCACTTTCCTAAGGGGGTCAAACCATGTCCCAAAGGTCACCGGATCTGGTGTCAATTTAAAGAAGTAGTCCAGTTACACATTTGTGGGCTTATAACTTGGCTTCTGAATATCCTAGAGAGATCAGGTTTGTTTTAGTGTACTCCAATCAACAGCCCCTACAACCACAAAAAGGAATGGAGTCTTTAGCACTTATGGTTTTTAAATGGCACCCAGAATGATGTTGCACGAAGCACAATTTCACATCATTCTGGGTCCATTTGTGTGAAAACAAGGTCCAATCAGGCTGAAACATTACAGGAAGGTAGAATCTATTGAGCTGTAAGTGATCTGAACGTTTCATGATGATAGCCATTTCCTAAGGGGGTCAAACCATGTCCCAAAGGTCACCTGATCTGGTGTCAATTTAAAGAAGTAGTCCAGTTACACATTTGTGGGCTTATAACTTGGCTTCTGAATGTCCTAGAGAGATCAGGTTTGTTTTAGTGTACTCCAATCAACACCCCCTACAACCACAAAAAGGAATGGAGTCATTAGCACTTATGGTTTGTAAATGGCACCCAGAATTTTGTTGCATGAAGTACAATTTCACATCATTCTGGGTCCATTTGTGTGAAAACAAGGTCCAATCAGGCTGAAACGTTACAGGAAGGTAGATTCTATTGAGTTGTAAGTGATCTGAACGTTTCATGATGATAGCACTTTCCTAAGGGGGTCAAACCATGTCACAAATGTCACTGGATCTGGTGTCAATTTAAAGAAGTAGTCCAGTTACACATTTGCTGGCTTATAACTTGGCTTCTGAATGTCCTAGAGAGATCAGGTTTGTTTTAGTGTACTCCTATCAACATCCCCTACAACCTCAAAAAGGAATGGAGTCATTAGCACTTATGGTTTGTAAATGGCACCCAGAATTATGTTGCACGAAGCACAATTTCACATCATTCTGGGTCCATTTGTGTGAAAACAAGGTCCAATCAGGCTGAAACGTTACAAGAAGGTAGAATCTATTGAGTTGTAAGTGATCTGAACGTTTCATGATGATCGCACATTTCTATAGGGGGTCAAACCATGTCCCAAAGGTCACCGGATCTGGTGTCAATTTAAAGAAGTAGTCCAGTTACACATTTGTGGGCTTATAACTTGGCTTCTGAATGTCCTAGAGAGATCAGGTTTGTTTTAGTGTACTCCAATCAACAGCCCCTACAAAAAAAGGAATGGAGTCATTAGCACTTATGGTTTGTAAATGGCACCCAGAATTATGTTGCACGAAGCACAATTTCACATCATTCTGGGTCCATTTGTGTGAAAACAAGGTCCAATCAGGCTGAAACGCTACAGGAAGGTAGAATCTATTGAGTTGTAAGTGATCTAAACGTTTCATGATGATAGCACTTTCCTAAGGGGGTCAAACCATGTCCCAAAGGTCACCGGATCTGGTGTCAATTTAAAGAAGTAGTCCAGTTACACATTTGTGGGCTTATAACTTGGCTTCTGAATGTTCTAGAGAGATCAGGTTTGTTTTAGTGTACTCCAATCAACAGCCCCTACAACCACAAAAAGGAATGGAGTCATTAGCACTTATGGTTTGTAAATGGCACCCAGAATTATGTTGCACGAAGCACAATTTCACATCATTCTGGGTCCATTTGTGTGAAAACAAGGTCCAATCAGGCTGAAACGTTACAGGAAGGTAGAATCTATTGAGTTGTAAGTGATCTGAACGTTTCATGATGATAGCACTTTCCTAAGGGGGTCAAACCATGTCCCAAAGGTCACCGGATCTGGTGTCAATTTAAAGAAGTAGTCCAGTTACACATTTGTGAGCTTATAAGTTGGCTTCTGAATGTCCTAGAGAGATCAGGTTTGTTTTAATGTACTCCAATCAACAGCCCCTACAACCACAAAAAGGAACGGAGTCATTAGCACTTATGGTTTGTAAATGGCACCCAGAATTATGTTGCACGAAGCACAATTTCACATCAGTCTGGGTCCATTTGTGTGAAAACAAGGTCCAATCAGGCTGAAACGCTACAGGAAGGTAGAATCTATTGAGTTGTAAGTGATCTGAACGTTTCATGATGATAGCACTTTCCTAAGGGGGTCAAACCATGTCCCAAAGGTCACCGGATCTGGTGTCAATTTAAAGAAGTAGTCCAGTTACACATTTGTGGGCTTATAACTTGGCTTCTGAATGTCCTAGAGAGATCAGGTTTGTTTTAGTGTACTCCAATCAACAGCCCCTACAACCACAAAAAGGAATGGAGTCATTAGCACTTATGGTTTGTAAATGGCACCCAGAATTATGTTGCATGAAGCACAATTTCACATCATTCTGGGTCCATTTGTGTGAAAACAAGGTCCAATCAGGCTGAAACGTTACAAGAAGGTAGAATCTGTTGAGTTGTAAGTGATCTGAACGTTTCATGATGATAGCGCTTTCCTAAGGGGGTCAAACCATGTCCCAAAGGTCACTGGATCTGGTGTCAATTTAAAGAAGTAGTCCAGTTACACATTTGTGGGCTTATAACTTGGCTTCTGAATGTCCTAGAGAGATCAGGTTTATTTTAATGTACTCCAACCAACAGCCCCTACAACCACAAAAAGGAATGGAGTCATTAGCACTTATGGTTTGTAAATGGCACCCAGAATTATGTTGCACGAAGCACAATTTCACATCATTCTGGGTCCATTTGTGTGAAAACAAGGTCCAATCAGGCTGAAACGTTACAAGAAGGTAGAATCTATTGAGTTGTAAGTGATCTGAACGTTTCATGATGATCGCACATTTCTATAGGGGGTCAAACCATGTCCCAAAGGTCACCGGATCTGGTGTCAATTTAAAGAAGTAGTCCAGTTACACATTTGTGGGCTTATAACTTGGCTTCTGAATGTCCTAGAGAGATCAGGTTTGTTTTAGTGTACTCCAATCAACAGCCCCTACAAAAAAAGGAATGGAGTCATTAGCACTTATGGTTTGTAAATGGCACCCAGAATTATGTTGCACGAAGCACAATTTCACATCTTTCTGGGTCCATTTGTGTGAAAACAAGGTCCAATCAGGCTGAAACGCTACAGGAAGGTAGAATCTATTGAGTTGTAAGTTATCTAAACGTTTCATGATGATAGCACTTTCCTAAGGGGGTCAAACCATGTCCCAAAGGTCACCGGATCTGGTGTCAATTTAAAGAAGTAGTCCAGTTACACATTTGTGGGCTTATAACTTGGCTTCTGAATGTTCTAGAGAGATCAGGTTTGTTTTAGTGTACTCCAATCAACAGCCCCTACAACCACAAAAAGGAATGGAGTCATTAGCACTTATGGTTTGTAAATGGCACCCAGAATTATGTTGCACGAAGCACAATTTCACATCATTCTGGGTCCATTTGTGTGAAAACAAGGTCCAATCAGGCTGAAACGTTACAGGAAGGTAGAATCTATTGAGTTGTAAGTGATCTGAACGTTTCATGATGATAGCACTTTCCTAAGGGGGTCAAACCATGTCCCAAAGGTCACCGGATCTGGTGTCAATTTAAAGAAGTAGTCCAGTTACACATTTGTGAGCTTATAAGTTGGCTTCTGAATGTCCTAGAGAGATCAGGTTTGTTTTAATGTACTCCAATCAACAGCCCCTACAACCACAAAAAGGAACGGAGTCATTAGCACTTATGGTTTGTAAATGGCACCCAGAATTATGTTGCACGAAGCACAATTTCACATCAGTCTGGGTCCATTTGTGTGAAAACAAGGTCCAATCAGGCTGAAACGCTACAGGAAGGTAGAATCTATTGAGTTGTAAGTGATCTGAACGTTTCATGATGATAGCACTTTCCTAAGGGGGTCAAACCATGTCCCAAAGGTCACCGGATCTGGTGTCAATTTAAAGAAGTAGTCCAGTTACACATTTGTGGGCTTATAACTTGGCTTCTGAATGTCCTAGAGAGATCAGGTTTGTTTTAGTGTACTCCAATCAACAGCCCCTACAACCACAAAAAGGAATGGAGTCATTAGCACTTATGGTTTGTAAATGGCACCCAGAATTATGTTGCATGAAGCACAATTTCACATCATTCTGGGTCCATTTGTGTGAAAACAAGGTCCAATCAGGCTGAAACGTTACAAGAAGGTAGAATCTGTTGAGTTGTAAGTGATCTGAACGTTTCATGATGATAGCGCTTTCCTAAGGGGGTCAAACCATGTCCCAAAGGTCACTGGATCTGGTGTCAATTTAAAGAAGTAGTCCAGTTACACATTTGTGGGCTTATAACTTGGCTTCTGAATGTCCTAGAGAGATCAGGTTTGTTTTAATGTACTCCAACCAACAGCCCCTACAACTACAAAAAGGAATGGAGTCATTAGCACTTATGGTTTGTAAATGGCACCCAGAATTATGTTGCACGAAGCACAATTTCACATCATTCTGGGTCCATTTGTGTGAAAACAAGGTCCAATCAGGCTGAAACGTTACAAGAAGGTAGAATCTGTTGAGTTGTAAGTGATCTGAACGTTTCATGATGATAGCACTTTCCTAAGGGGGTCAAACCATGTCCCAAAGGTCACCGGATCTGGTGTCAATTTAAAGAAGTAGTCCAGTTACACATTTGTGGGCTTATAACTTGGCTTCTGAATGTCCTAGAGAGATCAGGTTTGTTTTAGTGTACTCCAATCAACAGCCCCTACAACCACAAAAAGGAATGGAGTCATTAGCACTTATGGTTTGTAAATGGCACCCAGAATTATGTTGCATGAAGCACAATTTCACATCATTCTGGGTCCATTTGTGTGAAAACAAGGTCCAATCAGGCTGAAACGTTACAGGAAGGTGGAATCTATTGAGTTGTAAGTGATCTGAACGTTTCATGATGATAGCACTTTCCTAAGGGGGTCAAACCATGTCACAAATGTCACTGGATCTGGTGTCAATTTAAAGAAGTAGTCCAGTTACACATTTGTTGGCTTATAACTTGGCTTCTGAATGTCCTAGAGAGATCAGGTTTGTTTTAGTGTACTCCAATCAACATCCCCTACAACCTCAAAAAGGAATGGAGTCATTAGCACTTATGGTTTTTAAATGGCACCCAGAATTATGCTGCACTAAGCACAATTTCACATCATTCTGGGTTCATTTGTGTGAAAACAAGGTCCAATCAGGCTGAAACGTTACAGGAAGGTAGAATCTATTGAGTTGTAAGTGATCTGAACGTTTCAAGATGATAGCACTTTCCTAAGGGGGTCAAACCATGTCCCAAAGGTCACCGGATCTGGTGTCAATTTAAAGAAGTAGTCCAGTTACACATTTGTGGGCTTATAACTTGGCTTCTGAATGTCCTAGAGAGATCAGGTTTGTTTTAATGTACTCCAACCAACAGCCCCTACAAGTACAAAAAGGAATGGAGTCATTAGCACTTATGGTTTGTAAATGGCACCCAGAATTATGTTGCACGAAGCACAATTTCACATCATTCTGGGTCCATTTGTGTGAAAACAAGGTCCAATCAGGCTGAAACGTTACAAGAAGGTAGAATCTGTTGAGTTGTAAGTGATCTGAACGTTTCATGATTATAGCACTTTCCTAAGGGGGTCAAACCATGTCCCAAAGGTCACCGGATCTGGTGTCAATTTAAAGAAGTAGTCCAGTTACACATTTGTGGGCTTATAACTTGGCTTCTGAATGTCCGAGAGAGATCAGGTTTGTTTTAATGTACTCCAACCAACAGCCCCTACAACCACAAAAAGGAATGGAGTCATTAGCACTTATGGTTTGTAAATGGCACCCAGAATTATGTTGCACGAAGCACAATTTCACATCATTCTGGGTCCATTTGTGTGAAAACAAGGTCCAGTCAGGCTGAAAGGTTACAAGAAGGTAGAATCTATTGAGTTGTAAGTGATCTGAATGTTTCATGATGATCGTACATTCCTATCGCGGGTCAAACCATGTCCCAAAGGTCACCGGATCTGGTGTCAATTTAAAGAAGTAGTCCAGTTACACATTTGTGGGCTCATAACTTGGCTTCTGAATGTCCTAGAGAGATCAGGTTTGTTTTAGTGTACTCCAATCAACAGCCCCTACAACCTCAAAAAGGAATGGAGTCATTAGCACTTATGGTTTTTAAATGGCACCCAGAAATATGTTGCACAAAGCACAATTTCACATCATTCTGGGTTCATTTGTGTGAAAACAAGGTCCAATCAGGCTGAAACGTTACAGGAAGGTAGAATCTATTGAGTTGTAAGTCATCTGAACGTTTCATGATGATAGCACTTTCCTAAGGGGGTCAAACCATGTCCCAAAGGTCACCAGATCTGGTGTCAATTTAAAGAAGTAGTCCAGTTACACATTTGTGGGCTTATAACTTGGCTTCTGAATGTCCTAGAGAGATCAGGTTTGTTTTAATGTACTCCAACCAACAGCCCCTACAACCACAAAAAGGAATGGAGTCATTAGCACTTATGGTTTGTAAATGGCACCCAGAATTATGTTGCACGAAGCACAATTTCACATCATTCTGGGTCCATTTGTGTGAAAACAAGGTCCAATCAGGCTGAAACGTTACAATATGGTAGAATCTATTGAGTTGTAAGTTATCTGAACGTTTCATGATGATCGCACATTTCTATAGGGGGTCAAACCATGTCCCAAAGGTCACCGGATCTGGTGTCAATTTAAAGAAGTAGTCCAGTTACACATTTGTGGGCTTATAACTTGGCTTCTGAATGTCCTAGAGAGATCAGGTTTGTTTTAGTGTACTCCAATCAACAGCCCCTACAAAAAAAAGGAATGGAGTCATTAGCACTTATGGTTTGTAAATGGCACCCAGAATTATGTTGCACGAAGCACAATTTCACATCATTCTGGGTCCATTTGTGTGAAAACAAGGTCCAATCAGGCTGAAACGTTACAGGAAGGTAGAATCTATTGAGTTGTAAGTGATCTGAACGTTTCATGATGATAGCACTTTCCTAAGGGGGTCAAACCATGTCCCAAAGGTCACCGGATCTGTTGTCAATTTAAAGAAGTAGTCCAGTTACACATTTGTGGGCTTATAACTTGGCTTCTGAATGTCCTAGAGAGATCAGGTTTGTTTTAGTGTACTCCAATCAACATCCCCTACAACCTGAAAAAGGAATGGAGTCATTCGCACTTATGGTTTGTAAATGGCACCCAGAATTATGTTGCACAAAGCACAATTTCACATCATTCTGGGTCCATTTGTGTGAAAACAAGGTCCAGTCAGGCTGAAAGGTTACAAGAAGGTAGAATCTATTGAGTTGTAAGTGATCTGAACGTTTCATGATGATCGCACATTCCTATCGCGGGTCAAACCATGTCCCAAAGGTCACTGGATCTGGTGTCAATTTAAAGAAGTAGTCCAGTTACACATTTGTGGGCTTATAACTTGGCTTCTGAATGTCCTAGAGAGATCAGGTTTGTTTTAGTGTACTCCAATAAACAGCCCCTACAACCTCAAAAAGGAATGGAGTCATTAGCACTTATGGTTTTTAAATGGCACCCAGAAATATGTTGCACAAAGCACAATTTCACATCATTCTGGGTTCATTTGTGTGAAAACAAGGTCCAATCAGGCTGAAACGTTACAGGAAGGTAGAATCTATTGAGTTGTAAGTGATCTGAACGTTTCAAGATGATCGCACATTCCTATAGGGGGTCAAACCATGTCCCAAAGGTCACCGGGCCTGGTGTCACTTTAAAGAAGTAGTCCAGTTACACCTTTTGTGGGCTTATAACTTGGCTTCTGAATGTCCTAGAGAGGTTCGGTTTGTTTTAGTGTTCTTCAATCAACATCCCCTACAACCTCAAAAAGGAATGGAGTCATTAGCACTTATGGTTTTTAAATGGCACCCAGAATTATGCTGCACTAAGCACAATTTCACATCATTCTGGGTTCATTTGTGTGAAAACAAGGTCCAATCAGGCTGAAATGTTACAGGAAGGTAGAATCTATTGAGTTGTAAGTGATCTGAACGTTTCATGATGATAGCACTTTCCTAAGGGGGTCAAACCATGTCCCAAAGGTCACCGGATCTGGTGTCAATTTAAAGAAGTAGTCCAGTTACACATTTGTGGGCTTATAACTTGGCTTCTGAATGTCCTAGAGAGATCAGGTTTGTTTTAATGTACTCCAACCAACAGCCCCTACAACCACAAAAAGGAATGGAGTCATTAGCACTTATGGTTTGTAAATGGCACCCAGAATTATGTTGCACGAAGCACAATTTCACATCATTCTGGGTCCATTTGTGTGAAAACAAGGTCCAATCAGGCTGAAACGTTACAAGAAGGTAGAATCTATTCAGTTGTAAGTGATCTGAACGTTTCATGATGATCGCACATTTCTATAGGGGGTCAAACCATGTCCCAAAGGTCACCGGATCTGGTGTCAATTTAAAGAAGTAGTCCAGTTACACATTTGTGGGCTTATAACTTGGCTTCTGAATGTCCTAGAGAGATCAGGTTTGTTTTAGTGTACTCCAATCAACAGCCCCTACAAAAAAAGGAATGGAGTCATTAGCACTTATGGTTTGTAAATGGCACCCAGAATTATGTTGCACGAAGCACAATTTCACATCATTCTGGGTCCATTTGTGTGAAAACAAGGTCCAATCAGGCTGAAACGTTACAGGAAGGTAGAATCTATTGAGTTGTAAGTGATCTGAACGTTTCATGATGATAGCACTTTCCTAAGGGGGTCAAACCATGTCCCAAAGGTCACCGGATCTGTTGTCAATTTAAAGAAGTAGTCCAGTTACACATTTGTGGGCTTATAACTTGGCTTCTGAATGTCCTAGAGAGATCAGGTTTGTTTTAGTGTACTCCAATCAACATCCCCTACAACCTGAAAAAGGAATGGAGTCATTCGCACTTATGGTTTGTAAATGGCACCCAGAATTATGTTGCACAAAGCACAATTTCACATCATTCTGGGTCCATTTGTGTGAAAACAAGGTCCAGTCAGGCTGAAAGGTTACAAGAAGGTAGAATCCATTGAGTTGTAAGTGATCTGAACGTTTCATGATGATCGCACATTCCTATCGCGGGTCAAACCATGTCCCAAAGGTCACTGGATCTGGTGTCAATTTAAAGAAGTAGTCCAGTTACACATTTGTGGGCTTATAACTTGGCTTCTGAATGTCCTAGAGAGATCAGGTTTGTTTTAGTGTACTCCAATAAACAGCCCCTACAACCTCAAAAAGGAATGGAGTCATTAGCACTTATGGTTTTTAAATGGCACCCAGAAATATGTTGCACAAAGCACAATTTCACATCATTC
Organism: Nothobranchius furzeri; assembly: GCF_043380555.1. NCBI lineage: Eukaryota > Metazoa > Chordata > Actinopteri > Cyprinodontiformes > Nothobranchiidae > Nothobranchius > Nothobranchius furzeri. The sequence continues at coordinate 1,375,571 of NW_027223038.1, forward strand.
TGGGTTCATTTGTGTGAAAACAAGGTCCAATCAGGCTGAAACGTTACAGGAAGGTAGAATCTATTGAGTTGTAAGTGATCTGAACGTTTCAAGATGATCGCACATTCCTATAGGGGGTCAAACCATGTCCCAAAGGTCACCGGGCCTGGTGTCACTTTAAAGAAGTAGTCCAGTTACACCTTTTGTGGGCTTATAACTTGGCTTCTGAATGTCCTAGAGAGGTTCGGTTTGTTTTAGTGTTCTTCAATCAACATCCCCTACAACCTCAAAAAGGAATGGAGTCATTAGCACTTATGGTTTTTAAATGGCACCCAGAATTATGCTGCACTAAGCACAATTTCACATCATTCTGGGTTCATTTGTGTGAAAACAAGGTCCAATCAGGCTGAAATGTTACAGGAAGGTAGAATCTATTGAGTTGTAAGTGATCTGAACGTTTCATGATGATAGCACTTTCCTAAGGGGGTCAAACCATGTCCCAAAGGTCACCGGATCTGGTGTCAATTTAAAGAAGTAGTCCAGTTACACATTTGTGGGCTTATAACTTGGCTTCTGAATGTCCTAGAGAGATCAGGTTTGTTTTAATGTACTCCAACCAACAGCCCCTACAACCACAAAAAGGAATGGAGTCATTAGCACTTATGGTTTGTAAATGGCACCCAGAATTATGTTGCACGAAGCACAATTTCACATCATTCTGGGTCCATTTGTGTGAAAACAAGGTCCAATCAGGCTGAAACGTTACAAGAAGGTAGAATCTATTCAGTTGTAAGTGATCTGAACATTTCATGATGATCGCACATTCCTATAGGGGGTCAAACCATGTCCCAAAGGTCACCGGGCCTGGTGTCACTTTAAAGAAGTAGTCCAGTTACACCTTTAAGGGCTTATAACTTGGCCGCTGAATGTCCTAGAGAGATCAGGTTTGTTTTAGTGTACTCCAGTCAACAGCCCCTACAACCTCAAAAAGGAATGGAGTCATTAGCACTTATGGTTTTTATATGGCACCCAGAATTATGTTACACGAAGCACAATTTCACATCATTCTGGGTTCATTTGTGTGAAAACAAGGTCCAACCAGGCTTAAATGTTACAGGAAGGTGGAATCTATTGAGTTGTAAGTGATCTGAACGTTTCATGATGATAGCACTTTCCTAAGGGGGTCAAACCATGTCCCAAAGGTCACCGGATCTGGTGTCAATTTAAAGAAGTAGTCCAGTTACACATTTGTGGGCTTATAACTTGGCTTCTGAATGTCCTAGAGAGATCAGGTTTGTTTTAGTATACTCCAATCAACAGCCCCTACAACCCAAAAAGGAATGGAGTCATTAGCACTTATGGTTTTTAAATGGCACCCAGAATTATGTTGCACGAAGCACAATTTCACATCATTCTGGGTTCATTTGTGTGAAAACAAGGTCCATTCAGGCTGAAACGTTACAGGAAGGTAGAATCAATTGAGTTGTAAGTGATCTGAATGTTTCATGATGATAGCACTTTCCTAAGGGGGTCAAACCATGTCCCAAACCTTTCCTAAGGGAGTCAAACCATGTCCCAATGGTCACCGGATCTGGTGTCACTTTAAAGAAGTAGTCCAGTTACAAATTTGTGGGCTTATAACTTGGCTTCTGAATGTCCTAGAGAGATCAGGTTTGTTTTAGTGTTCTCCAATCAACATCCCCTACAACCTCAAAAAGGAATGGAGTCATTAGCACTTATGGTTTTTAAATGGCACCCAGAATTATGCTGCACTAAGCACAATTTCACATCATTCTGGGTTCATTTGTGTGAAAACAAGGTCCAATCAGGCTGAAACGTTACAGGAAGGTAGAATCTATTGAGTTGTAAGTGATCTGAACGTTTCATGATGATAGCACTTTCCTAAGGGGGTCAAACCATGTCCCAAAGGTCACCGGATCTGTTGTCAATTTAAAGAAGTAGTCCAGTTACACATTTGTGGGCTTATAACTTGGCTTCTGAATGTCCTAGAGAGATCAGGTTTGTTTTAGTGTACTCCAATCAACATCCCCTACAACCTGAAAAAGGAATGGAGTCATTCGCACTTATGGTTTGTAAATGGCACCCAGAATTATGTTGCACAAAGCACAATTTCACATCATTCTGGGTCCATTTGTGTGAAAACAAGGTCCAGTCAGGCTGAAAGGTTACAAGAAGGTAGAATCTATTGAGTTGTAAGTGATCTGAACGTTTCATGATGATCGTACATTCCTATCGCGGGTCAAACCATGTCCCAAAGGTCACCGGATCTGGTGTCAATTTAAATAAGTAGTCCAGTTACACATTTGTGGGCTTATAACTTGGCTTCTGAATGTCCTAGAGAGATCAGGTTTGTTTTAGTGTACTCCAATCAACAGCCCCTACAACCTCAAAAATGAATGGAGTCATTAGCACTTATGGTTTTTAAATGGCACCCAGAAATATGTTGCACAAAGCACAATTTCACATCATTCTGGGTTCATTTGTGTGAAAACAAGGTCCAATCAGGCTGAAACGTTACAGGAAGGTAGAATCTATTGAGTTGTAAGTCATCTGAACGTTTCATGATGATAGCACTTTCCTAAGGGGGTCAAACCATGTCCCAAAGGTCACCAGATCTGGTGTCAATTTAAAGAAGTAGTCCAGTTACACATTTGTGGGCTTATAACTTGGCTTCTGAATGTCCTAGAGAGATCAGGTTTGTTTTAATGTACTCCAACCAACAGCCCCTACAACCACAAAAAGTAATGGAGTCATTAGCACTTATGGTTTGTAAATGGCACCCAGAATTATGTTGCACGAAGCACAATTTCACATCATTCTGGGTCCATTTGTGTGAAAACAAGGTCCAATCAGGCTGAAACGTTACAATATGGTAGAATCTATTGAGTTGTAAGTTATCTGAACGTTTCATGATGATCGCACATTTCTATAGGGGGTCAAACCATGTCCCAAAGGTCACCGGATCTTCTGTCAATTTAAAGAAGTAGTCCAGTGACACATTTGTGGGCTTATAACTTGGCTTCTGAATGTCCTAGAGAGATCAGTTTTGTTTTAATGTACTCCAATCAACAGCCCCTACAACCACAAAAAGAAATTGAGTCATTAGCACTTATGGTTTGTAAATGGCACCCAGATTTATGTTGCACGAAGCACAATTTCACATCATTCTGGGTCCATTTGTGTGAAAACAAGGTCCAATCAGGCTGAAACGCTACAGGAAGGTAGAATCTATTGAGTTGTAAGTGATCTGAACGTTTCATGATGATAGCACTTTCCTAAGGGGGTCAAACCATGTCCCAAAGGTCACCGGGTCTGGTGTCACTTTAAAGAAGTAGTCCAGTTACACATTTGTGGGCTCATAACTTGGCTTCTGAATGTCCTAGAGAGGTTAGGTTTGTTTTAGTGTACTCCAATCAACAGCCCCTACAACCACAAAAAGGAATGGAGTCATTAGCACTTATGGTTTGTAAATGGCACCCAGAATTATGTTGCACGAAGCACAATTTCACATCATTCTGGGTCCATTTGTGTGAAAACAAGGTCCTATCAGGCTGAAACGTTACAGGAAGGTAGAATCTATTGAGTTGTAAGTGATCTGAACGTTTCATGATGATAGCACTTTCCTAAGGGGGTCAAACCATGTCCCAAATGTCACCTGATCTGGTGTCAATTTAAAGAAGTAGTCCAGTTACATATTTGTGGGCTTATAAATTGGCTTCTGAATGTCCTAGAGGGATCAGGTTTAATTTAGTGTACTCCAATCAACAGCCCCTACAACCACAAAAAGGAATAGAGTCATTAGCACTTATGGTTTGTAAATGGCACCCAGAATTATGTTGCACGAAGCACAATTTCACATCATTCTGGGTCCATTTGTGTGAAAACAAGGTCCAATCAGGCTGAACTGTTACAGGAAGTTAGAATCTATTGAGTTGTAAGTGATCTGAAAGTTTCATGATGATAGCACTTTCCTAAGGGGGTCAAACCATGTCACAAATGTCACTGGATCTGGTGTCAATTTAAAGAAGTTGTCCAGTTACACATTTGTGGGCTTATAACTTGGCTTCTGAATGTCCTAGAGAGATCAGGTTTGTTTTAGTGTACTCCAATCAACATCCCCTACAACCTCAAAAAGGATTGGAGTCATTAGCACTTATGGTTTTTAAATGGCACCCAGAATTATGCTGCACTAATTACAATTTCACATCATTCTGGGTTCATTTGTGTGAAAACAAGGTTCAATCAGGCTGAAACGTTACAGGAAGGTATAATCTATTGAGTTGTAAGTGATCTGAACGTTTCATGATGATAGCACTTTCCTAAGGGGGTCAAACCATGTCCCAAAGGTCACCGGATCTGGTGTCAATTTAAAGAAGTAGTCCAGTTACACATTTGTGGGCTTATAACTTGGCTTCTGAATGTCCTAGAGAGATCAGGTTTGTTTCAATGTACTCCAACCAACAGCCCCTACAACCACAAAAAGGAATGGAGTCATTACCACTTATGGTTTGAAAATGGCACCCAGAATTATGTTGCACGAAGCACAATTTCACATCATTCTGGGTCCATTTGTGTGAAAACAAGGTCCAATCAGGCTGAAATGTTACAAGAAGGTAGAATCTATTGAGTTGTAAGTGATCTGAACGTTTCATGATGATCGCACATTCCTATAGGGGGTCAAACCATGTCCCAAAGGTCACCGGATCTGGTGTCAATTTAAAGAAGTAGTCCAGTTACATATTTGTGGGCTTATAACTTGGGTTCTGAATGTCCTAGAGAGATCAGGTTTGTTTTAGTGTACTCCAATCAACAGCCCCTACAAAAAAAGGAATGGAGTCATTAGCACTTATGGTTTGTAAATGGCACCCAGAATTATGTTGCACGAAGCACAATTTCACATCATTCTGGGTCCATTTGTGTGAAAACAAGGTCCAATCAGGCTGAAACGTTACAGGAAGTTAGAATCTATTGAGTTGTAAGTGATCTGAACGTTTCATGATGATAGCACTTTCCTACGGGGGTCAAACCATGTCCCAAAGGTCACCGGATCTGTTGTCAATTTAAAGAAGTAGTCCAGTTACACATTTGTGGGCTTATAACTTGGCTTCTGAATGTCCTAGAGAGATCAGATTTGTTTTAGTGTACTCCAATCAACATCCCCTACAACCTGAAAAAGGAATGGAGTCATTCGCACTTATGGTTTGTAAATGGCACCCAGAATTATGTTGCACAAAGCACAATTTCACATCATTATGGGTCCATTTGTGTGAAAACAAGGTCCAGTCACGCTGAAACTTTACAAGAAGGTAGAATCTATTGAGTTGTAAGTGATCTGAACGTTTCATGATGATCGCACATTCCTATCGGGGGTCAAACCATGTCCCAAAGATCACCGGATCTGGTGTCAATTTAAAGAAGTAGTCCAGTTACACATTTGTGGGCTTATAACTTGGCTTCTGAATGTCCTAGAGAGATCAGGTTTGTTTTAGTGTACTCCAATCAACAGCCCCTACAACCTCAAAAAGGAATGGAGTCATTAGCACTTATGGTTTTTAAATGGCACCCAGAATTATGTTGCACAAAGCACAATTTCACATCATTCTGGGTTCATTTGTGTGAAAACAAGGTCCAATCAGGCTGAAACGTTACAGGAAGGTAGAATCTATTGAGTTGTAAGTGATCTGAACGTTTCAAGATGATCGCACATTCCTATAGGGGGTCAAACCATGTCCCAAAGGTCACCGGGCCTGGTGTCACTTTAAAGAAGTAGTCCAGTTACACCTTTTGTGGGCTTATAACTTGGCTTCTGAATGTCCTAGAGAGGTTAGGTTTGTTTTAGTGTTCTCCAATCAACATCCCCTACAACCTCAAAAAGGAATGGAGTCATTAGCACTTATGGTTTTTAAATGGCACCCAGAATTATGCTGCACTAAGCACAATTTCACATCATTCTGGGTTCATTTGTGTGAAAACAAGGTCCAATCAGGCTGAAACGTTACAGGAAGGTAGAATCTATTGAGTTGAAAGTGATCTGAACTTTTCATGAGAATAGCACTTTCCTAGGGGGGTCAAACCATGTCTCAAAGGTCACCGGATCTGGTGTCAATTTAAAGAAGTAGTCCAGTTACACATTTGTGGGCTTATAACTTGGCTTCTGAATGTCCTAGAGAGATGCTAATGACTCCATTCCTTTTTGTGGTTGTAGGGGCTGTTGATTGGAGTACACTAAAACAAACCTGACCTCTCTAGGACATTCAGAAGCCAAGTTATAACCCCACAAAGGTGTAACTGGACTACTTCTTTAAAGTGACACCAGGCCCGGTGACCTTTGGGACATGGTTTTACCCCCTATAGGAATGTGCGATCATCTTGAAACGTTCAGATCACTTACAACTCAATAGATTCTACCTTCCTGTAACGTTTCAGCCTGATTGGACCTTGTTTTCACACAAATGGACCCAGAATGATGTGAAATTGTGCTTCGTGCAACATAATTCTGGGTGCCATTTAAAAACCATAAGTGCTAATGACTCCATTCCTTTTTGTGGTTGTAGGGGCTGTTGATTGGAGTATACTAAAACAAACCTGATCTCTCTAGGACATTCAGAAGCCAAGTTATAAGCCCACAAAGGTGTAACTGGACTACTTCTTTAAATTGACACCAGATCCGGTGACCTTTGGGACATGGTTTGACCCCCTTAGGAAAGTGCTATCATCATGAAACGTTCAGATCACTTACAACTCAATAGATTCTACCTTCCTGTAACATTTCAGCCTGATTGGAGCTTGTTTTCACACAAATTAACCCAGAATGATGTGAAATTGTGCTTCGTGCAACATAATTCTGGGTGCCAATTAAAAACCATAAGTGCTAATGACTCATTCCTTTTTGAGGTTGTAGGGACTGTTGATTGGAGTACACTAAAACAAACCTGATCTCTCTAGGACATTCAGAAGCCAAGTTATAAGCCCTCAAAGGTGTAACTGGACTACTCCTTTAAAGTGACACCAGGCCCGGTGACCTTTGGGACATGGTTTGACCCCCTATAGAAATGTGCGATCATCATGAAACGTTCAGATCACTTACAACTCAATAGATTCTACCTTCTTGTAACGTTTCAGCCTGATTGGACCTTGTTTTCACACAAATGGACCCAGAATGATCTGAAATTGTGCTTCGTGCAACATAATTCTGGGTCCATTTACAAACCATAAGTGCTAATGACTCCATTCCTTTTTGTGGTTTTAGGGGCTGTTGGTTTGAGTACATTAAAACAAACCTCATCTCTCTAGGACATTCAGAAGCCAAGTTATAAGCCCACAAATGAGTAACTGGACTACTTCTTTAAATTTACACCAGATCCGGTCACCTTTGGGACATGGTTTGACCCCCTTAGGAAAGTGCTATCATCATGAAACATTAAGATCACTTACAACTCAATAGATTCTACCTTCCTGTAACGTTTCAGCCTGATTGGACCTTGTTTTCACACAAATGAACCCAGAATGATGTGAAATTGTGCTTCGTGCAACATAATTCTGGGTGCCATTTACAAACCATAAGTGCTAATGACTCCATTCCTTTTTGTGGTTGTAGGGGCTGTTTGTTGGAGTACATTAAAACAAACCTGATCTCTCTAGGACATTCAGAAGCCAAGTTATAAGCCCACAAATGTGTAACTGGACTACTTCTTTAAATTGACACCGGATCCGGTGACCTTTGGGACATGGTTTGACCCCCTTAGGAAAGTGCTATCATCATGAAACGTTCAGATCACTTACAACTCAATAGATTCTACCTTCCTGTAGCGTTTCAGCCTGATTGGACCTTGTTTTCACACAAATGGACCCAGAATGATGTGAAATTGTGCTTCGTGCAACATAATTCTGGGTGCCATTTACAAACCTTAATTGCTAATGACTCCATTCCTTTTTGTGGTTGTATGGGCTGTTGATTGGAGTACACTAAAAAGAACCTGATCTCTCTAGGACATTCAGAAGCCAAGTTATAAGCCCTCAAAGGTGTAACTGGACTACTCCTTTAAAGTGACACCAGGCCCGGTGACCTTTGGGACATGGTTTGACCCCCTATAGAAATGTGCGATCATCATGAAACGTTCAGATCACTTACAACTCAATAGATTCTACCTTCTTGTAACGTTTCAGCCTGATTGGACCTTGTTTTCACACAAATGGACCCAGAATGATCTGAAATTGTGCTTCGTGCAACATAATTCTGGGTCCATTTACAAACCATAAGTGCTAATGACTCCATTCCTTTTTGTGGTTTTAGGGGCTGTTGGTTTGAGTACATTAAAACAAACCTCATCTCTCTAGGACATTCAGAAGCCAAGTTATTAGCCCACAAATGAGTAACTGGACTACTTCTTTAAATTTACACCAGATCCGGTGACCTTTGGGACATGGTTTGACCCCCTTAGGAAAGTGCTATCATCATGAAACATTCAGATCACTTACAACTCAATAGATTCTACCTTCCTGTAACGTTTCAGCCTGATTGGACCTTGTTTTCACACAAATGAACCCAGAATGATGTGAAATTGTGCTTCGTGCAACATAATTCTGGGTGCCATTTACAAACCATAAGTGCTAATGACTCCATTCCTTTTTGTGGTTGTAGGGGCTGTTTGTTGGAGTACATTAAAACAAACCTGATCTCTCTAGGACATTCAGAAGCCAAGTTATAAGCCCACAAATGTGTAACTGGACTACTTCTTTAAATTGACACCGGATCCGGTGACCTTTGGGACATGGTTTGACCCCCTTAGGAAAGTGCTATCATCATGAAACGTTCAGATCACTTACAACTCAATAGATTCTACCTTCCTGTAACGGTTCAGCCTGATTGGACCTTGTTTTCACACAAATGAACCCAGAATAATGTGAAATTGTGCTTCGTGCAACATAATTCTGGGTGCCATTTACAAACCATAAGTGCTAATGACTCCATTCATTTTTGTGGTTGTAGGGGCTGTTGATTGGAGAACACTAACACAAACCTAACCTCTCTAGGACATTCAGAAGCCAAGTTATAAGCCCACAAAGGTGTAACTGGACTACTTCTTTAAAGTGACACCAGGCCGGGTGACCTTTGGGACATGGTTTTACCCCCTATAGGAATGTGCTATCATCATGAAACGTTCAGATCACTTACAACTCAATAGATTCTACCTTCCTGTAACGTTTCAGCCTGATTGGACCTTGTTTTCACACAAATGGGCCCAGAATGATGTGAAATTGTGCTTCGTGCAACATAATTCTGGGTGCCATTTACAAACCATAAGTGCTAATGACTCCATTCCTTGTTGTGGTTGTAGGGGCTGTTGGTTGGAGTACATTAAAACAAACCTGATCTCTCTAGGACATTCAGAAGCCAAGTTATAAGCCCACAAATGTTTAACTGGACTACTTCTTTAAATTGACACCAGATCCGGTGACCTTTGGGACATGGTTTGACCCCCTTAGGAAAGTGCTATCATCATGAAACGTTCTGATCACTTACAACTCAATAGATTCTACCTTCCTGTAACGTTTCAGCCTGATTGGACCTTGTTTTCACACAAATGAACCCAGAATGATGTGAAATTGTGCTTAGTGCAGCATAATTCTGGGTGCCATTTAAAAACCATAAGAACTAATGACTCATTTCCTTTTTGAGGTTGAAGGGGATTTTGATTGGAGTACACTAAAACAAACCTGATCTCTCTAGGATATTCAGAAGCCAAGTTATAGGCCCAAAAAGGTGTAACTGAACTACTTCTTTAAAGTGACACCAGGCCCGGTCACCTTTGGGACATGGTTTTACCCCATATAGGAATGTGCGATCATCTTGAAACTTTCAGATCACTTACAACTCAATAGATTCTACCTTCTTGTAGCGTTTCAGCCTGATTGGACCTTGTTTTCACAGAAATGGACCCAGAATGATGTGAAATTGTGCTTCGTGCAACATAATTCTTGGTGCCATTTACAAACCATAAGTGCTAATGACTCCATTCCATTTTGTGTTTGTAGGGGCTGTTGATTGGAGTAAATTAAAACAAACCTGATCTCTCTAGGACATTCAGAAGCCAAGTTATAAGCCCACACATGTGTAACTGGACTACTTCTTTAAATTGACACCAGATCCGGTGACCTTTGGGACATGGTTTGACCCCCTTAGGAAAGTGCTATCATCATGAAACGTTCAGATCACTTACAACTCAATAGATTCTACCTTCCTGTAACGTTTCAGCCTGATTGGACCTTGTTTTCACACAAATGAACCCAGAATGATGTGAAATTGTGCTTCGTGCAACATAATTCTGGGTGCCATTTACAAACCATAAGTGCTAATGACTCCATTCCTTTTTGTGGTTGTAGGGGCTGTTGATTGGAGTACACTAAAACAAACCTGACCTCTCTAGGACAATCAGAAGCCAAGTTATAACCCCACAAAGGTGTAACTGGACTACTTCTTTAAAGTGACACCAGGCCCGGTGACCTTTGGGACATGGTTTTACCCCCTATAGGAATGTGCAATCATCTTGAAACGTTCAGATCACTTACAACTCAATAGATTCTACCTTCCTGTAACGTTTCAGCCTGATTGGACCTTGTTTTCACACAAATGGACCCAGAATGATGTGAAATTGTGCTTCGTGCAACATAATTCTGGGTGCCATTTAAAAACCATAAGTGCTAATGACTCCATTCCTTTTTGTGGTTGTAGGGGCTGTTGATTGGAGTATACTAAAACAAACCTGATCTCTCTAGGACATTCAGAAGCCAAGTTATAAGCCCACAAAGGTGTAACTGGACTACTTCTTTAAATTGACACCAGATCCGGTGACCTTTGGGACATGGTTTGACCCCCTTAGGAAAGTGCTATCATCATGAAACATTCAGATCCCTTACAACTCAATAGATTCTACCTTCCTGTAACGTTCCAGCCTGATTGGACCTTGTTTTCACACAAATGAACCCAGAATGATGTGAAATTGTGCTTCGTGCAACATAATTCTGGGTGCCATTTACAAACCATAAGTGCTCATGACTCCATTCCTTTTTGTGGTTGTAGGGGCTGTTTGTTGGAGTACATTAAAACAAACCTGATCTCTCTAGGACATTCAGAAGCCAAGTTATAAGCCCACAAATGTGTAACTGGACTACTTCTTTAAATTGACACCGGATCCGGTGACCTTTGGGACATGGTTTGACCCCCTTTGGAAAGTGCTATCATCATGAAACGTTCAGATCACTTACAACTCAATAGATTCTACATTCCTGTAACGTTTCAGCCTGATTGGACCTTGTTTTCACACAAATGAACCCAGAATGATGTGAAATTGTGCTTCGTGCAACATAATTCTGGGTGCCATTTACAAACCATAAGTGCTAATGACTCCATTCCTTTTTGTGGTTGTAGGGGCTTTTGATTGGAGTACACTAAAACAAACCTGACCTCTCTAGGACAATCAGAAGCCAAGTTATAACCCCACAAAGGTGTAACTGGACTACTTCTTTAAAGTGAAACCAGGCCCAGTGACCTTTGGGACATGGTTTTACCCCCTATAGGAATGTGCGATCATCTTGAAACGTTCAGATCACTTACAACTCAATAGATTCTACCTTCCTGTAACGTTTCAGCCTGATTGGACCTTGTTTTCACACAAATGGACCCAGAATGATGTGAAATTGTGCTTCGTGCAACATAATTCTGGGTGCCATTTAAAAACCATAAGTGCTAATGACTCCATTCCTTTTTGTGGTTGTAGGGGCTGTTGATTGGAGTATACTAAAACAAACCTGATCTCTCTAGGACATTCAGAAGCCAAGTTATAAGCCCACAAAGGTGTAACTGGACTACTTCTTTAAATTGACACCAGATCCGGTGACCTTTGGGACATGGTTTGACCCCCTTAGGAAAGTGCTATCATCATGAAACGTTCAGATCACTTACAACTCAATAGATTCTACCTTCCTGTAACATTTCAGCCTGATTGGACCTTGTTTTCACACAAATTAACCCAGAATGCTGTGAAATTGTGCTTCGTGCAACATAATTCTGGGTGCCATTTAAAAACCATAAGTGCTAATGACTCATTCCTTTTTGAGGTTGTAGGGACTGTTGATTGGAGTACAATAAAACAAACCTAACCTCTCTAGGACATTCAGAAGCCAAGTTATAAGCCCACAAAGGTGTAACTGGACTACTTCTTTAAATTGACACCGGATCCGGTGACCTTTGGGACATGGTTTGACCCCTTTTGGAAAGTGCTATCATCATGAAACGTTCAGATCACTTACAACTCAATAGATTCTACCTTCCTGTAACGGTTCAGCCTGATTGGACCTTGTTTTCACACAAATGAACCCAGAATAATGTGAAATTGTGCTTCGTGCAACATAATTCTGGGTGCCATTTACAAACCATAAGTGCTAATGACTCCATTCATTTTTGTGGTTGTAGGGGCTGTTGATTGGAGAACACTAACACAAACCTAACCTCTCTAGGACATTCAGAAGCCAAGTTATAAGCCCACAAAGGTGTAACTGGACTACTTCTTTAAAGTGACACCAGGCCCGGTGACCTTTGGGACATGGTTTTACCCCCTATAGGAATGTGCTATCATCATGAAACGTTCAGATCACTTACAACTCAATAGATTCTACCTTCCTGTAACGTTTCAGCCTGATTGGACCTTGTTTTCACACAAATGGGCCCAGAATGATGTGAAATTGTGCTTCGTGCAACATAATTCTGGGTGCCATTTACAAACCATAAGTGCTAATGACTCCATTCCTTGTTGTGGTTGTAGGGGCTGTTGGTTGGAGTACATTAAAACAAACCTGATCTCTCTAGGACATTCAGAAGCCAAATTATAAGCCCACAAATGTTTAACTGGACTACTTCTTTAAATTGACACCAGATCCGGTGACCTTTGGGACATGGTTTGGCCCCCTTAGGAAAGTGCTATCATCATGAAACGTTCTGATCACTTACAACTCAATAGATTCTACCTTCCTGTAACGTTTCAGCCTGATTGGACCTTGTTTTCACACAAATGAACCCAGAATGATGTGAAATTGTGCTTAGTGCAGCATAATTCTGGGTGCCATTTAAAAACCATAAGAACTAATGACTCAATTCCTTTTTGAGGTTGAAGGGGATTTTGATTGGAGTACACTAAAACAAACCTGATCTCTCTAGGATATTCAGAAGCCAAGTTATAAGCCCAAAAAGGTGTAACTGAACTACTTCTTTTAAGTGACACCAGGCCCGGTGACCTTTGGGACATGGTTTTACCCCATATAGGAATGTGCGATCATCTTGAAACTTTCAGATCACTTACAACTCAATAGATTCTACCTTCTTGTAGCGTTTCAGCCTGATTGGACCTTGTTTTCACACAAATGGACCCAGAATGATGTGAAATTGTGCTTCGTGCAACATAATTCTTGGTGCCATTTACAAACCATAAGTGCTAATGACTCCATTCCATTTTGTGGTTGTAGGGGCTGTTGATTGGAGTACATTAAAACAAACCTGATCTCTCTAGGACATTCAGAAGCCAAGTTATAAGCCCACAAATGTGTAACTGGACTACTTCTTTAAATTGACACCAGATCCGGTGACCTTTGGGACATGGTTTGACCCCCTTAGGAAAGTGCTATCATCATGAAACGTTCAGATCACTTACAACTCAATAGATTCTACCTTCCTGTAACGTTTCAGCCTGATTGGACCTTGTTTTCACACAAATGGACCCAGAATGATGTGAAATTGTGCTTCGTGCAACATAATTCTGGGTGCCATTTAAAAACCATAAGTGCTAATGACTAGATTCCATTTTGTGGTTGTAGGGGCTGTTGATTGGAGTACATTAAACCAAACCTGATCTCTCTAGGACATTCAGAAGCCAAGTTATAAGCCCACAAATGTGTAACTGAACTACTTCTTTAAAGTGACACCAGGACCGGTGACCTTTGGGACATGGTTTGACCCCCTTAGGAAAGTGCTATCATCATGAAACGTTCAGATCACTTACAACTCAATAGATTCTACCTTCCTGTAACGTTTCAGCCTGATTGGACCTTGTTTTCACACAAATGGACCCAGAATGATGTGAAATTGTGCTTCGTGCAACATAATTCTGGGTGCCATTTAAAAACCATAAGTGCTAATGACTAGATTCCATTTTGTGGTTGTAGGGGCTGTTGATTGGAGTACATTAAACCAAACCTGATCTCTCTAGGACATTCAGAAGCCAAGTTATAAGCCCACAAATGTGTAACTGAACTACTTCTTTAAAGTGACACCAGGACCGGTGACCTTTGGGACATGGTTTGACCCCCTTAGGAAAGTGCTATCATCATGAAACGTTCAGATCACTTACAACTCAATAGATTCTACCTTCCTGTAACGTTTCAGCCTGATTGGACCTTGTTTTCACACAAATGAACCCAGAATGATGTGAAATTGTGCTTAGTGCAGCATATTTCTGGGTGCCATTTAAAAACCATAAGTGGTAATGACTAGATTCCTTTTTGAGGTTGTAGGGGATGTTGATTGGAGTACAGTAAAACAAACCTGATCTCTCTAGGACATTCAGAAGCCAAGTTATAAGCCCACAAATGTGTAACTGGACTACTTCTTTAAATTGACACCAGATCCGGTGACCTTTGGGACATGGTTTGACCCCCTTAGGAAAGTGCTATCATCATGAAACGTTCAGATCACTTACAACTCAATAGATTCTACCTTCCTGTAACGTTTCAGCCTGATTGGACCTTGTTTTCACACAAATGAACCCAGAATGATGTGAAATTGTGCTTCGTGCAACATAATTCTGGGTGCCATTTACAAACCATAAGTGCTAATGACTCCATTCCTTTTTGTGGTTGTAGGGGCTGTTGATTGGAGTACACTAAAACAAACCAGACCTCTCTAGGACATTCAGAAGCAAAGTTATAACCCCACAAAGGTGTAACTGGACTACTTCTTTAAAGTGACACCAGGCCCAGTGACCTTTGGGACATGGTTTTACCCCCTATAGGAATGTGCGATCATCTTGAAACGTTCAGATCACTTACAACTCAATAGATTCTACCTTCCTGTAACGTTTCAGCCTGATTGGACCTTGTTTTCACACAAATGAACCCAGAATGATGTGAAATTGTGCTTCGTGCAACATAATTCTGGGTGACATTTACAAACCATAAGTGCTAATGACTCCATTCCTTTTTGTGGTTGTAGGGGCTGTTTGTTGGAGTACATTAAAACAAACCTGATCTCTCTAGGACATTCAGAAGCCAAGTTATAAGCCCACAAATGTGTAACTGGACTACTTCTTTAAATTGACACCGGATCCGGTGACCTTTGGGACATGGTTTGACCCCCTTAGGAAAGTGCTATCATCATGAAACGTTCAGATCACTTACAACTCAATAGATTCTACCTTCCTGTAACGGTTCAGCCTGATTGGACCTTGTTTTCACACAAATGAACCCAGAATAATGTGAAATTGTGCTTCGTGCAACATAATTCTGGGTGCCATTTACAAACCATAAGTGCTAATGACTCCACTCATTTTTGTGGTTGTAGGGGCTGTTGATTGGAGAACACTAACACAAACCTAACCTCTCTAGGACATTCAGAAGCCAAGTTATAAGCCCACAAAGGTGTAACTGGACTACTTCTTTAAAGTGACACCAGGCCCGGTGACCTTTGGGACATGGTTTTACCCCCTATAGGAATGTGCTATCATCATGAAACGTTCAGATCACTTACAACTCAATAGATTCTACCTTCCTGTAACGTTTCAGCCTGATTGGACCTTGTTTTCACACAAATGAACCCAGAATGATGTGAAATTGTGCTTAGTGCAGCATAATTCTGGGTGTCATTTAAAAACCATAAGAACTAATGACTCAATTCCTTTTTGAGGTTGAAGGGGATTTTGATTGGAGTACACTAAAACAAACCTGATCTCTCTAGGATATTCAGAAGCCAAGTTATAAGCCCAAAAAGGTGTAACTGAACTACTTCTTTAAAGTGACACCAGGCCCGGTGACCTTTGGGACATGGTTTTACCCCATATAGGAATGTGCGATCATCTTGAAACTTTCAGATCACTTACAACTCAATAGATTCTACCTTCTTGTAGCGTTTCAGCCTGATTGGACCTTGTTTTCACACAAATGGACCCAGAATGATGTGAAATTGTGCTTCGTGCCACATAATTCTTGGTGTCATTTACAAACCATAAGTGCTAATGACTCCATTCCATTTTGTGGTTGTAGGGGCTGTTGATTGGAGTACATTAAAACAAACCTGATCTCTCTAGGACATTCAGAAGCCAAGTTATAAGCCCACAAATGTGTAACTGGACTACTTCTTTAAATTGACACCAGATCCGGTGACCTTTGGGACATGGTTTGACCCCCTTAGGAAAGTGCTATCATCATGAAACGTTCAGATCACTTACATTTCAATAGATTCTACCTTCCTGTAACGGTTCAGCCTGATTGGACCTTGTTTTCACACAAATGGACCCAGAATGATGTGAAATTGTGCTTCGTGCAACATAATTCTGGGTGCCATTTAAAAACCATAAGTGCTAATGACTAGATTCCATTTTGTGGTTGTAGGGGCTGTTGATTGGAGTACATTAAACCAAACCTGATCTCTCTAGGACATTCAGAAGCCAAGTTATAAGCCCACAAATGTGTAACTGAACTACTTGTGACACCAGGACCGGTGACCTTTGGGACATGGTTTGACCCCCTTAGGAAAGTGCTATCATCATGAAACGTTCAGATCACTTACAACTCAATAGATTCTACCTTCCTGTAACGTTTCAGCCTGATTGGACCTTGTTTTCACACAAATGAACCCAGAATGATGAGAAATTGTGCTTAGTGCAGCATAATTCTGGGTGCCATTTAAAAACCATAAGTGGTAATGACTAGATTCCTTTTTGAGGTTGTAGGGGATGTTGATTGGAGTACAGTAAAACAAACCTGATCTCTCTAGGACATTCAGAAGCCAAGTTATAAGCCCACAAATGTGTAACTGGACTACTTCTTTAAATTGACACCAGATCCGGTGACCTTTGGGACATGGTTTGACCCCCTTAGGAAATTGCTATCATCATGAAACGTTCAGATCACTTACAACTCAATAGATTCTACCTTCCTGTAACGTTTCAGCCTGATTGGACCTTGTTTTCACACAAATGAACCCAGAATGATGTGAAATTGTGCTTAGTGCAGCATAATTCTGGGTGCCATTTAAAAACCATAAGTGGTAATGACTAGATTCCTTTTTGAGGTTGTAGGGGATGTTCATTGGAGTACAGTAAAACAAACCTGATCTCTCTAGGACATTCAGAAGCCAAGTTATAAGCCCACAAATGTGTAACTGGACTACTTCTTTAAATTGACACCAGATCCGGTGACCTTTGGGACATGGTTTGACCCCCTTAGGAAAGTGCTATCATCATGAAACGTTCAGATCACTTACAACTCAATAGATTCTACCTTCCTGTAACGTTTCAGCCTGATTGGACCTTGTTTTCACACAAATGAACCCAGAATGATGTGAAATTGTGCTTCGTGCAACATAATTCTGGGTGCCATTTACAAACCATAAGTGCTAATGACTCCATTCCTTTTTGTGGTTGTAGGGGCTGTTGATTGGAGTACACTAAAACAAACCAGACCTCTCTAGGACATTCAGAAGCAAAGTTATAACCCCACAAAGGTGTAACTGGACTACTTCTTTAAAGTGACACCAGGCCCAGTGACCTTTGGGACATGGTTTTACCCCCTATAGGAATGTGCGATCATCTTGAAACGTTCAGATCACTTACAACTCAATAGATTCTACCTTCCTGTAACGTTTCAGCCTGATTGGACCTTGTTTTCACACAAATGAACCCAGAATGATGTGAAATTGTGCTTCGTGCAACATAATTCTGGGTGCCATTTAAAAACTATAAGTGCTAATGACTCCATTCCTTTTTGTGGTTGTAGGGGCTGTTTGTTGGAGTACATTAAAACAAACCTGATCTCTCTAGGACATTCAGAAGCCAAGTTATAAGCCCACAAATGTGTAACTGGACTACTTCTTTAAATTGACACCGGATCCGGTGACCTTTGGGACATGGTTTGACCCCCTTAGGAAAGTGCTATCATCATGAAACGTTCAGATCACTTACAACTCAATAGATTCTACTTTCCTGTAACGGTTCAGCCTGATTGGACCTTGTTTTCACACAAATGAACCCAGAATAATGTGAAATTGTGCTTAGTGCAACATAATTCTGGGTGCCATTTACAAACCATAAGTGCTAATGACTCCATTCATTTTTGTGGTTGTAGGGGCTGTCGATTGGAGAACACTAACACAAACCTAACCTCTCTAGGACATTCAGAAGCCAAGTTATAAGCCCACAAAGGTGTAACTGGACTACTTCTTTAAAGTGACACCAGGCCCGGTGACCTTTGGGACATGGTTTTACCCCCTATAGGAATGTGCTATCATCATGAAACGTTCAGATCACTTACAACTCAATAGATTCTACCTTCCTGTAACGTTTCAGCCTGATTGGACCTTGTTTTCACACAAATGAACCCAGAATGATGTGAAATTGTGCTTAGTGCAGCATAATTCTGGGTGCCATTTAAAAACCATAAGAACTAATGACTCAATTCCTTTTTGAGGTTGAAGGGGATTTTGATTGGAGTACACTAAAACAAACCTGATCTCTCTAGGATATTCAGAAGCCAAGTTATAAGCCCAAAAAGGTGTAACTGAACTACTTCTTTAAAGTGACACCAGGCCCGGTGACCTTTGGGACATGGTTTTACCCCATATAGGAATGTGCGATCATCTTGAAACTTTCAGATCACTTACAACTCAATAGATTCTACCTTCTTGTAGCGTTTCAGCCTGATTGGACCTTGTTTTCACACAAATGGACCCAGAATGATGTGAAATTGTGCTTCGTGCAACATAATTCTTGGTGCCATTTACAAACCATAAGTGCTAATGACTCCATTCCATTTTGTGGTTGTAGGGGCTGTTGATTGGAGTACATTAAAACAAACCTGATCTCTCTAGGACATTCAGAAGCCAAGTTATAAGCCCACAAATGTGTAACTGGACTACTTCTTTAAATTGACACCAGATCCGGTGACCTTTGGGACATGGTTTGACCCCCTTAGGAAAGTGCTATCATCATGAAACGTTCAGATCACTTACAACTCAATAGATTCTACCTTCTTGTAACGTTTCAGCCTGATTGGACCTTGTTTTCACACAAATGGACCCAGAATGATGTGAAATTGTGCTTCGTGCAACATAATTCTGGGTGCCATTTAAAAACCATAAGTGCTAATGACTAGATTCCATTTTGTGGTTGTAGGGGCTGTTGATTGGAGTACATTAAACCAAACCTGATCTCTCTAGGACATTCAGAAGCCAAGTTATAAGCCCACAAATGTGTAACTGAACTACTTCTTTAAAGTGACACCAGGACCGGTGACCTTTGGGACATGGTTTGACCCCCTTAGGAAAGTTCTATCATCATGAAACGTTCAGATCACTTACAACTCAATAGATTCTACCTTCCTGTAACGTTTCAGCCTGATTGGACCTTGTTTTCACACAAATAAACCCAGAATGATGTGAAATTGTGCTTAGTGCAGCATAATTCTGGGTGCCATTTAAAAACCATAAGTGGTAATGACTAGATTCCTTTTTGAGGTTGTAGGGGATGTTGATTGGAGTACAGTAAAACAAACCTGATCTCTCTAGGACATTCAGAAGCCAAGTTATAAGCCCACAAATGTGTAACTGGACTACTTCTTTAAATTGACACCAGATCCGGTGACCTTTGGGACATGGTTTGACCCCCTTAGGAAAGTGCTATCATCATGAAACGTTCAGATCACTTACAACTCAATAGATTCTACCTTCCTGTAACGTTTCAGCCTGATTGGACCTTGTTTTCACACAAATGAACCCAGAATGATGTGAAATTGTGCTTCGTGCAACATAATTCTGGGTGCCATTTACAAACCATAAGTGCTAATGACTCCATTCCTTTTTGTGGTTGTAGGGGCGGTTGATTGGAGTACACTAAAACAAACCAGACCTCTCTAGGACATTCAGAAGCAAAGTTATAACCCCACAAAGGTGTAACTGGACTACTTCTTTAAAGTGACACCAGGCCCAGTGACCTTTGGGACATGGTTTTACCCCCTATAGGAATGTGCGATCATCTTGAAACGTTCAGATCACTTACAACTCAATAGATTCTACCTTCCTGTAACGTTTCAGCCTGATTGGACCTTGTTTTCACACAAATGAACCCAGAATGATGTGAAATTGTGCTTCGTGCAACATAATTCTGGGTGCCATTTACAAACCATAAGTGCTAATGACTCCATTCCTTTTTGTGGTTGTAGGGGCTGTTTGTTGGAGTACATTAAAACAAACCTGATCTCTCTAGGACATTCAGAAGCCAAGTTATAAGCCCACAAATGTGTAACTGGACTACTTCTTTAAATTGACACCGGATCCGGTGACCTTTGGGACATGGTTTGACCCCCTTAGGAAAGTGCTATCATCATGAAACGTTCAGATCACTTACAACTCAATAGATTCTACCTTCCTGTAACGGTTCAGCCCGATTGGACCTTGTTTTCACACAAATGAACCCAGAATAATGTGAAATTGTGCTTCGTGCAACATAATTCTGGGTGCCATTTACAAACCATAAGTGCTAATGACTCCATTCATTTTTCTGGTTGTAGGGGCTGTTGATTGGAGAACACTAACACAAACCTAACCTCTCTAGGACATTCAGAAGCCAAGTTATAAGCCCACAAAGGTGTAACTGGACTACTTCTTTAAAGTGACACCAGGCCCGGTGACCTTTGGGACATGGTTTTACCCCCTATAGGAATGTGCTATCATCATGAAACGTTCAGATCACTTACAACTCAATAGATTCTACCTTCCTGTAACGTTTCAGCCTGATTGGACCTTGTTTTCACACAAATGGGCCCAGAATGATGTGAAATTGTGCTTCGTGCAACATAATTCTAGGTGCCATTTACAAACCATAAGTGCTAATGACTCCATTCCTTGTTGTGGTTGTAGGGGCTGTTGGTTGGAGTACATTAAAACAAACCTGATCTCTCTAGGACATTCAGAAGCCAAGTTATAAGCCCACAAATGTGTAACTGGACTACTTCTTTAAATTGACACCAGATCCGGTGACCTTTGGGACATGGTTTGACCCCCTTAGGAAAGTGCTATCATCATGAAACGTTCTGATCACTTACAACTCAATAGATTCTACCTTCCTGTAACGTTTCAGCCTTATTGGACCTTGTTTTCACACAAATGAACCCAGAATGATGTGAAATTGTGCTTAGTGCAGCATAATTCTGGGTGCCATTTAAAAACCATAAGAACTAATGACTCAATTCCTTTTTGAGGTTGAAGGGGATTTTGATTGGAGTACACTAAAACAAACCTGATCTCTCTAGGATATTCAGAAGCCAAGTTATAACCCCACAAAGGTGTAACTGGACTACTTCTTTAAAGTGACACCAGGCCCAGTGACCTTTGGGACATGGTTTTACCCCCTATAGGAATGTGCGATCATCTTGAAACGTTCAGATCACTTACAACTCAATAGATTCTACCTTCCTGTAACGTTTCAGCCTGATTGGACCTTGTTTTCACACAAATGGACCCAGAATGATGTGAAATTGCGCTTCGTGCAGCATAATTCTGGGTGCCATTTAAAAACCATAACTGCTAATGACTCCATTCCTTTTTGTGGTTGTAGGGGATGTTGATTGGAGTATACTAAAACAAACCTGATCTCTCTAGGACATTCAGAAGCCAAGTTATAAGCCCACAAAGGTGTAACTGGACTACTTCTTTAAATTTACACCAGATCCGGTGGCCTTTGGGACATGGTTTGACCCCCTTAGGAAAGTGCTATCATCATGAAACGTTCAGATCACTTACAACTCAATAGATTCTACCTTCCTGTAACGTTTCAGCCTGATTGGACCTTGTTTTCACACAAATGAACCCAGAATGATGTGAAATTGTGCTTAGTGCAGCATAATTCTGGGTGCCATTTAAAAACCATAAGTGCTAATGACTAGATTCCTTTTTGAGGTTGTAGGGGATGTTGATTGGAGTACAGTAAAACAAACCTGATCTCTCTAGGACATTCAGAAGCCAAGTTATAAGCCCACAAATGTGTAACTGGACTACTTCTTTAAATTTACACCAGATCCGGTGACCTTTGGGACATGGTTTGACCCCCTTAGGAAAGTGCTATCATCATGAAACGTTCAGATCACTTACAACTCAATAGATTCTACCTTCCTGTAACGTTTCAGCCTGATTGGACCTTGTTTTCACACAAATGAACCCAGAATGATGTGAAATTGTGCTTCGTGCAACATAATTCTGGGTGCCATTTACAAACCATAAGTGCTAATGACTCCATTCCTTTTTGTGGTTGTAGGGGCTGTTGATTGGAGTACACTAAAACAAACCAGACCTCTCTAGGACATTCAGAAGCAAAGTTATAACCCCACAAAGGTGTAACTGGACTACTTCTTTAAAGTGACACCAGGCCCAGTGACCTTTGGGACATGGTTTTACCCCCTATAGGAATGTGCGATCATCTTGAAACGTTCAGATCACTTACAACTCAATAGATTCTACCTTCCTGTAACGTTTCAGCCTGATTGGACCTTGTTTTCACACAAATGGACCCAGAATGATGTGAAATTGCGCTTCGTGCAACATAATTCTGGGTGCCATTTAAAAACCATAAGTGCTAATGACTCCATTCCTTTTTGTGGTTGTAGGGGCTGTTGATTGGAGTATACTAAAACAAACCTGATCTCTCTAGGACATTCAGAAGCCAAGTTATAAGCCCACAAAGGTGTAACTGGACTACTTCTTTAAATTGACACCAGATCCGGTGACCTTTGGGACATGGTTTGACCCCCTTAGGAAAGTGCTATCATCATGAATCGTTCAGATCACTTACAACTCAATAGATTCTACCTTCTTGTAACGTTTCAGCCTGATTGGACCTTGTTTTCACACAAATGCACCCAGAATGATGTGAAATTGTGCTTCGTGCAACATAATTCTGGGTGCCATTTACAAACCATAAGTGCTAATGACTCCATTCCTTTTTGTGGTTGTAGGGGCTGTTGATTGGAGTATACTAAAACAAACCTGATCTCTCTAGGACATTCAGAAGCCAAGTTATAAGCCCACAAATGTGTAACTGGACTACTTCTTTAAAGTGACACCAGGACCGGTGACCTTTGGGACATGGTTTGACCCCCTTAGGAAAGTGCTATCATCATGAAACGTTCAGATCACTTACAACTCAATAGATTCTACCTTCCTGTAACGTTTCAGCCTGATTGAACCTTGTTTTCACACAAATGAACCCAGAATGATGTGAAATTGTGCTTAGTGCAGCATAATTCTGGGTGCCATTTAAAAACCATAAGTGCTAATGACTAGATTCCTTTTTGAGGTTGTAGGGGATGTTGATTGGAGTACAGTAAAACAAACCTGATCTCTCGAGGACATTCAGAAGCCAAGTTATAAGCCCACAAATGTGTAACTGGACTACTTCTTTAAATTGACACCAGATCCGGTGACCTTTGGGACATGGTTTGACCCCCTTAGGAAAGTGCTATCATCATGAAACGTTCAGATCACTTACAACTCAATAGATTCTACCTTCCTGTAACGTTTCAGCCTGATTGGACCTTGTTTTCACACAAATGAACCCAGAATGATGTGAAATTGTGCTTCGTGCAACATAATTCTGGGTGCCATTTACAAACCATAAGTGCTAATGACTCCATTCCTTTTTGTGGTTGTAGGGGCTGTTGATTGGAGTACACTAAAACAAACCTGACCTCTCTAGGACATTCAGAAGCCAAGTTATAACCCCACAAAGGTGTAACTGGACTACTTCTTTAAAGTGACACCAGGCCCGGTGACCTTTGGGACTTGGTTTTACCCCCTATAGGAATGTGCGATCATCTTGAAACGTTCAGATCACTTACAACTCAATAGATTCTACCTTCCTGTAACGTTTCAGCCTGATTGGACCTTGTTTTCACACAAATGGACCCAGAATGATGTGAAATTGTGCTTCGTGCAACATAATTCTGGGTGCCATTTAAAAACCATAAGTGCTAATGACTCCATTCCTTTTTGTGGTTGTAGGGGCTGTTGATTGGAGTATACTAAAACAAACCTGATCTCTCTAGGACATTCAGAAGCCAAGTTATAAGCCCACAAAGGTGTAACTGGACTACTTCTTTAAATTGACACCAGATCCGGTGACCTTTGGGACATGGTTTGACCCCCTTAGGAAAGTGCTATCATCATGAAAAGTTCAGATCACTTACAACTCAATAGATTCTACCTTCCTGTAACATTTCAGCCTGATTGGACCTTGTTTTCACACAAATGAACCCAGAATGATGTGAAATTGTGCTTCGTGCAACATAATTCTGGGTGCCATTTAAAAACCATAAGTGCTAATGACTCATTCCTTTTTGAGGTTGTAGGGACTGTTGATTGGAGTACACTAAAACAAACCTGATCTCTCTAGGACATTCAGAAGCCAAGTTATAAGCCCTCAAAGGTGTAACTGGACTACTCCTTTAAAGTGACACCAGGCCCGGTGACCTTTGGGACATGGTTTGACCCCCTATAGGAATGTGCGATCATCATGAAACGTTCAGATCACTTACAACTCTATAGATTCTACCTTCTTGTAACGTTTCAGCCTGATTGGACCTTGTTTTCACACAAATGGACCCAGAATGATGTGAAATTGTGCTTCGTGCAACATAATTCTGGGTGCCATTTACAAACCATAAGTGCTAATGACTCCATTCCTTGTTGTGGTTTTAGGGGCTGTTGGTTTGAGTACATTAAAACAAACCTGATCTCTCTAGGACATTCAGAAGCCAAGTTATAAGCCCACAAATGTGTAACTGGACTACTTCTTTAAATTTACACCAGATCCGGTGACCTTTGGGACATGGTTTGACCCCCTTAGGAAAGTGCTATCATCATGAAACATTCAGATCACTTACAACTCAATAGATTCTACCTTCCTGTAACGTTTCAGCCTGATTGGACCTTGTTTTCACACAAATGAACCCAGAATGATGTGAAATTGTGCTTCGTGCAACATAATTCTGGGTGCCATTTACAAACCATAAGTGCTAATGACTCCATTCCTTTTTGTGGTTGTAGGGGCTGTTGGTTGGAGTACATTAAAACAAACCTGATCTCTCTAGGACATTCAGAAGCCAAGTTATAAGCCCACAAATGTGTAACTGGACTACTTCTTTAAATTGACACCAGATCCGGTGACCTTTGGGACATGGTTTGACCCCCTTAGGAAAGTGCTATCATCATGAAACGTTCAGATCACTTACAACTCAATAGATTCTACCTTCCTGTAACGTTTCAGCCTGATTGGACCTTGTTTTCACACAAAGGAACCCAGAATAATGTGAAATTGTGCTTCGTGCAACATAATTCTGGGTGCCATTTACAAACCATAAGTGCTAATGACTCCATTCATTTTTGTGGTTGTAGGGGCTGTTGATTGGAGAACACTAACACAAACCTAACCTCTCTAGGACATTCAGAAGCCAAGTTATAAGCCCACAAAGGTGTAACTGGACTACTTCTTTAAAGTGACACCAGGCCCGGTGACCTTTGGGACATGGTTTTACCCCCTATAGGAATGTGCTATCATCATGAAACGTTCAGATCACTTACAACTCAATAGATTCTACCTTCCTGCAAAGTTTCAGCCTGATTGGACCTTGTTTTCACACAAATGTACCCAGAATGTTGTGAAATTGTGCTTCGTGCAACATAATTCTGGGTGCCATTTAAAAACCATAAGTGCTATGGACTCCATTCCTTTTTGTGGTTGTAGGGGCTGTTGATTGGAGTATACTAAAACAAACCTGATCTCTCTAGGACATTCAGAAGCCAAGTTATAAGCCCACAAAGGTGTAACTGGACTACTTCTTTAAATTGACACCAGATCCGGTGACCTTTGGGACATGGTTTGACCCCCTTAGGAAAGTGCTATCACCATGAAACGTTTAGATAACTTACAACTCAATAGATTCTACCTTCCTGTAACATTTCAGCCTGATTGGACCTTGTTTTCACACAAATGGACCCAGAATGATGTGAAATTGTGCTTCGTGCAACATAATTCTGGGTGCCATTTACAAACCATAAGTGCTAATGACTCCATTCATTTTTGTGGTTTTAGGGGCTGTTGGTTTTAGTACATTAAAACAAACCTGATCTCTTTAGGACATTCAGAAGCCAAGTTATAAGCCCACAAATGTGTAACTGGACTACTTCTTTAAATTTACACCAGATCCGGTGACCTTTGGGACATGGTTTGACCCCCTTAGGAAAGTGCTATCATCATGAAACATTCAGATCACTTTCAACTCAATAGATTCTACCTTCCTGTAACGTTTCAGCCTGATTGGACCTTGTTTTCACACAAATGAACCCAGAATGATGTGAAATTGTGCTTCGTGCAACATAATTCTGGGTGCCATTTACAAACCATAAGTGCTAATGACTCCATTCCTTTTTGTTGTTGTGGGGGCTGTTGGTTGGAGTACATTAAAACAAACCTGATCTCTCTAGGACATTCAGAAGCCAAGTTATAAGCCCACAAATGTGTAACTTGACTACTTCTTTAAATTGACACCAGATCCGGTGACCTTTGGGACATGGTTTGACCCCCTTAGGAAAGTGCTATCATCATGAAACGTTCAGATCACTTACAACTCAATAGATTCTACCTTCCTGTAACGGTTCAGCCTGATTGGACCTTGTTTTCACACAAATGAACCCAGAATAATGTGAAATTGTGCTTCGTGCAACATAATTCTGGGTGCCATTTACAAACCATAAGTGCTAATGACTCCATTCATTTTTGTGGTTGTAGGGGCTGTTGATTGGAGAACACTAACACAAACCTGATCTCTCTTGGACATTCAGAAGCCAAGTTATAAGCCCACAAAGGTGTAACTGGACTACTTCTTTAAAGTGACACCAGGCCCGGTGAATTTTGGGACATGGTTTGACCCCCTATAGGAATGTGCGATCATCATGAAACGTTCAGATCACTTACAACTCTATAGATTCTACCTTCTTGTAACGTTTCAGCCTGATTGGACCTTGTTTTCACACAAATGGACCCAGAATGATGTGAAATTGTGCTTCGTGCAACATAATTCTGGGTGCCATTTACAAACCATAAGTGCTAATGACTCCATTCCTTTTTGTGGTTTTAGGGGCTGTTGGTTTGAGTACATTAAAACAAACCTGATCTCTCTAGGACATTCAGAAGCCAAGTTATAAGCCCACAAATGTGTAACTGGACTACTTCTTTAAATTTACACCAGATCCGGTGACCTTTGGGACATGGTTTGACCCCCTTAGGAAAGTGCTATCATCATGAAACATTCAGATCACTTACAACTCAATAGATTCTACCTTCCTGTAACGTTTCAGCCTGATTGGACCTTGTTTTCACACAAATGAACCCAGAATGATGTGAAATTGTGCTTCGTGCAACATAATTCTGGGTGCCATTTACAAACCATAAGTGCTAATGACTCCATTCCTTTTTGTGGTTGTAGGGGCTGTTGGTTGGAGTACATTAAAACAAACCTGATCTCTCTAGGACATTCAGAAGCCAAGTTATAAGCCCACAAATGTGTAACTGGACTACTTCTTTAAATTGACACCAGATCCGGTGACCTTTGGGACATGGTTTGACCCCCTTAGGAAAGTGCTATCATCATGAAACGTTCAGATCACTTACAACTCAATAGATTCTACCTTCCTGTAACGTTTCAGCCTGATTGGACCTTGTTTTCACACAAAGGAACCCAGAATAATGTGAAATTGTGCTTCGTGCAACATAATTCTGGGTGCCATTTACAAACCATAAGTGCTAATGACTCCATTCATTTTTGTGGTTGTAGGGGCTGTTGATTGGAGAACACTAACACAAACCTAACCTCTCTAGGACATTCAGAAGCCAAGTTATAAGCCCACAAAGGTGTAACTGGACTACTTCTTTAAAGTGACACCAGGCCCGGTGACCTTTGGGACATGGTTTTACCCCCTATAGGAATGTGCTATCATCATGAAACGTTCAGATCACTTACAACTCAATAGATTCTACCTTCCTGCAAAGTTTCAGCCTGATTGGACCTTGTTTTCACACAAATGTACCCAGAATGATGTGAAATTGTGCTTCGTGCAACATAATTCTGGGTGCCATTTAAAAACCATAAGTGCTATGGACTCCATTCCTTTTTGTGGTTGTAGGGGCTGTTGATTGGAGTATACTAAAACAAACCTGATCTCTCTAGGACATTCAGAAGCCAAGTTATAAGCCCACAAAGGTGTAACTGGACTACTTCTTTAAATTGACACCAGATCCGGTGACCTTTGGGACATGGTTTGACCCCCTTAGGAAAGTGCTATCATCATGAAACGTTTAGATAACTTACAACTCAATAGATTCTACCTTCCTGTAACATTTCAGCCTGATTGGACCTTGTTTTCACACAAATGGACCCAGAATGATGTGAAATTGTGCTTCGTGCAACATAATTCTGGGTGCCATTTAAAAACCATAAGTGCTAATGACTCATTCCTTGTTGAGGTTGTAGGGACTGTTGATTGGAGTACACTAAAACAAACCTGATCTCTCTAGGTCATTCAGAAGCCAAGTTATAAGCCCTCAAAGGTGTAACTGGACTACTCCTTTAAAGTGACACCAGGCCCGGTGACCTTTGGGACATGGTTTGACCCCCTATAGGAATGTGTGATCATCATGAAACGTTCAGATCACTTACAACTCAATAGCTTCTACCTTCTTGTAACGTTTCAGCCTGATTGGACCTTGTTTTCACACAAATGGACCCAGAATGATGTGAAATTGTGCTTCGTGCAACGTAATTCTGGGTGCCATTTACAAACCATAAGTGCTAATGACCCCATTCCTTTTTGTGGTTTTAGGGGCTGTTGGTTTGAGTACATTAAAACAAACCTGATCTCTCTAGGACATTCAGAAGCCAAGTTATAAGCCCACAAATGTGTAACTGGACTACTTCTTTAAATTTACACCCGATCCGGTGACCTTTGGGACATGGTTTGACCCCCTTAGGAAAGTGCTATCATCATGAAACATTCAGATCACTTACAACTCAATAGATTCTACCTTCCTGTAACGGTTCAGCCTGATTGGACCTTGTTTTCACACAAATGAACCCAGAATAATGTGAAATTGTGCTTCGTGCAACATAATTCTGGGTGCCATTTACAAACCATACGTGCTAATGACTCCATTCATTTTTGTGGTTGTAGGGGCTGTTGATTGGAGAACACTAACACAAACCTAACCTCTCTTGGACATTCAGAAGCCAAGTTATAAGCCCACAAAGGTGTAACTGGACTACTTCTTTAAAGTGACACCAGGCCCGGTGACCTTTGGGACATGGTTTGACCCCCTATAGGAATGTGCGATCATCATGAAACGTTCAGATCACTTACAACTCTATAGATTCTACCTTCTTGTAACGTTTCAGCCTGATTGGACCTTGTTTTCACACAAATGGACCCAGAATGATGTGAAATTGTGCTTCGTGCAACATAATTCTGGGTGCCATTTACAAACCATAAGTGCTAATGACTCCATTCCTTTTTGTGGTTTTAGGGGCTGTTGGTTTGAGTATATTAAAACAAACCTGATCTCTCTAGGACATTCAGAAGCCAAGTTATAAGCCCACAAATGTGTAACTGGACTACTTCTTTAAATTTACACCAGATCCGGTGACCTTTGGGACATGGTTTGACCCCCTTAGGAAAGTGCTATCATCATGAAACATTCAGATCACTTACAACTCAATAGATTCTACCTTCCTGTAACGTTTCAGCCTGATTGGACCTTGTTTTCACACAAATGAACCCAGAATGATGTGAAATTGTGCTTCGTGCAACATAATTCTGGGTGCCATTTACAAACCATAAGTGCTAATGACTCCATTCCTTTTTGTGGTTGTAGGGGCTGTTGGTTGGAGTACATTAAAACAAACCTGATCTCTCTAGGACATTCAGAAGCCAAGTTATAAGCCCACAAATGTGTAACTGGACTACTTCTTTAAATTGACACCAGATCCGGTGACCTTTGGGACATGGTTTGACCCCCTTAGGAAAGTGCTATCATCATGAAACGTTCCGATCACTTACAACTCAATAGATTCTACCTTCCTGTAACGTTTCAGCCTGATTGGACCTTGTTTTCACACAAAGGAACCCAGAATAATGTGAAATTGTGCTTCGTGCAACATAATTCTGGGTGCCATTTACAAACCATAAGTGCTAATGACTCCATTCATTTTTGTGGTTGTAGGGGCTGTTGATTGGAGAACACTAACACAAACCTAACCTCTCTAGGACATTCAGAAGCCAAGTTATAAGCCCACAAAGGTGTAACTGGACTACTTCTTTAAAGTGACACCAGGCCCGGTGACCTTTGGGACATGGTTTTACCCCCTATAGGAATGTGCTATCATCATGAAACGTTCAGATCACTTACAACTCAATAGATTCTACCTTCCTGCAAAGTTTCAGCCTGATTGGACCTTGTTTTCACACAAATGTACCCAGAATGATGTGAAATTGTGCTTCGTGCAACATAATTCTGGGTGCCATTTAAAAACCATAAGTGCTATGGACTCCATTCCTTTTTGTGGTTGTAGGGGCTGTTGATTGGAGTATACTAAAACAAACCTGATCTCTCTAGGACATTCAGAAGCCAAGTTATAAGCCCACAAAGGTGTAACTGGACTACTTCTTTAAATTGACACCAGATCCGGTGACCTTTGGGACATGGTTTGACCCCCTTAGGAAAGTGCTATCATCATGAAACGTTCAGATCACTTACAACTCAATAGATTCTACCTTCCTGTAACGGTTCAGCCTGATTGGACCTTGTTTTCACACAAATGAACCCAGAATAATGTGAAATTGTGCTTCGTGCAACATAATTCTGGGTGCCATTTACAAACCATAAGTGCTAATGACTCCATTCATTTTTGTGGTTGTAGGGGCTGTTGATTGGAGAACACTAACACAAACCTGATCTCTCTTGGACATTCAGAAGCCAAGTTATAAGCCCACAAAGGTGTAACTGGACTACTTCTTTAAAGTGACACCAGGCCCGGTGACCTTTGGGACATGGTTTGACCCCCTATAGGAATGTGCGATCATCATGAAACGTTCAGATCACTTACAACTCTATAGATTCTACCTTCTTGTAACGTTTCAGCCTGATTGGACCTTGTTTTCACACAAATGGACCCAGAATGATGTGAAATTGTGCTTCGTGCAACATAATTCTGGGTGCCATTTACAAACCATAAGTGCTAATGACTCCATTCCTTTTTGTGGTTTTAGGGGCTGTTGGTTTGAGTACATTAAAACAAACCTGATCTCTCTAGGACATTCAGAAGCCAAGTTATAAGCCCACAAATGTGTAACTGGACTACTTCTTTAAATTTACACCAGATCCGGTGACCTTTGGGACATGGTTTGACCCCCCTAGGAAAGTGCTATCATCATGAAACATTCAGATCACTTACAACTCAATAGATTCTACCTTCCTGTAACGTTTCAGCCTGATTGGACCTTGTTTTCACACAAATGAACCCAGAATGATGTGAAATTGTGCTTCGTGCAACATAATTCTGGGTGCCATTTACAAACCATAAGTGCTAATGACTCCATTCCTTTTTGTGGTTGTAGGGGCTGTTGGTTGGAGTACATTAAAACAAACCTGATCTCTCTAGGACATTCAGAAGCCAAGTTATAAGCCCACAAATGTGTAACTGGACTACTTCTTTAAATTGACACCAGATCCGGTGACCTTTGGGACATGGTTTGACCCCCTTAGGAAAGTGCTATCATCATGAAACGTTCAGATCACTTACAACTCAATAGATTCTACCTTCCTGTAACGTTTCAGCCTGATTGGACCTTGTTTTCACACAAAGGAACCCAGAATAATGTGAAATTGTGCTTCGTGCAACATAATTCTGGGTGCCATTTACAAACCATAAGTGCTAATGACTCCATTCATTTTTGTGGTTGTAGGGGCTGTTGATTGGAGAACACTAACACAAACCTAACCTCTCTAGGACATTCAGAAGCCAAGTTATAAGCCCACAAAGGTGTAACTGGACTACTTCTTTAAAGTGACACCAGGCCCGGTGACCTTTGGGACATGGTTTTACCCCCTATAGGAATGTGCTATCATCATGAAACGTTCAGATCACTTACAACTCAATAGATTCTACCTTCCTGCAAAGTTTCAGCCTGATTGGACCTTGTTTTCACACAAATGTACCCAGAATGATGTGAAATTGTGCTTCGTGCAACATAATTCTGGGTGCCATTTAAAAACCATAAGTGCTATGGACTCCATTCCTTTTTGTGGTTGTAGGGGCTGTTGATTGGAGTATACTAAAACAAACCTGATCTCTCTAGGACATTCAGAAGCCAAGTTATAAGCCCACAAAGGTGTAACTGGACTACTTCTTTAAAGTGACACCAGATCCGGTGACCTTTGGGACATGGTTTGACCCCCTTAGGAAAGTGCTATCATCATGAAACGTTTAGATAACTTACAACTCAATAGATTCTACCTTCCTGTAACATTTCAGCCTGATTGGACCTTGTTTTCACACAAATGAACCCAGAATGATGTGAAATTGTGCTTCGTGCAACATAATTCTGGGTGCCATTTAAAAACCATAAGTGCTAATGACTCATTCCTTTTTGAGGTTGTAGGGACTGTTGATTGGAGTACACTAAAACAAACCTGATCTCTCTAGGACATTCAGAAGCCAAGTTATAAGCCCTCAAAGGTGTAACTGGACTACTCCTTTAAAGTGACACCAGGCCCGGTGACCTTTGGGACATGGTTTGACCCCCTATAGGAATGTGCGATCATCATGAAACGTTCAGATCACTTACAACTCTATAGATTCTACCTTCTTGTAACGTTTCAGCCTGATTGGACCTTGTTTTCACACAAATGGACCCAGAATGATGTGAAATTGTGCTTCGTGCAACATAATTCTGGGTGCCATTTACAAACCATAAGTGCTAATGACTCCATTCCTTGTTGTGGTTTTAGGGGCTGTTGGTTTGAGTACATTAAAACAAACCTGATCTCTCTAGGACATTCAGAAGCCAAGTTATAAGCCCACAAATGTGTAACTGGACTACTTCTTTAAATTTACACCAGATCCGGTGACCTTTGGGACATGGTTTGACCCCCTTAGGAAAGTGCTATCATCATGAAACATTCAGATCACTTACAACTCAATAGATTCTACCTTCCTGTAACGTTTCAGCCTGATTGGACCTTGTTTTCACACAAATGAACCCAGAATGATGTGAAATTGTGCTTCGTGCAACATAATTCTGGGTGCCATTTACAAACCATAAGTGCTAATGACTCCATTCCTTTTTGTGGTTGTAGGGGCTGTTGGTTGGAGTACATTAAAACAAACCTGATCTCTCTAGGACATTCAGAAGCCAAGTTATAAGCCCACAAATGTGTAACTGGACTACTTCTTTAAATTGACACCAGATCCGGTGACCTTTGGGACATGGTTTGACCCCCTTAGGAAAGTGCTATCATCATGAAACGTTCAGATCACTTACAACTCAATAGATTCTACCTTCCTGTAACGTTTCAGCCTGATTGGACCTTGTTTTCACACAAAGGAACCCAGAATAATGTGAAATTGTGCTTCGTGCAACATAATTCTGGGTGCCATTTACAAACCATAAGTGCTAATGACTCCATTCATTTTTGTGGTTGTAGGGGCTGTTGATTGGAGAACACTAACACAAACCTAACCTCTCTAGGACATTCAGAAGCCAAGTTATAAGCCCACAAAGGTGTAACTGGACTACTTCTTTAAAGTGACACCAGATCCGGTGACCTTTGGGACATGGTTTGACCCCCTTAGGAAAGTGCTATCACCATGAAACGTTTAGATAACTTACAACTCAATAGATTCTACCTTCCTGTAACATTTCAGCCTGATTGGACCTTGTTTTCACACAAATGGACCCAGAATGATGTGAAATTGTGCTTCGTGCAACATAATTCTGGGTGCCATTTACAAACCATAAGTGCTAATGACTCCATTCATTTTTGTGGTTTTAGGGGCTGTTGGTTTTAGTACATTAAAACAAACCTGATC
This sequence comes from Nothobranchius furzeri, assembly GCF_043380555.1. NCBI lineage: Eukaryota > Metazoa > Chordata > Actinopteri > Cyprinodontiformes > Nothobranchiidae > Nothobranchius > Nothobranchius furzeri. The sequence goes on from NW_027223038.1 coordinate 1,410,017, forward strand.
TCTTTAGGACATTCAGAAGCCAAGTTATAAGCCCACAAATGTGTAACTGGACTACTTCTTTAAATTTACACCAGATCCGGTGACCTTTGGGACATGGTTTGACCCCCTTAGGAAAGTGCTATCATCATGAAACATTCAGATCACTTTCAACTCAATAGATTCTACCTTCCTGTAACGTTTCAGCCTGATTGGACCTTGTTTTCACACAAATGAACCCAGAATGATGTGAAATTGTGCTTCGTGCAACATAATTCTGGGTGCCATTTACAAACCATAAGTGCTAATGACTCCATTCCTTTTTGTTGTTGTGGGGGCTGTTGGTTGGAGTACATTAAAACAAACCTGATCTCTCTAGGACATTCAGAAGCCAAGTTATAAGCCCACAAATGTGTAACTTGACTACTTCTTTAAATTGACACCAGATCCGGTGACCTTTGGGACATGGTTTGACCCCCTTAGGAAAGTGCTATCATCATGAAACGTTCAGATCACTTACAACTCAATAGATTCTACCTTCCTGTAACGGTTCAGCCTGATTGGACCTTGTTTTCACACAAATGAACCCAGAATAATGTGAAATTGTGCTTCGTGCAACATAATTCTGGGTGCCATTTACAAACCATAAGTGCTAATGACTCCATTCATTTTTGTGGTTGTAGGGGCTGTTGATTGGAGAACACTAACACAAACCTGATCTCTCTTGGACATTCAGAAGCCAAGTTATAAGCCCACAAAGGTGTAACTGGACTACTTCTTTAAAGTGACACCAGGCCCGGTGAATTTTGGGACATGGTTTGACCCCCTATAGGAATGTGCGATCATCATGAAACGTTCAGATAACTTACAACTCTATAGATTCTACCTTCTTGTAACGTTTCAGCCTGATTGGACCTTGTTTTCACACAAATGGACCCAGAATGATGTGAAATTGTGCTTCGTGCAACATAATTCTGGGTGCCATTTACAAACCATAAGTGCTAATGACTCCATTCCTTTTTGTGGTTTTAGGGGCTGTTGGTTTGAGTACATTAAAACAAACCTGATCTCTCTAGGACATTCAGAAGCCAAGTTATAAGCCCACAAATGTGTAACTGGACTACTTCTTTAAATTTACACCAGATCCGGTGACCTTTGGGACATGGTTTGACCCCCTTAGGAAAGTGCTATCATCATGAAACATTCAGATCACTTACAACTCAATAGATTCTACCTTCCTGTAACGTTTCAGCCTGATTGGACCTTGTTTTCACACAAATGAACCCAGAATGATGTGAAATTGTGCTTCGTGCAACATAATTCTGGGTGCCATTTACAAACCATAAGTGCTAATGACTCCATTCCTTTTTGTGGTTGTAGGGGCTGTTGGTTGGAGTACATTAAAACAAACCTGATCTCTCTAGGACATTCAGAAGCCAAGTTATAAGCCCACAAATGTGTAACTGGACTACTTCTTTAAATTGACACCAGATCCGGTGACCTTTGGGACATGGTTTGACCCCCTTAGGAAAGTGCTATCATCATGAAACGTTCAGATCACTTACAACTCAATAGATTCTACCTTCCTGTAACGTTTCAGCCTGATTGAACCTTGTTTTCACACAAAGGAACCCAGAATAATGTGAAATTGTGCTTCGTGCAACATAATTCTGGGTGCCATTTACAAACCATAAGTGCTAATGACTCCATTCATTTTTGTGGTTGTAGGGGCTGTTGATTGGAGAACACTAACACAAACCTAACCTCTCTAGGACATTCAGAAGCCAAGTTATAAGCCCACAAAGGTGTAACTGGACTACTTCTTTAAAATGACACCAGGCCCGGTGACCTTTGGGACATGGTTTTACCCCCTATAGGAATGTGCTATCATCATGAAACGTTCAGATCACTTACAACTCAATAGATTCTACCTTCCTGCAAAGTTTCAGCCTGATTGGACCTTGTTTTCACACAAATGTACCCAGAATGATGTGAAATTGTGCTTCGTGCAACATAATTCTGGGTGCCATTTAAAAACCATAAGTGCTATGGACTCCATTCCTTTTTGTGGTTGTAGGGGCTGTTGATTGGAGTATACTAAAACAAACCTGATCTCTCTAGGACATTCAGAAGCCAAGTTATAAGCCCACAAAGGTGTAACTGGACTACTTCTTTAAATTGACACCAGATCCGGTGACCTTTGGGACATGGTTTGACCCCCTTAGGAAAGTGCTATCATCATGAAACGTTTAGATAACTTACAACTCAATAGATTCTACCTTCCTGTAACATTTCAGCCTGATTGGACCTTGTTTTCACACAAATGGACCCAGAATGATGTGAAATTGTGCTTCGTGCAACATAATTCTGGGTGCCATTTAAAAACCATAAGTGCTAATGACTCATTCCTTGTTGAGGTTGTAGGGACTGTTGATTGGAGTACACTAAAACAAACCTGATCTCTCTAGGTCATTCAGAAGCCAAGTTATAAGCCCTCAAAGGTGTAACTGGACTACTCCTTTAAAGTGACACCAGGCCCGGTGACCTTTGGGACATGGTTTGACCCCCTATAGGAATGTGTGATCATCATGAAACGTTCAGATCACTTACAACTCAATAGCTTCTACCTTCTTGTAACGTTTCAGCCTGATTGGACCTTGTTTTCACACAAATGGACCCAGAATGATGTGAAATTGTGCTTCGTGCAACGTAATTCTGGGTGCCATTTACAAACCATAAGTGCTAATGACCCCATTCCTTTTTGTGGTTTTAGGGGCTGTTGGTTTGAGTACATTAAAACAAACCTGATCTCTCTAGGACATTCAGAAGCCAAGTTATAAGCCCACAAATGTGTAACTGGACTACTTCTTTAAATTTACACCCGATCCGGTGACCTTTGGGACATGGTTTGACCCCCTTAGGAAAGTGCTATCATCATGAAACATTCAGATCACTTACAACTCAATAGATTCTACCTTCCTGTAACGGTTCAGCCTGATTGGACCTTGTTTTCACACAAATGAACCCAGAATAATGTGAAATTGTGCTTCGTGCAACATAATTCTGGGTGCCATTTACAAACCATACGTGCTAATGACTCCATTCATTTTTGTGGTTGTAGGGGCTGTTGATTGGAGAACACTAACACAAACCTAACCTCTCTTGGACATTCAGAAGCCAAGTTATAAGCCCACAAAGGTGTAACTGGACTACTTCTTTAAAGTGACACCAGGCCCGGTGACCTTTGGGACATGGTTTGACCCCCTATAGGAATGTGCGATCATCATGAAACGTTCAGATCACTTACAACTCTATAGATTCTACCTTCTTGTAACGTTTCAGCCTGATTGGACCTTGTTTTCACACAAATGGACCCAGAATGATGTGAAATTGTGCTTCGTGCAACATAATTCTGGGTGCCATTTACAAACCATAAGTGCTAATGACTCCATTCCTTTTTGTGGTTTTAGGGGCTGTTGGTTTGAGTATATTAAAACAAACCTGATCTCTCTAGGACATTCAGAAGCCAAGTTATAAGCCCACAAATGTGTAACTGGACTACTTCTTTAAATTTACACCAGATCCGGTGACCTTTGGGACATGGTTTGACCCCCTTAGGAAAGTGCTATCATCATGAAACATTCAGATCACTTACAACTCAATAGATTCTACCTTCCTGTAACGTTTCAGCCTGATTGGACCTTGTTTTCACACAAATGAACCCAGAATGATGTGAAATTGTGCTTCGTGCAACATAATTCTGGGTGCCATTTACAAACCATAAGTGCTAATGACTCCATTCCTTTTTGTGGTTGTAGGGGCTGTTGGTTGGAGTACATTAAAACAAACCTGATCTCTCTAGGACATTCAGAAGCCAAGTTATAAGCCCACAAATGTGTAACTGGACTACTTCTTTAAATTGACACCAGATCCGGTGACCTTTGGGACATGGTTTGACCCCCTTAGGAAAGTGCTATCATCATGAAACGTTCCGATCACTTACAACTCAATAGATTCTACCTTCCTGTAACGTTTCAGCCTGATTGGACCTTGTTTTCACACAAAGGAACCCAGAATAATGTGAAATTGTGCTTCGTGCAACATAATTCTGGGTGCCATTTACAAACCATAAGTGCTAATGACTCCATTCATTTTTGTGGTTGTAGGGGCTGTTGATTGGAGAACACTAACACAAACCTAACCTCTCTAGGACATTCAGAAGCCAAGTTATAAGCCCACAAAGGTGTAACTGGACTACTTCTTTAAAGTGACACCAGGCCCGGTGACCTTTGGGACATGGTTTTACCCCCTATAGGAATGTGCTATCATCATGAAACGTTCAGATCACTTACAACTCAATAGATTCTACCTTCCTGCAAAGTTTCAGCCTGATTGGACCTTGTTTTCACACAAATGTACCCAGAATGATGTGAAATTGTGCTTCGTGCAACATAATTCTGGGTGCCATTTAAAAACCATAAGTGCTATGGACTCCATTCCTTTTTGTGGTTGTAGGGGCTGTTGATTGGAGTATACTAAAACAAACCTGATCTCTCTAGGACATTCAGAAGCCAAGTTATAAGCCCACAAAGGTGTAACTGGACTACTTCTTTAAATTGACACCAGATCCGGTGACCTTTGGGACATGGTTTGACCCCCTTAGGAAAGTGCTATCATCATGAAACGTTCAGATCACTTACAACTCAATAGATTCTACCTTCCTGTAACGGTTCAGCCTGATTGGACCTTGTTTTCACACAAATGAACCCAGAATAATGTGAAATTGTGCTTCGTGCAACATAATTCTGGGTGCCATTTACAAACCATAAGTGCTAATGACTCCATTCATTTTTGTGGTTGTAGGGGCTGTTGATTGGAGAACACTAACACAAACCTGATCTCTCTTGGACATTCAGAAGCCAAGTTATAAGCCCACAAAGGTGTAACTGGACTACTTCTTTAAAGTGACACCAGGCCCGGTGACCTTTGGGACATGGTTTGACCCCCTATAGGAATGTGCGATCATCATGAAACGTTCAGATCACTTACAACTCTATAGATTCTACCTTCTTGTAACGTTTCAGCCTGATTGGACCTTGTTTTCACACAAATGGACCCAGAATGATGTGAAATTGTGCTTCGTGCAACATAATTCTGGGTGCCATTTACAAACCATAAGTGCTAATGACTCCATTCCTTTTTGTGGTTTTAGGGGCTGTTGGTTTGAGTACATTAAAACAAACCTGATCTCTCTAGGACATTCAGAAGCCAAGTTATAAGCCCACAAATGTGTAACTGGACTACTTCTTTAAATTTACACCAGATCCGGTGACCTTTGGGACATGGTTTGACCCCCTTAGGAAAGTGCTATCATCATGAAACATTCAGATCACTTACAACTCAATAGATTCTACCTTCCTGTAACGTTTCAGCCTGATTGGACCTTGTTTTCACACAAATGAACCCAGAATGATGTGAAATTGTGCTTCGTGCAACATAATTCTGGGTGCCATTTACAAACCATAAGTGCTAATGACTCCATTCCTTTTTGTGGTTGTAGGGGCTGTTGGTTGGAGTACATTAAAACAAACCTGATCTCTCTAGGACATTCAGAAGCCAAGTTATAAGCCCACAAATGTGTAACTGGACTACTTCTTTAAATTGACACCAGATCCGGTGACCTTTGGGACATGGTTTGACCCCCTTAGGAAAGTGCTATCATCATGAAACGTTCAGATCACTTACAACTCAATAGATTCTACCTTCCTGTAACGTTTCAGCCTGATTGGACCTTGTTTTCACACAAAGGAACCCAGAATAATGTGAAATTGTGCTTCGTGCAACATAATTCTGGGTGCCATTTACAAACCATAAGTGCTAATGACTCCATTCATTTTTGTGGTTGTAGGGGCTGTTGATTGGAGAACACTAACACAAACCTAACCTCTCTAGGACATTCAGAAGCCAAGTTATAAGCCCACAAAGGTGTAACTGGACTACTTCTTTAAAGTGACACCAGGCCCGGTGACCTTTGGGACATGGTTTTACCCCCTATAGGAATGTGCTATCATCATGAAACGTTCAGATCACTTACAACTCAATAGATTCTACCTTCCTGCAAAGTTTCAGCCTGATTGGACCTTGTTTTCACACAAATGTACCCAGAATGATGTGAAATTGTGCTTCGTGCAACATAATTCTGGGTGCCATTTAAAAACCATAAGTGCTATGGACTCCATTCCTTTTTGTGGTTGTAGGGGCTGTTGATTGGAGTATACTAAAACAAACCTGATCTCTCTAGGACATTCAGAAGCCAAGTTATAAGCCCACAAAGGTGTAACTGGACTACTTCTTTAAATTGACACCAGATCCGGTGACCTTTGGGACATGGTTTGACCCCCTTAGGAAAGTGCTATCATCATGAAACGTTTAGATAACTTACAACTCAATAGATTCTACCTTCCTGTAACATTTCAGCCTGATTGGACCTTGTTTTCACACAAATGGACCCAGAATGATGTGAAATTGTGCTTCGTGCAACATAATTCTGGGTGCCATTTAAAAACCATAAGTGCTAATGACTCATTCCTTGTTGAGGTTGTAGGGACTGTTGATTGGAGTACACTAAAACAAACCTGATCTCTCTAGGTCATTCAGAAGCCAAGTTATAAGCCCTCAAAGGTGTAACTGGACTACTCCTTTAAAGTGACACCAGGCCCGGTGACCTTTGGGACATGGTTTGACCCCCTATAGGAATGTGTGATCATCATGAAACGTTCAGATCACTTACAACTCAATAGCTTCTACCTTCTTGTAACGTTTCAGCCTGATTGGACCTTGTTTTCACACAAATGGACCCAGAATGATGTGAAATTGTGCTTCGTGCAACGTAATTCTGGGTGCCATTTACAAACCATAAGTGCTAATGACCCCATTCCTTTTTGTGGTTTTAGGGGCTGTTGGTTTGAGTACATTAAAACAAACCTGATCTCTCTAGGACATTCAGAAGCCAAGTTATAAGCCCACAAATGTGTAACTGGACTACTTCTTTAAATTTACACCCGATCCGGTGACCTTTGGGACATGGTTTGACCCCCTTAGGAAAGTGCTATCATCATGAAACATTCAGATCACTTACAACTCAATAGATTCTACCTTCCTGTAACGGTTCAGCCTGATTGGACCTTGTTTTCACACAAATGAACCCAGAATAATGTGAAATTGTGCTTCGTGCAACATAATTCTGGGTGCCATTTACAAACCATACGTGCTAATGACTCCATTCATTTTTGTGGTTGTAGGGGCTGTTGATTGGAGAACACTAACACAAACCTAACCTCTCTTGGACATTCAGAAGCCAAGTTATAAGCCCACAAAGGTGTAACTGGACTACTTCTTTAAAGTGACACCAGGCCCGGTGACCTTTGGGACATGGTTTGACCCCCTATAGGAATGTGCGATCATCATGAAACGTTCAGATCACTTACAACTCTATAGATTCTACCTTCTTGTAACGTTTCAGCCTGATTGGACCTTGTTTTCACACAAATGGACCCAGAATGATGTGAAATTGTGCTTCGTGCAACATAATTCTGGGTGCCATTTACAAACCATAAGTGCTAATGACTCCATTCCTTTTTGTGGTTTTAGGGGCTGTTGGTTTGAGTATATTAAAACAAACCTGATCTCTCTAGGACATTCAGAAGCCAAGTTATAAGCCCACAAATGTGTAACTGGACTACTTCTTTAAATTTACACCAGATCCGGTGACCTTTGGGACATGGTTTGACCCCCTTAGGAAAGTTCTATCATCATGAAACATTCAGATCACTTACAACTCAATAGATTCTACCTTCCTGTAACGTTTCAGCCTGATTGGACCTTGTTTTCACACAAATGAACCCAGAATGATGTGAAATTGTGCTTCGTGCAACATAATTCTGGGTGCCATTTACAAACCATAAGTGCTAATGACTCCATTCCTTTTTGTGGTTGTAGGGGCTGTTGGTTGGAGTACATTAAAACAAACCTGATCTCTCTAGGACATTCAGAAGCCAAGTTATAAGCCCACAAATGTGTAACTGGACTACTTCTTTAAATTGACACCAGATCCGGTGACCTTTGGGACATGGTTTGACCCCCTTAGGAAAGTGCTATCATCATGAAACGTTCAGATCACTTACAACTCAATAGATTCTACCTTCCTGTAACGTTTCAGCCTGATTGGACCTTGTTTTCACACAAAGGAACCCAGAATAATGTGAAATTGTGCTTCGTGCAACATAATTCTGGGTGCCATTTACAAACCATAAGTGCTAATGACTCCATTCATTTTTGTGGTTGTAGGGGCTGTTGATTGGAGAACACTAACACAAACCTAACCTCTCTAGGACATTCAGAAGCCAAGTTATAAGCCCACAAAGGTGTAACTGGACTACTTCTTTAAAGTGACACCAGGCCCGGTGACCTTTGGGACATGGTTTTACCCCCTATAGGAATGTGCTATCATCATGAAACGTTCAGATCACTTACAACTCAATAGATTCTACCTTCCTGCAAAGTTTCAGCCTGATTGGACCTTGTTTTCACACAAATGTACCCAGAATGATGTGAAATTGTGCTTCGTGCAACATAATTCTGGGTGCCATTTAAAAACCATAAGTGCTATGGACTCCATTCCTTTTTGTGGTTGTAGGGGCTGTTGATTGGAGTATACTAAAACAAACCTGATCTCTCTAGGACATTCAGAAGCCAAGTTATAAGCCCACAAAGGTGTAACTGGACTACTTCTTTAAATTGACACCAGATCCGGTGACCTTTGGGACATGGTTTGACCCCCTTAGGAAAGTGCTATCATCATGAAACGTTTAGATAACTTACAACTCAATAGATTCTACCTTCCTGTAACATTTCAGCCTGATTGGACCTTGTTTTCACACAAATGGACCCAGAATGATGTGAAATTGTGCTTCGTGCAACATAATTCTGGGTGCCATTTACAAACCATAAGTGCTAATGACTCCATTCCTTTTTGTGGTTGTAGGGGCTGTTGATTGGAACACATTAAAACAAACCTGATCTCTCTAGGACATTCAGAAGCCAAGTTATAAGCCCACAAATGTGTAACTGGACTATTTCTTTAAAGTGACACCAGGCCCGGTGACCTTTGGGACATGGTTTGACCCCCTTAGGAAAGTGCTATCATCATGAAACATTCAGATCACTTACAACTCAAGAGATTCTACCTTCATGTAACGTTTCAGCCTGATTGGACCTTGTTTTCACACAAATGGACCCAGAATGATGTGAAATTGTGCTTCGTGCAACATAATTCTGGGTGCCATTTACAAACCATAAGTGCTAATGACTCCATTCCTTTTTGTGGTTTTAGGGGCTGTTGGTTTTAGTACATTAAAACAAACCTGATCTCTTTAGGACATTCAGAAGCCAAGTTATAAGCCCACAAATGTGTAACTGGACTACTTTAAATTTACACCAGATCCGGTGACCTTTGGGACATGGTTTGACCCCCTTAGGAAAGTGCTATCATCATGAAACATTCAGATCACTTTCAACTCAATAGATTCTACCTTCCTGTAACGTTTCAGCCTGATTGGACCTTGTTTTCACACAAATGAACCCAGAATGATGTGAAATTGTGCTTCGTGCAACATAATTCTGGGTGCCATTTACAAACCATAAGTGCTAATGACTCCATTCCTTTTTGTTGTTGTGGGGGCTGTTGGTTGGAGTACATTAAAACAAACCTGATCTCTCTTTGACATTCAGAAGCCAAGTTATAAGCCCACAAATGTGTAACTTGACTACTTCTTTAAATTGACACCAGATCCGGTGACCTTTGGGACATGGTTTGACCCCCTTAGGAAAGTGCTATCATCATGAAACGTTCAGATCACTTACAACTCAATAGATTCTACCTTCCTGTAACGGTTCAGCCTGATTGGACCTTGTTTTCACACAAATGAACCCAGAATAATGTGAAATTGTGCTTCGTGCAACATAATTCTGGGTGCCATTTACAAACCATAAGTGCTAATGACTCCATTCATTTTTGTGGTTGTAGGGGCTGTTGATTGGAGAACACTAACACAAACCTAACCTCTCTTGGACATTCAGAAGCCAAGTTATAAGCCCACAAAGGTGTAACTGGACTACTTCTTTAAAGTGACACCAGGCCCGGTGACCTTTGGGACATGGTTTTACCCCCTATAGGAATGTGCTATCATCATGAAACGTTCAGATCACTTACAACTCAATAGATTCTACCTTCCTGTAACGTTTCAGCCTGATTGAACCTTGTTTTCACACAAATGAACCCAGAATGATGTGAAATTGTGCTTCGTGCAACATAATTCTGGGTGCCATTTACAAACCATAAGTGCTAATGACTCCATTCCTTTTTGTGGTTGTAGGGGCTGTTGATTGGAACACATTAAAACAAACCTGATCTCTCTAGGACATTCAGAAGCCAAGTTATAAGCCCACAAATGTGTAACTGGACTATTTCTTTAAAGTGACACCAGGCCCGGTGACCTTTGGGACATGGTTTGACCCCCTTAGGAAAGTGCTATCATCATGAAACATTCAGATCTCTTACAACTCAATAGATTCTACCTTCATGTAACGTTTCAGCCTGATTGGACCTTGTTTTCACACAAATGGACCCAGAATGATGTGAAATTGTGCTTCGTGCAACATAATTCTGGGTGCCATTTACAAACCATAAGTGCTAATGACTCCATTCCTTTTTGTGGTTTTAGGGGCTGTTGGTTTGAGTATATTAAAACAAACCTGATCTCTCTAGGACATTCAGAAGCCAAGTTATAAGCCCACAAATGTGTAACTGGACTACTTCTTTAAATTTACACCAGATCCGGTGACCTTTGGGACATGGTTTGACCCCCTATAGGAATGTGCGATCATCATGAAACGTTCAGATCACTTACAACTCAATAGATTCTACCTTCCTGCAAAGTTTCAGCCTGATTGGACCTTGTTTTCACACAAATGTACCCAGAATGATGTGAAATTGTGCTTCGTGCAACATAATTCTGGGTGCCATTTAAAAACCATAAGTGCTATGGACTCCATTCCTTTTTGTGGTTGTAGGGGCTGTTGATTGGAGTATACTAAAACAAACCTGATCTCTCTAGGACATTCAGAAGCCAAGTTATAAGCCCACAAAGGTGTAACTGGACTACTTCTTTAAATTGACACCAGATCCGGTGACCTTTGGGACATGGTTTGACCCCCTTAGGAAAGTGCTATCATCATGAAACGTTTAGATAACTTACAACTCAATAGATTCTACCTTCCTGTAACATTTCAGCCTGATTGGACCTTGTTTTCACACAAATGGACCCAGAATGATGTGAAATTGTGCTTCGTGCAACATAATTCTGGGTGCCATTTAAAAACCATAAGTGCTAATGACTCATTCCTTGTTGAGGTTGTAGGGACTGTTGATTGGAGTACACTAAAACAAACCTGATCTCTCTAGGTCATTCAGAAGCCAAGTTATAAGCCCTCAAAGGTGTAACTGGACTACTCCTTTAAAGTGACACCAGGCCCGGTGACCTTTGGGACATGGTTTGACCCCCTATAGGAATGTGTGATCATCATGAAACGTTCAGATCACTTACAACTCAATAGATTCTACCTTCCTGTAACGTTTCAGCCTTATTGGACCTTGTTTTCACACAAATGAACCCAGAATGATGTGAAATTGTGCTTAGTGCAGCATAATTCTGGGTGCCATTTAAAAACCATAAGAACTAATGACTCAATTCCTTTTTGAGGTTGAAGGGGATTTTGATTGGAGTACACTAAAACAAACCTGATCTCTCTAGGATATTCAGAAGCCAAGTTATAACCCCACAAAGGTGTAACTGGACTACTTCTTTAAAGTGACACCAGGCCCAGTGACCTTTGGGACATGGTTTTACCCCCTATAGGAATGTGCGATCATCTTGAAACGTTCAGATCACTTACAACTCAATAGATTCTACCTTCCTGTAACGTTTCAGCCTGATTGGACCTTGTTTTCACACAAATGGACCCAGAATGATGTGAAATTGCGCTTCGTGCAGCATAATTCTGGGTGCCATTTAAAAACCATAACTGCTAATGACTCCATTCCTTTTTGTGGTTGTAGGGGATGTTGATTGGAGTATACTAAAACAAACCTGATCTCTCTAGGACATTCAGAAGCCAAGTTATAAGCCCACAAAGGTGTAACTGGACTACTTCTTTAAATTTACACCAGATCCGGTGGCCTTTGGGACATGGTTTGACCCCCTTAGGAAAGTGCTATCATCATGAAACGTTCAGATCACTTACAACTCAATAGATTCTACCTTCCTGTAACGTTTCAGCCTGATTGGACCTTGTTTTCACACAAATGAACCCAGAATGATGTGAAATTGTGCTTAGTGCAGCATAATTCTGGGTGCCATTTAAAAACCATAAGTGCTAATGACTAGATTCCTTTTTGAGGTTGTAGGGGATGTTGATTGGAGTACAGTAAAACAAACCTGATCTCTCTAGGACATTCAGAAGCCAAGTTATAAGCCCACAAATGTGTAACTGGACTACTTCTTTAAATTTACACCAGATCCGGTGACCTTTGGGACATGGTTTGACCCCCTTAGGAAAGTGCTATCATCATGAAACGTTCAGATCACTTACAACTCAATAGATTCTACCTTCCTGTAACGTTTCAGCCTGATTGGACCTTGTTTTCACACAAATGAACCCAGAATGATGTGAAATTGTGCTTCGTGCAACATAATTCTGGGTGCCATTTACAAACCATAAGTGCTAATGACTCCATTCCTTTTTGTGGTTGTAGGGGCTGTTGATTGGAGTACACTAAAACAAACCAGACCTCTCTAGGACATTCAGAAGCAAAGTTATAACCCCACAAAGGTGTAACTGGACTACTTCTTTAAAGTGACACCAGGCCCAGTGACCTTTGGGACATGGTTTTACCCCCTATAGGAATGTGCGATCATCTTGAAACGTTCAGATCACTTACAACTCAATAGATTCTACCTTCCTGTAACGTTTCAGCCTGATTGGACCTTGTTTTCACACAAATGGACCCAGAATGATGTGAAATTGCGCTTCGTGCAACATAATTCTGGGTGCCATTTAAAAACCATAAGTGCTAATGACTCCATTCCTTTTTGTGGTTGTAGGGGCTGTTGATTGGAGTATACTAAAACAAACCTGATCTCTCTAGGACATTCAGAAGCCAAGTTATAAGCCCACAAAGGTGTAACTGGACTACTTCTTTAAATTGACACCAGATCCGGTGACCTTTGGGACATGGTTTGACCCCCTTAGGAAAGTGCTATCATCATGAATCGTTCAGATCACTTACAACTCAATAGATTCTACCTTCTTGTAACGTTTCAGCCTGATTGGACCTTGTTTTCACACAAATGCACCCAGAATGATGTGAAATTGTGCTTCGTGCAACATAATTCTGGGTGCCATTTACAAACCATAAGTGCTAATGACTCCATTCCTTTTTGTGGTTGTAGGGGCTGTTGATTGGAGTATACTAAAACAAACCTGATCTCTCTAGGACATTCAGAAGCCAAGTTATAAGCCCACAAATGTGTAACTGGACTACTTCTTTAAAGTGACACCAGGACCGGTGACCTTTGGGACATGGTTTGACCCCCTTAGGAAAGTGCTATCATCATGAAACGTTCAGATCACTTACAACTCAATAGATTCTACCTTCCTGTAACGTTTCAGCCTGATTGAACCTTGTTTTCACACAAATGAACCCAGAATGATGTGAAATTGTGCTTAGTGCAGCATAATTCTGGGTGCCATTTAAAAACCATAAGTGCTAATGACTAGATTCCTTTTTGAGGTTGTAGGGGATGTTGATTGGAGTACAGTAAAACAAACCTGATCTCTCGAGGACATTCAGAAGCCAAGTTATAAGCCCACAAATGTGTAACTGGACTACTTCTTTAAATTGACACCAGATCCGGTGACCTTTGGGACATGGTTTGACCCCCTTAGGAAAGTGCTATCATCATGAAACGTTCAGATCACTTACAACTCAATAGATTCTACCTTCCTGTAACGTTTCAGCCTGATTGGACCTTGTTTTCACACAAATGAACCCAGAATGATGTGAAATTGTGCTTCGTGCAACATAATTCTGGGTGCCATTTACAAACCATAAGTGCTAATGACTCCATTCCTTTTTGTGGTTGTAGGGGCTGTTGATTGGAGTACACTAAAACAAACCTGACCTCTCTAGGACATTCAGAAGCCAAGTTATAACCCCACAAAGGTGTAACTGGACTACTTCTTTAAAGTGACACCAGGCCCGGTGACCTTTGGGACTTGGTTTTACCCCCTATAGGAATGTGCGATCATCTTGAAACGTTCAGATCACTTACAACTCAATAGATTCTACCTTCCTGTAACGTTTCAGCCTGATTGGACCTTGTTTTCACACAAATGGACCCAGAATGATGTGAAATTGTGCTTCGTGCAACATAATTCTGGGTGCCATTTAAAAACCATAAGTGCTAATGACTCCATTCCTTTTTGTGGTTGTAGGGGCTGTTGATTGGAGTATACTAAAACAAACCTGATCTCTCTAGGACATTCAGAAGCCAAGTTATAAGCCCACAAAGGTGTAACTGGACTACTTCTTTAAATTGACACCAGATCCGGTGACCTTTGGGACATGGTTTGACCCCCTTAGGAAAGTGCTATCATCATGAAAAGTTCAGATCACTTACAACTCAATAGATTCTACCTTCCTGTAACATTTCAGCCTGATTGGACCTTGTTTTCACACAAATGAACCCAGAATGATGTGAAATTGTGCTTCGTGCAACATAATTCTGGGTGCCATTTAAAAACCATAAGTGCTAATGACTCATTCCTTTTTGAGGTTGTAGGGACTGTTGATTGGAGTACACTAAAACAAACCTGATCTCTCTAGGACATTCAGAAGCCAAGTTATAAGCCCTCAAAGGTGTAACTGGACTACTCCTTTAAAGTGACACCAGGCCCGGTGACCTTTGGGACATGGTTTGACCCCCTATAGGAATGTGCGATCATCATGAAACGTTCAGATCACTTACAACTCTATAGATTCTACCTTCTTGTAACGTTTCAGCCTGATTGGACCTTGTTTTCACACAAATGGACCCAGAATGATGTGAAATTGTGCTTCGTGCAACATAATTCTGGGTGCCATTTACAAACCATAAGTGCTAATGACTCCATTCCTTGTTGTGGTTTTAGGGGCTGTTGGTTTGAGTACATTAAAACAAACCTGATCTCTCTAGGACATTCAGAAGCCAAGTTATAAGCCCACAAATGTGTAACTGGACTACTTCTTTAAATTTACACCAGATCCGGTGACCTTTGGGACATGGTTTGACCCCCTTAGGAAAGTGCTATCATCATGAAACATTCAGATCACTTACAACTCAATAGATTCTACCTTCCTGTAACGTTTCAGCCTGATTGGACCTTGTTTTCACACAAATGAACCCAGAATGATGTGAAATTGTGCTTCGTGCAACATAATTCTGGGTGCCATTTACAAACCATAAGTGCTAATGACTCCATTCCTTTTTGTGGTTGTAGGGGCTGTTGGTTGGAGTACATTAAAACAAACCTGATCTCTCTAGGACATTCAGAAGCCAAGTTATAAGCCCACAAATGTGTAACTGGACTACTTCTTTAAATTGACACCAGATCCGGTGACCTTTGGGACATGGTTTGACCCCCTTAGGAAAGTGCTATCATCATGAAACGTTCAGATCACTTACAACTCAATAGATTCTACCTTCCTGTAACGTTTCAGCCTGATTGGACCTTGTTTTCACACAAAGGAACCCAGAATAATGTGAAATTGTGCTTCGTGCAACATAATTCTGGGTGCCATTTACAAACCATAAGTGCTAATGACTCCATTCATTTTTGTGGTTGTAGGGGCTGTTGATTGGAGAACACTAACACAAACCTAACCTCTCTAGGACATTCAGAAGCCAAGTTATAAGCCCACAAAGGTGTAACTGGACTACTTCTTTAAAGTGACACCAGGCCCGGTGACCTTTGGGACATGGTTTTACCCCCTATAGGAATGTGCTATCATCATGAAACGTTCAGATCACTTACAACTCAATAGATTCTACCTTCCTGCAAAGTTTCAGCCTGATTGGACCTTGTTTTCACACAAATGTACCCAGAATGTTGTGAAATTGTGCTTCGTGCAACATAATTCTGGGTGCCATTTAAAAACCATAAGTGCTATGGACTCCATTCCTTTTTGTGGTTGTAGGGGCTGTTGATTGGAGTATACTAAAACAAACCTGATCTCTCTAGGACATTCAGAAGCCAAGTTATAAGCCCACAAAGGTGTAACTGGACTACTTCTTTAAATTGACACCAGATCCGGTGACCTTTGGGACATGGTTTGACCCCCTTAGGAAAGTGCTATCACCATGAAACGTTTAGATAACTTACAACTCAATAGATTCTACCTTCCTGTAACATTTCAGCCTGATTGGACCTTGTTTTCACACAAATGGACCCAGAATGATGTGAAATTGTGCTTCGTGCAACATAATTCTGGGTGCCATTTACAAACCATAAGTGCTAATGACTCCATTCATTTTTGTGGTTTTAGGGGCTGTTGGTTTTAGTACATTAAAACAAACCTGATCTCTTTAGGACATTCAGAAGCCAAGTTATAAGCCCACAAATGTGTAACTGGACTACTTCTTTAAATTTACACCAGATCCGGTGACCTTTGGGACATGGTTTGACCCCCTTAGGAAAGTGCTATCATCATGAAACATTCAGATCACTTTCAACTCAATAGATTCTACCTTCCTGTAACGTTTCAGCCTGATTGGACCTTGTTTTCACACAAATGAACCCAGAATGATGTGAAATTGTGCTTCGTGCAACATAATTCTGGGTGCCATTTACAAACCATAAGTGCTAATGACTCCATTCCTTTTTGTTGTTGTGGGGGCTGTTGGTTGGAGTACATTAAAACAAACCTGATCTCTCTAGGACATTCAGAAGCCAAGTTATAAGCCCACAAATGTGTAACTTGACTACTTCTTTAAATTGACACCAGATCCGGTGACCTTTGGGACATGGTTTGACCCCCTTAGGAAAGTGCTATCATCATGAAACGTTCAGATCACTTACAACTCAATAGATTCTACCTTCCTGTAACGGTTCAGCCTGATTGGACCTTGTTTTCACACAAATGAACCCAGAATAATGTGAAATTGTGCTTCGTGCAACATAATTCTGGGTGCCATTTACAAACCATAAGTGCTAATGACTCCATTCATTTTTGTGGTTGTAGGGGCTGTTGATTGGAGAACACTAACACAAACCTGATCTCTCTTGGACATTCAGAAGCCAAGTTATAAGCCCACAAAGGTGTAACTGGACTACTTCTTTAAAGTGACACCAGGCCCGGTGAATTTTGGGACATGGTTTGACCCCCTATAGGAATGTGCGATCATCATGAAACGTTCAGATCACTTACAACTCTATAGATTCTACCTTCTTGTAACGTTTCAGCCTGATTGGACCTTGTTTTCACACAAATGGACCCAGAATGATGTGAAATTGTGCTTCGTGCAACATAATTCTGGGTGCCATTTACAAACCATAAGTGCTAATGACTCCATTCCTTTTTGTGGTTTTAGGGGCTGTTGGTTTGAGTACATTAAAACAAACCTGATCTCTCTAGGACATTCAGAAGCCAAGTTATAAGCCCACAAATGTGTAACTGGACTACTTCTTTAAATTTACACCAGATCCGGTGACCTTTGGGACATGGTTTGACCCCCTTAGGAAAGTGCTATCATCATGAAACATTCAGATCACTTACAACTCAATAGATTCTACCTTCCTGTAACGTTTCAGCCTGATTGGACCTTGTTTTCACACAAATGAACCCAGAATGATGTGAAATTGTGCTTCGTGCAACATAATTCTGGGTGCCATTTACAAACCATAAGTGCTAATGACTCCATTCCTTTTTGTGGTTGTAGGGGCTGTTGATTGGAGTATACTAAAACAAACCTGATCTCTCTAGGACATTCAGAAGCCAAGTTATAAGCCCACAAAGGTGTAACTGGACTACTTCTTTAAATTGACACCAGATCCGGTGACCTTTGGGACATGGTTTGACCCCCTTAGGAAAGTGCTATCACCATGAAACGTTTAGATAACTTACAACTCAATAGATTCTACCTTCCTGTAACATTTCAGCCTGATTGGACCTTGTTTTCACACAAATGGACCCAGAATGATGTGAAATTGTGCTTCGTGCAACATAATTCTGGGTGCCATTTACAAACCATAAGTGCTAATGACTCCATTCATTTTTGTGGTTTTAGGGGCTGTTGGTTTTAGTACATTAAAACAAACCTGATCTCTTTAGGACATTCAGAAGCCAAGTTATAAGCCCACAAATGTGTAACTGGACTACTTCTTTAAATTTACACCAGATCCGGTGACCTTTGGGACATGGTTTGACCCCCTTAGGAAAGTGCTATCATCATGAAACATTCAGATCACTTTCAACTCAATAGATTCTACCTTCCTGTAACGTTTCAGCCTGATTGGACCTTGTTTTCACACAAATGAACCCAGAATGATGTGAAATTGTGCTTCGTGCAACATAATTCTGGGTGCCATTTACAAACCATAAGTGCTAATGACTCCATTCCTTTTTGTTGTTGTGGGGGCTGTTGGTTGGAGTACATTAAAACAAACCTGATCTCTCTAGGACATTCAGAAGCCAAGTTATAAGCCCACAAATGTGTAACTTGACTACTTCTTTAAATTGACACCAGATCCGGTGACCTTTGGGACATGGTTTGACCCCCTTAGGAAAGTGCTATCATCATGAAACGTTCAGATCACTTACAACTCAATAGATTCTACCTTCCTGTAACGGTTCAGCCTGATTGGACCTTGTTTTCACACAAATGAACCCAGAATAATGTGAAATTGTGCTTCGTGCAACATAATTCTGGGTGCCATTTACAAACCATAAGTGCTAATGACTCCATTCATTTTTGTGGTTGTAGGGGCTGTTGATTGGAGAACACTAACACAAACCTGATCTCTCTTGGACATTCAGAAGCCAAGTTATAAGCCCACAAAGGTGTAACTGGACTACTTCTTTAAAGTGACACCAGGCCCGGTGAATTTTGGGACATGGTTTGACCCCCTATAGGAATGTGCGATCATCATGAAACGTTCAGATCACTTACAACTCTATAGATTCTACCTTCTTGTAACGTTTCAGCCTGATTGGACCTTGTTTTCACACAAATGGACCCAGAATGATGTGAAATTGTGCTTCGTGCAACATAATTCTGGGTGCCATTTACAAACCATAAGTGCTAATGACTCCATTCCTTTTTGTGGTTTTAGGGGCTGTTGGTTTGAGTACATTAAAACAAACCTGATCTCTCTAGGACATTCAGAAGCCAAGTTATAAGCCCACAAATGTGTAACTGGACTACTTCTTTAAATTTACACCAGATCCGGTGACCTTTGGGACATGGTTTGACCCCCTTAGGAAAGTGCTATCATCATGAAACATTCAGATCACTTACAACTCAATAGATTCTACCTTCCTGTAACGTTTCAGCCTGATTGGACCTTGTTTTCACACAAATGAACCCAGAATGATGTGAAATTGTGCTTCGTGCAACATAATTCTGGGTGCCATTTACAAACCATAAGTGCTAATGACTCCATTCCTTTTTGTGGTTGTAGGGGCTGTTGGTTGGAGTACATTAAAACAAACCTGATCTCTCTAGGACATTCAGAAGCCAAGTTATAAGCCCACAAATGTGTAACTGGACTACTTCTTTAAATTGACACCAGATCCGGTGACCTTTGGGACATGGTTTGACCCCCTTAGGAAAGTGCTATCATCATGAAACGTTCAGATCACTTACAACTCAATAGATTCTACCTTCCTGTAACGTTTCAGCCTGATTGGACCTTGTTTTCACACAAAGGAACCCAGAATAATGTGAAATTGTGCTTCGTGCAACATAATTCTGGGTGCCATTTACAAACCATAAGTGCTAATGACTCCATTCATTTTTGTGGTTGTAGGGGCTGTTGATTGGAGAACACTAACACAAACCTAACCTCTCTAGGACATTCAGAAGCCAAGTTATAAGCCCACAAAGGTGTAACTGGACTACTTCTTTAAAGTGACACCAGGCCCGGTGACCTTTGGGACATGGTTTTACCCCCTATAGGAATGTGCTATCATCATGAAACGTTCAGATCACTTACAACTCAATAGATTCTACCTTCCTGCAAAGTTTCAGCCTGATTGGACCTTGTTTTCACACAAATGTACCCAGAATGATGTGAAATTGTGCTTCGTGCAACATAATTCTGGGTGCCATTTAAAAACCATAAGTGCTATGGACTCCATTCCTTTTTGTGGTTGTAGGGGCTGTTGATTGGAGTATACTAAAACAAACCTGATCTCTCTAGGACATTCAGAAGCCAAGTTATAAGCCCACAAAGGTGTAACTGGACTACTTCTTTAAATTGACACCAGATCCGGTGACCTTTGGGACATGGTTTGACCCCCTATAGGAATGTGTGATCATCATGAAACGTTCAGATCACTTACAACTCAATAGCTTCTACCTTCTTGTAACGTTTCAGCCTGATTGGACCTTGTTTTCACACAAATGGACCCAGAATGATGTGAAATTGTGCTTCGTGCAACGTAATTCTGGGTGCCATTTACAAACCATAAGTGCTAATGACCCCATTCCTTTTTGTGGTTTTAGGGGCTGTTGGTTTGAGTACATTAAAACAAACCTGATCTCTCTAGGACATTCAGAAGCCAAGTTATAAGCCCACAAATGTGTAACTGGACTACTTCTTTAAATTTACACCCGATCCGGTGACCTTTGGGACATGGTTTGACCCCCTTAGGAAAGTGCTATCATCATGAAACATTCAGATCACTTACAACTCAATAGATTCTACCTTCCTGTAACGGTTCAGCCTGATTGGACCTTGTTTTCACACAAATGAACCCAGAATAATGTGAAATTGTGCTTCGTGCAACATAATTCTGGGTGCCATTTACAAACCATACGTGCTAATGACTCCATTCATTTTTGTGGTTGTAGGGGCTGTTGATTGGAGAACACTAACACAAACCTAACCTCTCTTGGACATTCAGAAGCCAAGTTATAAGCCCACAAAGGTGTAACTGGACTACTTCTTTAAAGTGACACCAGGCCCGGTGACCTTTGGGACATGGTTTGACCCCCTATAGGAATGTGCGATCATCATGAAACGTTCAGATCACTTACAACTCTATAGATTCTACCTTCTTGTAACGTTTCAGCCTGATTGGACCTTGTTTTCACACAAATGGACCCAGAATGATGTGAAATTGTGCTTCGTGCAACATAATTCTGGGTGCCATTTACAAACCATAAGTGCTAATGACTCCATTCCTTTTTGTGGTTTTAGGGGCTGTTGGTTTGAGTATATTAAAACAAACCTGATCTCTCTAGGACATTCAGAAGCCAAGTTATAAGCCCACAAATGTGTAACTGGACTACTTCTTTAAATTTACACCAGATCCGGTGACCTTTGGGACATGGTTTGACCCCCTTAGGTAAGTGCTATCATCATGAAACATTCAGATCACTTACAACTCAATAGATTCTACCTTCCTGTAACGTTTCAGCCTGATTGGACCTTGTTTTCACACAAATGAACCCAGAATGATGTGAAATTGTGCTTCGTGCAACATAATTCTGGGTGCCATTTACAAACCATAAGTGCTAATGACTCCATTCCTTTTTGTGGTTGTAGGGGCTGTTGGTTGGAGTACATTAAAACAAACCTGATCTCTCTAGGACATTCAGAAGCCAAGTTATAAGCCCACAAATGTGTAACTGGACTACTTCTTTAAATTGACACCAGATCCGGTGACCTTTGGGACATGGTTTGACCCCCTTAGGAAAGTGCTATCATCATGAAACGTTCCGATCACTTACAACTCAATAGATTCTACCTTCCTGTAACGTTTCAGCCTGATTGGACCTTGTTTTCACACAAAGGAACCCAGAATAATGTGAAATTGTGCTTCAAGCAACATAATTCTGGGTGCCATTTACAAACCATAAGTGCTAATGACTCCATTCATTTTTGTGGTTGTAGGGGCTGTTGATTGGAGAACACTAACACAAACCTAACCTCTCTAGGACATTCAGAAGCCAAGTTATAAGCCCACAAAGGTGTAACTGGACTACTTCTTTAAAGTGACACCAGGCCCGGTGACCTTTGGGACATGGTTTTACCCCCTATAGGAATGTGCTATCATCATGAAACGTTCAGATCACTTACAACTCAATAGATTCTACCTTCCTGCAAAGTTTCAGCCTGATTGGACCTTGTTTTCACACAAATGTACCCAGAATGATGTGAAATTGTGCTTCGTGCAACATAATTCTGGGTGCCATTTAAAAACCATAAGTGCTATGGACTCCATTCCTTTTTGTGGTTGTAGGGGCTGTTGATTGGAGTATACTAAAACAAACCTGATCTCTCTAGGACATTCAGAAGCCAAGTTATAAGCCCACAAAGGTGTAACTGGACTACTTCTTTAAATTGACACCAGATCCGGTGACCTTTGGGACATGGTTTGACCCCCTTAGGAAAGTGCTATCATCATGAAACGTTCAGATCACTTACAACTCAATAGATTCTACCTTCCTGTAACGGTTCAGCCTGATTGGACCTTGTTTTCACACAAATGAACCCAGAATAATGTGAAATTGTGCTTCGTGCAACATAATTCTGGGTGCCATTTACAAACCATAAGTGCTAATGACTCCATTCATTTTTGTGGTTGTAGGGGCTGTTGATTGGAGAACACTAACACAAACCTGATCTCTCTTGGACATTCAGAAGCCAAGTTATAAGCCCACAAAGGTGTAACTGGACTACTTCTTTAAAGTGACACCAGGCCCGGTGACCTTTGGGACATGGTTTGACCCCCTATAGGAATGTGCGATCATCATGAAACGTTCAGATCACTTACAACTCTATAGATTCTACCTTCTTGTAACGTTTCAGCCTGATTGGACCTTGTTTTCACACAAATGGACCCAGAATGATGTGAAATTGTGCTTCGTGCAACATAATTCTGGGTGCCATTTACAAACCATAAGTGCTAATGACTCCATTCCTTTTTGTGGTTTTAGGGGCTGTTGGTTTGAGTACATTAAAACAAACCTGATCTCTCTAGGACATTCAGAAGCCAAGTTATAAGCCCACAAATGTGTAACTGGACTACTTCTTTAAATTTACACCAGATCCGGTGACCTTTGGGACATGGTTTGACCCCCTTAGGAAAGTGCTATCATCATGAAACATTCAGATCACTTACAACTCAATAGATTCTACCTTCCTGTAACGTTTCAGCCTGATTGGACCTTGTTTTCACACAAATGAACCCAGAATGATGTGAAATTGTGCTTCGTGCAACATAATTCTGGGTGCCATTTACAAACCATAAGTGCTAATGACTCCATTCCTTTTTGTGGTTGTAGGGGCTGTTGGTTGGAGTACATTAAAACAAACCTGATCTCTCTAGGACATTCAGAAGCCAAGTTATAAGCCCACAAATGTGTAACTGGACTACTTCTTTAAATTGACACCAGATCCGGTGACCTTTGGGACATGGTTTGACCCCCTTAGGAAAGTGCTATCATCATGAAACGTTCAGATCACTTACAACTCAATAGATTCTACCTTCCTGTAACGTTTCAGCCTGATTGGACCTTGTTTTCACACAAAGGAACCCAGAATAATGTGAAATTGTGCTTCGTGCAACATAATTCTGGGTGCCATTTACAAACCATAAGTGCTAATGACTCCATTCATTTTTGTGGTTGTAGGGGCTGTTGATTGGAGAACACTAACACAAACCTAACCTCTCTAGGACATTCAGAAGCCAAGTTATAAGCCCACAAAGGTGTAACTGGACTACTTCTTTAAAGTGACACCAGGCCCGGTGACCTTTGGGACATGGTTTTACCCCCTATAGGAATGTGCTATCATCATGAAACGTTCAGATCACTTACAACTCAATAGATTCTACCTTCCTGCAAAGTTTCAGCCTGATTGGACCTTGTTTTCACACAAATGTACCCAGAATGATGTGAAATTGTGCTTCGTGCAACATAATTCTGGGTGCCATTTAAAAACCATAAGTGCTATGGACTCCATTCCTTTTTGTGGTTGTAGGGGCTGTTGATTGGAGTATACTAAAACAAACCTGATCTCTCTAGGACATTCAGAAGCCAAGTTATAAGCCCACAAAGGTGTAACTGGACTACTTCTTTAAAGTGACACCAGATCCGGTGACCTTTGGGACATGGTTTGACCCCCTTAGGAAAGTGCTATCATCATGAAACGCTTAGATAACTTACAACTCAATAGATTCTACCTTCCTGTAACATTTCAGCCTGATTGGACCTTGTTTTCACACAAATGAACCCAGAATGATGTGAAATTGTGCTTCGTGCAACATAATTCTGGGTGCCATTTAAAAACCATAAGTGCTAATGACTCATTCCTTTTTGAGGTTGTAGGGACTGTTGATTGGAGTACACTAAAACAAACCTGATCTCTCTAGGACATTCAGAAGCCAAGTTATAAGCCCTCAAAGGTGTAACTGGACTACTCCTTTAAAGTGACACCAGGCCCGGTGACCTTTGGGACATGGTTTGACCCCCTATAGGAATGTGCGATCATCATGAAACGTTCAGATCACTTACAACTCTATAGATTCTACCTTCTTGTAACGTTTCAGCCTGATTGGACCTTGTTTTCACACAAATGGACCCAGAATGATGTGAAATTGTGCTTCGTGCAACATAATTCTGGGTGCCATTTACAAACCATAAGTGCTAATGACTCCATTCCTTGTTGTGGTTTTAGGGGCTGTTGGTTTGAGTACATTAAAACAAACCTGATCTCTCTAGGACATTCAGAAGCCAAGTTATAAGCCCACAAATGTGTAACTGGACTACTTCTTTAAATTTACACCAGATCCGGTGACCTTTGGGACATGGTTTGACCCCCTTAGGAAAGTGCTATCATCATGAAACATTCAGATCACTTACAACTCAATAGATTCTACCTTCCTGTAACGTTTCAGCCTGATTGGACCTTGTTTTCACACAAATGAACCCAGAATGATGTGAAATTGTGCTTCGTGCAACATAATTCTGGGTGCCATTTACAAACCATAAGTGCTAATGACTCCATTCCTTTTTGTGGTTGTAGGGGCTGTTGGTTGGAGTACATTAAAACAAACCTGATCTCTCTAGGACATTCAGAAGCCAAGTTATAAGCCCACAAATGTGTAACTGGACTACTTCTTTAAATTGACACCAGATCCGGTGACCTTTGGGACATGGTTTGACCCCCTTAGGAAAGTGCTATCATCATGAAACGTTCAGATCACTTACAACTCAATAGATTCTACCTTCCTGTAACGTTTCAGCCTGATTGGACCTTGTTTTCACACAAAGGAACCCAGAATAATGTGAAATTGTGCTTCGTGCAACATAATTCTGGGTGCCATTTACAAACCATAAGTGCTAATGACTCCATTCATTTTTGTGGTTGTAGGGGCTGTTGATTGGAGAACACTAACACAAACCTAACCTCTCTAGGACATTCAGAAGCCAAGTTATAAGCCCACAAAGGTGTAACTGGACTACTTCTTTAAAGTGACACCAGGCCCGGTGACCTTTGGGACATGGTTTTACCCCCTATAGGAAAGTGCTATCACCATGAAACGTTTAGATAACTTACAACTCAATAGATTCTACCTTCCTGTAACATTTCAGCCTGATTGGACCTTGTTTTCACACAAATGGACCCAGAATGATGTGAAATTGTGCTTCGTGCAACATAATTCTGGGTGCCATTTACAAACCATAAGTGCTAATGACTCCATTCATTTTTGTGGTTTTAGGGGCTGTTGGTTTTAGTACATTAAAACAAACCTGATCTCTTTAGGACATTCAGAAGCCAAGTTATAAGCCCACAAATGTGTAACTGGACTACTTCTTTAAATTTACACCAGATCCGGTGACCTTTGGGACATGGTTTGACCCCCTTAGGAAAGTGCTATCATCATGAAACATTCAGATCACTTTCAACTCAATAGATTCTACCTTCCTGTAACGTTTCAGCCTGATTGGACCTTGTTTTCACACAAATGAACCCAGAATGATGTGAAATTGTGCTTCGTGCAACATAATTCTGGGTGCCATTTACAAACCATAAGTGCTAATGACTCCATTCCTTTTTGTTGTTGTGGGGGCTGTTGGTTGGAGTACATTAAAACAAACCTGATCTCTCTAGGACATTCAGAAGCCAAGTTATAAGCCCACAAATGTGTAACTTGACTACTTCTTTAAATTGACACCAGATCCGGTGACCTTTGGGACATGGTTTGACCCCCTTAGGAAAGTGCTATCATCATGAAACGTTCAGATCACTTACAACTCAATAGATTCTACCTTCCTGTAACGGTTCAGCCTGATTGGACCTTGTTTTCACACAAATGAACCCAGAATAATGTGAAATTGTGCTTCGTGCAACATAATTCTGGGTGCCATTTACAAACCATAAGTGCTAATGACTCCATTCATTTTTGTGGTTGTAGGGGCTGTTGATTGGAGAACACTAACACAAACCTGATCTCTCTTGGACATTCAGAAGCCAAGTTATAAGCCCACAAAGGTGTAACTGGACTACTTCTTTAAAGTGACACCAGGCCCGGTGAATTTTGGGACATGGTTTGACCCCCTATAGGAATGTGCGATCATCATGAAACGTTCAGATAACTTACAACTCTATAGATTCTACCTTCTTGTAACGTTTCAGCCTGATTGGACCTTGTTTTCACACAAATGGACCCAGAATGATGTGAAATTGTGCTTCGTGCAACATAATTCTGGGTGCCATTTACAAACCATAAGTGCTAATGACTCCATTCCTTTTTGTGGTTTTAGGGGCTGTTGGTTTGAGTACATTAAAACAAACCTGATCTCTCTAGGACATTCAGAAGCCAAGTTATAAGCCCACAAATGTGTAACTGGACTACTTCTTTAAATTTACACCAGATCCGGTGACCTTTGGGACATGGTTTGACCCCCTTAGGAAAGTGCTATCATCATGAAACATTCAGATCACTTACAACTCAATAGATTCTACCTTCCTGTAACGTTTCAGCCTGATTGGACCTTGTTTTCACACAAATGAACCCAGAATGATGTGAAATTGTGCTTCGTGCAACATAATTCTGGGTGCCATTTACAAACCATAAGTGCTAATGACTCCATTCCTTTTTGTGGTTGTAGGGGCTGTTGGTTGGAGTACATTAAAACAAACCTGATCTCTCTAGGACATTCAGAAGCCAAGTTATAAGCCCACAAATGTGTAACTGGACTACTTCTTTAAATTGACACCAGATCCGGTGACCTTTGGGACATGGTTTGACCCCCTTAGGAAAGTGCTATCATCATGAAACGTTCAGATCACTTACAACTCAATAGATTCTACCTTCCTGTAACGTTTCAGCCTGATTGGACCTTGTTTTCACACAAAGGAACCCAGAATAATGTGAAATTGTGCTTCGTGCAACATAATTCTGGGTGCCATTTACAAACCATAAGTGCTAATGACTCCATTCATTTTTGTGGTTGTAGGGGCTGTTGATTGGAGAACACTAACACAAACCTAACCTCTCTAGGACATTCAGAAGCCAAGTTATAAGCCCACAAAGGTGTAACTGGACTACTTCTTTAAAATGACACCAGGCCCGGTGACCTTTGGGACATGGTTTTACCCCCTATAGGAATGTGCTATCATCATGAAACGTTCAGATCACTTACAACTCAATAGATTCTACCTTCCTGCAAAGTTTCAGCCTGATTGGACCTTGTTTTCACACAAATGTACCCAGAATGATGTGAAATTGTGCTTCGTGCAACATAATTCTGGGTGCCATTTAAAAACCATAAGTGCTATGGACTCCATTCCTTTTTGTGGTTGTAGGGGCTGTTGATTGGAGTATACTAAAACAAACCTGATCTCTCTAGGACATTCAGAAGCCAAGTTATAAGCCCACAAAGGTGTAACTGGACTACTTCTTTAAATTGACACCAGATCCGGTGACCTTTGGGACATGGTTTGACCCCCTTAGGAAAGTGCTATCATCATGAAACGTTTAGATAACTTACAACTCAATAGATTCTACCTTCCTGTAACATTTCAGCCTGATTGGACCTTGTTTTCACACAAATGGACCCAGAATGATGTGAAATTGTGCTTCGTGCAACATAATTCTGGGTGCCATTTAAAAACCATAAGTGCTAATGACTCATTCCTTGTTGAGGTTGTAGGGACTGTTGATTGGAGTACACTAAAACAAACCTGATCTCTCTAGGTCATTCAGAAGCCAAGTTATAAGCCCTCAAAGGTGTAACTGGACTACTCCTTTAAAGTGACACCAGGCCCGGTGACCTTTGGGACATGGTTTGACCCCCTTAGGAAAGTGCTATCATCATGAAACGTTCAGATCACTTACAACTCAATAGATTCTACCTTCCTGTAACGTTTCAGCCTGATTGGACCTTGTTTTCACACAAATGAACCCAGAATGATGTGAAATTGTGCTTCGTGCAACATAATTCTGGGTGCCATTTACAAACCATAAGTGCTAATGACTCCATTCCTTTTTGTTGTTGTGGGGGCTGTTGGTTGGAGTACATTAAAACAAACCTGATCTCTCTAGGACATTCAGAAGCCAAGTTATAAGCCCACAAATGTGTAACTTGACTACTTCTTTAAATTGACACCAGATCCGGTGACCTTTGGGACATGGTTTGACCCCCTTAGGAAAGTGCTATCATCATGAAACGTTCAGATCACTTACAACTCAATAGATTCTACCTTCCTGTAACGGTTCAGCCTGATTGGACCTTGTTTTCACACAAATGAACCCAGAATAATGTGAAATTGTGCTTCGTGCAACATAATTCTGGGTGCCATTTACAAACCATAAGTGCTAATGACTCCATTCATTTTTGTGGTTGTAGGGGCTGTTGATTGGAGAACACTAACACAAACCTGATCTCTCTTGGACATTCAGAAGCCAAGTTATAAGCCCACAAAGGTGTAACTGGACTACTTCTTTAAAGTGACACCAGGCCCGGTGAATTTTGGGACATGGTTTGACCCCCTATAGGAATGTGCGATCATCATGAAACGTTCAGATAACTTACAACTCTATAGATTCTACCTTCTTGTAACGTTTCAGCCTGATTGGACCTTGTTTTCACACAAATGGACCCAGAATGATGTGAAATTGTGCTTCGTGCAACATAATTCTGGGTGCCATTTACAAACCATAAGTGCTAATGACTCCATTCCTTTTTGTGGTTTTAGGGGCTGTTGGTTTGAGTACATTAAAACAAACCTGATCTCTCTAGGACATTCAGAAGCCAAGTTATAAGCCCACAAATGTGTAACTGGACTACTTCTTTAAATTTACACCAGATCCGGTGACCTTTGGGACATGGTTTGACCCCCTTAGGAAAGTGCTATCATCATGAAACATTCAGATCACTTACAACTCAATAGATTCTACCTTCCTGTAACGTTTCAGCCTGATTGGACCTTGTTTTCACACAAATGAACCCAGAATGATGTGAAATTGTGCTTCGTGCAACATAATTCTGGGTGCCATTTACAAACCATAAGTGCTAATGACTCCATTCCTTTTTGTGGTTGTAGGGGCTGTTGGTTGGAGTACATTAAAACAAACCTGATCTCTCTAGGACATTCAGAAGCCAAGTTATAAGCCCACAAATGTGTAACTGGACTACTTCTTTAAATTGACACCAGATCCGGTGACCTTTGGGACATGGTTTGACCCCCTTAGGAAAGTGCTATCATCATGAAACGTTCAGATCACTTACAACTCAATAGATTCTAC
This sequence comes from Nothobranchius furzeri, assembly GCF_043380555.1. Taxonomy (NCBI): domain Eukaryota; kingdom Metazoa; phylum Chordata; class Actinopteri; order Cyprinodontiformes; family Nothobranchiidae; genus Nothobranchius; species Nothobranchius furzeri. The sequence goes on from NW_027223038.1 coordinate 1,440,132, forward strand.
CTTCCTGTAACGTTTCAGCCTGATTGGACCTTGTTTTCACACAAAGGAACCCAGAATAATGTGAAATTGTGCTTCGTGCAACATAATTCTGGGTGCCATTTACAAACCATAAGTGCTAATGACTCCATTCATTTTTGTGGTTGTAGGGGCTGTTGATTGGAGAACACTAACACAAACCTAACCTCTCTAGGACATTCAGAAGCCAAGTTATAAGCCCACAAAGGTGTAACTGGACTACTTCTTTAAAATGACACCAGGCCCGGTGACCTTTGGGACATGGTTTTACCCCCTATAGGAATGTGCTATCATCATGAAACGTTCAGATCACTTACAACTCAATAGATTCTACCTTCCTGCAAAGTTTCAGCCTGATTGGACCTTGTTTTCACACAAATGTACCCAGAATGATGTGAAATTGTGCTTCGTGCAACATAATTCTGGGTGCCATTTAAAAACCATAAGTGCTATGGACTCCATTCCTTTTTGTGGTTGTAGGGGCTGTTGATTGGAGTATACTAAAACAAACCTGATCTCTCTAGGACATTCAGAAGCCAAGTTATAAGCCCACAAAGGTGTAACTGGACTACTTCTTTAAATTGACACCAGATCCGGTGACCTTTGGGACATGGTTTGACCCCCTTAGGAAAGTGCTATCATCATGAAACGTTTAGATAACTTACAACTCAATAGATTCTACCTTCCTGTAACATTTCAGCCTGATTGGACCTTGTTTTCACACAAATGGACCCAGAATGATGTGAAATTGTGCTTCGTGCAACATAATTCTGGGTGCCATTTAAAAACCATAAGTGCTAATGACTCATTCCTTGTTGAGGTTGTAGGGACTGTTGATTGGAGTACACTAAAACAAACCTGATCTCTCTAGGTCATTCAGAAGCCAAGTTATAAGCCCTCAAAGGTGTAACTGGACTACTCCTTTAAAGTGACACCAGGCCCGGTGACCTTTGGGACATGGTTTGACCCCCTATAGGAATGTGTGATCATCATGAAACGTTCAGATCACTTACAACTCAATAGCTTCTACCTTCTTGTAACGTTTCAGCCTGATTGGACCTTGTTTTCACACAAATGGACCCAGAATGATGTGAAATTGTGCTTCGTGCAACGTAATTCTGGGTGCCATTTACAAACCATAAGTGCTAATGACCCCATTCCTTTTTGTGGTTTTAGGGGCTGTTGGTTTGAGTACATTAAAACAAACCTGATCTCTCTAGGACATTCAGAAGCCAAGTTATAAGCCCACAAATGTGTAACTGGACTACTTCTTTAAATTTACACCCGATCCGGTGACCTTTGGGACATGGTTTGACCCCCTTAGGAAAGTGCTATCATCATGAAACATTCAGATCACTTACAACTCAATAGATTCTACCTTCCTGTAACGGTTCAGCCTGATTGGACCTTGTTTTCACACAAATGAACCCAGAATAATGTGAAATTGTGCTTCGTGCACCATAATTCTGGGTGCCATTTACAAACCATACGTGCTAATGACTCCATTCATTTTTGTGGTTGTAGGGGCTGTTGATTGGAGAACACTAACACAAACCTAACCTCTCTTGGACATTCAGAAGCCAAGTTATAAGCCCACAAAGGTGTAACTGGACTACTTCTTTAAAGTGACACCAGGCCCGGTGACCTTTGGGACATGGTTTGACCCCCTATAGGAATGTGCGATCATCATGAAACGTTCAGATCACTTACAACTCCATAGATTCTACCTTCTTGTAACGTTTCAGCCTGATTGGACCTTGTTTTCACACAAATGGACCCAGAATGATGTGAAATTGTGCTTCGTGCAACATAATTCTGGGTGCCATTTACAAACCATAAGTGCTAATGACTCCATTCCTTTTTGTGGTTTTAGGGGCTGTTGGTTTGAGTATATTAAAACAAACCTGATCTCTCTAGGACATTCAGAAGCCAAGTTATAAGCCCACAAATGTGTAACTGGACTACTTCTTTAAATTTACACCAGATCCGGTGACCTTTGGGACATGGTTTGACCCCCTTAGGAAAGTGCTATCATCATGAAACATTCAGATCACTTACAACTCAATAGATTCTACCTTCCTGTAACGTTTCAGCCTGATTGGACCTTGTTTTCACACAAATGAACCCAGAATGATGTGAAATTGTGCTTCGTGCAACATAATTCTGGGTGCCATTTACAAACCATAAGCGCTAATGACTCCATTCACTTTTTGTGGTTGTAGGGGCTGTTGGTTGGAGTACATTAAAACAAACCTGATCTCTCTAGGACATTCAGAAGCCAAGTTATAAGCCCACAAATGTGTAACTGGACTACTTCTTTAAATTGACACCAGATCCGGTGACCTTTGGGACATGGTTTGACCCCCTTAGGAAAGTGCTATCATCATGAAACGTTCCGATCACTTACAACTCAATAGATTCTACCTTCCTGTAACGTTTCAGCCTGATTGGACCTTGTTTTCACACAAAGGAACCCAGAATAATGTGAAATTGTGCTTCGTGCAACATAATTCTGGGTGCCATTTACAAACCATAAGTGCTAATGACTCCATTCATTTTTGTGGTTGTAGGGGCTGTTGATTGGAGAACACTAACACAAACCTAACCTCTCTAGGACATTCAGAAGCCAAGTTATAAGCCCACAAAGGTGTAACTGGACTACTTCTTTAAAGTGACACCAGGCCCGGTGACCTTTGGGACATGGTTTTACCCCCTATAGGAATGTGCTATCATCATGAAACGTTCAGATCACTTACAACTCAATAGATTCTACCTTCCTGCAAAGTTTCAGCCTGATTGGACCTTGTTTTCACACAAATGTACCCAGAATGATGTGAAATTGTGCTTCGTGCAACATAATTCTGGGTGCCATTTAAAAACCATAAGTGCTATGGACTCCATTCCTTTTTGTGGTTGTAGGGGCTGTTGATTGGAGTATACTAAAACAAACCTGATCTCTCTAGGACATTCAGAAGCCAAGTTATAAGCCCACAAAGGTGTAACTGGACTACTTCTTTAAATTGACACCGGATCCGGTGACCTTTGGGACATGGTTTGACCCCCTTAGGAAAGTGCTATCATCATGAAACGTTCAGATCACTTACAACTCAATAGATTCTACCTTCCTGTAACGGTTCAGCCTGATTGGACCTTGTTTTCACACAAATGAACCCAGAATAATGTGAAATTGTGCTTCGTGCAACATAATTCTGGGTGCCATTTACAAACCATAAGTGCTAATGACTCCATTCATTTTTGTGGTTGTAGGGGCTGTTGATTGGAGAACACTAACACAAACCTGATCTCTCTTGGACATTCAGAAGCCAAGTTATAAGCCCACAAAGGTGTAACTGGACTACTTCTTTAAAGTGACACCAGGCCCGGTGACCTTTGGGACATGGTTTGACCCCCTATAGGAATGTGCGATCATCATGAAACGTTCAGATCACTTACAACTCTATAGATTCTACCTTCTTGTAACGTTTCAGCCTGATTGGACCTTGTTTTCACACAAATGGACCCAGAATGATGTGAAATTGTGCTTCGTGCAACATAATTCTGGGTGCCATTTACAAACCATAAGTGCTAATGACTCCATTCCTTTTTGTGGTTTTAGGGGCTGTTGGTTTGAGTACATTAAAACAAACCTGATCTCTCTAGGACATTCAGAAGCCAAGTTATAAGCCCACAAATGTGTAACTGGACTACTTCTTTAAATTTACACCAGATCCGGTGACCTTTGGGACATGGTTTGACCCCCTTAGGAAAGTGCTATCATCATGAAACATTCAGATCACTTACAACTCAATAGATTCTACCTTCCTGTAACGTTTCAGCCTGATTGGACCTTGTTTTCACACAAATGAACCCAGAATGATGTGAAATTGTGCTTCGTGCAACATAATTCTGGGTGCCATTTACAAACCATAAGTGCTAATGACTCCATTCCTTTTTGTGGTTGTAGGGGCTGTTGGTTGGAGTACATTAAAACAAACCTGATCTCTCTAGGACATTCAGAAGCCAAGTTATAAGCCCACAAATGTGTAACTGGACTACTTCTTTAAATTGACACCAGATCCGGTGACCTTTGGGACATGGTTTGACCCCCTTAGGAAAGTGCTATCATCATGAAACGTTCAGATCACTTACAACTCAATAGATTCTACCTTCCTGTAACGTTTCAGCCTGATTGGACCTTGTTTTCACACAAAGGAACCCAGAATAATGTGAAATTGTGCTTCGTGCAACATAATTCTGGGTGCCATTTACAAACCATAAGTGCTAATGACTCCATTCATTTTTGTGGTTGTAGGGGCTGTTGATTGGAGAACACTAACACAAACCTAACCTCTCTAGGACATTCAGAAGCCAAGTTATAAGCCCACAAAGGTGTAACTGGACTACTTCTTTAAAGTGACACCAGGCCCGGTGACCTTTGGGACATGGTTTTACCCCCTATAGGAATGTGCTATCATCATGAAACGTTCAGATCACTTACAACTCAATAGATTCTACCTTCCTGCAAAGTTTCAGCCTGATTGGACCTTGTTTTCACACAAATGTACCCAGAATGATGTGAAATTGTGCTTCGTGCAACATAATTCTGGGTGCCATTTAAAAACCATAAGTGCTATGGACTCCATTCCTTTTTGTGGTTGTAGGGGCTGTTGATTGTAGTATACTAAAACAAACCTGATCTCTCTAGGACATTCAGAAGCCAAGTTATAAGCCCACAAAGGTGTAACTGGACTACTTCTTTAAATTGACACCAGATCCGGTGACCTTTGGGACATGGTTTGACCCCCTTAGGAAAGTGCTATCATCATGAAACGTTTAGATAACTTACAACTCAATAGATTCTACCTTCCTGTAACATTTCAGCCTGATTGGACCTTGTTTTCACACAAATGGACCCAGAATGATGTGAAATTGTGCTTCGTGCAACATAATTCTGGGTGCCATTTAAAAACCATAAGTGCTAATGACTCATTCCTTGTTGAGGTTGTAGGGACTGTTGATTGGAGTACACTAAAACAAACCTGATCTCTCTAGGTCATTCAGAAGCCAAGTTATAAGCCCTCAAAGGTGTAACTGGACTACTCCTTTAAAGTGACACCAGGCCCGGTGACCTTTGGGACATGGTTTGACCCCCTATAGGAATGTGTGATCATCATGAAACGTTCAGATCACTTACAACTCAATAGCTTCTACCTTCTTGTAACGTTTCAGCCTGATTGGACCTTGTTTTCACACAAATGGACCCAGAATGATGTGAAATTGTGCTTCGTGCAACGTAATTCTGGGTGCCATTTACAAACCATAAGTGCTAATGACCCCATTCCTTTTTGTGGTTTTAGGGGCTGTTGGTTTGAGTACATTAAAACAAACCTGATCTCTCTAGGACATTCAGAAGCCAAGTTATAAGCCCACAAATGTGTAACTGGACTACTTCTTTAAATTTACACCCGATCCGGTGACCTTTGGGACATGGTTTGACCCCCTTAGGAAAGTGCTATCATCATGAAACATTCAGATCACTTACAACTCAATAGATTCTACCTTCCTGTAACGGTTCAGCCTGATTGGACCTTGTTTTCACACAAATGAACCCAGAATAATGTGAAATTGTGCTTCGTGCAACATAATTCTGGGTGCCATTTACAAACCATACGTGCTAATGACTCCATTCATTTTTGTGGTTGTAGGGGCTGTTGATTGGAGAACACTAACACAAACCTAACCTCTCTTGGACATTCAGAAGCCAAGTTATAAGCCCACAAAGGTGTAACTGGACTACTTCTTTAAAGTGACACCAGGCCCGGTGACCTTTGGGACATGGTTTGACCCCCTATAGGAATGTGCAATCATCATGAAACGTTCAGATCACTTACAACTCTATAGATTCTACCTTCTTGTAACGTTTCAGCCTGATTGGACCTTGTTTTCACACAAATGGACCCAGAATGATGTGAAATTGTGCTTCGTGCAACATAATTCTGGGTGCCATTTACAAACCATAAGTGCTAATGACTCCATTCCTTTTTGTGGTTTTAGGGGCTGTTGGTTTGAGTATATTAAAACAAACCTGATCTCTCTAGGACATTCAGAAGCCAAGTTATAAGCCCACAAATGTGTAACTGGACTACTTCTTTAAATTTACACCAGATCCGGTGACCTTTGGGACATGGTTTGACCCCCTTAGGAAAGTTCTATCATCATGAAACATTCAGATCACTTACAACTCAATAGATTCTACCTTCCTGTAACGTTTCAGCCTGATTGGACCTTGTTTTCACACAAATGAACCCAGAATGATGTGAAATTGTGCTTCGTGCAACATAATTCTGGGTGCCATTTACAAACCATAAGTGCTAATGACTCCATTCCTTTTTGTGGTTGTAGGGGCTGTTGGTTGGAGTACATTAAAACAAACCTGATCTCTCTAGGACATTCAGAAGCCAAGTTATAAGCCCACAAATGTGTAACTGGACTACTTCTTTAAATTGACACCAGATCCGGTGACCTTTGGGACATGGTTTGACCCCCTTAGGAAAGTGCTATCATCATGAAACGTTCAGATCACTTACAACTCAATAGATTCTACCTTCCTGTAACGTTTCAGCCTGATTGGACCTTGTTTTCACACAAAGGAACCCAGAATAATGTGAAATTGTGCTTCGTGCAACATAATTCTGGGTGCCATTTACAAACCATAAGTGCTAATGACTCCATTCATTTTTGTGGTTGTAGGGGCTGTTGATTGGAGAACACTAACACAAACCTAACCTCTCTAGGACATTCAGAAGCCAAGTTATAAGCCCACAAAGGTGTAACTGGACTACTTCTTTAAAGTGACACCAGGCCCGGTGACCTTTGGGACATGGTTTTACCCCCTATAGGAATGTGCTATCATCATGAAACGTTCAGATCACTTACAACTCAATAGATTCTACCTTCCTGCAAAGTTTCAGCCTGATTGGACCTTGTTTTCACACAAATGTACCCAGAATGATGTGAAATTGTGCTTCGTGCAACATAATTCTGGGTGCCATTTAAAAACCATAAGTGCTATGGACTCCATTCCTTTTTGTGGTTGTAGGGGCTGTTGATTGGAGTATACTAAAACAAACCTGATCTCTCTAGGACATTCAGAAGCCAAGTTATAAGCCCACAAAGGTGTAACTGGACTACTTCTTTAAATTGACACCAGATCCGGTGACCTTTGGGACATGGTTTGACCCCCTTAGGAAAGTGCTATCATCATGAAACGTTTAGATAACTTACAACTCAATAGATTCTACCTTCCTGTAACATTTCAGCCTGATTGGACCTTGTTTTCACACAAATGGACCCAGAATGATGTGAAATTGTGCTTCGTGCAACATAATTCTGGGTGCCATTTACAAACCATAAGTGCTAATGACTCCATTCCTTTTTGTGGTTGTAGGGGCTGTTGATTGGAACACATTAAAACAAACCTGATCTCTCTAGGACATTCAGAAGCCAAGTTATAAGCCCACAAATGTGTAACTGGACTATTTCTTTAAAGTGACACCAGGCCCGGTGACCTTTGGGACATGGTTTGACCCCCTTAGGAAAGTGCTATCATCATGAAACATTCAGATCACTTACAACTCAAGAGATTCTACCTTCATGTAACGTTTCAGCCTGATTGGACCTTGTTTTCACACAAATGGACCCAGAATGATGTGAAATTGTGCTTCGTGCAACATAATTCTGGGTGCCATTTACAAACCATAAGTGCTAATGACTCCATTCCTTTTTGTGGTTTTAGGGGCTGTTGGTTTTAGTACATTAAAACAAACCTGATCTCTTTAGGACATTCAGAAGCCAAGTTATAAGCCCACAAATGTGTAACTGGACTACTTTAAATTTACACCAGATCCGGTGACCTTTGGGACATGGTTTGACCCCCTTAGGAAAGTGCTATCATCATGAAACATTCAGATCACTTTCAACTCAATAGATTCTACCTTCCTGTAACGTTTCAGCCTGATTGGACCTTGTTTTCACACAAATGAACCCAGAATGATGTGAAATTGTGCTTCGTGCAACATAATTCTGGGTGCCATTTACAAACCATAAGTGCTAATGACTCCATTCCTTTTTGTTGTTGTGGGGGCTGTTGGTTGGAGTACATTAAAACAAACCTGATCTCTCTTTGACATTCAGAAGCCAAGTTATAAGCCCACAAATGTGTAACTTGACTACTTCTTTAAATTGACACCAGATCCGGTGACCTTTGGGACATGGTTTGACCCCCTTAGGAAAGTGCTATCATCATGAAACGTTCAGATCACTTACAACTCAATAGATTCTACCTTCCTGTAACGGTTCAGCCTGATTGGACCTTGTTTTCACACAAATGAACCCAGAATAATGTGAAATTGTGCTTCGTGCAACATAATTCTGGGTGCCATTTACAAACCATAAGTGCTAATGACTCCATTCATTTTTGTGGTTGTAGGGGCTGTTGATTGGAGAACACTAACACAAACCTAACCTCTCTTGGACATTCAGAAGCCAAGTTATAAGCCCACAAAGGTGTAACTGGACTACTTCTTTAAAGTGACACCAGGCCCGGTGACCTTTGGGACATGGTTTTACCCCCTATAGGAATGTGCTATCATCATGAAACGTTCAGATCACTTACAACTCAATAGATTCTACCTTCCTGTAACGTTTCAGCCTGATTGAACCTTGTTTTCACACAAATGAACCCAGAATGATGTGAAATTGTGCTTCGTGCAACATAATTCTGGGTGCCATTTACAAACCATAAGTGCTAATGACTCCATTCCTTTTTGTGGTTGTAGGGGCTGTTGATTGGAACACATTAAAACAAACCTGATCTCTCTAGGACATTCAGAAGCCAAGTTATAAGCCCACAAATGTGTAACTGGACTATTTCTTTAAAGTGACACCAGGCCCGGTGACCTTTGGGACATGGTTTGACCCCCTTAGGAAAGTGCTATCATCATGAAACATTCAGATCTCTTACAACTCAATAGATTCTACCTTCATGTAACGTTTCAGCCTGATTGGACCTTGTTTTCACACAAATGGACCCAGAATGATGTGAAATTGTGCTTCGTGCAACATAATTCTGGGTGCCATTTACAAACCATAAGTGCTAATGACTCCATTCCTTTTTGTGGTTTTAGGGGCTGTTGGTTTGAGTATATTAAAACAAACCTGATCTCTCTAGGACATTCAGAAGCCAAGTTATAAGCCCACAAATGTGTAACTGGACTACTTCTTTAAATTTACACCAGATCCGGTGACCTTTGGGACATGGTTTGACCCCCTATAGGAATGTGCGATCATCATGAAACGTTCAGATCACTTACAACTCAATAGATTCTACCTTCCTGCAAAGTTTCAGCCTGATTGGACCTTGTTTTCACACAAATGTACCCAGAATGATGTGAAATTGTGCTTCGTGCAACATAATTCTGGGTGCCATTTAAAAACCATAAGTGCTATGGACTCCATTCCTTTTTGTGGTTGTAGGGGCTGTTGATTGGAGTATACTAAAACAAACCTGATCTCTCTAGGACATTCAGAAGCCAAGTTATAAGCCCACAAAGGTGTAACTGGACTACTTCTTTAAATTGACACCAGATCCGGTGACCTTTGGGACATGGTTTGACCCCCTTAGGAAAGTGCTATCATCATGAAACGTTTAGATAACTTACAACTCAATAGATTCTACCTTCCTGTAACATTTCAGCCTGATTGGACCTTGTTTTCACACAAATGGACCCAGAATGATGTGAAATTGTGCTTCGTGCAACATAATTCTGGGTGCCATTTAAAAACCATAAGTGCTAATGACTCATTCCTTGTTGAGGTTGTAGGGACTGTTGATTGGAGTACACTAAAACAAACCTGATCTCTCTAGGTCATTCAGAAGCCAAGTTATAAGCCCTCAAAGGTGTAACTGGACTACTCCTTTAAAGTGACACCAGGCCCGGTGACCTTTGGGACATGGTTTGACCCCCTATAGGAATGTGTGATCATCATGAAACGTTCAGATCACTTACAACTCAATAGCTTCTACCTTCTTGTAACGTTTCAGCCTGATTGGACCTTGTTTTCACACAAATGGACCCAGAATGATGTGAAATTGTGCTTCGTGCAACGTAATTCTGGGTGCCATTTACAAACCATAAGTGCTAATGACCCCATTCCTTTTTGTGGTTTTAGGGGCTGTTGGTTTGAGTACATTAAAACAAACCTGATCTCTCTAGGACATTCAGAAGCCAAGTTATAAGCCCACAAATGTGTAACTGGACTACTTCTTTAAATTTACACCCGATCCGGTGACCTTTGGGACATGGTTTGACCCCCTTAGGAAAGTGCTATCATCATGAAACATTCAGATCACTTACAACTCAATAGATTCTACCTTCCTGTAACGGTTCAGCCTGATTGGACCTTGTTTTCACACAAATGAACCCAGAATAATGTGAAATTGTGCTTCGTGCAACATAATTCTGGGTGCCATTTACAAACCATACGTGCTAATGACTCCATTCATTTTTGTGGTTGTAGGGGCTGTTGATTGGAGAACACTAACACAAACCTAACCTCTCTTGGACATTCAGAAGCCAAGTTATAAGCCCACAAAGGTGTAACAGGACTACTTCTTTAAAGTGACACCAGGCCCGGTGACCTTTGGGACATGGTTTGACCCCCTATAGGAATGTGCGATCATCATGAAACGTTCAGATCACTTACAACTCTATAGATTCTACCTTCTTGTAACGTTTCAGCCTGATTGGACCTTGTTTTCACACAAATGGACCCAGAATGATGTGAAATTGTGCTTCGTGCAACATAATTCTGGGTGCCATTTACAAACCATAAGTGCTAATGACTCCATTCCTTTTTGTGGTTTTAGGGGCTGTTGGTTTGAGTATATTAAAACAAACCTGATCTCTCTAGGACATTCAGAAGCCAAGTTATAAGCCCACAAATGTGTAACTGGACTACTTCTTTAAATTTACACCAGATCCGGTGACCTTTGGGACATGGTTTGACCCCCTTAGGAAAGTTCTATCATCATGAAACATTCAGATCACTTACAACTCAATAGATTCTACCTTCCTGTAACGTTTCAGCCTGATTGGACCTTGTTTTCACACAAATGAACCCAGAATGATGTGAAATTGTGCTTCGTGCAACATAATTCTGGGTGCCATTTACAAACCATAAGTGCTAATGACTCCATTCCTTTTTGTGGTTGTAGGGGCTGTTGGTTGGAGTACATTAAAACAAACCTGATCTCTCTAGGACATTCAGAAGCCAAGTTATAAGCCCACAAATGTGTAACTGGACTACTTCTTTAAATTGACACCAGATCCGGTGACCTTTGGGACATGGTTTGACCCCCTTAGGAAAGTGCTATCATCATGAAACGTTCAGATCACTTACAACTCAATAGATTCTACCTTCCTGTAACGTTTCAGCCTGATTGGACCTTGTTTTCACACAAAGGAACCCAGAATAATGTGAAATTGTGCTTCGTGCAACATAATTCTGGGTGCCATTTACAAACCATAAGTGCTAATGACTCCATTCATTTTTGTGGTTGTAGGGGCTGTTGATTGGAGAACACTAACACAAACCTAACCTCTCTAGGACATTCAGAAGCCAAGTTATAAGCCCACAAAGGTGTAACTGGACTACTTCTTTAAAGTGACACCAGGCCCGGTGACCTTTGGGACATGGTTTTACCCCCTATAGGAATGTGCTATCATCATGAAACGTTCAGATCACTTACAACTCAATAGATTCTACCTTCCTGCAAAGTTTCAGCCTGATTGGACCTTGTTTTCACACAAATGTACCCAGAATGATGTGAAATTGTGCTTCGTGCAACATAATTCTGGGTGCCATTTAAAAACCATAAGTGCTATGGACTCCATTCCTTTTTGTGGTTGTAGGGGCTGTTGATTGGAACACATTAAAACAAACCTGATCTCTCTAGGACATTCAGAAGCCAAGTTATAAGCCCACAAATGTGTAACTGGACTATTTCTTTAAAGTGACACCAGGCCCGGTGACCTTTGGGACATGGTTTGACCCCCTTAGGAAAGTGCTATCATCATGAAACATTCAGATCACTTACAACTCAAGAGATTCTACCTTCATGTAACGTTTCAGCCTGATTGGACCTTGTTTTCACACAAATGGACCCAGAATGATGTGAAATTGTGCTTCGTGCAACATAATTCTGGGTGCCATTTACAAACCATAAGTGCTAATGACTCCATTCCTTTTTGTGGTTTTAGGGGCTGTTGGTTTTAGTACATTAAAACAAACCTGATCTCTTTAGGACATTCAGAAGCCAAGTTATAAGCCCACAAATGTGTAACTGGACTACTTTAAATTTACACCAGATCCGGTGACCTTTGGGACATGGTTTGACCCCCTTAGGAAAGTGCTATCATCATGAAACATTCAGATCACTTTCAACTCAATAGATTCTACCTTCCTGTAACGTTTCAGCCTGATTGGACCTTGTTTTCACACAAATGAACCCAGAATGATGTGAAATTGTGCTTCGTGCAACATAATTCTGGGTGCCATTTACAAACCATAAGTGCTAATGACTCCATTCCTTTTTGTTGTTGTGGGGGCTGTTGGTTGGAGTACATTAAAACAAACCTGATCTCTCTTTGACATTCAGAAGCCAAGTTATAAGCCCACAAATGTGTAACTTGACTACTTCTTTAAATTGACACCAGATCCGGTGACCTTTGGGACATGGTTTGACCCCCTTAGGAAAGTGCTATCATCATGAAACGTTCAGATCACTTACAACTCAATAGATTCTACCTTCCTGTAACGGTTCAGCCTGATTGGACCTTGTTTTCACACAAATGAACCCAGAATAATGTGAAATTGTGCTTCGTGCAACATAATTCTGGGTGCCATTTACAAACCATAAGTGCTAATGACTCCATTCATTTTTGTGGTTGTAGGGGCTGTTGATTGGAGAACACTAACACAAACCTAACCTCTCTTGGACATTCAGAAGCCAAGTTATAAGCCCACAAAGGTGTAACTGGACTACTTCTTTAAAGTGACACCAGGCCCGGTGACCTTTGGGACATGGTTTTACCCCCTATAGGAATGTGCTATCATCATGAAACGTTCAGATCACTTACAACTCAATAGATTCTACCTTCCTGTAACGTTTCAGCCTGATTGAACCTTGTTTTCACACAAATGAACCCAGAATGATGTGAAATTGTGCTTCGTGCAACATAATTCTGGGTGCCATTTACAAACCATAAGTGCTAATGACTCCATTCCTTTTTGTGGTTGTAGGGGCTGTTGATTGGAACACATTAAAACAAACCTGATCTCTCTAGGACATTCAGAAGCCAAGTTATAAGCCCACAAATGTGTAACTGGACTATTTCTTTAAAGTGACACCAGGCCCGGTGACCTTTGGGACATGGTTTGACCCCCTTAGGAAAGTGCTATCATCATGAAACATTCAGATCTCTTACAACTCAATAGATTCTACCTTCATGTAACGTTTCAGCCTGATTGGACCTTGTTTTCACACAAATGGACCCAGAATGATGTGAAATTGTGCTTCGTGCAACATAATTCTGGGTGCCATTTACAAACCATAAGTGCTAATGACTCCATTCCTTTTTGTGGTTTTAGGGGCTGTTGGTTTTAGTACATTAAAACAAACCTGATCTCTTTAGGACATTCAGAAGCCAAGTTATAAGCCCACAAATGTGTAACTGGACTACTTCTTTAAATTTACACCAGATCCGGTGACCTTTGGGACATGGTTTGACCCCCTTAGGAAAGTGCTATCATCATGAAACATTCAGATCACTTTCAACTCAATAGATTCTACCTTCCTGTAACGTTTCAGCCTGATTGGACCTTGTTTTCACACAAATGAACCCAGAATGATGTGAAATTGTGCTTCGTGCAACATAATTCTGGGTGCCATTTACAAACCATAAGTGCTAATGACTCCATTCCTTTTTGTTGTTGTGGGGGCTGTTGGTTGGAGTACATTAAAACAAACCTGATCTCTCTAGGACATTCAGAAGCCAAGTTATAAGCCCACAAATGTGTAACTTGACTACTTCTTTAAATTGACACCAGATCCGGTGACCTTTGGGACATGGTTTGACCCCCTTAGGAAAGTGCTATCATCATGAAACGTTCAGATCACTTACAACTCAATAGATTCTACCTTCCTGTAACGGTTCAGCCTGATTGGACCTTGTTTTCACACAAATGAACCCAGAATAATGTGAAATTGTGCTTCGTGCAACATAATTCTGGGTGCCATTTACAAACCATAAGTGCTAATGACTCCATTCATTTTTGTGGTTGTAGGGGCTGTTGATTGGAGAACACTAACACAAACCTAACCTCTCTTGGATATTCAGAAGCCAAGTTATAAGCCCACAAAGGTGTAACTGGACTACTTCTTTAAAGTGACACCAGGCCCGGTGACCTTTGGGACATGGTTTTACCCCCTATAGGAATGTGCTATCATCATGAAACGTTCAGACACTTACAACTGAATAGATTCTACCTTCTTGTAACGTTTCAGCCTGATTGAACCTTGTTTTCACACAAATGAACCCAGAATGATGTGAAATTGTGCTTCGTGCAACATAATTCTGGGTGCCATTTAAAAACCATAAGTGCTAATGACTCAATTCCTTTTTGTGGTTGTAGGGGCTGTTGATTGGAGTATACTAAAACAAACCTGATCTCTCTAGGACATTCAGAAGCCAAGTTATAAGCCCACAAAGGTGTCACTGGACTACTTCTAAAATTGACACCAGATCCGGTGACCTTTGGGACATGGTTTTACCCCCTATAGGAATGTGCGATCATCTTGAAACGTTCAGATCACTTACAACTCAATAGATTCTACCTTCCTGTAACGTTTCAGCCTGATTGGACCTTGTTTTCACACAAATGGACCCAGAATGATGTGAAATTGTGCTTCGTGCAACATAATTCTGGGTGCCATTTACAAACCATAAGTGCTAATGACTCCATTCCTTTTTGTGGTTGTAGGGACTGTTGATTGGAGTACACTAAAACAAACCTGATCTCTCTAGGACATTCAGAAGCCAAGTTATAAGCCCTCAAAGGTGTAACTGGACTACTCCTTTAAAGTGACACCAGGCCCGGTGACCTTTGGGACATGGATTGACCCCCTATAGGAATGTGCGATCATCATGAAACGTTCAGATCACTTACAACTCAATAGATTCTAACTTCTTGTAACGTTTCAGCCTGATTGGACCTTGTTTTGACACAAATGGACCCAGAATGATGTGAAATTGTGCTTCGTGCAACATAATTCTGGGTGCCATTTACAAACCATAAGTGCTAATGACTCCATTCCTTTTTGAGGTTGTAGGGACTGTTGATTGGAGTACACTAAAACAAACCTGATCTCTCTAGGACATTCAGAAGCCAAGTTATAAGCCCTCAAAGGTGTAACTGGACTACTCCTTTAAAGTGACACCAGGCCCGGTGACCTTTGGGACATGGATTGACCACCTATAGGAATGTGCGATCATCATGAAACGTTCAGATCACTTACAACTCAATAGATTCTACCTTCCTGTAACGTTTCAGCCTGATTGGACCTTGTTTTCACACAAATGAACCCAGAATGATGTGAAATTGTGCTTCGTGCAACATAATTCTGGGTAGCATTTTCAAACCATAAGTGCTAATGACTCCATTCATTTTTGTGGTTGTAGGGGCTGTTGGTTGGAGTACGTTAAAACAAACCTGATCTCTCTAGGACATTCAGAAGCCAAGTTATAAGCTCACAAATGTGTAACTGGACCACTTCTTTAAATTGACACCAGATCCGGTGACCTTTGGGACATGGTTTGACCCCCTTAGGAAAGTGCTATCATCATGAAACGTTCAGATCACTTACAACTCAATAGATTCTACCTTCCTGTAACGGTTCAGCCTGATTGGACCTTGTTTTCACACAAATGAACCCAGAATAATGTGAAATTGTGCTTCGTGCAACATAATTCTGGGTGCCATTTACAAACCATAAGTGCTAATGACTCCATTCATTTTTGTGGTTGTAGGGGCTGTTGATTGGAGAACACTAACACAAACCTAACCTCTCTAGGACATTCAGAAGCCAAGTTATAAGCCCACAAAGGTGTAACTGGACTACTTCTTTAAAGTGACACCAGGCCCGGTGACCTTTGGGACATGGTTTTACCCCCAATAGGAATTTGCTATCATCATGAAACGTTCAGATCACTTACAACTCAATAGATTCTACCTTCCTGTAACGTTTCAGCCTGATTGGACCTTGTTTTCACACAAATGAACCCAGAATGATGTGAAATTGTGCTTCGTGCAACATAATTCTGGGTGCCATTTAAAAACCATAAGTGCTAATGACTCCATTCCTTTTTGTGGTTGTAGGGGCTGTTGATTGGAGTATACTAAAACAAACCTGATCTCTCTAGGACATTCAGAAGCCAAGTTATAAGCCCACAAAGGTGTAACTGGACTACTTCTTTAAATTGACACCAGATCCGGTGACCTTTGGGACATGGTTTGACCCCCTTAGGAAAGTGATATCATCATGAAACGTTCAGATCACTTACAACTCAATAGATTCTACCTTCCTGTAAAATTTCAGCATGATTGGACCTTGTTTTCACACAAATGGACCTAGAATGATGTGAAATTGTGCTTCGTGCAACATAATTCTGGGTGCCATTTACAAACCATAAGTGCTAATGACTCCATTCCTTTTTGTGGTTGTAGGGGCTGTTGATTGGAGCACATTAAAACAAACCTGATCTCTCTAGGACATTCAGAAGCCAAGTTATAAGCCCACAAATGTGTAACTGGACTACTTCTTTAAAGTGACACCAGGCCCGGTGACCGTTGGGACATGGTTTGACCCCCTTAGGAAAGTGCTATCATCATGAAATGTTCAGATCACTTACAACTCAATAGATTCTACCTTCCTGTAACGTTTCAGCCTGATTGGACCTTGTTTTCACACAAATGAAAACAGAATGATGTGAAATTGTGCTTAGTGCAGCATAATTCTGGGTGCCATTTAAAAACCATAAGTGCTAATGACTAGATTCCTTTTTGAGGTTGTAGGGGATGTTGATTGAAGTACACTAAAACAAACCTGACCTCTCTAGGACATTCAGAAGCCAAGTTATAAGCCCACAAATGTGTAACTGGACTACTTCTTTAAAGTGACACCAGGCCCGGTGACCTTTGGGACATGGTTTTACCCCCTATAGGAATGTGCGATCATCTTGAAACGTTCAGATCAGTTACAACTCAATAGATTCTACCTTCCTGTAACGTTTCAGCCTGATTGGACCTTGTTTTCACACAAATGGACCCAGAATGATGTGAAATTGTGCTTCGTGCAACATAATTCTGGGTGCCATTTAAAAACCATAAGTGCTCATGACTCCATTCCTTTTTGTGTTTGTAGGGGCTGTTGATTGGAGTATACTAAAACAAACCTGATCTTTCTAGGACATTCAGAAGCCAAGTTATAAGCCCACAAAGGTGTAACTGGACTACTTCTTTAAATTGACACCAGATCCGGTGACGTTTGGGACATGGTTTGACCCCCCTTAGGAAAGTGCTATCATCATGAAACGTTCAGATCACTTACAACTCAATAGATTCTACCTTCCTGTAACATTTCAGCCTGATTGGACCTTGTTTTCACACAAATTAACCCAGAATGATGTGAAATTGTGCTTCGTGCAACATAATTCTGGGTGCCATTTACAAACTATAAGTGCTAATGACTCCATTCCTTTTTGTGGTTGTAGGGGCTGTTGGTTGGAGTACATTAAAACAAACCTGATCTCTCTAGGACATTCAGAAGCCAAGTTATAAGCCAACAAATGTGTAACTGGACTACTTCTTTAAATTGACACCAGATCCGGTGACCTTTGGGACATGGTTTGACCCCCTTAGGAAAGTGCTATCATCATGAAACGTTCAGATCACTTACAACTCAATAGATTCTACCTTCCTGTAACGGTTCAGCCTGATTGGACCTTGTTTTCACACAAATGAACCCAGAATAATGTGAAATTGTGCTTCGTGCAACATAATTCTGGGTGCCATTTACAAACCATAATTGCTAATGACTCCATTCCTTTATGTGGTTGTAGGGGCTGTTGATTTGAGTATACTAAAACAAACCTGATCTCTCTAGGACATTCAGAAGCCAAGTTATAAGCCCACAAAGGTGTAACTGGACTACTTCTTTAAATTGACACCAGATCCGGTGACCTTTGGGACATGGTTTGACCCCCTTAGGAAAGTGCTATCATCATGAAACGTTCAGATCACTTACAACTCAATAGATTCTACCTTCCTGTAACGTTTCAGCCTGATTGGACCTTGTTTTCACACAAATGGACCCAGAATGATGTGAAATTGTGCTTCGTGCAACATAATTCTGGGTGCCATTTACAAACCATAAGAGCTAATGACTCCATTCCTTTTTGTGCTTGTAGGGGCTGTTGATTGGAGTACACTAAAACAAACCTGACCTCTCTAGGACATTCAGAAGCCAAGTTATAAGCCCACAAAGGTGTAACTGGACTACTTCTTTAAAGTGACACCAGGCCCGGTGACCTTTGGGACATGGTTTTACCCCCTATAGGAATGTGTGATCATCTTGAAACGTTCAGATCACTTACAACTCAATAGATTCTACCTTCTTGTAGCGTTTCAGCCTGATTGGACCTTGTTTTCACACAAATGGACCCAGAATGATGTGAAATTGTGCTTCGTGCAACATAATTCTGGGTGCTATTTACAAACCATAAGTGCTAATGACTCCATTTCTTTTTGAGGTTGTAGGGGCTGTTGATTGGATTACATTAAAACAAACCTGATCTCTCTAGGACATTCAGAAGCCAAGTTATAAGCCCACAAATGTGTAACTGGACTACTTCTTTAAATTGACACCAGATCCGGTGACCTTTGGGACATGGTTTGACCCCCTTAGGAAAGTGCTATCATAATGAAACATTCAGATCACTTACAACTCAATAGATTCTACCTTCCTGTAACGTTTCAGCCTGATTGGAACTTGTTTTCATACAAATGAACCCAGAATGATGTGAAATTGTGCTTCGTGCAACATAATTCTGGGTGCCATTTACAAACCATAAGTGCCAATAACTCCATTCCTTTTTGTGGTTGTAGGGGCTGTTGAGTGGAGAACACTAAAACAAACCTAACCTCTCTAGGACATTCAGAAGCCAAGTTATAAGCCCACAAAGGTGTAACTGGACTACTTCTTTAAAGTGACACCAGGCCCGGTGACCTTTGGGAGATGGTTTTACCCCCTATAGGAATGTGCGATCATCTTGAAACGTTCAGATCACTTACAAATCAATAGATTCTACATTCTTGAAGTGTTTTGGCCTGATTGGACCTTGTTTTCACACAAATGGACCCAGAATGATGTGAAATTGTGCTTCGTGCAACATAATTCTGGGTGCCATTTACAAACCTTAAGTGCTAATGACTCCATTCCTTTTTGTGGTTGTATGGGCTGTTGATTGGAGTACACTAAAACAAACCTGATCTCTCTAGGACATTCAGAAGCCAAGTTATAAGCCCACAAATGTGTAAATGGACTACTTCTTTAATTGACACCAGATCCGGTGACCTTTGGGACATGGTTTGACCCCCTTAGGAAAGTGCTATCATCATGAAACGTTCAGATCACTTACAACTCAATAGATTCTACCTTCCTGTAACATTTCAGCCTGATTGGACCTTGTTTTCACACAAATGGACCCAGAATGATGTGAAATTGTGCTTCGTGCATTATAATTCTGGGTGCCATTTACAAACCATAAGTGCTAATGACTCAAGTCCTTTTTGAGGTTGTAGGGGCTGTTGATTGGAGTACAGTAAAACAAACCTGATCTCTCTAGGACATTCAGAAGCCAAGTTATAAGCCCTCAAAGGTGTAACTGGACTACTTCTTTAAAGTGACACCAGGCCCGGTAACCTTTGGGACATGGTTTGACCCCCTATAGGAATGTGCGATCATCATGAAACGTTCAGATCACTTACAACTCAATAGATTCTACCTTCTTGTAGCGTTTCAGCCTGATTGGACCTTGTTTTCACACAAATGGACCCAGAATGATGTGAAATTGTGCTTCGTGCAACATAATTCTGGGTGCCATTTACAAACCATAAGTGCTAATGACTCCATTCCATTTTGTGGTTGTAGGGGCTGTTGATTGGAGTACATTAAAACAAACCTGATCTCTCTAGGACATTCAGAAGCCAAGTTATAAGCCCAAAAATGTGTAACTGGACTACTTCTTTAAATTGACACCAGATCCGGTGACCTTTGGGACATGGTTTGAGCCCCTTAGGAAAGTGCTATCATCATGAAACGTTCAGATCACTTACAACTCAATAGATTCTACCTTCCTGTAACGGTTCAGCCTGATTGGACCTTGTTTTCACACAAATGGACCCAGACTGATGTGACATTGTGCTTCGTGCAACATAATTCTGGGTGCCATTTACAAACCATAAGTGCTAATGACTCCATTCCTTTTTGTGGTTGTAGGGGCTGTTGATTGGAGCACATTAAAACAAACCTGATCTCTCTAGGACATTCAGAAGCCAAGTTATAAGCCCACAAATGTGTAACTGGACTACTTCTTTAAAGTGACACCAGGCCCGGTGACCTTTGGGACATGGTTTGACCCCCTTAGGAAAGTGCTATCATCATGAAACGTTCAGATCACTTACAACTCAATAGATTCTACCTTCCTGTAACGTTTCAGCCTTATTGGACCTTGTTTTCACACAAATGAACCCAGAATGATGTGAAATTGTGCTTAGTGCAGCATAATTCTGGGTGCCATTTAAAAACCATAAGTGCTAATGACTCCATTCCTTTTTGTGGTTGTAGGGGCTGTTGATTGGAGTACACTAAAACAAACCTGACCTCTCTAGGACATTCAGAAGCCAAGTTATAACCCCACAAAGTTGTAACTGGACTACTTCTTTAAAGTGACACCAGGCCCTGTGACCTTTGGGACATGGTTTTACCCCCTATAGGAATGTGCGATCATCTTGAAACGTTCAGATCACTTACAACTCAATAGATTCTACCTTCCTGTAACGTTTCAGCCTGATTGGACCTTGTTTTCACACAAATGGACCCAGAATGATGTGAAATTGATCCTAGGGCTGAAACGTTACAAGAAGGTAGAATCTATTGAGTTGTAAGTGATCTGAACGTTTCATGATGATCGCACATTCCTAAGGAGGTCAAACTATGTCCCAAAGGTCAGCGGATCTGTTGTCAATTTAAAGAAGTAGTCCAGTTACACATTTGTGGGCTTATAACTTGGCTTCTGAATGTCCTAGAGAGATCAGGTTTGTTTTATTGTACTCCAATCAACATCCCCTACAACCTCAAAAAGGAAGGGAGTCATTAGCACTTATGCTTTGTAAATGGCACCCAGAATTATGTTGCACGAAGCACAATTTCACATCATTCTGGGTCCATTTGTGTGAAAACAAGGTCCAATCAGGCTGAAACGTTACAAGAAGGTAGAATCTATTGAGTTGTAAGTGATCTGAACGTTTCATGATGATCGCACATTCCCATAGGGGGTCAAACCATGTCCCAAAGGTCACCGGATCTGGTGTCACTTTAAAGAAGTAGTCCAGTTACACATTTGTGGGCTTATAACTTGGCTTCTGAATGTCCTAGAGAGGTCAGACTTGTTTTAGTGTACTCCAATCAACAGCCCATACAACCACAAAAAGGAATGGAGTCATTAGCACTTATGGTTTGTAAATGGCATCCAGAATTATGTTGCACGAAGCACAATTTCACATCATTCTGGGTCCATTTGTGTGAAAACAAGGTCCAATAGGGCTAAACCGTTACAGGAAGGTAGAATCTATTGAGTTGTAAGTGATCTGAACGTTTCATGATGATCGCACATTCCTAAGGAGGTCAAACTATGTCCCAAAGGTCACCGGATCTGATGTCAATTTAAAGAAGTAGTCCAGTTACACATTTGTGGGCTTATAACTTGGCTTCTGAATGTCCTAGAGAGATCAGGTTTGTTTTATTGTACTCCAATCAACAGCCCCTACAAACACAAAAAGGAATGGAGTCATTAGCACTTATGGTTTGTAAATGGCACCCAAAATTATGTTGCACGAAGCACAATTTCACATCATTCTGGGTCCATTTGTGTGAAAACAAGGTCCAATCAGGCTGAAACGTTACAAGAAGGTAGAATCTATTGAGTTGTAAGTGATCTGAACGTTTCATGATGATCGCACATTCCTATAGGGGGTCAAACCATGTCCCAAAGGTCACCGGGCCTGGTGTCACTTTAAAGAAGTAGTCCAGTTACACCTTTGTGGGTTTATAACTTGGCTTCTGAATGTCCTAGAGAGATCAGGTTTGTTTTAGTTTACTCCAATCAACAGCCCCTACAACCACAAAAAGGAAGGGAGTCATTAGCACTTATGGTTTGTAAATGGCACCCAGAATTATGTAACACGAAGCACAATTTCACATCGATCTGGGTCCATTTGTGTGAAAACAAGGTCCAATCAGGCTGAAACGTTACAAAAAGGTAGAATCTATTGAGTTGTAAGTGATCTGAACGTTTCATGATGATCGCACATTCCTATAGGGGGTCAAACCATGTCCCAAAGGTCACAGGATCTGGTGTCAATTTAAAGAAGTAGTCCAGTTACACATTTGTGGGCTTATAACTTGGCTTCTGAATGTCCGAGAGAGATCAGGTTTGTTTTAATGTACTCCAATCAACAGCCCCTACAACCACAAAAAGGAATGGAGTCATTAGCACTTATGGTTTGTAAATGGCACCCAGAATTACGTTGCACGAAGCACAATTTCACATCATTCTGGGTCCATTTGTGTGAAAACAAGGTCCAATCAGGCTGAAACGTTACAAGATGGTAGAATCTATTGAGTTGTAAGTGATCTGAACGTTTCATGATGATAGCACTTTCCTAAGGGGGTCAAACCATGTCCCAAAGGTCACCGGATCTGGTGTCAATTTAAAGAAGTAGTCCAGTTACACATTTGTGGGCTTATAACTTGGCTTCTGAATGTCCTAGAGAGGTTAGGATTTGTTTTAGTGTACTCCAATCAACAGCCCCTACAACCACAAAAAGGAATGGAGTCATTAGCACTTATGGTTTGTAAATGGCACCCAGAATTATGTTGCACGAAGCACAATTTCACATCATTCTGGGTCCATTTGTGTGAAAACAAGGTCCAATCAGGCTGAAACGTTACAAGAAGGTAGAATCTATTGAGTTGTAAGTGATCTGAACGTTTCATGATGATCGCACATTCCCATAGGGGGTCAAACCATGTCCCAAAGGTCACCGGATCTGGTGTCACTTTAAAGAAGTAGTCCAGTTACACATTTGTGGGCTTATAACTTGGCTTCTGAATGTCCTAGAGAGGTCAGACTTGTTTTAGTGTACTCCAATCAACAGCCCATACAACCACAAAAAGGAATGGAGTCATTAGCACTTATGGTTTGTAAATGGCATCCAGAATTATGTTGCACGAAGCACAATTTCACATCATTCTGGGTCCATTTGTGTGAAAACAAGGTCCAATAAGGCTAAACCGTTACAGGAAGGTAGAATCTATTGAGTTGTAAGTGATCTGAACGTTTCATGATGATCGCACATTCCTAAGGAGGTCAAACTATGTCCCAAAGGTCACCGGATCTGATGTCAATTTAAAGAAGTAGTCCAGTTACACATTTGTGGGCTTATAACTTGGCTTCTGAATGTCCTAGAGAGATCAGGTTTGTTTTATTGTACTCCAATCAACAGCCCCTACAAACACAAAAAGGAATGGAGTCATTAGCACTTATGGTTTGTAAATGGCACCCAAAATTATGTTGCACGAAGCACAATTTCACATCATTCTGGGTCCATTTGTGTGAAAACAAGGTCCAATCAGGCTGAAACGTTACAAGAAGGTAGAATCTATTGAGTTGTAAGTGATCTGAACGTTTCATGATGATCGCACATTCCTATAGGGGGTCAAACCATGTCCCAAAGGTCACCGGGCCTGGTGTCACTTTAAAGAAGTAGTCCAGTTACACCTTTGTGGGTTTATAACTTGGCTTCTGAATGTCCTAGAGAGATCAGGTTTGTTTTAGTTTACTCCAATCAACAGCCCCTACAACCACAAAAAGGAAGGGAGTCATTAGCACTTATGGTTTGTAAATGGCACCCAGAATTATGTAACACGAAGCACAATTTCACATCGATCTGGGTCCATTTGTGTGAAAACAAGGTCCAATCAGGCTGAAACGTTACAAAAAGGTAGAATCTATTGAGTTGTAAGTGATCTGAACGTTTCATGATGATCGCACATTCCTATAGGGGGTCAAACCATGTCCCAAAGGTCACAGGATCTGGTGTCAATTTAAAGAAGTAGTCCAGTTACACATTTGTGGGCTTATAACTTGGCTTCTGAATGTCCGAGAGAGATCAGGTTTGTTTTAATGTACTCCAATCAACAGCCCCTACAACCACAAAAAGGAATGGAGTCATTAGCACTTATGGTTTGTAAATGGCACCCAGAATTACGTTGCACGAAGCACAATTTCACATCATTCTGGGTCCATTTGTGTGAAAACAAGGTCCAATCAGGCTGAAACGTTACAAGATGGTAGAATCTATTGAGTTGTAAGTGATCTGAACGTTTCATGATGATAGCACTTTCCTAAGGGGGTCAAACCATGTCCCAAAGGTCAACGGATCTGGTGTCAATTTAAAGAAGTAGTCCAGTTACACATTTGTGGGCTTATAACTTGGCTTCTGAATGTCCTAGAGAGGTTAGGATTTGTTTTAGTGTACTCCAATCAACAGCCCCTACAACCACAAAAAGGAATGGAGTCATTAGCACTTATGGTTTGTAAATGGCACCCAGAATTATGTTGCACGAAGCACAATTTCACATCATTCTGGGTCCATTTGTGTGAAAACAAGGTCCAATCAGGCTGAAACGTTACAAGATGGTAGAATCTATTGAGTTGTAAGTGATCTGAACGTTTCATGATGATCGCACATTCCTATAGGGGGTCAAACCATGTCCCAAAGGTCACCGGGCCTGGTTTCACTTTAAAGAAGTAGTCCAGTTACACCTTTGTGGGCTTATAACGTGGCTTCTGAATGTCCTAGAGAGATCAGGTTTGTTTTAGTGTACTCCAATCAACAGCCCCTACAACCACAAAAAGGAATGGAGTCATTAGCACTTATGGTTTTTAAATGGCACCCAGAATTATGTTGCACGAAGCACAATTTCACATCATTCTGGGTTCATTTGTGTGAAAACAAGGTCCAATCAGGCTGAAACATTACAGGAAGGTAGAATCTATTGAGTTGTAAGAGATCTGAACGTTTCTTGATGATAGCACTTTCCTAAGGGGGTCAAACCATGTCCCAAAGGTCACCGGATCTGGTGTCAATTTAAAGAAGTAGTCCAGTTACACATTTGTGGGCTTATAACTTGGCTTCTGAATGTCCTAGAGAGATCAGGTTTGTTTTAATGTACTCCAATCAACAGCCCCTACAACCAAAAAAAGGAATGGAGTCATTAGCACTTATGGTTTGTAAATGGCACCCAGAATTATGTTGCACGAAGCACAATTTCACATCGATCTGGGTCC
Source organism: Nothobranchius furzeri (assembly GCF_043380555.1). Lineage (NCBI taxonomy): Eukaryota > Metazoa > Chordata > Actinopteri > Cyprinodontiformes > Nothobranchiidae > Nothobranchius > Nothobranchius furzeri. Next base: position 1,465,958 of record NW_027223038.1, read on the forward strand.
ATTTGTGTGAAAACAAGGTCCAATCAGGCTGAAACATTACAAAAAGGTAGAATCTATTGAGTTGTAAGTGATCTGAACGTTTCATGATGATCGCACATTCCTATAGGGGGTCAAACCATGTCCCAAAGGTCACTGGATCTGGTGTCAATTTAAAGAAGTAGTCCAGTTACACATTTGTGGGCCTATAACTTGGCTTCTGAATGTCCTAGAGAGATCAGGTTTGTTTTAATGTACTCCAATCAACAGCCCCTACAACCACAAAAAGGAATGGAGTCATTAGCACTTATGGTTTGTAAATGGCACCCAGAATTACGTTGCACGAAGCACAATTTCACATCATTCTGGGTCCATTTGTGTGAAAACAAGCTCCAATCAGGCTGAAACGTTACAAGATGGTAGAATCTATTGAGTTGTAAGTGATCTGAACGTTTCATGATGATCGCACTTTCCTATAGGGGGTCAAACCATGTCCCAAAGGTCACCGGATCTGGGGTCACTGTAAAGAAGTAGTCCAGTTACACCTTTGTGGGCTTATAACGTGGCTTCTGAATGTCCTAGAGAGATCAGGTTTGTTTTAGTATACTCCAATCAACAGCCCCTACAACCACAAAAAGGAATGGAGTCATTAGCACTTATGGTTTTTAAATGGCACCCAGAATTATGTTGCACGAAGCACAATTTCACATCATTCTGGGTTCATTTGTGTGAAAACAAGGTCCGATCAGGCTGAAACATTACAGGAAGGTAAAATCTGTTGAGTTTTAAGAGATCTGAACGTTTCATGATGATAGCACTTTCCTAAGGGGGTCAAACCATGTCCCAAAAGTCACCGGATCTGGTGTCAATTTAAAGAAGTAGTCCAGTTACACATTTGTGGGCTTATAACCTGGCTTCTGAATGTCCTAGAGAGGTTAGGATTTGTTTTAGTGTACTCCAATCAACAGCCCCTACAACCACAAAAAGGAATGGAGTCATTAGCACTTATGCTTTTTAAATGGCACCAAGAATTATGTTGCACGAAGCACAATTTCACATCATTCTGGGTTCATTTGTGTGAAAACAAGGTCCAATCAGGCTTAAACGTTACAGGAAGGTAGAATATATTGAGTTGTAAGTGATCTGAACGTTTCATGATGATAGCACTTTCCTAAGGGGGTCAAACCATGTCCCAAAGGTCACCGGATCTGGTGTCACTTTAAAGAAGTAGTCCAGTTACACCTTTGTGGGCTTATAACGAGGCTTCTGAATGTCCTAGAGAGATCAGGTTTGTTTTAGTATACTCCAATCAACAGCCCCTACAACCACAAAAAGGAATGGAGTCATTAGCACTTATGGTTTGTAAATGGCACCCAGAATTATGTTGCACGAAGCACAATTTCACATCGATCTGGGTCCATTTGTGTGAAAACAAGGTCCAATCAGGCTGAAACGTTACAAAAAGGTAGAATCTATTGAGTTGTAAGTGATCTGAACGTTTCATGATGATTGCACATTCCTATAGGGGGTCAAACCATGTCCCAAAGGTCACCGGATCTGGTGTCAATTTAAAGAAGTAGTCCAGTTACACATTTGTGGGCTTATAACTTGGCTTCTGAATGTCCTAGAGAGATCAGGTTTGTTTTAATGTACTCCAATCAACAGCCCCTACAACCACAAAAAGGAATGGAGTCATTAGCACTTATGGTTTGTAAATGGCACCCAGAATTACGTTGCACGAAGCACAATTTCACATCATTCTGGGTCCCTTTGTGTGAAAACAAGGTCCAATCAGGCTGAAACGTTACAAGATGGTAGAATCTATTGAGTTGTAAGTGATCTGAACGTTTCATGATGATAGCACTTTCCTAAGGGGGTCAAACCATGTCCCAAAGGTCACCGGATCTGGTGTCAAATTAAAGAAGTAGTTTAGTTACACATTTGTGGGCTTATAACTTGGCTTCTGAATGTCCTAGAGAGATCAGGTTTGTTTTAATGTACTCCAATCAACAGCCCCTACAACCACAAAAAGGAATGGAGTCATTAGCACTTATGGTTTGTAAATGGCACCCAGAATTATGTTGCACGAAGCACAATTTCACATCATTCTGGGTCCATTTGTGTGAAAACAAGTTCCAATCAGGCTGAAACGTTACAAGATTGTAGAATCTATTGAGTTGTAAGTGATCTGAACGTTTCATGATGATCGTACTTTACTATAGAGGGTCAACCCATGTCCCAAAGGTCACCGGATCTGGTGTCACTTTAAAGAAGTAGTCCAGTTACACCTTTGTGGGCTTATAACGTGGCTTCTGAATGTCCTAGAGAGATCAGGTTTGTTTTAGTATACTCCAATCAACAGCCCCTACAACCACAAAAAGGAATGGAGTCATTAGCACTTATGGTTTTTAAATGGCACCCAGAATTATGTTGCACGAAGCACAATTTCACATCATTCTGGGTTCATTTGTGTGAAAACAAGGTCCAATCAGGCTGAAACATTACAGGAAGGTAGAATCTGTTGAGTTGTAAGTGATCTGAACGTTTCATGATGATAGCACTTTCCTAAGGGGGTCAAACCATGTCCCAAAGGTCACCGGATCTGGTGTCAATTTAAAGAAGTAGTCCAGTTACACATTTGTGGGCTTATAACTTGGCTTCTGAATGTCCTAGAGAGGTTAGGATTTGTTTTAGTGTACACCAATCAACAGCCCCTACAACCACAAAAAGGAATGGAGTGATTAGCACTTATGGTTTGTAAATGGCACCCAGAATTATGGTGCACGAAGCACAATTTCACATCATTCTGGGTCCATTTGTGTGAAAACAAGGTCCAATCAGGCTTAAACGTTACAGGAAGGTAGAATCTATTGAGTTGTAAGTGATCTGAACGTTTCATGATGATAGCACTTTCCTAAGGGGGTCAAACCATGTCCCAAAGGTCACCGGATCTGGTGTCAATTTAAAGAAGTAGTCCAGTTACACATTTGTGGGCTTATAACTTGGCTTCTGAATGTCCTAGAGAGATCAGGTTTGTTTTAATGTACTCCAATCAACAGCCCCTACAACCACAAAAAGGAATGGAGTCATTAGCACTTATGGTTTTTAAATGGCACCCAGAATTATGTTGCACGAAGCACAATTTCACATCATTCTGGGTTCATTTGTGTGAAAACAAGGTCCAATATGACTGAAACGTTACAAGAAGGTAGAATCTATTGAGTTGTAAGTGATCTGAACGTTTCAAGATTATCGCACTTTCCTAAAGGGGTCAAACCATGTCCCAAAGGTCACCGGATCTGGTGTCAATTTAAAGAAGTAGTCCAGTTACACATTTGTGGGCTTATACCTTGGCTTCTGAATGTCCTAGAGAGATCAGGTTTGTTTTTGTGTACTCCAATCAACAGCCCCTACAATCACAAAAAGGAATGGAGTCATTAGCACTTATGGTTTGTAAATGGCACCCAGAATTATGTTGCACGAAGCACAATTTCACATCATTCTGGGTCCATTTGTGTGAAAACAAGGTCCAATCAGGCTGAAACATTAAAAGATGGTAGAATCTATTGAGTTGTAAGTGATCTGAACGTTTCATGATGATCGCACATTCCTATAGGGGGTCAAACCATGTCCCAAAGGTCACCGGGCCTGGTGTCAATTTAATGAAGTAGTCCAGTTACACATTTGTGGGCTTATAACTTGGCTTCTGAATGTCCTAGAGAGATCAGGTTTGTTTTAATGTACTCCAATCAACAGCCCCTACAACCACAAAAAGGCATGGAGTCATTAGCACTTATGGTTTGTAAATGGCACCCAGAATTATGTTGCACGAAGCACAATTTCACATCAGTCTGCGTTCATTTGTGTGAAAACAAGGTCAAATCAGGCTTAAACGTTACAGGAAGGTAGAAACTATTGAGTTGTAAGTGATCTGAACGTTTCATGATGATAGCACTTTCCTAAGGGGGTCAAACCATGTCCCAAAGGTCACCGGATCTGGTGTCACTTTAAAGAAGTAGTCCAGTTACACCTTTGTGGGCTTATAACGTGGCTTCTGAATGTCCTAGAGAGATCAGGTTTGTTTTAGTATACTCCAATCAACAGCCCCTACAACCACAAAAAGGAATGAAGTCATTAGCACTTATGGTTTTTAAATGGCACCCAGAATTATGTTGCACGAAGCACAATTTCACATCATTCTGGGTTCATTTGTGTGAAAACTAGGTCCAATCAGGCTGAAACATTACAGGAAGGTAGAATCTATTGAGTTGTAAGTGATCTGAACGTTTCATGATGATAGCACTTTCCTAAGGGGGTCAAACCATGTCCCAAATGTCACCGGATCTGGTGTCAATTTAAAGAAGTAGTCCAGTTACACATTTGTGGGCTTATAACTTGGCTTCTGAATGTCCTAGAGAGATCAGGTTTGTTTTAATGTACTCCAATCAACAGCCCCTACAACCACAAAAAGGAATGGAGTCATTAGCACTTATGGTTTGTAAATGGCACCCAGAATTATGTTGCACGAAGCACAATTTCACATCATTCTGGGTCCATTTGTGTGAAAACAAGGTCCAATCAGGCTGAAACGTTACAAGATGGTAGAATCTATTGAGTTGTAAGTGATCTGAACGTTTCATGATGATCTCACATTCCTATAGGGGGTCAAACCATGTCCCAAAGGTCACCGGGCCTGGTGTCACTTTAAAGAAGTAGTCCAGTTACACATTTGTGGGCTTATAACGTGGCTTCTGAATGTCCTAGAGAGATCAGGTTTGTTTTATTATACTCCAATAAACATCCCCTACAACCACAAAAAGGAATGGAGTCATTAGCACTTATGGTTTTTAAATGGCACCCAGAATTATGTTGCACGAAGCACAATTTCACATCATTCTGGGTTCATTTGGGTGAAAACAAGGTCCAATCTGGCTGAAACGTTACAAGAAGGTAGAATCTATTGAGTTGTAAGTGATCTGAACGTTTCATGATGATAGCACTTTCCTAAGGGGGTCAAACCATGTCCCAAAGGTCACCGGATCTGGTGTCAATTTAAAGAAGTAGTCCAGTTACACATTTGTGGGCTTATAACTTGGCTTCTGAATGTCGTAGAGAGATCAGGTTTTTTTTAATGTACTCCAATCAACATCCCCTACAACCACAAAAAGGAATGGAGTCATTAGCACTTATGGTTTGTAAATGGCACCCAGAATTATGTTGCACGAAGCACAATTTCACATCATTCTGGGTCCATTTGTGTGAAAACAAGGGCCAATCAGGCTGAAACGCTACAAGAAGGTAGAATCTATTGTGTTGTAAGTGATCTGAACGTTTCAAGATGATCGCACGTTCCTATAGGGGGTAAAACCATGTCCCAAAGGTCACCGGGCCTGGTGTCACTTTAAAGAAGTAGTCCAGTTACACCTTTGTGGGCTTATAACTTGGCTTCTGAATATCCTAGAGAGATCAGGTTATTTTTTGTGTTCTCCAATCAACATCCCCTACAACCTCAAAAAGGAATGGAGTCATTAGCACTTATGGTTTTTAAATGGCACCCAGAATTATGCTGCACTAAGCACAATTTCACATCATTGTGGCTTCATTTGTGTGAAAACAAGGTCCAATCAGGCTGAAACGTTACAGGAAGGTAGAATCTATTGAGTTGTAAGTGATCAGATTATTTCATGATGATAGCACTTTCCTAAGGGGGTCAAACCATTTCCCAAAGGTCACCGGATCTGGTGTCAATTAAAGAAGTAGTCCAGTTACACATTTGTGGGCTTATAACTTGGCTTCTGAATGTCCTAGAGAGATCAGGTTTGTTTTAGTGTACTCCAATCAACAGCCCATACAACCACAAAAATGAATGGAGTCATTAGCACTTAAGGTTTGTAAATGGCACCCAGAATTATGTTGCACGAAGCACAATTTCACATCATTCTGGGTCCATTTGTGTGAAAACAAGGTCCAATCAGGCTGAAACGCTACAAGAATGTAGAATCTATTGATTTGTAAGTGATCTGAACGTTTCATGATGATAGCACTTTCCTAAGGGGGTAAAACCATGTCCAAAAGGTCACCGGGCCTGGTGTCACTTTAAAGAAGTAGTCCAGTGACACCTTTGTGGGCTTATAACTTGGCTTCTGAATGTCCTAGAGAGGTTAGGTTTGTTTTAGTGTTCTCCAATCAACAGCCCCTACAACCACAAAAAGGAATGGAGTCATTAGCACTTATGGTTTTTAAATGGCACCCAGAATTATGTTGCACGAAGCACAATTTCACATCATTCTGGGTCCATTTGTGTGAAAACAAGGTCCAATCAGGCTGAAACGCTACAAGAATGAAGAATCTATTGAGTTGTAAGTGATCTGAACGTTTCAAGATGATCGCACATTCCTATAGGGGGTAAAACCATGTCCCAAAGGTCCCCGGGCCTGGTGTCACTTTAAAGAAGTAGTCCAGTTACACCTTTGTGGGCTTAAAACTTGGCTTCTGAAAGTCCTAGAGAGGTTAGGTTTGTTTTAGTGTTCTCCAATCAACAGCCCCTACAACCACAAAAAGGAATGGAGTCATTAGCACTTATGGTTTGTAAACGGCACCCAGAATTATGTTGCAAGAAGCACAATTTCACTTCATTCTGGGTCCGTTTGTGTGAAAACAAGGTCCAATCAGGCTGAAACGTTACAGGAAGGTAGAATCTATTGAGTTGTAAGTGATCTGAACGTTTCATGATGATAGCACTTTCCTAAGGGGGTCAAACCATGTCCCAAAGGTCACCGGATCTGGTGTCAATTTAAAGAAGTAGTCCAGTTACACATTTGTGGGCTTATAACTTGGCTTCTGAATGTCCTAGAGAGATCAGGTTTGTTTTAGTGTACTCCAATCAACAGCCCCTACAACCACAAAAAGGAATGGAGTCATTAGCACTTATGGTTTGTAAATGGCACCCAGAATTATGTTGCACGAAGCACAATTTCACATCATTCTGGGTCCATTTGTGTGAAAACAAGGTCCAATCAGGCTGAAATGCTACAAGAATGTAGAATCTATTGATTTGTAAGTGATCTGATCGTTTCAAGATGATCGCACATTCCTATAGGGGGTAAAACCATGTCCCAAAGGTCCCCGGGCCTGGTGTCACTTTAAAGAAATAGTCCAGTTACACCTTTGTGGGCTTATAACTTGGCTTCTGAATGTCCTAGAGAGATCAGGTTTTTTTAATGTACTCCAATCAACAGCCCCTACAACCACAAAAAGGAATGGAGTCATTAGCACTTATGGTTTGTAAATGGCACCCAGAATTATGTTGCACGAAGCACAATTTCACATCATTCTGGGTCCATTTGTGTGAAAACAAGGGCCAATCAGGCTGAAACGCTACAAGAAGGTAGAATCTATTGAGTTGTAAGCGATCTGAACGTTTCAAGATGATCGCACGTTCCTATAGGGGGTAAAACCATGTCCCAAAGGTCACCGGGCCTGGTGTCACTTTAAAGAAGTAGTCCAGTTACACCTTTGTGGGCTTATAACTTGGCTTCTGAATATCCTAGAGAGATCAGGTTTGTTTTTGTGTACTCCAATCAACATCCCCTACAACCTCAAAAAGGAATGGAGTCATTAGCACTTATGGTTTTTAAATGGCACCCAGAATTATGCTGCACGAAGCACAATTTCACATCATTCGGGGCCCATTTGTGTGAAAACAAGGTCCAATCAGGCTGAAACGCTACAAGAATGTAGAATCTATTGATTTGTAAGTGATCTGAACGTTTCATGATGATAGCACTTTCCTAAGGGGGTAAAACCATGTCCCAAAGGTCATCGGGCCTGGTGTCACTTTAAAGAAGTAGTCCAGTTACACATTTGTGGGCTTATAACTTGGCTTCTGAATGTCCTAGAGAGGTTAGGTTTGTTTTAGTGTTCTCCAATCAACAGCCCATACAACCACAAAAAGGAATGGAGTCATTAGCACTTATGGTTTGTAAACCGCACCCAGAATTATGTTGCACGAAGCACAATTTCACATCATTCTGGGTCCGTTTGTGTGAAAACAAGGTCCAATCAGGCTGAAACGTTACAGGAAGGTAGAATCTATTGAGTTGTAAGTGATCTGAACGTTTCATGATGATAGCACTTTCCTAAGGGGGTCAAACCATGTCCCAAAGGTCACCGGATCTGGTGTCAATTTAAAGAAGTAGTCCAGTTACACATTTGTGGGCTTATAACTTGGCTTCTGAATGTCCTAGAGAGATCAGGTTTGTTTTAGTGTACTCCAATCAACAGCCCCTACAACCACAAAAAGGAATGGAGTCATTAGCACTTATGGTTTGTAAATGGCACCCAGAATTATGTTGCACGAAGCACAATTTCACATCATTCTGGGTCCATTTGTGTGAAAACAAGGTCCAATCAGGCTGAAACGCTACAAGAATGTAGAATCTATTGATTTGTAAGTGATCTGAACGTTTCAAGATGATCGCACATTCCTATAGGGGGTAAAACCATGTCCCAAAGGTCCCCGGGCCTGGTGTCACTTTAAAGAAATAGTCCAGTTACACCTTTGTGGGCTTATAACTTGGCTTCCGAATGTCCTAGAGAGATCAGGTTTGTTTTAGTGTTCTCCAATCAACAGCCCCTACAACCACAAAAAGGAATGGAATCATTAGCACTTATGGTTTGTAAATGGCACCCAGAATTATGTTGCACGAAGCACAATTTCACATCATTCTGGGTCCATTTGTGTGAAAAAAAGGTCCAATCAGGCTGAAACGCTACAAGAAGGTAGAATCTATTGAGTTGTAAGTGATCTGAACGTTTCAAGATGATCGCACATTCCTATAGGGGGTAAAACCATGTCCCAAAGGTCACCGGGCCTGGTGTCACTTTAAAGAAGTAGTCCAGTTACACCTTTGTGGGCTTATAACTTGGCTTCTGAATGTCCTAGAGAGGTTAGGTTTGTTTTAGTGTACTCCAATCAACAGCCCCTACAACCACAAAAAGGAATGGAGTCATTAGCACTTATGGTTTGTAAATGGCACCCAGAATTATGTTGCACGAAGCACAATTTCACATCATTCTGGGTTCATTTGTGTGAAAACAAGGTCCAATCAGGCTGAAACGTTACAGGAAGGTAGAATCTATTGAGTTGTAAGTGATCTGAACGTTTCATGATGATAGCGCTTTCCTAAGGGGGTCAAACCATGTCCCAAAGGTCACCGGATCTGGTGTCAATTTAAAGAAGTAGTCCAGTTACACATTTGTGGGCTTATAACTTGGCTTCTGAATGCCCTAGAGCGATCAGGTTTGTTTTAGTGTACTCCAATCAACAGCCCCTACAACCAGAAAAAGGAATGAAGTCATTAGCACTTATGGTTTTTAAATGGCACCCAGAATTATGTTGCACGAAGCACAATTTCACATCATTCTGGGTCCATTTGTGTGAAAACAAGGTCCAATCAGGCTGAAACGTTACAAGATGGTAGAATCTATTGAGTTGTAAGTGATCTGAACGTTTCATGATGATCGCACATTCCTATAGGGGGTCAAACCATGTCCCAAAGGTCACCGGGCCTGGTGTCACTTTAAAGAAGTAGTCCAGTTACACCTTTGTGGGCTTATAACGTGGCTTCTGAATGTCCTAGAGAGATCAGGTTTGTTTTAGTATACTCCAATCAACAGCCCCTACAACCACAAAAAGGAATGGAGTCTTTAGCACTTATGGTTTTTAAATGGCACCCAGAATTATGTTGCACGAAGCATAATTTCACATCATTCTGGGTTCATTTGTGTGAAAACAAGGTCCAATCAGGCTGAAACATTACAGGAAGGTAGAATCTATTTAGTTGTAAGTGATCTGAACGTTTCATGATGATAGCACTTTCCTAAGGGGTTCAGACCATGTCCCAAAGGTCACCGGATCTGGTGTCAATTTAAAGAAGTAGTCCAGTTACACATTTGTGGGCTTATAACTTGGCTTCTGAATGTCCTAGAGAGATCAGTTTTTTTTAATGTACTCCAATCAACAGCCCCTACAACCACAAAAAGGAATGGAGTCATTAGCACTTATGGTTTGTAAATGGCACCCAGAATTATGTTGCACGAAGCACAATTTCACATCATTCTGGGTTCATTTGTGTGAAAACAAGGTCCAATCAGGCTTAAACATTACAGGAAGGTAGAATCTATTGAGTTGTAAGTGATCTGAACGTTTCATGATGATAGCACTTTCCTAAGGCGGTCAAACCATGTCCCAAAGGTCACCGGATCTGGTGTCAATTTAAAGAAGTAGTCCAGTTACACATTTGTGGGCTTATAACGTGGCTTCTGAATGTCCTAGAGAGATCAGGTTTGTTTTAATGTACTCCAACCAACAGCCCCTACAACCACAAAAAGATATGGAGTCATTAGCACTTATGGTTTGTAAATGGCACCCAGAATTATGTTGCACGAAGCACAATTTCACATCATTCTGGGTCCATTTGTGTGAAAACAAGGTCCAATCAGGCTGAAACGTTACAAGAAGGTAGAATCTATTGAGTTGTAAGTGATCTGAACGTTTCATGATGATCGCACATTCCTATAGGGGGTCAAACCATGTCCCAAAGGTTACCGGGCCTGGTGTCACTTTAAAGAAGTAGTCCAGTTACACCTTTGAGGGCTTATAACTTGGCTTCTGAATGTCCTAGAGAGATCAGGTTTGTTTTAGTGTACTCCAATCAACAGCCCCTACAACCTCAAAAAGGACTGGAGTCATTAGCACTTATGGTTTGTAAATGGCACCCAGAATTATGTTGCATGAAGCACAATTTCACATCATTCTGGGTCCATTTGTGTGAAAACAATGTCCAATCAGGCTGAAACGTTACAGGAAGGTAGAATCTATTGAGTTGTAAGTGATCTGAACGTTTCATGATGATAGCACTTTCCTAAGGGGGTCAAACCATGTCCCAAAGGTCACCGGATCTGGTGTCAATTAAAGAAGTAGTCCAGTTACACATTTGTGGGCTTATAACTTGGCTTCTGAATGTCCTAGAGAGATCAGGTTTGTTTTAGTGTACTCCAATAAACAGCCCATATAACCACAAAAAGGAATGGAGTCATTAGCACTTAAGGTTTGTAAATGGCACCCAGAATTATGTTGCACGAAGCACAATTTCACATCATTCTGGGTCCATTTGTGTGAAAACAAGGTCAAATCAGGCTGAAACGCTACAAGAATGTAGAATCTATTGATTTGTAAGTGATCTGAACGTTTAAAGATGATCGCACATTCCTATAGGGGGTAAAACCATGTCCCAAAGGTCACCGGGCCTGGTGTCACTTTAAAGAAGTAGTCCAGTTACACCTTTGTGGGCTTATAACTTGGCTTCCGAATGTCCTAGAGAGGTTAGGTTTGTTTTAGTGTTCTCCAATCAACAGCCCCTACAACCACAAAAAGGAATGGAATCATTAGCACTTATGGTTTGTAAATGGCACCCAGAATTATGTTGCACGAAGCACAATTTCACATCATTCTGGGTCCATTTGTGTGAAAAAAAGGTCCAATCAGGCTGAAACGCTACAAGAAGGTAGAATCTATTGAGTTGTAAGTGATCTGAACGTTTCAAGATGATCGCACATTCCTATAGGGGGTAAAACCATGTCCCAAACGTCACCGGGCCTGATGTCACTTTAAAGAAGTAGTCCAGTTACACCTTTGTGGGCTTATAACTTGGCTTCTGAATGTCCTAGAGAGGTTAGGTTTGTTTCAGTGTACTCCAATCAACAGCCCCTACAACCACAAAAAGGAATGGAGTCATTAGCACTTATGGTTTGTAAATGGCACCCAGAATTATGTTGCACGAAGCACAATTTCACATCATTCTGGGTCCATTTGTGTGAAAAAAAGGTCCAATCAGGCTGAAACGTTACAGGAAGGTAGAATCTATTGAGTTGTAAGTGATCTGAACGTTTCATGATGATAGCGCTTTCCTAAGGAGGTCAAACCATGTCCCAAAGGTCACCGGATCTGGTGTCAATTTAAAGAAGTAGTCCAGTTACACATTTGTGGGCTTATAACTTGGCTTCTGAATGTCCTAGAGCGATCAGGTTTGTTTTAGTGTACTCCAATCAACAGCCCCTACAACCAGAAAAAGGAATGGAGTCATTAGCACTTATGGTTTTTAAATGGCACCCAGAATAATGTTGCACGAAGCACAATTTCACATCATTCTGGGTCCATTTGTGTGAAAACAAGGTCCAATCAGGCTGAAACGTTACAAGATGGTAGAATCTATTGAGTTGTAAGTGATCTGAACGTTTCATGATGATCGCACATTCCTATAGGGGGTCAAACCATGTCCCAAAGGTCACCGGGCCTGGTGTCACTTTAAAGAAGTAGTCCAGTTACACCTTTGTGGGCTTATAACGTGGCTTCTGAATGTCCTAGAGAGATCAGGTTTGTTTTAGTATACTCCAATCAACAGCCCCTACAACCACAAAAAGGAATGGAGTCTTTAGCACTTATGGTTTTTAAATGGCACCCAGAATTATGTTGCACGAAGCACAATTTCACATCATTCTGGGTTCATTTGTGTGAAAACAAGGTCCAATCAGGCTGAAACATTACAGGAAGGTAGAATCTATTGAGTTGTAAGTGATCTGAACGTTTCATGATGATAGCACTTTCCTAAGGGGGTCAAACCATGTCCCAAAGGTCACCGGATCTGGTGTCAGTTTAAAGAAGTAGTCCAGTTACACATTTGTGGGCTTATAACTTGGCTTCTGAATGTCCTAGAGAGATCAGGGTTGTTTTAATGTACTCCAATCAACAGCCCCTACAACCACAAAAAGGAATGGAGTCATTAGCACTTTATGGTTTGTAAATGGCACCCAGAATTATGTTGCACGAAGCACAATTTCACATCATTCTGGGATCATTTGTGTGAAAACAAGGTCCAATCAGGCTGAAACGTTACAGGAAGGTAGAATCTATTGAGTTGTAAGTGATCTGAACGTTTCATGATGATAGCACTTTCCTAAGGGGGTCAAACCATGTCCCAAAGTTCACCGGATCTGGTGTCAATTTAAAGAAGTAGTCCAGTTACACATTTGTGGGCTTATAACTTGGCTTCTGAATGTCCTAGAGTGATCAGGGTTGTTTTAATGTACTCCAATCAACAGCCCCTACAACCACAAAAAGGAATGGAGTCATTAGCACTTATGGTTTGTAAATGGCCCCCAGAATTATGTTGCACGAAGCACAATTTCACATCATTCTGGGTCCATTTGTGTGAAAAAAAGGTCCAATCAGGCTGAAACGTTACAGGAAGGTAGAATCTATTGAGTTGTAAGTGATCTGAACGTTTCATGATGATAGCGCTTTCCTAAGGAGGTCAAACCATGTCCCAAAGGTCACCGGATCTGGTGTCAATTTAAAGAAGTAGTCCAGTTACACATTTGTGGGCTTATAACTTGGCTTCTGAATGTCCTAGAGCGATCAGGTTTGTTTTAGTGTACTCCAATCAACAGCCCCTACAACCAGAAAAAGGAATGGAGTCATTAGCACTTATGGTTTTTAAATGGCACCCAGAATAATGTTGCACGAAGCACAATTTCACATCATTCTGGGTCCATTTGTGTGAAAACAAGGTCCAATCAGGCTGAAACGTTACACGATGGTAGAATCTATTGAGTTGTAAGTGATCTGAACGTTTCATGATGATCGCACATTCCTATAGGGGGTCAAACCATGTCCCAAAGGTCACCGGGCCTGGTGTCACTTTAAAGAAGTAGTCCAGTTACACCTTTGTGGGCTTATAACGTGGCTTCTGAATGTCCTAGAGAGATCAGGTTTGTTTTAGTATACTCCAATCAACAGCCCCTACAACCACAAAAAGGAATGGAGTCTTTAGCACTTATGGTTTTTAAATGGCACCCAGAATTATGTTGCACGAAGCACAATTTCACATCATTCTGGGTTCATTTGTGTGAAAACAAGGTCCAATCAGGCTGAAACATTACAGGAAGGTAGAATCTATTGAGTTGTAAGTGATCTGAACGTTTCATGATGATAGCACTTTCCTAAGGGGGTCAAACCATGTCCCAAAGGTCACCGGATCTGGTGTCAGTTTAAAGAAGTAGTCCAGTTACACATTTGTGGGCTTATAACTTGGCTTCTGAATGTCCTAGAGAGATCAGGGTTGTTTTAATGTACTCCAATCAACAGCCCCTACAACCACAAAAAGGAATGGAGTCATTAGCACTTTATGGTTTGTAAATGGCACCCAGAATTATGTTGCACGAAGCACAATTTCACATCATTCTGGGTTCATTTGTGTGAAAACAAGGTCCAATCAGGCTGAAACGTTACAGGAAGGTAGAATCTATTGAGTTGTAAGTGATCTGAACGTTTCATGATGATAGCACTTTCCTAAGGGGGTCAAACCATGTCCCAAAGTTCACCGGATCTGGTGTCAATTTAAAGAAGTAGTCCAGTTACACATTTGTGGGCTTATAACTTGGCTTCTGAATGTCCTAGAGAGATCAGGGTTGTTTTAATGTACTCCAATCAACAGCCCATACAACCACAAAAAGGAATGGAGTCATTAGCACTTATGGTTTGTAAATGGCACCCAGAATTATGTTGCACGAAGCACCATTTCACATCATTCTGGGTTCATTTGTGTGAAAACAAGGTCCAATCAGGCTTAAACGTTACAGGAAGGTAGAATCTATTGAGTTGTAAGTGATCTGAACGTTTCATGATGATAGCACTTTCCTAAGGGGGTCAAACCATGTCCCAAAGGTCACCGGATCTGGTGTCAATTTAAAGAAGTAGTCCAGTTACACATTTGTGGGCTTATAACGTGGCTTCTGAATGTCCTAGAGAGATCAGGTTTGTTTTAATGTACTCCAACCAACAGCCCCTACAACCACAAAAGATATGGAGTCATTAGCACTTATGGTTTGTAAATGGCACCCAGAATTATGTTGCACGAAGCACAATTTCACATCATTCTGGGTTCATTTGTGTGAAAACAAGGTCCAATCAGGCTGAAACGTTACAAGAATGTAGAATCTATTGATTTGTAAGTGATCTGAACGTTTAAAGATGATCGCACATTCCTATAGGGGGTAAAACCATGTCCCAAAGGTCACCGGGCCTGGTGTCACTTTAAAGAAGTAGTCCAGTTACACCTTTGTGGGCTTATAACTTGGCTTCCGAATGTCCTAGAGAGGTTAGGTTTGTTTCAGTGTACTCCAATCAACAGCCCCTACAACCACAAAAAGGAATGGAGTCATTAGCACTTATGGTTTGTAAATGGCACCCAGAATTATGTTGCACGAAGCACAATTTCACATCATTCTGGGTTCATTTGTGTGAAAACAAGGTCCAATCAGGCTGAAACGTTACAGGAAGGTAGAATCTATTGAGTTGTAAGTGATCTGAATGTTTCATGATGATAGCACTTTCCTAAGGGGGCAAACCATGTCCCAAAGTTCACCGGATCTGGTGTCAATTTAAAGAAGTAGTCCAGTTACACATTTGTGGGCTTATAACGTGGCTTCTGAATGTCCTAGAGAGATCAGGTTTGTTTTAATGTACTCCAACCATTAGCCCCTACAACCACAAAAAGATATGGAGTCATTAGCACTTATGGTTTGTAAATGGCACCCAGAATTATGTTGCACGAAGCACAATTTCACATCATTCTGGGTCCATTTGTGTGAAAACAAGGTCAAATCAGGCTGAAACGCTACAAGAATGTAGAATCTATTGATTTGTAAGTGATCTGAACGTTTAAAGATGATCGCACATTCCTATAGGGGGTAAAACCATGTCCCAAAGGTCACCGGGCCTGGTGTCACTTTAAAGAAGTAGTCCAGTTACACATTTGTGGGCTTATAACTTGGCTTCTGAATATCCTAGAGAGGTCCGGTTTGTTTTAGAGTACTCCAATTAACAGCCCCCATTACCACTAAAAGGATTGGAGTCATTAGCACTTTTGGTTTTTAAATGGCACCCAGAATTATGTTGCACGAAGCACAATTTCACATCATTCTGGGTCCATTTGTGTGAAAACAAGGTCCAATCAGGCTGAAACTTTACAGGAAGGTAGAATCTATTGAGTTGTAAGTGATCTGAACGTTTCATGATGATAGCACTTTCCTAAGGGGGTCAAACCATGTCCCAAAGGTCACCGGATCTGGTGTCAATTTAAAGAAGTAGTCCATCTACACATTTGTGGGCTTATAACTTGGCTTCTGAATGTCCTAGAGAGATCAGGTTTGTTTTAGTGTACTCCAATCAACAGCCCCTACAACCACAAAAAGGAATGGAGTCATTAGCACTTATGGTTTTTAAATGGCACCCAGAATTATGTTGCACGAAGCACAATTTCACATCATTCTGGGTTAATTTGTGTGAAAACAAGGTCCAATCAGGCTGAAACGTTACAGGAAGGTAGAATCTATTGAGTTGTAAGTGATCTGAACGTTTCATGATGATAGCATTTTCCTAAGGAGGTCAAACCATGTCCCAAAGGTCACCGGATCTGGTGTCAATTTAAAGAAGTAGTCCAGTTACACATTTGTGGGCTTATAACTTGGCTTCTGAATGTCCTAGAGAGATCAGGTTTGTTTTAATGTACTCCAACCAACAGCACCTACAACCACAAAAAGGAATGGAGTCATTAGCACTTATGGTTTGTAAATGGCACCCAGAATTATGTTGCACGAAGCACAATTTCACATCATTCTGGGTCCATTTGTGTGAAAACAATGTCCAATCAGGCTGAAACGTTACAAGAAGGTAGAATCTATTGAGTTGTAAGTGATGTGAACGTTTCATGATGATCGCACATTCCTAAGGGGGTCAAACCATGTCCCAAAGGTCACCGGGCCTGGTGTCACTTTAAAGAAGTAGTCCAGTTACACCTTTGTGGGCTTATAACTTGGCTTCTGAATGTCCTAGAGAGATCAGGTTTGTTTTAGTGTACTCCAATCAACATCCCCTACAACCTCAAAAAGGAATGGAGTCATTAGCACTTATGGTTTTTAAATGGCACCCAGAATTATGTTGCACGAAGCACAATTTCACATCATTCTGGGTTCATTTGTGTGAAAACAAGGTCCAATCAGGCTGAAACGTTACAGGAAGGTAGAATCTATTGAGTTGTAAGTGGTCTGAACGTTTCATGATGATAGCACTTTCCTAAGGGGTTCAGACCATGTCCCAAAGGTCACCGGATCTGGTGTCAATTTAAAGAAGTAGTTCAGTTACACATTTGTGGGCTTATAACTTGGCTTCTGAATGTCCTAGAGAGATCAGGTTTGTTTTAATGTACTCCAATCAACAGCCCCTACAACCACAAAAAGGAATGGAGTCATTAGCACTTATGGTTTGTAAATGGCACCCAGAATTATGTTGCACGAAGCACAATTTCACATCATTCTGGGTTCATTTGTGTGAAAACAAGGTCCAATCAGGCTTAAACGTTACAGGAAGGTAGAATCTATTGAGTTGTAAGTGATCTGAACGTTTCATGATGATAGCACTTTCCTAAGGGGGTCAAACCATGTCCCAAAGGTCACCGGATCTGGTGTCATTTTAAAGAAGTAGTCCAGTTACACATTTGTGGGCTTATAACGTGGCTTCTGAATGTCCTAGAGAGATCAGGTTTGTTTTAATGTACTCCAACCATCAGCCCCTACAACCACAAAAATATATGGAGTCATTAGCACTTATGGTTTGTAAATGGCACCCAGAATTATGTTGCACGAAGCACAATTTCACATCATTCTGGGTCCATTTGTGTGAAAACAAGGTCCAATCAGGCTGAAACTTTACAGGAAGGTAGAATCTATTGAGTTGTAAGTGATCTGAACGTTTCATGGTGATAGCACTTTCCTAAGGGGGTCAAACCATGTCCCAAAGGTCACCGGATCTGGTGTCAATTTAAAGAAGTAGTCCATCTACACATTTGTGGGCTTATAACTTGGCTTCTGAATGTCCTAGAGAGATCAGGTTTGTTTTAGTGTACTCCAATCAACAGCCCCTACAACCACAAAAAGGAATGGAGTCATTAGCACATATGGTTTTTAAATGGCACCCAGAATTATGTTGCACGAAGCACAATTTCACATCATTCTGGGTTAATTTGTGTGAAAACAAGGTCCAATCAGGCTGAAACGTTACAGGAAGGTAGAATCTATTGAGTTGTAAGTGATCTGAACGTTTCATGATGATAGCATTTTCCTAAGGAGGTCAAACCATGTCCCAAAGGTCACCGGATCTGGTGTCAATTTAAAGAAGTAGTCCAGTTACACATTTGTGGGCTTATAACTTGGCTTCTGAATGTCCTAGAGAGATCAGGTTTGTTTTAATGTACTCCAACCAACAGCACCTACAACCACAAAAAGGAATGGAGTCATTAGCACTTATGGTTTGTAAATGGCACCCAGAATTATGTTGCACGAAGCACAATTTCACATCATTCCGGGTCCATTTGTGTGAAAACAATGTCCAATCAGGCTGAAACGTTACAAGAAGGTAGAATCTATTGAGTTGTAAGTGATGTGAACGTTTCATGATGATCGCACATTCCTAAGGGGGTCAAACCATGTCCCAAAGGTCACCGGGCCTGGTGTCACTTTAAAGATGTAGTCCAGTTACACCTTTGTGGGCTTATAACTTGGCTTCTGAATGTCCTAGAGAGATCAGGTTTGTTTTAGTGTACTCCAATCAACATCCCCTACAACCTCAAAAAGGAATGGAGTCATTAGCACTTATGGTTTTTAAATGGCACCCAGAATTATGTTGCACGAAGCACAATTTCACATCATTCTGGGTTCATTTGTGTGAAAACAAGGTCCAATCAGGCTGAAACGTTACAGGAAGGTAGAATCTATTGAGTTGTAAGTGGTCTGAACGTTTCATGATGATAGCACTTTCCTAAGGGGTTCAGACCATGTCCCAAAGGTCACCGGATCTGGTGTCAATTTAAAGAAGTAGTCCAGTTACACATTTGTGGGCTTATAACTTGGCTTCTGAATGTCCTAGAGAGATCAGGTTTGTTTTAATGTACTCCAATCAACAGCCCCTACAACCACAAAAAGGAATGGAGTCATTAGCACTTATGGTTTGTAAATGGCACCCAGAATTATGTTGCACGAAGCACAATTTCACATCATTCTGGGTTCATTTGTGTGAAAACAAGGTCCAATCAGGCTTAAACGTTACAGGAAGGTAGAATCTATTGAGTTGTAAGTGATCTGAACGTTTCATGATGATAGCACTTTCCTAAGGGGGTCAAACCATGTCCCAAAGGTCACCGGATCTGGTGTCAATTTAAAGAAGTAGTCCAGTTACACATTTGTGGGCTTATAACTTGGCTTCTGAATGTCCTAGAGAGATCAGGTTGGTTTTAATGTACTCCAATCAACAGCCCCTACAACCACAAAAAGGAATGGAGTCATTAGCACTTATGGTTTGTAAATGGCACCCAGAATTATGTTGCACGAAGCACAATTTCACATCATTCTGGGTCCATTTGTGTGAAAACAAGGTCCAATCAGGCTGAAACGCTACAAGAAGGTAGAATCTATTGAGTTGTAAGTGATCTGAACGTTTCAAGATGATCGCACATTCCTATAGGGGGTAAAACCATGTCCCAAAGGTCACCGGGCCTTGTGTCACTTTAAAGAAGTAGTCCAGTTACACCTTTGAGGGCTTATAACTTGGCTTCTGAATGTCCTAGAGAGATCAGGTTTGTTTTAGTGTACTCCAATCAACAGCCCCTACAACCTCAAAAAGGACTGGAGTCATTAGCACTTATGGTTTGTAAATGGCACCCAGAATTATGTAGCACGAAGCACAATTTCACATCATTCTGGGTCCATTTGTGTGAAAACAATGTCCAATCAGGCTGAAACGTTACAGGAAGGTAGAATCTATTGAGTTGTAAGTGATCTGAACGTTTCATGATGATAGCACTTTCCTAAGGGGGTCAAACCATGTCCAAAAGGTCACCGGATCTGGTGTCAATTAAAGAAGTAGTCCAGTTACACATTTGTGGGCTTATAACTTGGCTTCTGAATGTCCTAGAGAGATCAGGTTTGTTTTAGTGTACTCCAATCAACAGCCCATACAACCACAAAAAGGAATGGTCATTAGCACTTAAGGTTTGTAAATGGCACCCAGAATTATGTTGCACGAAGCACAATTTCACATCATTCTGGGTCCATTTGTGTGAAAACAAGGTCCAATCAGGCTGAAACGCTACAAGAATGTAGAATCTATTGATTTGTAAGTGATCTGAACGTTTCAAGATGATCGCACATTCCTATAGGGGGTAAAACCATGTCCCAAAGGTCACCGGGCCTGGTGTTACTTTAAAGAAGTAGTCCAGTTACACCTTTGTGGGCTTATAACTTGGCTTCTGAATGTCCTAGAGAGGTTAGGTTTGTTTTAGTGTTCTCCAATCAACAGCCCCTACAACCACAAAAAGGAAAGGAGTCATTAGCACTTATGGTTTGTAAATGGCACCCAGAATTATGTTGCACGAAGCACAATTTCACATCATTCTGGGTCCATTTGTGTGAAAACAAGGTACAATCAGGCTGAAACGCTACAAGAATGTAGAATCTATTGATTTGTAAGTGATCTGAACGTTTCAAGATGATCGCACATTCCTATAGGGGGTAAAACCATGTCCCAAAGGTCCCCGGGCCTGGTGTCACTTTAAAGAAGTAGTCCAGTTACACCTTTGTGGGTTTACAACTTGGCTTCTGAATGTCCTAGAGAGGTTAGGTTTGTTTTAGTGTTCTCCAATCAACAGCCCCTACAACCACAAAAAGTAATGGAGTCATTAGCACTTATGGTTTGTAAATGGCACCCAGAATTATGTTGCACGAAGCACAATTTCACTTCATTCTGGGTCCGTTTGTGTGAAAACAAGGTCCAATCAGGCTGAAATGTTACAGGAAGGTAGTATCTATTGAGTTGTAAGTGATCTGAACGTTTCATGATGATAGCACTTTCCTAAGGGGGTCAAACCATGTCCCAAAGGTCACTGGATCTTTTGTCAATTTAAAGAAGTAGTCCAGTTACACATTTGTGGGCTTATAACTTGGTTTCTGAATGTCCTAGAGAGATCAGGTTTGTTTTAGTGTACTCCAATCAACAGCCCCTACAACCACAAAAAGGAATGGAGTCATTAGCACTTATGGTTTGTAAATGGCGCCCAGAATTATGTTGCACGAAGCACAATTTCACTTCATTCTGGGCCCGTTTGTGTGAAAACAAGGTCCAATCAGGCTGAAACGTTACAGGAAGGTAGAATCTATTGAGTTGTAAGTGATCTGAACGTTTCATGATGATAGCACTTTCCTAAGGGGGTCAAACCATGTCCCAAAGGTCACCGGATCTGGTGTCAATTTAAAGAAGTAGTTCAGTTACACATTTGTGGGCTTATAACTTGGCTTCTGAATGTCCTAGAGAGATCAGGTTGGTTTTAATGTACTCCAATCAACAGCCCCTACAACCACAAAAAGGAATGGAGTCATTAGCACTTATGGTTTGTAAATGGCACCCAGAATTATGTTGCACGAAGCACAATTTCACATCATTCTGGGTCCATTTGTGTGAAAACAAGGTCCAATCAGGCTGAAACGCTACAAGAAGGTAGAATCTATTGAGTTGTAAGTGATCTGAACGTTTCAAGATGATCGCACATTCCTATAGGGGGTAAAACCATGTCCCAAAGGTCACCGGTCCTTGTGTCACTTTAAAGAAGTAGTCCAGTTACACCTTTGAGGGCTTATAACTTGGCTTCTGAATGTCCTAGAGAGATCAGGTTTGTTTTAGTGTACTCCAATCAACAGCCCCTACAACCTCAAAAAGGACTGGAGTCATTAGCACTTATGGTTTGTAAATGGCACCCAGAATTATGTAGCACGAAGCACAATTTCACATCATTCTGGGTCCATTTGTGTGAAAACAATGTCCAATCAGGCTGAAACGTTACAGGAAGGTAGAATCTATTGAGTTGTAAGTGATCTGAACGTTTCATGATGATAGCACTTTCCTAAGGGGGTCAAACCATGTCCAAAAGGTCACCGGATCTGGTGTCAATTAAAGAAGTAGTCCAGTTACACATTTGTGGGCTTATAACTTGGCTTCTGAATGTCCTAGAGAGATCAGGTTTGTTTTAGTGTACTCCAATCAACAGCCCATACAACCACAAAAAGGAATGGTCATTAGCACTTAAGGTTTGTAAATGGCACCCAGAATTATGTTGCACGAAGCACAATTTCACATCATTCTGGGTCCATTTGTGTGAAAACAAGGTCCAATCAGGCTGAAACGCTACAAGAATGTAGAATCTATTGATTTGTAAGTGATCTGAACGTTTCAAGATGATCGCACATTCCTATAGGGGGTAAAACCATGTCCCAAAGGTCACCGGGCCTGGTGTTACTTTAAAGAAGTAGTCCAGTTACACCTTTGTGGGCTTATAACTTGGATTCTGAATGTCCTAGAGAGGTTAGGTTTGTTTTAGTGTTCTCCAATCAACAGCCCCTACAACCACAAAAAGGAAAGGAGTCATTAGCACTTATGGTTTGTAAATGGCACCCAGAATTATGTTGCACGAAGCACAATTTCACATCATTCTGGGTCCATTTGTGTGAAAACAAGGTACAATCAGGCTGAAACGCTACAAGAATGTAGAATCTATTGATTTGTAAGTGATCTGAACGTTTCAAGATGATCGCACATTCCTATAGGGGGTAAAACCATGTCCCAAAGGTCCCCGGGCCTGGTGTCACTTTAAAGAAGTAGTCCAGTTACACCTTTGTGGGTTTACAACTTGGCTTCTGAATGTCCTAGAGAGGTTAGGTTTGTTTTAGTGTTCTCCAATCAACAGCCCCTACAACCACAAAAAGTAATGGAGTCATTAGCACTTATGGTTTGTAAATGGCACCCAGAATTATGTTGCACGAAGCACAATTTCACTTCATTCTGGGTCCGTTTGTGTGAAAACAAGGTCCAATCAGGCTGAAATGTTACAGGAAGGTAGTATCTATTGAGTTGTAAGTGATCTGAACGTTTCATGATGATAGCACTTTCCTAAGGGGGTCAAACCATGTCCCAAAGGTCACTGGATCTTTTGTCAATTTAAAGAAGTAGTCCAGTTACACATTTGTGGGCTTATAACTTGGTTTCTGAATGTCCTAGAGAGATCAGGTTTGTTTTAGTGTACTCCAATCAACAGCCCCTACAACCACAAAAAGGAATGGAGTCATTAGCACTTATGGTTTGTAAATGGCGCCCAGAATTATGTTGCACGAAGCACAATTTCACTTCATTCTGGGCCCGTTTGTGTGAAAACAAGGTCCAATCAGGCTGAAACGCTACAAGAATGTAGAATCTATTGATTTGTAAGTGATCTGAACGTTTCAAGATGATCGCACATTCCTATAGGGGGTAAAACCATGTCCCAAAGGTCCCCGGGCCTGGTGTCACTTTAAAGAAGTAGTCCAGTTACACCTTTGTGGGTTTACAACTTGGCTTCTGAATGTCCTAGAGAGGTTAGGTTTGTTTTAGTGTTCTCCAATCAACAGCCCCTACAACCACAAAAAGTAATGGAGTCATTAGCACTTATGGTTTGTAAATGGCACCCAGAATTATGTTGCACGAAGCACAATTTCACTTCATTCTGGGTCCGTTTGTGTGAAAACAAGGTCCAATCAGGCTGAAATGTTACAGGAAGGTAGTATCTATTGAGTTGTAAGTGATCTGAACGTTTCATGATGATAGCACTTTCCTAAGGGGGTCAAACCATGTCCCAAAGGTCACTGGATCTTTTGTCAATTTAAAGAAGTAGTCCAGTTACACATTTGTGGGCTTATAACTTGGTTTCTGAATGTCCTAGAGAGATCAGGTTTGTTTTAGTGTACTCCAATCAACAGCCCCTACAACCACAAAAAGGAATGGAGTCATTAGCACTTATGGTTTGTAAATGGCGCCCAGAATTATGTTGCACGAAGCACAATTTCACTTCATTCTGGGCCCGTTTGTGTGAAAACAAGGTCCAATCAGGCTGAAACGTTACAGGAAGGTAGAATCTATTGAGTTGTAAGTGATCTGAACGTTTCATGATGATAGCACTTTCCTAAGGGGGTCAAACCATGTCCCAAAGGTCACCGGATCTGGTGTCAATTTAAAGAAGTAGTCCAGTTACACATTTGTGGGCTTATAACTTGGCTTCTGAATGTCCTACAGAGATCAGGTTTGTTTAAATGTACTCCAATCAACAGCCCCTACAACCACAAAAAGGAATGGAGTCATTAGCACTTATGGTTTGTAAATGGCACCCAGAATTATGTTGCACGAAGCACAATTTCACTTCATTCTGGGTCCATTTGTGTGAAAACAAGGTTCAATCAGGGTGAAACGTTACAGGAAGGTAGAATCTATTGAGTTGTAAGTGATCAGAACGTTTCATGATGATAGCACTTTCCTAAGGGGGTCAAACCATGTCCCAAAGGTCACCGGATCTGGTGTCAATTTAAAGAAGTAGTCCAGTTACACATTTGTGGGCTTATAACTTGGCTTCTGAATGTCCTAGAGAGATCAGGTTTGTTTTAATGTACTCCAATCAACAGCCCCTACAACCACAAAAAGGAATGGAGTCATTAGCACTAATGGTTTGTAAATGGCACCCAGAATTATGTTGCACGAAGCACAATTTCACATCATTCTGGGTCCATTTGTGTGAAAACAAGGTCCAATCAGGCTGAAACGCTACAAGAAGGTAGAATCTATTGAGTTGTAAGTGATCTGAACGTTTCAAGATGATCGCACATTCCTATAGGGGATACAACCATGTCCCAAAGGTCATCGAGCCTTGTGTCACTTTAAAGAAGTAGTCCAGTTACACCTTTGTGGGCTTATAACTTGGCTTCTGAATGTCCTAGAGAGATCAGGTTTGTTTTTGTGTACTCCAATCAACATTCCCTACAACCTCAAAAAGGAATGGAGTCATTAGCACTTATGGTTTGGAAATGGCACCCAGAATTATGCTGCACTAAGCACAATTTCACATCATTCTGGGTTCATTTGTGTGAAAACAAGGTCCAGTCAGGCTGAAACGTTACAGGAAGGTAGAATCTATTGAGTTGTAAGTGATCAGAACGTTTCATGATGATAGCACTTTCCTAAGGGGGTCAAACCATGTCCCAAAGGTCACCGGATCTGGTGTCAATTTAAAGAAGTAGTCCAGTTACACATTTGTGGGCTTATAACTTGGCTACTGAATGTCCTAGAGAGATCAGGTTTGTTTTAGTGTTCTCCAATCAACAGCCCCTACAACCACAAAAAGGAATGGAGTCATTAGCACTTATGGTTTGTAAATGGCACCCAGAATTATGTTGCACGAAGCACAATTTCACATCATTCTGGGTCCATTTGTGTGAAAACAAGGTCCAATCAGGCTGAAACGCTACAGGAATGTAGAATCTATTGATTTGTAAGTGATCTGAACGTTTCAAGATGATCGCACATTCCTATAGGGGGTAAAACCATGTCCCAAAGGTCACCGGGCCTGGTGTCACTTTAAAGAAGTAGTCCAGTTACTCCTTTGTGGGCTTATAACTTGGCTTCTGAATGTCCTAGAGAGGTTAGGTTTGTGTTAGTGTTCTCCAATCAACAGCCCCTACAACCACAAAAAGGAATGGAGTCATTAGCACTTATGGTTTGTAAATGGCACCCAGAATTATGTTGCACGAAGCACAATTTCACATCATTCTGGGTTCATTTGTGTGAAAACAAGGTCCATTCAGGCTGAAACGTTACAGGAAGGTAGAATCTATTGAGTTGTAAGTGATCTGAATGTTTCATGATGATAGCACTTTCCTAAGGGGGTCAAACCATGTCCCAAATCTTTCCTAAGGGGGTCAAACCATGTCCCAAAGGTCACCGGATCTGGTGTCACTTTAAAGAAGTAGTCCAGTTACATATTTGTGGGCTTATAACTTGGCTTCTGAATGCCCTAGAGAGATCAGGTTTGTTTTAGTGTACTCCAATCAACATCCCCTACAACCACAAAAAGGAATGGAGTCATTAGCACTTATGGTTTTTAAATGGCACCCAGAATTATGCTAAACTAAGCACAATTTCACATCATTCTGGGTTCATTTGTGTGAAAACAAGGTCCAATCAGGCTGAAACGTTACAGGAAGGTAGAATCTATTGAGTTGTAAGTGATCTGAACATTTCATGATGATAGCACTTTCCTAAGGGGGTCAAACCATGTCCCAAAGGTCACCGGATCTGGTGTCAATTTAAAGAAGTAGTCCAGTTACACATTTGTGGGCTTATAACTTGGCTTCTGAATGTCCTAGAGAGATCAGGTTTGTTTTAGTGTACTCCAATCAACAGCCCCTACCATTACAAAAAGGAATGGAGTCATTAGCACTTATGGTTTGTAAATGGCACCCAGAATTATGTTGCACGAAGCACAATTTCACATCATTCAGGGTCCATTTGTGTGAAAACAAGGTCCAATCAGGCTGAAGCGTTACAGGAAGGTAGAATCTATTGAGTTGTAAGTGATCTGAACGTTTCATGATGATAGCACTTTCCTAAATGGGTCAAACCATGTCCCAAATGTCACCGGATCTGGTGTCAATTTAAAGAAGTAGTCCAGTTACACATTTGTGGGCTTATAACTTGGCTTCTGAATGTCCTAGAGAGATCAGGTTTGTTTTAGTGTACTCCAATCAACAGCCCCTAAAACCACAAAAAGGAATGGAGTCATTAGCACTTAAGGTTTGTAAATTGCACCCAGAATAATGTTGCACGAAGCACAATTTCACATCATTCTGGGTTCATTTGTGTGAAAACAAGGTCCAATCAGGCTGAAACGCTACAAGAAGGTAGAATCTATTGAGTTGTAAGTGATCTGAACATTTCAAGATGATCGCACATTCCTATAGGGGGTAAAACCATGTCCCAAAGGTCACCGGGCCAGGTGTCACTTTAAAGAAGTAGTCCAGTTACACCTTTGTGGGCTTATAACTTGGCTTCTGAATGTCCTAGAGAGGTTAGGTTTGGTTTAGTGTACTCCAATCAACAGCCCCTACAACCACAAAAAGGAATGGAGTCATTAGCACTTATGGTTTGTAAATGGCACCCAGAATTATGTTGCACGAAGCACAATTTCACATCATTCTGGGTTCATTTGTGTGAAAACAAGGTCCAATCAGGCTGAAACGCTACAGGAAGGTAGAATCTATTGAGTTGTAAGTGATCTGAACGTTTCATGATGATAGCACTTTCCTAAGGGGGTCAAACCATGTCCCAAAGGTCACCGGATCTGGTGTCAATTTAAAGAAGTAGTCCAGTTACACATTTGTGGGCTTATAACTTGGCTTCTGAATGTCCTAGAGAGATCAGGTTTGTTTTAGTGTACTCCAATCAACAGCCCCTACAACCACAAACAGGAATGGAGTCATTAGCACTTATGGTTTGTAAATGGCACCCAGAATTATGTTGCACGAAGCACAATTTCACATCATTCTGGGTCCATTTGTGTGAAAACAAGGTCCAATCTGGCTGAAACGTTACAGGAAGGTAGAATCTATTGAGTTGTAAGTGATCTGAACGTTTCATGATGATAGCACTTTCCTAAGGGGGTCAAACCATGTCCCAAAGGTCACCGGATCTGGTGTCAATTTAAAGAAGTAGTCCAGTTACACATTTGTGGGCTTATAACTTGGCTTCTGAATGTCCTAGAGAGATCAGGTTTGTTTTAGTGTTCTCCAATCAACAGCCCCTACAACCTCAAAAAGGAATGGAGTCATTAGCACTTATGGTTTTTTAATGGCACCCAGAATTATGTTGCACAAAGCACAATTTCACATCAGTCTGGGTTCATTTGTGTGAAAACAAGGTCCAATCAGGCTGAAACGTTACAGGAAGGTAGAATCTATTGAGTTGTAAGTGATCTGAACGTTTCAAGATGATCGCACATTCCTATAGGGGGTCAAACCATGTCCCAAAGGTCACCGGGCCTGGTGTCACTTTAAAGAAGTAGTCCAGTTACACTTTTGTGGGCTTATAACTTGGCTTCTGAATGTCCTAGAGAGATCAGGTTTGTTTTAGTGTTCTCCAATCAACAGCCCCTACAACCTCAAAAAGGAATGGAGTCATTAGCACTTGTGGTTTTTTAATGGCACCCAGAATTATGTTGCACAAAGCACAATTTCACATCAGTCTGGGTTCATTTGTGTGAAAACAAGGTCCAATCAGGCTGAAACGTTACAGGAAGGTAGAATCTATTGAGTTGTAAGTGATCTGAACGTTTCAAGATGATCGCACATTCCTATAGGGGGTCAAACCATGTCCCAAAGGTCACCGGGCCTGGTGTCACTTTAAAGAAGTAGTCCAGTTACACTTTTGTGGGCTTATAACTTGGCTTCTGAATGTCCTAGAGAGATCAGGTTTGTTTTAGTGTACTCCAATCAACAGCCCCTACAACCACAAAAAGGAATGGAGTCATTAGCACTTATGGTTTGTAAATGGCACCCAGAATTATGTTGCACGAAGCACAATTTCACATAATTCTGGGTCCATTTGTGTGAAAACAAGGTCCAATCAGGCTGAAACGTTACAGGAAGGTAGAATCTATTGAGTTGTAAGTGATCTGAACGTTTCATGATGATAGCACTTTCCTAGGGGGGTCAAACCATGTCCCAAAGGTCACCTGATCTGGTGTCAATTTAAAGAAGTAGTCCAGTTACACATTTGTGGGCTTATAACTTGGCTTCTGAATGTCCTAGAGAGATCAGGTTTAATTTAGTGTACTCCAATCAACAGCCCCTACAACCACAAAAAGGAATGGAGTCATTAGCACTTATGGTTTGTAAATGGCACCCAGAATTATGTTGCACGAAGCACAATTTCACATCATTCTGGGTCCATTTGTGTGAAAACAAGGTCCAATCTGGCTGAAACGTTACAGGAAGGTAGAATCTATTGAGTTGTAAGTGATCTGAACGTTTCATGATGATAGCACTTTCCTAAGGGGGTCAAACCATGTCCCAAAGGTCACCGGATCTGGTGTCAATTTAAAGAAGTAGTCCAGTTACACATTTGTGGGCTTATAACTTGGCTTCTGAATGTCCTAGAGAGATCAGGTTTGTTTTAGTGTTCTCCAATCAACAGCCCCTACAACCTCAAAAAGGAATGGAGTCATTAGCACTTATGGTTTTTAAATGGCACCCAGAATTATTTTGCACAAAGCACAATTTCACATCATTCTGGGTTCATTTGTGTGAAAACAAGGTCCATTCAGGCTGAAACGTTACAGGAAGGTAGAATCTATTGAGTTGTAAGTAATCTGAATGTTTCATAATGATAGCACTTTCCTAAGGGGGTCAAGCCTTGTCCCAAATCTTTCCTAAGGGGGTCAAACCATGTCCCAAAGGTCACCGGATCTGGTGTCACTTTAAAGAAGTAGTCCAGTTACACATTTGTGGGCTTATAACTTGGCTTCTGAATGTCCTAGAGAGATCAGGTTTGTTTTAGTGTACTCCAATCAACATCCCCTACAACCCCAAAAAGGAATGGAGTCATTAGCACTTATGGTTTTTAAATGGCACCCAGAATTATGTTGCACGAAGCACAATTTCACATCATTCTGGGTCCATTTGTGTGAAAACAAAGTCCAATCAGGCTGAAACGCTACAAGAAGGTAGAATCTATTGAGTTGTAAGTGATCTGAACATTTCAAGATGATCGCACATTCCTATAGGGGGTAAAACCATGTCCCAAAGGTCACCGGGCCAGGTGTCACTTTAAAGAAGTAGTCCAGTTACACCTTTGTGGGCTTATAACTTGGCTTCTGAATGTCCTAGAGAGGTTAGGTTTGTTTTAGTGTACTCCAATCAACAGCCCCTACAACCACAAAAAGGAATGGAGTCCTTAGCACTTATGGTTTGTAAATGGCACCCAGAATTATGTTGCACGAAGCACAATTTCACATCATTCTGGGTTCATTTGTGTGAAAACAAGGTCCAATCAGGCTGAAACGTTACAGGAAGGTAGAATCTATTGAGTTGTAAGTGATCTGAACGTTTCATGATGATAGCACTTTCCTAAGGGGGTCAAACCATGTCCCAAAGGTCACCGGATCTGGTGTCAATTTAAAGAAGTAGTCCAGTTACACATTTGTGGGCTTATAACTTGGCTTCTGAATGTCCTAGAGAGATCAGGTTTGTTTTAATGTACTCCAATCAACAGCCCCTACAACCACAAAAAGGAATGGAGTCATTAGCACTTATGGTTTGTAAATGACACCCAGAATTATGCTGCACGAAGCACAATTTCACATCATTCTGGGTCCATTTGTGTGAAAACAAGGTCCAATCAGGCTGAAACGCTACAGGAAGGTAGAATCTATTGAGTTGTAAGTGATATGAACGTTTCATGATGATAGCACTTTCCTATGGGGGTCAAACCATGTCCCAAAGGTCACCGGATCTGGTGTCAATTTAAAGAAGTAGTCCAGTTACACATTTGTGGGCTTATAACTTGGCTTCTGAATGTCCTAGAGAGATCAGGTTTGTTTTAGTGTACTCCAATCAACAGCCCGTACAACCACAAAAAGGAATGGAGTCATTAGCACGTATGGTTTGTAAATGGCACCCAGAATTATGTTGCACGAAGCACAATTTCATATCATTCTGGGTCCATTTGTGTGAAAACAAGGTCCAATCAGGCTGAAATGTTACAGGAAGGTAGAATCTATTGAGGTGTAAGTGATCTGAACGTTTCATGATGATAGCACTTTCCTAAGGGGGTCAAACCATGTCCCAAACGTCACCTGATCTGGTGTCAATTTAAAGAAGTAGTCCAGTTACACATTTGTGGGCTTATAACTTGGCTTCTGAATGTCCTAGAGAGATCAGGTTTAATTTAGTGTACTCCAATCAACAGCCCCTACAACCACAAAAAGGAATGGAGTCATTAGCACTTATGGTTTGTAAATGGCACCCAGAATTATGTTGCACGAAGCACAATTTCACATCATTCTGGGTCCATTTGTGTGAAAACAAGGTCCAATCAGGCTGAACCGTTACAGGAAGGTAGAATCTATTGAGTTGTAAGTGATCTGAACGTTTCATGATGATAGCACTTTCCTAAGGGGGTCAAACCATGTCACAAATGTCACTGGATCTGGTGTCAATTTAAAGAAGTAGTCCAGTTACACATTTGTGGGCTTATAACTTGGCTTCTGAATGTCCTAGAGAGATCAGGTTTGTTTTAATGTACTCCAATCAACAGCTCCTACAACCACAAAAAGGAATGGAGTCATTAGCACTTATGGTTTGTAAATGGCACCCAGAATTATGTTGCACGAAGCACAATTTCACATCATTCTGGGTCCATTTGTGTGAAAACAAGGTCCAATCAGGCTGAAACGTTACAGGAAGGTAGAATCTATTGAGTTGTAAGTGATCTGAACGTTTCATGATGATAGTACTTTCCTAAGGGGGTCAAACCATGTCCCAAAGGTCACCGGATCTGTTGTCAATTTAAAGAAGTAGTCCAGTTACACATTTGTGGGCTTATAACTTGGCTTCTGAATGTCCTAGAGAGATCAGGTTTGTTTTAGTGTACTCCAATAAACATCCCCTACAACCTGAAAAAGGAATGGAGTCATTCGCACTTATGGTTTGTAAATGGCACCCAGAATTATGTTGCACAAAGCACAATTTCACATCATTCTGGGTCCATTTGTGTGAAAACAAGGTCCAATCAGGCTGAAACGCTACAGGAAGGTAGAATCTATTGAGTTGTAAGTGATCTGAACGTTTCATGATGATAGCACTTTCCTAATTGGGTCAAACCATGTCCCAAAGGTCACCGGATCTGGTGTAAATTTAAAGAAGTAGTCCAGTTACACATTTGTGGGCTTATAACTTGGCTTCTGAATGTCCTAGAGAGATCAGGTTTGTTTTAGTGTACTCCAATCGACAGCCCCTACAACCACAAAAAGGAATGGAGTCATTAGCACTTATGGTTTGTAAATGGCACCCAGAATTATGTTGCACGAAGCACAATTTCACATCATTCTGGGTCCATTTGTGTGAAAACAAGGTCCAATCAGGCTGAAACATTACAGGAAGGTAGAATCTATTGAGTTGTAAGTGATCTGAACGTTTCATGATGATAGCACTTTCCTAAGGGGGTCAAACCATGTCACAAATGTCACTGGATCTGGTGGCAATTTAAAGAAGTAGTCCAGTTACACATTTGTGGGCTTATAATTTAGCTTCTGAATGTCCTAGAGAGATCAGGTTTGTTTTAGTGTACTCCAATCAACATCCCCTACAACCTCAAAAAGGAATTGAGTCATTAGCACTTATGGTTTTTAAATGGCACCCAGAATTATGTTGCACGAAGCACAATTTCACATCATTCTGGGTTCATTTGTGTGAAAACAAGGTCCAATCAGGCTGAAACGTTACAAGAAGGTAGAATCTATTGAGTTGTAAGTGATCTGAACTTTTCATGATGATCGCACATTCCTATAGGGGGTCAAACCATGTCCCAAAGGTCACCGGATCTGGTGTCAATTTAAAGAAGTAGTCCAGTTACACATTTGTGGGCTTATAACTTGGCTTCTGAATGTCCTAGAGAGATCAGGTTTGTTTTAGTGTACTCCAATCAACAGCCCCTACAAAAAAAGGAATGGAGTCATTAGCACTTATGGTTTGTAAATGGCACCCAGAATTATGTTGCACGAAGCACAATTTCACATCATTCTGGGTCCATTTGTGTGAAAACAAGGTCCAATCAGGCTGAAACGCTACAGGAAGGTAGAATCTATTGAGTTGTAAGTGATCTGAACGTTTCATGATGATAGCACTTTCCTAAGGGGGTCAAACCATGTCCCAAAGGTCACCGGATCTGGTGTCAATTTAAAGAAGTAGTCCAGTTACACATTTGTGGGCTTATAACTTCGCTTCTGAATGTCCTAGAGAGATCAGGTTTGTTTTAGTGTACTCCAATCAACAGCCCCTACAACCACAAAAAGGAATGGAGTCATTAGCACTTATGGTTTTTAAATGGCACCCAGAATTATGTTGCACGAAGCACAATTTCACATCATTCTGGGTCCATTTGTGTGAAAACAAGGTCCAATCAGGCTGAAACGTTACAGGAAGGTAGAATCTATTGAGTTGTAAGTGATCTGAACGTTTCATGATGATAGTACTTTCCTAAGGGGGTCAAACCATGTCCCAAAGGTCACCGGATCTGTTGTCAATTTAAAGAAGTAGTCCAGTTACACATTTGTGGGCTTATAACTTGGCTTCTGAATGTCCTAGAGAGATCAGGTTTGTTTTAGTGTACTCCAATAAACATCCCCTACAACCTGAAAAGGGAATGGAGTCATTCGCACTTATGGTTTGTAAATGGCACCCAGAATTATGTTGCACAAAGCACAATTTCACATCATTCTGGGTCCATTTGTGTGAAAACAAGGTCCAATCAGGCTGAAACGCTACAGGAAGGTAGAATCTATTGAGTTGTAAGTGATCTGAACGTTTCATGATGATAGCACTTTCCTAAGGGGGTCAAACCATGTCACAAATGTCCCTGGATCTGGTGGCAATTTAAAGAAGTAGTCCAGTTACACATTTGTGGGCTTATAACTTAGCTTCTGAATGTCCTAGAGAGATCAGGTTTGTTTTAGTGTACTCCAATCAACATCCCCTACAACCTCAAAAAGGAATTGAGTCATTAGCACTTATGGTTTTTAAATGGCACCCAGAATTATGTTGCACGAAGCACAAATTCACATCATTCTGGGTTCATTTGTGTGAAAACAAGGTCCAATCAGGCTGAAACGTTACAAGAAGGTAGAATCTATTGAGTTGTAAGTGATCTGAACTTTTCATGATGATCGCACATTCCTATAGGGGGTCAAACCATGTCCCAAAGGTCACCGGATCTGGTGTCAATTTAAAGAAGTAGTCCAGTTACACATTTGTGGGCTTATAACTTGGCTTCTGAATGTCCTAGAGAGATCAGGTTTGTTTTAGTGTACTCCAATCAACAGCCCCTACAAAAAAAGGAATGGAGTCATTAGCACTTATGGTTTGTAAATGGCACCCAGAATTATGTTGCACGAAGCACAATTTCACATCATTCTGGGTCCATTTGTGTGAAAACAAGGTCCAATCAGGCTGAAACGCTACAGGAAGGTAGAATCTATTGAGTTGTAAGTGATCTGAACGTTTCATGATGATAGCACTTTCCTAAGGGGGTCAAACCATGTCCCAAAGGTCACCGGATCTGGTGTCAATTTAAAGAAGTAGTCCAGTTACACATTTGTGGGCTTATAACTTCGCTTCTGAATGTCCTAGAGAGATCAGGTTTGTTTTAGTGTACTCCAATCAACAGCCCCTACAACCACAAAAAGGAATGGAGTCATTAGCACTTATGGTTTTTAAATGGCACCCAGAATTATGTTGCACGAAGCACAATTTCACATCATTCTGGGTCCATTTGTGTGAAAACAAGGTCCAATCAGGCTGAAACGTTACAGGAAGGTAGAATCTATTGAGTTGTAAGTGATCTGAACGTTTCATGATGATAGTACTTTCCTAAGGGGGTCAAACCATGTCCCAAAGGTCACCGGATCTGTTGTCAATTTAAAGAAGTAGTCCAGTTACACATTTGTGGGCTTATAACTTGGCTTCTGAATGTCCTGGAGAGATCAGGTTTGTTTTAGTGTACTCCAATAAACATCCCCTACAACCTGAAAAAGGAATGGAGTCATTCGCACTTATGGTTTGTAAATGGCACCCAGAATTATGTTGCACAAAGCACAATTTCACATCATTCTGGGTCCATTTGTGTGAAAACAAGGTCCAATCAGGCTGAAACGCTACAGGAAGGTAGAATCTATTGAGTTGTAAGTGATCTGAACGTTTCATGATGATAGCACTTTCCTAAGGGGGTCAAACCATGTCACAAATGTCCCTGGATCTGGTGGCAATTTAAAGAAGTAGTCCAGTTACACATTTGTGGGCTTATAACTTAGCTTCTGAATGTCCTAGAGAGATCAGGTTTGTTTTAGTGTACTCCAATCAACATCCCCTACAACCTCAAAAAGGAATTGAGTCATTAGCACTTATGGTTTTTAAATGGCACCCAGAATTATGTTGCACGAAGCACAAATTCACATCATTCTGGGTTCATTTGTGTGAAAACAAGGTCCAATCAGGCTGAAACGTTACAAGAAGGTAGAATCTATTGAGTTGTAAGTGATCTGAACTTTTCATGATGATCGCACATTCCTATAGGGGGTCAAACCATGTCCCAAAGGTCACCGGATCTGGTGTCAATTTAAAGAAGTAGTCCAGTTACACATTTGTGGGCTTATAACTTGGCTTCTGAATGTCCTAGAGAGATCAGGTTTGTTTTAGTGTACTCCAATCAACAGCCCCTACAAAAAAAGGAATGGAGTCATTAGCACTTATGGTTTGTAAATGGCACCCAGAATTATGTTGCACGAAGCACAATTTCACATCATTCTGGGTCCATTTGTGTGAAAACAAGGTCCAATCAGGCTGAAACGCTACAGGAAGGTAGAATCTATTGAGTTGTAAGTGATCTGAACGTTTCATGATGATAGCACTTTCCTAAGGGGGTCAAACCATGTCCCAAAGGTCACCGGATCTGGTGTCAATTTAAAGAAGTAGTCCAGTTACACATTTGTGGGCTTATAACTTCGCTTCTGAATGTCCTAGAGAGATCAGGTTTGTTTTAGTGTACTCCAATCAACAGCCCCTACAACCACAAAAAGGAATGGAGTCATTAGCACTTATGGTTTTTAAATGGCACCCAGAATTATGTTGCACGAAGCACAATTTCACATCATTCTGGGTCCATTTGTGTGAAAACAAGGTCCAATCAGGCTGAAACGTTACAGGAAGGTAGAATCTATTGAGTTGTAAGTGATCTGAACGTTTCATGATGATAGTACTTTCCTAAGGGGGTCAAACCATGTCCCAAAGGTCACCGGATCTGTTGTCAATTTAAAGAAATAGTCCAGTTACACATTTGTGGGCTTATAACTTGGCTTCTGAATGTCCTAGAGAGATCAGGTTTGTTTTAGTGTACTCCAATCAACATCCCCTACAACCTGAAAAAGGAATGGAGTCATTCGCACTTATGGTTTGTAAATGGCACCCAGAATTATGTTGCACAAAGCACAATTTCACATCATTCTGGGTCCATTTGTGTGAAAACAAGGTCCAATCAGGCTGAAACGCTACAGGAAGGTAGAATCTATTGAGTTGTAAGTGATCTGAACGTTTCATGATGATAGCACTTTCCTAAGGGGGTCAAACCATGTCCCAAAGGTCACTGGATCTGGTGTCAATTTAAAGAAGTAGTCCAGTTACACATTTGTGGGCTTATAACTTGGCTTCTGAATGTCCTAGAGAGATCAGGTTTGTTTTAGTGTACTCCAATCAACATCTCCTACAACCACAAAAAGGAATGGAGTCATTAGCACTTATGGTTTGTAAATGGCACCCAGAATTATGTTGCACGAAGCACAATTTCACATCATTCTGGGTCCATTTGTGTGAAAACAAGGACCATTCAGGCTGAAACGTTACAGGAAGGTAGAATCTATTGAGTTGTAAGTGATCTGAACGTTTCATGATGATAGCACTTTCCTAAGGGGGTCAAACCATGTCCCAAACGTCACCTGATCTGGTGTCAATTTAAAGAAGTAGTCCAGTTACACATTTGTGGGCTTATAACTTGGCTTCTGAATGTCCTAGAGAGATCAGGTTTAATTTAGTGTACTCCAATCAACAGCCCCTACAACCACAAAAAGGAATGGAGTCATTAGCACTTATGGTTTGTAAATGGCACCCAGAATTATGTTGCACGAAGCACAATTTCACATCATTCTGGGTCCATTTGTGTGAAAACAAGGTCCAATCAGGCTGAACCGTTACAGGAAGGTAGAATCTATTGAGTTGTAAGTGATCTGAACGTTTCATGATGATAGCACTTTCCTAAGGGGGTCAAACCATGTCACAAATGTCACTGGATCTGGTGTCAATTTAAAGAAGTAGTCCAGTTACACATTTGTGGGCTTATAACTTGGCTTCTGAATGTCCTAGAGAGATCAGGTTTGTTTTAATGTACTCCAATCAACAGCTCCTACAACCACAAAAAGGAATGGAGTCATTAGCACTTATGGTTTGTAAATGGCACCCAGAATTATGTTGCACGAAGCACAATTTCACATCATTCTGGGTCCATTTGTGTGAAAACAAGGTCCAATCAGGCTGAAACGTTACAGGAAGGTAGAATCTATTGAGTTGTAAGTGATCTGAACGTTTCATGATGATAGTACTTTCCTAAGGGGGTCAAACCATGTCCCAAAGGTCACCGGATCTGTTGTCAATTTAAAGAAGTAGTCCAGTTACACATTTGTGGGCTTATAACTTGGCTTCTGAATGTCCTAGAGAGATCAGGTTTGTTTTAGTGTACTCCAATAAACATCCCCTACAACCTGAAAAAGGAATGGAGTCATTCGCACTTATGGTTTGTAAATGGCACCCAGAATTATGTTGCACAAAGCACAATTTCACATCATTCTGGGTCCATTTGTGTGAAAACAAGGTCCAATCAGGCTGAAACGCTACAGGAAGGTAGAATCTATTGAGTTGTAAGTGATCTGAACGTTTCATGATGATAGCACTTTCCTAATTGGGTCAAACCATGTCCCAAAGGTCACCGGATCTGGTGTAAATTTAAAGAAGTAGTCCAGTTACACATTTGTGGGCTTATAACTTGGCTTCTGAATGTCCTAGAGAGATCAGGTTTGTTTTAGTGTACTCCAATCGACAGCCCCTACAACCACAAAAAGGAATGGAGTCATTAGCACTTATGGTTTGTAAATGGCACCCAGAATTATGTTGCACGAAGCACAATTTCACATCATTCTGGGTCCATTTGTGTGAAAACAAGGTCCAATCAGGCTGAAACATTACAGGAAGGTAGAATCTATTGAGTTGTAAGTGATCTGAACGTTTCATGATGATAGCACTTTCCTAAGGGGGTCAAACCATGTCACAAATGTCACTGGATCTGGTGGCAATTTAAAGAAGTAGTCCAGTTACACATTTGTGGGCTTATAATTTAGCTTCTGAATGTCCTAGAGAGATCAGGTTTGTTTTAGTGTACTCCAATCAACATCCCCTACAACCTCAAAAAGGAATTGAGTCATTAGCACTTATGGTTTTTAAATGGCACCCAGAATTATGTTGCACGAAGCACAATTTCACATCATTCTGGGTTCATTTGTGTGAAAACAAGGTCCAATCAGGCTGAAACGTTACAAGAAGGTAGAATCTATTGAGTTGTAAGTGATCTGAACTTTTCATGATGATCGCACATTCCTATAGGGGGTCAAACCATGTCCCAAAGGTCACCGGATCTGGTGTCAATTTAAAGAAGTAGTCCAGTTACACATTTGTGGGCTTATAACTTGGCTTCTGAATGTCCTAGAGAGATCAGGTTTGTTTTAGTGTACTCCAATCAACAGCCCCTACAAAAAAAGGAATGGAGTCATTAGCACTTATGGTTTGTAAATGGCACCCAGAATTATGTTGCACGAAGCACAATTTCACATCATTCTGGGTCCATTTGTGTGAAAACAAGGTCCAATCAGGCTGAAACGCTACAGGAAGGTAGAATCTATTGAGTTGTAAGTGATCTGAACGTTTCATGATGATAGCACTTTCCTAAGGGGGTCAAACCATGTCCCAAAGGTCACCGGATCTGGTGTCAATTTAAAGAAGTAGTCCAGTTACACATTTGTGGGCTTATAACTTCGCTTCTGAATGTCCTAGAGAGATCAGGTTTGTTTTAGTGTACTCCAATCAACAGCCCCTACAACCACAAAAAGGAATGGAGTCATTAGCACTTATGGTTTTTAAATGGCACCCAGAATTATGTTGCACGAAGCACAATTTCACATCATTCTGGGTCCATTTGTGTGAAAACAAGGTCCAATCAGGCTGAAACGTTACAGGAAGGTAGAATCTATTGAGTTGTAAGTGATCTGAACGTTTCATGATGATAGTACTTTCCTAAGGGGGTCAAACCATGTCCCAAAGGTCACCGGATCTGTTGTCAATTTAAAGAAGTAGTCCAGTTACACATTTGTGGGCTTATAACTTGGCTTCTGAATGTCCTAGAGAGATCAGGTTTGTTTTAGTGTACTCCAATAAACATCCCCTACAACCTGAAAAGGGAATGGAGTCATTCGCACTTATGGTTTGTAAATGGCACCCAGAATTATGTTGCACAAAGCACAATTTCACATCATTCTGGGTCCATTTGTGTGAAAACAAGGTCCAATCAGGCTGAAACGCTACAGGAAGGTAGAATCTATTGAGTTGTAAGTGATCTGAACGTTTCATGATGATAGCACTTTCCTAAGGGGGTCAAACCATGTCACAAATGTCCCTGGATCTGGTGGCAATTTAAAGAAGTAGTCCAGTTACACATTTGTGGGCTTATAACTTAGCTTCTGAATGTCCTAGAGAGATCAGGTTTGTTTTAGTGTACTCCAATCAACATCCCCTACAACCTCAAAAAGGAATTGAGTCATTAGCACTTATGGTTTTTAAATGGCACCCAGAATTATGTTGCACGAAGCACAAATTCACATCATTCTGGGTTCATTTGTGTGAAAACAAGGTCCAATCAGGCTGAAACGTTACAAGAAGGTAGAATCTATTGAGTTGTAAGTGATCTGAACTTTTCATGATGATCGCACATTCCTATAGGGGGTCAAACCATGTCCCAAAGGTCACCGGATCTGGTGTCAATTTAAAGAAGTAGTCCAGTTACACATTTGTGGGCTTATAACTTGGCTTCTGAATGTCCTAGAGAGATCAGGTTTGTTTTAGTGTACTCCAATCAACAGCCCCTACAAAAAAAGGAATGGAGTCATTAGCACTTATGGTTTGTAAATGGCACCCAGAATTATGTTGCACGAAGCACAATTTCACATCATTCTGGGTCCATTTGTGTGAAAACAAGGTCCAATCAGGCTGAAACGCTACAGGAAGGTAGAATCTATTGAGTTGTAAGTGATCTGAACGTTTCATGATGATAGCACTTTCCTAAGGGGGTCAAACCATGTCCCAAAGGTCACCGGATCTGGTGTCAATTTAAAGAAGTAGTCCAGTTACACATTTGTGGGCTTATAACTTCGCTTCTGAATGTCCTAGAGAGATCAGGTTTGTTTTAGTGTACTCCAATCAACAGCCCCTACAACCACAAAAAGGAATGGAGTCATTAGCACTTATGGTTTTTAAATGGCACCCAGAATTATGTTGCACGAAGCACAATTTCACATCATTCTGGGTCCATTTGTGTGAAAACAAGGTCCAATCAGGCTGAAACGTTACAGGAAGGTAGAATCTATTGAGTTGTAAGTGATCTGAACGTTTCATGATGATAGTACTTTCCTAAGGGGGTCAAACCATGTCCCAAAGGTCACCGGATCTGTTGTCAATTTAAAGAAGTAGTCCAGTTACACATTTGTGGGCTTATAACTTGGCTTCTGAATGTCCTGGAGAGATCAGGTTTGTTTTAGTGTACTCCAATAAACATCCCCTACAACCTGAAAAAGGAATGGAGTCATTCGCACTTATGGTTTGTAAATGGCACCCAGAATTATGTTGCACAAAGCACAATTTCACATCATTCTGGGTCCATTTGTGTGAAAACAAGGTCCAATCAGGCTGAAACGCTACAGGAAGGTAGAATCTATTGAGTTGTAAGTGATCTGAACGTTTCATGATGATAGCCCTTTCCTAAGGGGGTCAAACCATGTCACAAATGTCCCTGGATCTGGTGGCAATTTAAAGAAGTAGTCCAGTTACACATTTGTGGGCTTATAACTTAGCTTCTGAATGTCCTAGAGAGATCAGGTTTGTTTTAGTGTACTCCAATCAACATCCCCTACAACCTCAAAAAGGAATTGAGTCATTAGCACTTATGGTTTTTAAATGGCACCCAGAATTATGTTGCACGAAGCACAAATTCACATCATTCTGGGTTCATTTGTGTGAAAACAAGGTCCAATCAGGCTGAAACGTTACAAGAAGGTAGAATCTATTGAGTTGTAAGTGATCTGAACTTTTCATGATGATCGCACATTCCTATAGGGGGTCAAACCATGTCCCAAAGGTCACCGGATCTGGTGTCAATTTAAAGAAGTAGTCCAGTTACACATTTGTGGGCTTATAACTTGGCTTCTGAATGTCCTAGAGAGATCAGGTTTGTTTTAGTGTACTCCAATCAACAGCCCCTACAAAAAAAGGAATGGAGTCATTAGCACTTATGGTTTGTAAATGGCACCCAGAATTATGTTGCACGAAGCACAATTTCACATCATTCTGGGTCCATTTGTGTGAAAACAAGGTCCAATCAGGCTGAAACGCTACAGGAAGGTAGAATCTATTGAGTTGTAAGTGATCTGAACGTTTCATGATGATAGCACTTTCCTAAGGGGGTCAAACCATGTCCCAAAGGTCACCGGATCTGGTGTCAATTTAAAGAAGTAGTCCAGTTACACATTTGTGGGCTTATAACTTCGCTTCTGAATGTCCTAGAGAGATCAGGTTTGTTTTAGTGTACTCCAATCAACAGCCCCTACAACCACAAAAAGGAATGGAGTCATTAGCACTTATGGTTTTTAAATGGCACCCAGAATTATGTTGCACGAAGCACAATTTCACATCATTCTGGGTCCATTTGTGTGAAAACAAGGTCCAATCAGGCTGAAACGTTACAGGAAGGTAGAATCTATTGAGTTGTAAGTGATCTGAACGTTTCATGATGATAGTACTTTCCTAAGGGGGTCAAACCATGTCCCAAAGGTCACCGGATCTGTTGTCAATTTAAAGAAATAGTCCAGTTACACAT
The DNA here is from genome assembly GCF_043380555.1 of Nothobranchius furzeri. Classification (NCBI taxonomy): domain Eukaryota; kingdom Metazoa; phylum Chordata; class Actinopteri; order Cyprinodontiformes; family Nothobranchiidae; genus Nothobranchius; species Nothobranchius furzeri. Next base: position 1,507,962 of record NW_027223038.1, read on the forward strand.
TTGTGGGCTTATAACTTGGCTTCTGAATGTCCTAGAGAGATCAGGTTTGTTTTAGTGTACTCCAATCAACATCCCCTACAACCTGAAAAAGGAATGGAGTCATTCGCACTTATGGTTTGTAAATGGCACCCAGAATTATGTTGCACAAAGCACAATTTCACATCATTCTGGGTCCATTTGTGTGAAAACAAGGTCCAATCAGGCTGAAACGCTACAGGAAGGTAGAATCTATTGAGTTGTAAGTGATCTGAACGTTTCATGATGATAGCACTTTCCTAAGGGGGTCAAACCATGTCCCAAAGGTCACTGGATCTGGTGTCAATTTAAAGAAGTAGTCCAGTTACACATTTGTGGGCTTATAACTTGGCTTCTGAATGTCCTAGAGAGATCAGGTTTGTTTTAGTGTACTCCAATCAACATCTCCTACAACCACAAAAAGGAATGGAGTCATTAGCACTTATGGTTTGTAAATGGCACCCAGAATTATGTTGCACGAAGCACAATTTCACATCATTCTGGGTCCATTTGTGTGAAAACAAGGTCCAATCAGGCTGAAACGTTACAGGAAGGTAGAATCTATTGAGTTGTAAGTGATCTGAACGTTTCATGATCATAGTGCTTTCCTAAGGGGGTCAAACCATGTCCCAAACGTCACCGGATCTGGTGTCAATTTAAAGAAGTAGTCCAGTTACACATTTGTGGGCTTATAACTTGGCTTCTGAATGTCCTAGAGAGATCAGGTTTGTTTTAGTGTACTCCAATCAACAGCCCCTACAAAAAAAGGAATGGAGTCATTAGCACTTATGGTTTGTAAATGGCACCCAGAATTATGTTGCACGAAGCACAATTTCACATCATTCTGGGTCCATTTGTGTGAAAACAAGGTCCAATCAGGCTGAAACGCTACAGGAAGGTAGAATCTATTGAGTTGTAAGTGATCTGAACGTTTCATGATGATAGCACTTTCCTAAGGGGGTCAAACCATGTCCCAAAGGTCACCGGATCTGGTGTCAATTTAAAGAAGTAGTCCAGTTACACATCTGTGGGCTTATAACTTGGCTTCTGAATGTCCTAGAGAGATCAGGTTTAATTTAGTGTACTCCAATCAACAGCCCCTACAACCTGAAAAAAGAATGGAGTCATTTGCACTTATGATTTGTAAATGGCACCCAGAATTATGTTGCACAAAGCACAATTTCACATCATTCTGGGTCCATTTGTGTGAAAACAAGGTCCAATCAGGCTGAAACGCTAGAGGAAGGTAGAATCTATTGAGTTGTAAGTGATCTGAACGTTTCATGATGATAGCACTTTCCTAATTGGGTCAAACCATGTCCCAAAGGTCACCGGATCTGGTGTAAATTTAAAGAAGTAGTCCAGTTACACATTTGTGGGCTTATAACTTGGCTTCTGAATGTCCTAGAGAGATCAGGTTTGTTTTAGTGTACTCCAATCGACAGCCCCTACAACCACAAAAAGGAATGGAGTCATTAGCACTTATGGTTTGTAAATGGCACCCAGAATTATGTTGCACGAAGCACAATTTCACATCATTCTGGGTCCATTTGTGTGAAAACAAGGTCCAATCAGGCTGAAACATTACAGGAAGGTAGAATCTATTGAGTTGTAAGTGATCTGAACGTTTCATGATGATAGCACTTTCCTAAGGGGGTCAAACCATGTCACAAATGTCACTGGATCTGGTGGCAATTTAAAGAAGTAGTCCAGTTACACATTTGTGGGCTTATAACTTAGCTTCTGAATGTCCTAGAGAGATCAGGTTTGTTTTAGTGTACTCCAATCAACATCCCCTACAACCTCAAAAAGGAATATAGTCATTAGCACTTATGGTTTTTAAATGGCACCCAGAATTATGTTGCACGAAGCACAATTTCACATCATTCTGGGTTCATTTGTGTGAAAACAAGGTCCAATCAGGCTGAAACGTTACAAGAAGGTAGAATCTATTGAGTTGTAAGTGATCTGAACTTTTCATGATGATCGCACATTCCTATAGGGGGTCAAACCATGTCCCAAAGGTCACCGGATCTGGTGTCAATTTAAAGAAGTAGTCCAGTTACACATTTGTGGGCTTATAACTTGGCTTCTGAATGTCCTAGAGAGATCAGGTTTGTTTTAGTGTACTCCAATCAACAGCCCCTACAAAAAAAGGAATGGAGTCATTAGCACTTATGGTTTGTAAATGGCACCCAGAATTATGTTGCACGAAGCACAATTTCACATCATTCTGGGTCCATTTGTGTGAAAACAAGGTCCAATCAGGCTGAAACGCTACAGGAAGGTAGAATCTATTGAGTTGTAAGAGATCTGAACGTTTCATGATGATAGCACTTTCCTAAGGGGGTCAAACCATGTCCCAAAGGTCACCGGATCTGGTGTCAATTTAAAGAAGTAGTCCAGTTACACATTTGTGGGCTTATAACTTCGCTTCTGAACGTCCTAGAGAGATCAGGTTTGTTTTAGTGTACTCCAATCAACAGCCCCTACAACCACAAAAAGGAATGGAGTCATTAGCACTTATGGTTTTTAAATGGCACCCAGAATTATGTTGCACGAAGCACAATTTCACATCATTCTGGGTCCATTTGTGTGAAAACAAGGTCCAATCAGGCTGAAACGTTACAGGAAGGTAGAATCTATTGAGTTGTAAGTGATCTGAACGTTTCATGATGATAGTACTTTCCTAAGGGGGTCAAACCATGTCCCAAAGGTCACCGGATCTGTTGTCAATTTAAAGAAGTAGTCCAGTTACACATTTGTGGGCTTATAACTTGGCTTCTGAATGTCCTAGAGAGATCAGGTTTGTTTTAGTGTACTCCAATAAACATCCCCTACAACCTGAAAAAGGAATGGAGTCATTCGCACTTATGGTTTGTAAATGGCACCCAGAATTATGTTGCACAAAGCACAATTTCACATCATTCTGGGTCCATTTGTGTGAAAACAAGGTCCAATCAGGCTGAAACGCTACAGGAAGGTAGAATCTATTGAGTTGTAAGTGATCTGAACGTTTCATGATGATAGCACTTTCCTAAGGGGGTCAAACCATGTCACAAATGTCCCTGGATCTGGTGGCAATTTAAAGAAGTAGTCCAGTTACACATTTGTGGGCTTATAACTTAGCTTCTGAATGTCCTAGAGAGATCAGGTTTGTTTTAGTGTACTCCAATCAACATCCCCTACAACCTCAAAAAGGAATTGAGTCATTAGCACTTATGGTTTTTAAATGGCACCCAGAATTATGTTGCACGAAGCACAAATTCACATCATTCTGGGTTCATTTGTGTGAAAACAAGGTCCAATCAGGCTGAAACGTTACAAGAAGGTAGAATCTATTGAGTTGTAAGTGATCTGAACTTTTCATGATGATCGCACATTCCTATAGGGGGTCAAACCATGTCCCAAAGGTCACCGGATCTGGTGTCAATTTAAAGAAGTAGTCCAGTTACACATTTGTGGGCTTATAACTTGGCTTCTGAATGTCCTAGAGAGATCAGGTTTGTTTTAGTGTACTCCAATCAACAGCCCCTACAAAAAAAGGAATGGAGTCATTAGCACTTATGGTTTGTAAATGGCACCCAGAATTATGTTGCACGAAGCACAATTTCACATCATTCTGGGTCCATTTGTGTGAAAACAAGGTCCAATCAGGCTGAAACGCTACAGGAAGGTAGAATCTATTGAGTTGTAAGTGATCTGAACGTTTCATGATGATAGCACTTTCCTAAGGGGGTCAAATTATGTCCCAAAGGTCACCGGATCTGGTGTCAATTTAAAGAAGTAGTCCAGTTACACATTTGTGGGCTTATAACTTCGCTTCTGAATGTCCTAGAGAGATCAGGTTTGTTTTAGTGTACTCCAATCAACAGCCCCTACAACCACAAAAAGGAATGGAGTCATTAGCACTTATGGTTTTTAAATGGCACCCAGAATTATGTTGCACGAAGCACAATTTCACATCATTCTGGGTCCATTTGTGTGAAAACAAGGTCCAATCAGGCTGAAACGTTACAGGAAGGTAGAATCTATTGAGTTGTAAGTGATCTGAACGTTTCATGATGATAGTACTTTCCTAAGGGGGTCAAACCATGTCCCAAAGGTCACCGGATCTGTTGTCAATTTAAAGAAATAGTCCAGTTACACATTTGTGGGCTTATAACTTGGCTTCTGAATGTCCTAGAGAGATCAGGTTTGTTTTAGTGTACTCCAATCAACATCCCCTACAACCTGAAAAAGGAATGGAGTCATTCGCACTTAAGGTTTGTAAATGGCACCCAGAATTATGTTGCACAAAGCACAATTTCACATCATTCTGGGTCCATTTGTGTGAAAACAAGGTCCAATCAGGCTGAAACGCTACAGGAAGGTAGAATCTATTGAGTTGTAAGTGATCTGAACATTTCATGATGATAGCACTTTCCTAAGGGGGTCAAACCATGTCCCAAAGGTCACTGGATCTGGTGTCAATTTAAAGAAGTAGTCCAGTTACACATTTGTGGGCTTATAACTTGGCTTCTGAATGTCCTAGAGAGATCAGGTTTGTTTTAGTGTACTCCAATCAACATCTCCTACAACCACAAAAAGGAATGGAGTCATTAGCACTTATGGTTTGTAAATGGCACCCAGAATTATGTTGCACGAAGCACAATTTCACATCATTCTGGGTCCATTTGTGTGAAAACAAGGTCCAATCAGGCTGAAACGTTACAGGAAGGTAGAATCTATTGAGTTGTAAGTGATCTGAACGTTTCATGATGATAGTGCTTTCCTAAGGGGGTCAAACCATGTCCCAAAGGTCACCGGATCTGGTGTCAATTTAAAGAAGTAGTCCAGTTACACATTTGTGGGCTTATAACTTGGCTTCTGAATGTCCTAGAGAGATCAGGTTTGTTTTAGTGTACTCCAATCAACAGCCCCTACAAAAAAAGGAATGGAGTCATTAGCACTTATGGTTTGTAAATGGCACCCAGAATTATGTTGCACGAAGCACAATTTCACATCATTCTGGGTCCATTTGTGTGAAAACAAGGTCCAATCAGGCTGAAACGCTACAGGAAGGTAGAATCTATTGAGTTGTAAGTGATCTGAACGTTTCATGATGATAGCACTTTCCTAAGGGGGTCAAACCATGTCCCAAAGGTCACCGGATCTGGTGTCAATTTAAAGAAGTAGTCCAGTTACACATTTGTGGGCTTATAACTTCGCTTCTGAATGTCCTAGAGAGATCAGGTTTGTTTTAGTGTACTCCAATCAACAGCCCCTACAACCACAAAAAGGAATGGAGTCATTAGCACTTATGGTTTTTAAATGGCACTCAGAATTATGTTGCACGAAGCACAATTTCACATCATTCTGGGTCCATTTGTGTGAAAACAAGGTCCAATCAGGCTGAAACGTTACAGGAAGGTAGAATCTATTGAGTTGTAAGTGATCTGAACGTTTCATGATGATAGTACTTTCCTAAGGGGGTCAAACCATGTCCTAAAGGTCACCGGATCTGTTGTCAATTTAAAGAAATAGTCCAGTTACACATTTGTGGGCTTATAACTTGGCTTCTGAATGTCCTAGAGAGATCAGGTTTGTTTTAGTGTACTCCAATCAACATCCCCTACAACCTGAAAAAGGAATGGAGTCATTCGCACTTATGGTTTGTAAATGGCACCCAGAATTATGTTGCACAAAGCACAATTTCACATCATTCTGGGTCCATTTGTGTGAAAACAAGGTCCAATCAGGCTGAAACGCTACAGGAAGGTAGAATCTATTGAGTTGTAAGTGATCTGAACGTTTCATGATGATAGCACTTTCCTAAGGTGGTCAAACCATGTCCCAAAGGTCACTGGATCTGGTGTCAATTTAAAGAAGTAGTCCAGTTACACATTTGTGGGCTTATAACTTGGCTTCTGAATGTCCTAGAGAGATCAGGTTTGTTTTAGTGTACTCCAATCAACAGCTCCTACAACCACAAAAAGGAATGGAGTCATTAGCACTTATGGTTTGTAAATGGCACCCAGAATTATGTTGCACGAAGCACAATTTCACATCATTCTGGGTCCATTTGTGTGAAAACAAGGTCCAATCAGGCTGAAACGTTACAGGAAGGTAGAATCTATTGAGTTGTAAGTGATCTGAACGTTTCATGATGATAGTGCTTTCCTAAGGGGGTCAAACCATGTCCCAAAGGTCACCGGATCTGTTGTCAATTTAAAGAAGTAGTCCAGTTACACATTTGTGGGCTTATAACTTGGCTTCTGAATGTCCTAGAGAGATCAGGTTTGTTTTAGTGTACTCCAATCAACATCCCCTACAACCTGAAAAAGGAATGGAGTCATTCGCACTCATGGTTTGTAAATGGCACCCAGAAATATGTTGCACGAAGCACAATTTCACATCATTCTGGGTCCATTTGTGTGAAAACAAGGTCCAATCAGGCTGAAACGCTACAGGAAGGTAGAATCTATTGAGTTGTAAGTGATATGAACGTTTCATGATGATAGCACTTTCCTAAGGGGGTCAAACCATGTCCCAAAGGTCACCGGATCTGGTGTCAATTTAAAGAAGTAGTCCAGTTACACATTTGTGGGCTTATAACTTGGCTTCTGAATGTCCTAGAGAGATCATGTTTGTTTTAGTGTACTCCAATCAACAGCTCCTACAACCACAAAAAGGAATGGAGTCATTAGCACTTATGGTTTGTAAATGGCACCCAGAATTATGTTGCACGAAGCACAATTTCACATCTTTCTGGGTCCATTTGTGTGAAAACAAGGTCCAATCAGGCTGAAACGTTACAGGAAGGTAGAATCTATTGAGTTGTAAGTGATCTGAACGTTTCATGATGATAGTGCTTTCCTAAGGGGGTCAAACCATGTCCCAAAGGTCACCGGATCTGGTGTCAATTTAAAGAAGTAGTCCAGTTACACATTTGTGGGCTTATAACTTGGCTTCTGAATGTCCTAGAGAGATCAGGTTTAATTTAGTGTACTCCAATCAACAGCCCCTACAACCTGAAAAAAGAATGGAGTCATTTGCACTTATGATTTGTAAATGGCACCCAGAATTATGTTGCACAAAGCACAATTTCACATCATTCTGGGTCCATTTGTGTGAAAACAAGGTCCAATCAGGCTGAAACGCTACAGGAAGGTAGAATCTATTGAGTTGTAAGTGATCTGAACGTTTCATGATGATAGCACTTTCCTAAGGGGGTCAAACCATGTCACAAATGTCACTGGATCTGGTGTCAATTTAAATAAGTAGTCCAGTTACACATTTGTTGGCTTATAACTTGGCTTCTGAATGTCCTAGAGAGATCAGGTTTGTTTTAGTGTACTCCAATCAACATCCACTACAACCTCAAAAAGGAATGGAGTCATTCGCACTTATGGTTTTTAAATGGCACCCAGAATTATGCTGCACTAAGCACAATTTCACATCATTCTGGGTTCATTTGTGTGAAAACAAGGTCCAATCAGGCTGAAACGTTACAAGAAGGTAGAATCTATTGAGTTGTAAGTGATCTGAACGTTTCATGATGATCGCACATTTCTATAGGGGGTCAAACCATGTCCCAAAGGTCACCGGATCTGGTGTCAATTTAAAGAAGTAGTCCAGTTACACATTTGTGGGCTTATAACTTGGCTTCTGAATGTCCTAGAGAGATCAGGTTTGTTTTAGTGTACTCCAATCAACAGCCCTTACAAAAAAAGGAATGGAGTCATTAGCACTTATGGTTTGTAAATGGCACCCAGAATTATGTTGCACGAAGCACAATTTCACATCATTCTAGGTCCATTTGTGTGAAAAAAAGGTCCAATCAGGCTGAACCGTTACAGGAAGGTAGAATCTATTGAGTTGTAAGTGATCTGAACGTTTCATGATGATAGCACTTTCCTAAGGGGGTCAAACCATGTCACAAATGTCACTGGATCTGGTGTCGATTTAAAGAAGTAGTCCAGTTACACATTTGTGGGCTTATAACTTGGCTTCTGAATGTCCTAGAGAGATCAGGTTTGTTTTAGTGTACTCCAATCAACATCCCCTACAACCTCAAAAAGGAATTGAGTCATTAGCACTTATGGTTTTTAAATGGCACCCAGAATTATGTTGCACGAAGCACAATTTCACATCATTCTGGGTCCATTTGTGTGAAAACAAGGTCCAATCAGGCTGAAACGCTACAGGAAGGTAGAATCTATTGAGTTGTAAGTGATCTGAACGTTTCATGATGATAGCACTTTCCTAATTGGGTCAAACCATGTCCCAAAGGTCACCGGATCTGGTGTCAATTTAAAGAAGTAGTCCAGTTACACATTTGTGGGCTTATAACTTGGCTTCTGAATGCCCTAGAGAGATCAGGTTTGTTTTAGTGTACTCCAATCAACAGCCCCTACAACCACAAAAAGGAATGGAGTCATTAGCACTTATGGTTTGTAAATGGCACCCAGAATTATGTTGCACGAAGCACAATTTCACATCATTCTGGGTCCATTTGTGTGAAAACAAGGTCCAATCAGGCTGAAGTATTACAGGAAGGTAGAATCTATTGAGTTGTAAGTGATCTGAACGTTTCATGATGATAGCACTTTCCTAAGGGGGTCAAACCATGTCACAAATGTCACTGGATCTGGTGTCAATTTAAAGAAGTAGTCCAGTTATACATTTGTTGGCTTATAACTTGGCTTCTGAATGTCCTAGAGAGATCAGGTTTGTTTTAGTGTACTCCAATCAACAGCCCCTACAACCTCAAAAAGGAATGGAGTCATTAGCACTTATGGTTTTTAAATGGCACCCAGAATTATGCTGCACTAAGCACAATTTCACATCATTCTGGGTTCATTTGTGTGAAAACAAGGTCCAATCAGGCTGAAACGTTACAGGAAGGTAGAATCTATTGAGTTGTAAGTGATCTGAACGTTTCATGATGATAGCACTTTCCTAAGGGGGTCAAACCATGTCCCAAAGGTCACCGGATCTGGTGTCAATTTAAAGAAGTAGTCCAGTTACACATTTGTGGGCTTATAACTTGGCTTCTGAATGTCCTAGAGAGATCAGGTTTGTTTTAATGTACTCCAACCAACAGCCCCTACAACCACAAAAAGGAATGGAGTCATTAGCACTTATGGTTTGTAAATGGCACCCAGAATTATGTTGCACGAAGCACAATTTCACATCATTCTGGGTCCATTTGTGTGAAAACAAGGTCCAGTCAGGCTGAAACGTTACAAGTAGGTAGAATCTATTGAGTTGTAAGTGATCTGAACGTTTCATGATGATCGCACATTTCTATAGGGGGTCAAACCATGTCCCAAAGGTCACCGGATCTGGTGTCAATTTAAAGAAGTAGTCCAGTTACACATTTGTGGGCTTATAACTTGGCTTCTGAATGTCCTAGAGAGATCAGGTTTGTTTTAGTGTACTCCAATCAACAGCCCCTACAAAAAAAGGAATGGAGTCATTAGCACTTATGGTTTGTAAATGGCACCCAGAATTATGTTGCACGAAGCACAATTTCACATCATTCTGGGTCCATTTGTGTGAAAACAAGGTCCAATCAGGCTGAAATGTTACAGGAAGGTAGAATCTATTGAGTTGTAAGTGATCTGAACGTTTCATGATGATAGCACTTTCCTAAGGGGGTCAAACCATGTCCCAAAGGTCACCGGATCTGGTGTCAATTTAAAGAAGTAGTCCAGTTACACATTTGTGGGCTTATAACTTGGCTTCTGAATGTCCTAGAGAGATCAAGTTTGTTTTAATGTACTCCAATCAACAGCCCCTACAACCACAAAAAGGAATGGAGTCATTAGCACTTATGGTTTGTAAATGGCACCCAGAATTATGTTGCACGAAGCACAATTTCACATCAGTCTGGGTCCATTTGTGTGAAAACAAGGTCCAATCAGGCTGAAACGCTACAGGAAGGTAGAATCTATTGAGTTGTAAGAGATCTGAACGTTTCATGATGATAGCACTTTCCTAAGGGGGTCAAACCATGTCCCAAAGGTCACCTGATCTGGTGTCAATTTAAAGAAGTAGACCAGTTACACATTTGTGGGCTTATAACTTGGATTCTGAATGTCCTAGAGAGATCAGGTTTAAATTAGTGTACTCCAATCAACAGCCCCTACAACCACAAAATGGAATGGAGTCATTAGCACTTATGGTTTGTAAATGGCACCCAGAATTATGTTGCACGAAGCACAATTTCACAACATTGTTGGTCCATTTGTGTGAAAACAAGGTCCAATCAGGCTGAAACGCTACAGGAATGTAGAATCTATTGAGTTGTAAGTGATCTGAACGGTTCATGATGATAGCCCTTTCCTAAGGGGGTCAAACCATGTCACAAATGTCACTGGATCTGGTGTCAATTTAAATTAGTCCAGTTACACATTTGTTGGCTTATAACTTGGCTTCTGAATGTCATAGAGAGATCAGGTTTGTTTTAGTGTACTCCAATCAACATCCACTACAACCTCAAAAAGGAATGGAGTCATTAGCACTTATGGTTTTTAAATGGCACCCAGAATTATGCTGCACTAAGCACAATTTCACATCATTCTGGGTTCATTTGTGTGAAAACAAGGTCCAATCAGGCTGAAACGTTACATGAAGGTAGAATCTATTGAGTTGTAAGTGATCTGAACGTTTCATGATGATAGCACTTTCCTAAGGGGGTCAAACCATGTCCCAAAGGTCACCGGATCTGGTGTCAATTTAAAGAAGTAGTCCAGTTACACATTTGTGGGCTTATAACTTGGCTTCTGAATGTCCTAGAGAGATCAGGTTTGTTTTAATGTACTCCAACCAACAGCCCCTACAACCACAAAAAGGAATGGAGTCATTAGCACTTATGGTTTGTAAATGGCACCCAGAATTATGTTGCACGAAGCACAATTTCACATCATTCTGGGTCCATTTGTGTGAAAACAAGGTCCAATCAGGCTGAAACGTTACAAGATGGTAGAATCTATTGAGTTGTAAGTGATCTGAACGTTTCATGATGATCGCACATTCCTATAGGGGGTCAAACCATGTCCCAAAGGTCACCGGATCTGGTGTCAATTTAAAGAAGTAGTCCAGTTACACATTTGTGGGCTTATAACTTGGCTTCTGAATGTCCTAGAGAGATCAGGTTTGTTTTAGTGTACTCCAATCAACAGCCCCTACGAAAAAAGGAATGGAGTCATTAGCACTTATGGCTTGTAAATGGCACCCAGAATTATGTTGCACGAAGCACAATTTCACATCATTCTGGGTCCATTTGTGTGAAAACAAGGTCCAATCAGGCTGAAACGCTACAGGAAGGTAGAATATATTGAGTTGTAAGTGATCTGAACGTTTCATGATGATAGCACTTTCCTAAGGGGGTCAAACCATGTCCCAAAGGTCACCGGATCTGGTGTCAATTTAAAGAAGTAGTCCAGTTACACATTTGTGGGCTTATAACTTGGCTTCTGAATGTCCTAGAGAGATCAGGTTTAATTTAGTGTACTCCAATCAACAGCCCCTACAACCTCAAAAAGGAATGGAGTCATTAGCACTTATGGTTTTTAAATGGCACCCAGAAATATGTTGCACAAAGCACAATTTCACATCATTCTGGGTTCATTTGTGTGAAAACAAGGTCCAATCAGGCTGAAACGTTACAAGAAGGTAGAATCTATTGAGTTGTAAGTGATCTGAACGTTTCAAGATGATCGCACATTCCTATAGGGGGTCAAACCATGTACCAAAGGTCACCGGGCCTGGTGTCACTTTAAAGAAGTAGTCCAGTACCACCTTTTGTGGGCTTATAACTTGGCTTCTGAATGTCCTAGAGAGGTTAGGTTTGTTTTAGTGTTCTCCAATCAACATCCCCTACAACCTCAAAAAGGAATGGAGTCATTAGCAATTATGGTTTTTAAATGGCACCCAGAATTATGTTGCACGAAGCACAATTTCACATCATTCTGGGTCAATTTGTGTGAAAACAAGGTCCAATCAGGCTGAAACATTACAGGAAGGTAGAATCTATTGAGTTGTAAGTGATCTGAACGTTTCATGATGATAGCACTTTCCTAAGGGGGTCAAATCATGTCCCAAAGGTCACCGGATCTGTTGTCAATTTAAAGAAGTAGTCCAGTTACACATTTGTGGGCTTATAACTTGGCTTCTGAATGTCCTAGAGAGATCAGGTTTGTTTTAGTGTACTCCAATCAACATCACCTACAACCTGAAAAAGGAATGGAGTCATTCACACTTATGGTTTGTAAATGGCACCCAGAATTATGTTGCACAAAGCACAATTTCACATCATTCTAGGTCCATTTGTGTGAAAACAAGGTTCAATCAGGCTGAAACGTTACAAGAAGGTAGAATCTATTGAGTTGTAAGTGATCTGAACGTTTCATGATGATCGCACATTTCTATCGCGGGTCAAACCATGTCCCAAAGGTCACCGGATCTGGTGTCAATTTAAAGAAGTAGTCCAGTTACACATTTGTGGGCTTATAACTTGGCTTCTGAATGTCCTAGAGAGATCAGGTTTGTTTTAGTGTACTCCAATCAACAGCCCCTACAACCTCAAAAAGGAATGGAGTCATTAGCACTTATGGTTTTTAAATGGCACCCAGAAATATGTTGCACAAAGCACTATTTCACATCATTCTGGGTTCATTTGTGTGAAAAAAAGGTCCAATCAGGCTGAAACGTTACAAGAAGGTAAAATCTATTGTGTTGTAAGTGATCTGAACGTTTCAAGATGATCGCACATTCCTATAAGGGGTCAAACCATGTACCAAAGGTCACCGGGCCTGGTGTCACTTTAAAGAAGTAGTCCAGTACCACCTTTTGTGGGCTTTTAACTTGGCTTCTGAATGTCCTAGAGAGATTAGGTTTGTTTTAGTGTTCTCCAATCAACATCCCCTACAACCTCAAAAAGGAATGGAGTCATTAGCACTTATGGTTTTTAAATGGCACCCAGAATTATGTTGCACGAAGCACAATTTCACATCATTCTGGGTCCATTTGTGTGAAAACAAGGTCCAATCAGGCTGAAACATTACAGGAAGGTAGAATCTATTGAGTTGTAAGTGATCTGAACGTTTCATGATGATAGCACTTTCCTAAGGGGGTCAAATCATGTCCCAAAGGTCACCGGATCTGTTGTCAATTTAAAGAAGTAGTCCAGTTACACATTTGTGGGCTTATAACTTGGCTTCTGAATGTCCTAGAGAGATCAGGTTTGTTTTAGTGTACTCCAATAAACATCTCCTACAACCTGAAAAAGGAATGGAGTCATTCGCACTTATGGTTTGTAAATGGCACCCAGAATTATGTTGCACAAAGCACAATTTCACATCATTCTGGGTCCATTTGTGTGAAAACAAGGTCCAATCAGGCTGAAACGCTAAAGGAAGGTAGAATCTATTGAGTTGTAAGTGATCTAAACGTTTCATGATGATAGCACTTTCCTAAGGGGGTCAAACCATGTCCCAAAGGTCACCGGATCTGGTGTCAATTTAAAGTAGTCCAGTTACACATTTGTGGGCTTATAACTTGGCTTCTGAATGTCCTAGAGAGATCAGGTTTGTTTTAGTGTACTCCAATCAACAGCTCCTACAACCACAAAAAGGAATGGAGTCATTCACACTTATGGTTTGTAAATGGCACCCAGAATTATGTTGCACAAAGCACAATTTCACATCATTCTGGGTCCATTTGTGTGAAAACAAGGTTCAATCAGGCTGAAACGTTACAAGAAGGTAGAATCTATTGAGTTGTAAGTGATCTGAACGTTTCATGATGATCGCACATTTCTATCGCGGGTCAAACCATGTCCCATAGGGCACCGGATCTGGTGTCAATTTAAAGAAGTAGTCCAGTTACACATTTGTGGGCTTATAACTTGGCTTCTGAATGTCCTAGAGAGATCAGGTTTGTTTTAGTGTACTCCAATCAACAGCCCCTACAACCTCAAAAAGGAATGGAGTCATTAGCACTTATGGTTTTTAAATGGCACCCAGAAATATGTTGCACAAAGCACTATTTCACATCATTCTGGGTTCATTTGTGTGAAAAAAAGGTCCAATCAGGCTGAAACGTTACAAGAAGGTAAAATCTATTGAGTTGTAAGTGATCTGAACGTTTCAAGATGATCGCACATTCCTATAGGGGGTCAAACCATGTACCAAAGGTCACCGGGCCTGGTGTCACTTTAAAGAAGTAGTCCAGTACCACCTTTTGTGGGCTTTTAACTTGGCTTCTGAATGTCCTAGAGAGATTAGGTTTGTTTTAGTGTTCTCCAATCAACATCCCCTACAACCTCAAAAAGGAATGGAGTCATTAGCACTTATGGTTTTTAAATGGCACCAAGAATTATGTTGCACGAAGCACAATTTCACATCATTCTGGGTCCATTTGTGTGAAAACAAGGTCCAATCAGGCTGAAACATTACAGGAAGGTAGAATCTATTGAGTTGTAAGTGATCTGAACGTTTCATGATGATAGCACTTTCCTAAGGGGGTCAAATCATGTCCCAAAGGTCACCGGATCTGTTGTCAATTTAAAGAAGTAGTCCAGTTACACATTTGTGGGCTTATAACTTGGCTTCTGAATGTCCTAGAGAGATCAGGTTTGTTTTAGTGTACTCCAATAAACATCTCCTACAACCTGAAAAAGGAATGGAGTCATTCGCACTTATGGTTTGTAAATGGCACCCAGAATTATGTTGCACAAAGCACAATTTCACATCATTCTGGGTCAATTTGTGTGAAAACAAGGTCCAATCAGGCTGAAACGCTAAAGGAAGGTAGAATCTATTGAGTTGTAAGTGATCTAAACGTTTCATGATGATAGCACTTTCCTAAGGGGGTCAAACCATGTCCCAAAGGTCACCGGATCTGGTGTCAATTTAAAGAAGTAGTCCAGTTACACATTTGTGGGCTTATAACTTGGCTTCTGAATGTCCTAGAGAGATCAGGTTTGTTTTAGTGTACTCCAATCAACAGCCCCTACAACCACAAAAAGGAATGGAGTCATTAGCACTTATGGTTTTTAAATGGCACCCAGAATGATGTTGCACGAAGCACAATTTCACATCATTCTGGGTCCATTTGTGTGAAAACAAGGTCCAATCAGCCTGAAACATTACAGGAAGGTAGAATCTATTGAGTTGTAAGTGATCTGAACGTTTCATGATGATAGCCCTTTCCTAAGGGGGTCAAACCATGTCCCAAAGGTCACCTGATCTGGTGTCAATTTAAAGAAGTAGTCCAGTTACACATTTGTGGGCTTATAACTTGGCTTCTGAATGTCCTAGAGAGATCAGGTTTAATTTAGTGTACTCCAATCAACAGCCCCTACAACCTGAAAAAAGAATGGAGTCATTCGCACTTATGGTTTGTAAATGGCACCCAGAATTATGTTGCACAAAGCACAATTTCACATCATTCTGGGTCCATTTGTGTGAAAACAAGGTCCAATCAGGCTGAAACGCTACAGGAAGGTAGAATCTATTGAGTTGTAAGTGATCTGAACGTTTCATGATGATAGCACTTTCCTAAGGGGGTCAAACCATGTCCCAAAGGTCACCGGATCTGGTGTCAATTTAAAGAAGTAGTCCAGTTACACATTTGTGGGCTTATAACTTGGCTTCTGAATGTCCTAGAGAGATCAGGTTATTTTTAGTGTACTCCAATCAACAGCCCCTACAACCACAAAAAGGAATGGAGTCATTAGCACTTAAGGTTTGTAAATGGCACCCAGAATTCTGTTGCACGAAGCACAATTTCACATCATTCTGGGTCCATTTGTGTGAAAACAAGGTCCAATCAGGCTGAAACACTACAAGAAGGTAGAATCTATTGAGTTGTAAGTGATCTGAACATTTCAAGATGATCGCACATTCCTATAGGGGGTAAAACCATGTCCCAAAGGTCACCGGGCCAGGTGTCACTTTAAAGAAGTAGTCCAGTTACACCTTTGTGGGCTTATAACTTGGCTTCTGAATGTCCTAGAGAGGTTAGGTTTGGTTTAGTGTACTCCAATCAACAGCCCCTACAACCACAAAAAGGAATGGAGTCATTAGCACTTATGGTTTGTAAATAGCACCCAGAATTATGTTGCACGAAGCACAATTTCACATCATTCTGGGTTCATTTGTGTGAAAACAAGGTCCAATCAGGCTGAAACGCTACAGGAAAGTAGAATCTGTTGAGTTGTAAGTGATCTGAACGTTTCATGATGATAGCACTTTCCTAAGGGGGTCAAACCATGTCCCAAAGGTCACCTGATCTGGTGTCAATTTAAAGAAGTAGTCCAGTTACACATTTGTGGGCTCATAACTTGGCTTCTGAATGTCCTAGAGAGATCAGGTTTGTTTTAGTGTACTCCAATCAACAGCCCCTACAACCACAAAAAGGAATGGAGTCATTAGCACTTATGGTTTGTAAATGGCACCCAGAATTATGTTGCACGAAGCACAATTTCACATCATTATGGGTCCATTTGTGTGAAAACAAGGTCCAATCAGGCTGAAACGTTACAGGAAGGTAGAATCTATTGAGTTGTAAGTGATCTGAACGTTTCATGATGATAGTACTTTCCTAAGGGGGTCAAACCATGTCCCAAAGGTCACCGGATCTGGTGTCAATTTAAAGAAGTAGTCCAGTTACACATTTGTGGGCTTATAACTTGGCTTCTGAATGTCCTAGAGAGATCAGGTTTGTTTTAATGTACTCCAACCAACAGCCCCTACAACCACAAAAAGGAATGGAGTCATTAGCACTTATGGTTTTTAAATGGCACCCAGAATTATGTTGCACGAAGCACAATTTCATATCATTCTGGGTTCATTTGTGTGAAAACAAGGTCCAATCAGGCTGAAACGTTACAGGAAGGTAGAATCTATTGAGTTGTAAGTGATCTGAACGTTTCATGATGATAGCACTTTCCTAAGGGGGTCAAACCATGTCCCAAAGGTCACCGGATCTGGTGTCAATTTAAAGAAGTAGTCCAGTTACACATTTGTGGGCTTATAACTTGGCTTCTGAATGTCCTAGAGAGATCAGGTTTGTTTTAGTGTACTCCAATCAACAGCCCCTACAACCACAAAAAGGAATGGAGTCATTAGCACTTAAGGTTTGTAAATGGCACCCAGAATTATGTTGCACGAAGCACAATTTCACATCATTCTGGGTCCATTTGTGTGAAAACAAAGTCCAATCAGGCTGAAAAGCTACAAGAAGGTAGAATCTATTGAGTTGTAAGTGATCTGAACATTTCAAGATGATCGCACATTCCTATAGGGGGTCAAACCATGTCCTAAAGGTCACCGGGCCAGGTGTCACTTTAAAGAAGTAGTCCAGTTACACCTTTGTGGGCTTATAACTTGGCTTCTGAATGTCCTAGAGAGGTTAGGTTTGTTTTAGTGTACTCCAATCAACAGCCCCCACAACCACAAAAAGGAATGGAGTCATTAGCACTTATGGTTTGTAAATGGCACCCAGAATTATGTTGCACGAAGCACAATTTCACATCATTCTGGGTCCATTTGTGTGAAAACAAGGTCCAATCAGGCTGAAACGTTACAGGAAGGTAGAATCTATTGAGTTGTAAGTGATCTGAACGTTTCATGATGATAGCACTTTCCTAAGGGGGTCAAACCATGTCCCAAAGGTCACCGGATCTGGTGTCAATTTAAAGAAGTAGTCCAGTTACACATTTGTGGGCTTATAACTTGGCTTCTGAATGTCCTAGAGAGATCAGGTTTGTTTTAATGTACTCCAACCAACATCCCCTACAACCACAAAAAGGAATGGAGTCATTAGCACTTATGGTTTTTAAATGGCACCCAGAATTATGTTGCACGAAGCACAATTTCACATCATTCTGGGTTCATTTGTGTGAAAACAAGGTCCAATCAGGCTGAAACGTTACAGGAAGGTAGAATCTATTGAGTTGTAAGTGATCTGAACGTTTCATGATGATAGCACTTTCCTAAGGGGGTCAAACCATGTCCCAAAGGTCACCGGATCTGGTGTCAATTTAAAGAAGTAGTCCAGTTACACATTTGTGGGCTTATAACTTGGCTTCTGAATGTCCTAGAGAGATCAGGTTTGTTTTAATGTACTCCAATCAACAGCCCCTACAACCACAAAAAGGAATGGAGTCATTAGCACTTATGGTTTGTAAATGGCACCCAGAATTATGTTGCACGAAGCACAATTTCACATCATTCTGGGTCCATTTGTGTGAAAACAAGGTCCAATCAGGCTGAAACGCTACAGGAAGGTAGAATCTATTGAGTTGTAAGTGATCTGAACGTTTCATGATGATAGCACTTTCCTAAGGGGGTCAAACCATGTCCCAAAGGTCACAGGATCTGGTGTCAATTTAAAGAAGTAGTCCAGTTACACATTTGTGGGCTTATAACTTGGCTTCTGAATGTCCTAGAGAGATCAGGTTTGTTTTAGTGTACTCCAATCAACAGCCCGTACAACCACAAAAAGGAATGGAGTCATTAGCACTTATGGTTTGTAAATGGCACCCAGAATTATGTTGCACGAAACACAATTTCACATCATTCTGGGTCCATTTGTGTGAAAACAAGGTCCAATCAGGCTGAAACGTTACAGGAAGGTAGCATCTATTGAGGTGTAAGTGATCTGAACGTTTCATGATGATAGCACTTTCCTAAGGGGGTCAAACCATGTCCCAAACGTCACCTGATCTGGTGTCAATTTAAAGAAGTAGTCCAGTTACACATTTGTGGGCTTACAACTTGGCTTCTGAATATCCTAGAGAGATCAGGTTTAATTTAGTGTACTCCAATCAACAGCCCCTACAACCACAAAAAGGAATGGAGTCATTAGCACTTATGGTTTGTAAATGGCACCCAGAATTATGTTGCACGAAGCACAATTTCACATCATTCTGGGTCCATTTGTGTGAAAACAAGGTCCAATCAGGCTGAAACGTTACAGGAAGGTAGAATCTATTGAGTTGTAAGTGATCTGAACGTTTCATGATGATAGTACTTTCCTAAGGGGGTCAAACCATGTCCCAAAGGTCACCGGATCTGTTGTCAATTTAAAGAAGTAGTCCAGTTACACATTTGTGGGCTTATAACTTGGCTTCTGAATGTCCTAGAGAGATCAGGTTTGTTTTAGTGTACTCCAATCAACAGCCCCTACAACCTGAAAAAGGAATGGAGTCATTCGCACTTATGGTTTGTAAATGGCACCCAGAATTATGTTGCACAAAGCACAATTTCACATCATTCTGGGTCCATTTGTGTGAAAACAAGGTCCAATCAGGCTGAAACGCTACAGGAAGGTAGAATCTATTGAGTTGTAAGTGATCTGAACGTTTCATGATGATAGCACTTTCCTAATTGGGTCAAACCATGTCCCAAAGGTCACCGGATCTGGTGTAAATTTAAAGAAGTAGTCCAGTTACACATTTGTGGGCTTATAACTTGGCTTCTGAATGTCCTAGAGAGATCAGGTTTGCTTTAGTGTACTCCAATCGACAGCCCCTACAACCACAAAAAGGAATGGAGTCATTAGCACTTATGGTTTGTAAATGGCACCCAGAATTATGTTGCACGAAGCACAATTTCACATCATTCTGGGTCCATTTGTTTGAAAACAAGGTCCAATCAGGCTGAAACATTACAGGAAGGTAGAATCTATTGAGTTGTAAGTGATCTGAACGTTTCATGATGATAGCACTTTCCTAAGGGGGTCAAACCACGTCACAAATGTCACTGGATCTGGTGTCAATTTAAAGAAGTAGTCCAGTTACACATTTGTGGGCTTATAACTTGGCTTCTGAATGTCCTAGAGAGATCAGGTTTGTTTTAGTGTACTCCAATCAACATCCCCTACAACCTCAAAAAGGAATTGAGTCATTAGCACTTATGGTTTTTAAATGGCACCCAGAATTATGTTGCACGAAGCACAATTTCACATCATTCTGGGTTCATTTGTGTGAAAACAAGGTCCAATCAGGCTGAAACGTTACAAGAAGGTAGAATCTATTGAGTTGTAAGTGATCTGAACGTTTCATGATGATCGCACATTCCTATAGGGGGTCAAACCATGTCCCAAAGGTCACCGGATCTGGTGTCAATTTAAAGAAGTAGTCAAGTTACACATTTGTGGGCTTATAACTTGGCTTCTGAATGTCCTAGAGAGATCAGGTTTGTTTTAGTGTACTCCAATCAACAGCCCCTACAAAAAAGGAATGGAGTCATTAGCACTTATGGTTTGTAAATGGCACCCAGAATTATGTTGCAAGAAGCACAATTTCACATCATTCTGGGTCCATTTGTGTGAAAACAAGGTCCAATCAGGCTGAAACGCTACAGGAAGGTAGAATCTATTGAGTTGTAAGTGATCTGAACGTTTCATGATGATAGCACTTTCCTTAGGGGGTCAAACCATGTCCCAAAGGTCACCGGATCTGGTGTCAATTTAAAGAAGTAGTCCAGTTACACATTTGTGGGCTTATAACTTCGCTTCTGAATGTCCTAGAGAAATCAGGTTTTTTTAGTGTACTCCAATCAACAGCCCCTACAACCACAAAAACGAATGGAGTCATTAGCACTTATGGTTTTTAAATGGCACCCAGAATTATGTTGCACGAAGCAGAATTTCACATCATTCTGGGTCCATTTGTGTGAAAACAAGGTCCAATCAGGCTGAAACGTTACAGGAAGGTAGAATCTATTGAGTTGTAAGTGATCTGAACGTTTCATGATGATAGTACTTTCCTAAGGGGGTCAAACCATGTCCCAAAGGTCACCGGATCTGTTGTCAATTTAAAGAAGTAGTCCAGTTACACATTTGTGGGCTTATAACTTGGCTTCTGAATGTCCTAGAGGGATCAGGTTTGTTTTAGTGTACTCCAATCAAAATCCCCTACAACCCGAAAAAGGAATGGAGTCATTCGCACTTATGGTTTGTAAATGGCACCCAGAATTATGTTGCACAAAGCACAATTTCACATCATTCTGGGTCCATTTGTGTGAAAACAAGGTCCAATCAGGCTGAAACGCTACAGGAAGGTAGAATCTATTGAGTTGTAAGTGATCTGAACGTTTCATGATGATAGCACTTTCCTAAGGGGGTCAAACCATGTCCCAAAGGTCACCGGATCTGGTGTCAATTTAAAGAAGTAGCCCAGTTACACATTTGTGGGCTTATAACTTGGCTTCTGAATGTCCTAGAGAGATCAGGTTTGTTTTAGTGTACTCCAATCAACAGCTCCTACAACCCCAAAAAGGAATGGAGTCATTAGCACTTATGGTTTGTAAATGGCACCCAGAATTATTTTGCACGAAGCACAATTTCACATCATTCTGGGTCCATTTGTGTGAAAACAAGGTCCAATCAGGCTGAAACGTTACAGGAAGGTAGAATCTATTGAGTTGTAAGTGATCTGAACGTTTCATGATGATAGTACTTTCCTAAGGGGGTCAAACCATGTCCCAAAGGTCACCGGATCTGTTGTCAATTTAAAGAAGTAGTCCAGTTACACATTTGTGGGCTTATAACTTGGCTTCTGAATGTCCTAGAGAGATCAGGTTTGTTTTAGTGTACTCCAATAAACATCCCCTACAACCTGAAAAAGGAATGGAGTCATCCGCACTTATGGTTTGTAAATGGCACCCAGAATTATGTTGCACAAAGCACAATTTCACATCATTCTGGGTCCATTTGTGTGAAAACAAGGTCCAATCAGGCTGAAACGCTACAGGAAGGTAGAATCTATTGAGTTGTAAGTGATCTGAACGTTTCATGATGATAGCACTTTCCTAATTGGGTCAAACCATGTCCCAAAGGTCACCGGATCTGGTGTAAATTTAAAGAAGTAGTCCAGTTACACATTTGTGGGCTTATAACTTGGCTTCTGAATGTCCTAGAGAGATCAGGTTTATTTTAGTGTACTCCAATAAACAGCCCCTACAACCACAAAAAGGAATGGAGTCATTAGCACTTATGGTTTGTAAATGGCACCCAGAATTATGTTGCACGAAGCACAATTTCACATCATTCTGGGTCCATTTGTGTGAAAACAAGGTCCAATCAGGCTGAAACATTACAGGAAGGTAGAATCTATTGAGTTGTAAGTGATCTGAACGTTTCATGATGATAGCACTTTCCTAAGGGGGTCAAACCATGTCCCAAAGGTCACTGGATCTGGTGTCAATTTAAAGAAGTAGTCCAGTTACACATTTGTGGGCTTATAACTTGGCTTCTGAATGTCCTAGAGAGATCAGGTTTGTTTTAGTGTACTCCAATCAACATCCCCTACAACCTCAAAAAGGAATTGAGTCATTAGCACTTATGGTTTTTAAATGGCACCCAGAATTATGTTGCACGAAGCACAATTTCACATCATTCTGGGTTCATTTGTATGAAAACAAGGTCCAATCAGGCTGAAACGTTACAAGAAGGTAGAATCTATTGAGTTGTAAGTGATCTGAACGTTTCATGATGATCGCACATTCCTATAGGGGGTCAAACCATGTCCCAAAGGTCACCGGATCTGGTGTCAATTTAAAGAAGTAGTCCAGTTACACATTTGTGGGCTTATAACTTGGCTTCTGAATGTCCTAGAGAGATCAGGTTTGTTTTAGTGTACTCCAATCAACAGCCCCTACAAAAAAAGGAATGGAGTCATTAGCACTTATGGTTTGTAAATGGCACCCAGAATTATGTTGCACGAAGCACAATTTCACATCATTCCGGGTCCATTTGTGTGAAAACAAGGTCCAATCAAGCTGAAACGCTACAGGAAGGTAGAATCTATTGAGTTGTAAGTGATCTGAACGTTTCATGATGATAGCACTTTCCTAAGGGGGTCAAACCATGTCCCAAAGGTCACCGGATCTGGTGTCAATTTAAAGAAGTAGTCCAGTTACACATTTGTGGGCTTATAACTTCGCTTCTGAATGTCCTAGAGAGATCAGGTTTGTTTTAGTGTACTCCAATCAACAGCCCCTACAACCACAAAAAGGAATGGAGTCATTAGCACTTATGGTTTTTAAATGGCACCCAGAATTATGTTGCACGAAGCACAATTTCACATCATTCTGGGTCCATTTGTGTGAAAACAAGGTCCAATCAGGCTGAAACGTTACAGGAAGGTAGAATCTATTGAGTTGTAAGTGATCTGAACGTTTCATGATGATAGTACTTTCCTAAGGGGGTCAAACCATGTCCCAAAGGTCACTGGAACTGTTGTCAATTTAAAGAAGTAGTCCAGTTACACATTTGTGGGCTTATAACTTGGCTTCTGAATGTCCTAGAGAGATCAGGTTTGTTTTAGTGTACTCCAATCAACATCCCCTACAACCTGAAAAAGGAATGGAGTCATTCGCACTTATGGTTTGTAAATGGCACCCAGAATTATGTTGCACAAAGCAGAATTTCACATCATTCTGGGTCCATTTGTGTGAAAACAAGGTCCAATCAGGCTGAAACGCTACAGGAAGGTAGAATCTATTGAGTTGTAAGTGATCTGAACGTTTCATGATGATAGCACTTTCCTAAGGGGGTCAAACCATGTCCCAAAGGTCACCGGATCTGGTGTCAATTTAAAGAAGTAGTCCAGTTACACATTTGTGGGCTTATAACTTGGCTTCTGAATGTCCTAGAGAGATCAGGTTTGTTTTAGTGTACTCCAATCAACAGCCCCTACAACCACAAAAAGGAATGGAGTCATTAGCACTTATGGTTTGTAAATGGCACCCAGAATTATGTTGCACGAAGCACAATTTCACATCATTCTGGGTCCATTTGTGTGAAAACAAGGTCCAATCAGGCTGAAACGTTACAGGAAGGTAGAATCTATTGAGTTGTAAGTGATCTGAACGTTTCATGATGATCGCACATTTCTATAGGGGGTCAAACCATGTCCCAAAGGTCACCGGATCTGGTGTCAATTTAAAGAAGTAGTCCAGTTACACATTTGTGGGCTTATAACTTGGCTTCTGAATGTCCTAGAGAGATCAGGTTTGTTTTAGTATACTCCAATCAACAGCCCCTACAAAAAAAGGAATGGAGTCATTAGCACTTATGGTTTGTTAATGGCACCCAGAATTATGTTGCACGAAGCACAATTTCACATCATTCTAGGTCCATTTGTGTGAAAACAAGGTCCAATCAGGCTGAACCGTTACAGGAAGGTAGAAACTATTGAGTTGTAAGTGATCTGAACGTTTCATGATGATAGCACTTTCCTAAGGGGGTCAAACCATGTCACAAATGTCACTTGATCTGGTGTCAATTTAAAGAAGTAGTCCAGTTACACATTTGTGGGCTTATAACTTGGCTTCTGAATGTCCTAGAGAGATCAGGTTTGTTTTAGTGTACTCCAATAAACATCCCCTACAACCTCAAAAAGGAATTGAGTCATTAGCACTTATGGTTTTTAAATGGCACCCAGAATTATGTTGCACGAAGCGCAATTTCACATCATTCTGGGTTCATTTGTATGAAAACAAGGTCCAATCAGGCTGAAACGTTACAAGAAGGTAGAATCTATTGAGTTGTAAGTGATCTGAACGTTTCATGATGATCGCACATTCCTATAGGGGGTCAAACCATGACCCAAAGGTCACCAGATCTGGTGTCAATTTAAAGAAGTAGTCCAGTTACACATTTGTGGGCTTATAACTTGGCTTCTGAATGTCCTAGAGAGATCAGGTTTGTTTTAGTGTACTCCAATCAACAGCCCCTACAAAAAAAGGAATGGAGTCATTAGCACTTATGGTTTGTAAATGGCACCCAGAATTATGTTGCACGAAGCACAATTTCACATCATTCTGGGTCCATTTGTGTGAAAACAAGGTCCAATCAAGCTGAAACGCTACAGGAAGGTAGAATCTATTGAGTTGTAAGTGATCTGAACGTTTCATGATGATAGCACTTTCCTAAGGGGGTCAAACCATGTCCCAAAGGTCACCGGATCTGGTGTCAATTTAAAGAAGTAGTCCAGTTACACATTTTTGGGCTTATAACTTCGCTTCTGAATGTCCTAGAGAGATCAGGTTTGTTTTAGTGTACTCCAATCAACAGCCCCTACAACCACAAAAAGGAATGGAGTCATTAGCACTTATGGTTTTTAAATGGCACCCAGAATTATGTTGCACGAAGCACAATTTCACATCATTCTGGGTCCATTTGTGTGAAAACAAGGTCCAATCAGGCTGAAACGTTACAGGAAGGTAGAATCTATTGAGTTGTAAGTGATCTGAACGTTTCATGATGATAGTACTTTCCTAAGGGGGTCAAACCATGTCCCAAAGGTCACCGGATCTGTTGTCAATTTAAAGAAGTAGTCCAGTTACACATTTGTGGGATTATAACTTGGCTTCTGAATGTCCTAGAGAGATCAGGTTTGTTTTAGTGTACTCCAACCAACATCCCCTACAACCTGAAAAAGGAATGGAGTCATTCGCACTTATGGTTTGTAAATGGCACCCAGAATTATGTTGCACAAAGCACAATTTCACATCATTCTGGGTCCATTTGTGTGAAAACAAGGTCCAATCAGGCTGAAACACTACAGGAAGGTAGAATCTATTGAGTTGTAAGTGATCTGAACGTTTCATGATGATAGCACTTTCCTAAGGGGGTCAAACCATGTCCCAAAGGTCACCGGATCTGGTGTCAATTTAAAGAAGTAGTCCAGTTACACATTTGTGGGCTTATAACTTGGCTTCTGAATGTCCTAGAGAGATCAGGTTTGTTTTAGTGTACTCCAATCAACAGCCCCTACAACCACAAAAAGGAATCGAGTCATTAGCACTTATGGTTTGTAAATGGCACCCAGAATTATGTTGCACGAAGCACAATTTCACATCATTCTGGGTCCATTTGTGTGAAAACAAGGTCCAATCAGGCTGAAACGTTACAGGAAGGTAGAATCTATTGAGTTGTAAGTGATCTGAACGTTTCATGATGATAGTACTTTCCTAAGGGGGTCAAACCATGTCCCAAAGGTCACCGGATCTGTTGTCAATTTAAAGAAGTAGTCCAGTTACACATTTGTGGGCTTATAACTTGGCTTCTGAATGTCCTAGAGAGATCAGGTTTGTTTTAGTGTACTCCAATCAACAGCCCCTACAAAAAAGGAATGGAGTCATTAGCACTTATGGTTTGTAAATGGCACCCAGAATTATGTTGCACGAAGCACAATTTCACATCATTCTGGGTCCATTTGTGTGAAAACAAGATCCAATCAAGCTGAAACGCTACAGGAAGGTAGAATCTATTGAGTTGTAAGTGATCTGAACGTTTCATGATGATAGCACTTTCCTAAGGGGGTCAAACCATGTCCCAAAGGTCACCGGAACTGGTGTCAATTTAAAGAAGTAGTCCAGTTACACATTTTTGGGCTTATAACTTCGCTTCTGAATGTCCTAGAGAGATCAGGTTTGTTTTAGTGTACTCCAATCAACAGCCCCTACAACCACAAAAAGGAATGGAGTCATTAGCACTTATGGTTTTTAAATGGCACCCAGAATTATGTTGCACGAAGCACAATTTCACATCATTCTGGGTCCATTTGTGTGAAAACAAGGTCCAATCAGGCTGAAACGTTACAGGAAGGTAGACTCTATTGAGTTGTAAGTGATCTGAACGTTTCATGATGATAGTACTTTCCTAAGGGGGTCAAACCATGTCCCAAAGGTCACCGGATCTGTTGTCAATTTAAAGAAGTAGTCCAGTTACACATTTGTGGGATTATAACTTGGCTTCTGAATGTCCTAGAGAGATCAGGTTTGTTTTAGTGTACTCCAATCAACATCCCCTACAACCTGAAAAAGGAATGGAGTCATTCGCACTTATGGTTTGTAAATGGCACCCAGAATTATGTTGCACAAAGCACAATTTCACATCATTCTGGGTCCATTTGTGTGAAAACAAGGTCCAATCAGGCTGAAACGCTACAGGAAGGTAGAATCTATTGAGTTGTAAGTGATCTGAACGTTTCATGATGATAGCACTTTCCTAAGGGGGTCAAACCATGTCCCAAATGTCACCGGATCTGGTGTCAATTTAAAGAAGTAGTCCAGTTACACATTTGTGGGCTTATAACTTGGCTTCTGAATGTCCTAGAGAGATCAGGTTTGTTTTAGTGTACTCCAATCAACAGCCCCTACAACCACAAAAAGGAATGGAGTCATTAGAACTTATGGTTTGTAAATGGCACCCAGAATTATGTTGCACGAAGCACAATTTCACATCATTCCGGGTCCATTTGTGTGAAAACAAGGTCCAATCAAGCTGAAACGCTACAGGAAGGTAGAATCTATTGAGTTGTAAGTGATCTGAACGTTTCATGATGATAGCACTTTCCTAAGGGGGTCAAACCATGTCCCAAAGGTCACCGGATCTGGTGTCAATTTAAAGAAGTAGTCCAGTTACACATTTGTGGGCTTATAACTTCGCTTCTGAATGTCCTAGAGAGATCAGGTTTGTTTTAGTGTACTCCAATCAACAGCCCCTACAACCACAAAAAGGAATGGAGTCATTAGCACTTATGGTTTTTAAATGGCACCCAGAATTATGTTGCACGAAGCACAATTTCACATCATTCTGGGTCCATTTGTGTGAAAACAAGGTCCAATCAGGCTGAAACGTTACAGGAAGGTAGAATCTATTGAGTTGTAAGTGATCTGAACGTTTCATGATGATAGTACTTTCCTAAGGGGGTCAAACCATGTCCCAAAGGTCACTGGAACTGTTGTCAATTTAAAGAAGTAGTCCAGTTACACATTTGTGGGCTTATAACTTGGCTTCTGAATGTCCTAGAGAGATCAGGTTTGTTTTAGTGTACTCCAATCAACATCCCCTACAACCTGAAAAAGGAATGGAGTCATTCGCACTTATGGTTTGTAAATGGCACCCAGAATTATGTTGCACAAAGCAGAATTTCACATCATTCTGGGTCCATTTGTGTGAAAACAAGGTCCAATCAGGCTGAAACGCTACAGGAAGGTAGAATCTATTGAGTTGTAAGTGATCTGAACGTTTCATGATGATAGCACTTTCCTAAGGGGGTCAAACCATGTCCCAAAGGTCACCGGATCTGGTGTCAATTTAAAGAAGTAGTCCAGTTACACATTTGTGGGCTTATAACTTGGCTTCTGAATGTCCTAGAGAGATCAGGTTTGTTTTAGTGTACTCCAATCAACAGCCCCTACAACCACAAAAAGGAATGGAGTCATTAGCACTTATGGTTTGTAAATGGCACCCAGAATTATGTTGCACGAAGCACAATTTCACATCATTCTGGGTCCATTTGTGTGAAAACAAGGTCCAATCAGGCTGAAACGTTACAGGAAGGTAGAATCTATTGAGTTGTAAGTGATCTGAACGTTTCATGATGATCGCACATTTCTATAGGGGGTCAAACCATGTCCCAAAGGTCACCGGATCTGGTGTCAATTTAAAGAAGTAGTCCAGTTACACATTTGTGGGCTTATAACTTGGCTTCTGAATGTCCTAGAGAGATCAGGTTTGTTTTAGTATACTCCAATCAACAGCCCCTACAAAAAAAGGAATGGAGTCATTAGCACTTATGGTTTGTTAATGGCACCCAGAATTATGTTGCACGAAGCACAATTTCACATCATTCTAGGTCCATTTGTGTGAAAACAAGGTCCAATCAGGCTGAACCGTTACAGGAAGGTAGAATCTATTGAGTTGTAAGTGATCTGAACGTTTCATGATGATAGCACTTTCTAAGGGGGTCAAACCATGTCACAAATGTCACTGGATCTGGTGTCAATTTAAAGAAGTAGTCCAGTTACACATTTGTGGGCTTATAACTTGGCTTCTGAATGTCCTAGAGAGATCAGGTTTGTTTTAGTGTACTCCAATAAACATCCCCTACAACCTCAAAAAGGAATTGAGTCATTAGCACTTATGGTTTTTAAATGGCACCCAGAATTATGTTGCACGAAGCGCAATTTCACATCATTCTGGGTTCATTTGTATGAAAACAAGGTCCAATCAGGCTGAAACGTTACAAGAAGGTAGAATCTATTGAGTTGTAAGTGATCTGAACGTTTCATGATGATCGCACATTCCTATAGGGGGTCAAACCATGACCCAAAGGTCACCGGATCTGGTGTCAATTTAAAGAAGTAGTCCAGTTACACATTTGTGGGCTTATAACTTGGCTTCTGAATGTCCTAGAGAGATCAGGTTTGTTTTAGTGTACTCCAATCAACAGCCCCTACAAAAAAAGGAATGGAGTCATTAGCACTTATGGTTTGTAAATGGCACCCAGAATTATGTTGCACGAAGCACAATTTCACATCATTCTGGGTCCATTTGTGTGAAAACAAGGTCCAATCAAGCTGAAACGCTACAGGAAGGTAGAATCTATTGAGTTGTAAGTGATCTGAACGTTTCATGATGATAGCACTTTCCTAAGGGGGTCAAACCATGTCCCAAAGGTCACCGGATCTGGTGTCAATTTAAAGAAGTAGTCCAGTTACACATTTTTGGGCTTATAACTTCGCTTCTGAATGTCCTAGAGAGATCAGGTTTGTTTTAGTGTACTCCAATCAACAGCCCCTACAACCACAAAAAGGAATGGAGTCATTAGCACTTATGGTTTTTAAATGGCACCCAGAATTATGTTGCACGAAGCACAATTTCACATCATTCTGGGTCCATTTGTGTGAAAACAAGGTCCAATCAGGCTGAAACGTTACAGGAAGGTAGAATCTATTGAGTTGTAAGTGATCTGAACGTTTCATGATGATAGTACTTTCCTAAGGGGGTCAAACCATGTCCCAAAGGTCACCGGATCTGTTGTCAATTTAAAGAAGTAGTCCAGTTACACATTTGTGGGATTATAACTTGGCTTCTGAATGTCCTAGAGAGATCAGGTTTGTTTTAGTGTACTCCAACCAACATCCCCTACAACCTGAAAAAGGAATGGAGTCATTCGCACTTATGGTTTGTAAATGGCACCCAGAATTATGTTGCACAAAGCACAATTTCACATCATTCTGGGTCCATTTGTGTGAAAACAAGGTCCAATCAGGCTGAAACGCTACAGGAAGGTAGAATCTATTGAGTTGTAAGTGATCTGAACGTTTCATGATGATAGCACTTTCCTAAGGGGGTCAAACCATGTCCCAAAGGTCACCGGATCTGGTGTCAATTTAAAGAAGTAGTCCAGTTACACATTTGTGGGCTTATAACTTGGCTTCTGAATGTCCTAGAGAGATCAGGTTTGTTTTAGTGTACTCCAATCAACAGCCCCTACAACCACAAAAAGGAATCGAGTCATTAGCACTTATGGTTTGTAAATGGCACCCAGAATTATGTTGCACGAAGCACAATTTCACATCATTCTGGGTCCATTTGTGTGAAAACAAGGTCCAATCAGGCTGAAACGTTACAGGAAGGTAGAATCTATTGAGTTGTAAGTGATCTGAACGTTTCATGATGATAGTACTTTCCTAAGGGGGTCAAACCATGTCCCAAAGGTCACCGGATCTGTTGTCAATTTAAAGAAGTAGTCCAGTTACACATTTGTGGGCTTATAACTTGGCTTCTGAATGTCCTAGAGAGATCAGGTTTGTTTTAGTGTACTCCAATCAACAGCCCCTACAAAAAAGGAATGGAGTCATTAGCACTTATGGTTTGTAAATTGCACCCAGAATTATGTTGCACGAAGCACAATTTCACATCATTCTGGGTCCATTTGTGTGAAAACAAGGTCCAATCAAGCTGAAACGCTACAGGAAGGTAGAATCTATTGAGTTGTAAGTGATCTGAACGTTTCATGATGATAGCACTTTCCTAAGGGGGTCAAACCATGTCCCAAAGGTCACCGGAACTGGTGTCAATTTAAAGAAGTAGTCCAGTTACACATTTTTGGGCTTATAACTTCGCTTCTGAATGTCCTAGAGAGATCAGGTTTGTTTTAGTGTACTCCAATCAACAGCCCCTACAACCACAAAAAGGAATGGAGTCATTAGCACTTATGGTTTTTAAATGGCACCCAGAATTATGTTGCACGAAGCACAATTTCACATCATTCTGGGTCCATTTGTGTGAAAACAAGGTCCAATCAGGCTGAAACGTTACAGGAAGGTAGACTCTATTGAGTTGTAAGTGATCTGAACGTTTCATGATGATAGTACTTTCCTAAGGGGGTCAAACCATGTCCCAAAGGTCACCGGATCTGTTGTCAATTTAAAGAAGTAGTCCAGTTACACATTTGTGGGATTATAACTTGGCTTCTGAATGTCCTAGAGAGATCAGGTTTGTTTTAGTGTACTCCAATCAACATCCCCTACAACCTGAAAAAGGAATGGAGTCATTCGCACTTATGGTTTGTAAATGGCACCCAGAATTATGTTGCACAAAGCACAATTTCACATCATTCTGGGTCCATTTGTGTGAAAACAAGGTCCAATCAGGCTGAAACGCTACAGGAAGGTAGAATCTATTGAGTTGTAAGTGATCTGAACGTTTCATGATGATAGCACTTTCCTAAGGGGGTCAAACCATGTCCCAAATGTCACCGGATCTGGTGTCAATTTAAAGAAGTAGTCCAGTTACACATTTGTGGGCTTATAACTTGGCTTCTGAATGTCCTAGAGAGATCAGGTTTGTTTTAGTGTACTCCAATCAACATCCCCTACAACCTGAAAAAGGAATGGAGTCATTCGCACTTATGGTTTGTAAATGGCACCCAGAATTATGTTGCACAAAGCACAATTTCACATCATTCTGGGTCCATTTGTGTGAAAACAAGGTCCAATCAGGCTGAAACGCTACAGGAAGGTAGAATCTATTGAGTTGTAAGTGATCTGAACGTTTCATGATGATAGCACTTTCCTAATTGGGTCAAACCATGTCCCAAAGGTCACCGGATCTGGTGTCAATTTAAAGAAGTAGTCCAGTTACACATTTGTGGGCTTATAACTTGGCTTCTGAATGTCCTAGAGAGATCAGGTTTGTTTTAGTGTACTCCAATCAACAGCCCCTACAACCACAAAAAGGAATGGAGTCATTAGCACTTATGGTTTGTAAATGGCACCCAGAATTATGTTGCACGAAGCACAATTTCACATCATTCTGGGTCCATTTGTGTGAAAACAAGGTCCAATCAGGCTGAAGTATTACAGGAAGGTAGAATCTATTGAGTTGTAAGTGATCTGAACGTTTCATGATGATAGCACTTTCCTAAGGGGGTCAAACCATGTCCCAAAGGTCACCTGATCTGGTGTCAATTTAAAGAAGTAGTCCAGTTACACATTTGTGGGCTTATAACTTGGCTTCTGAATGTCCTAGAGAGATCAGGTTTAATTTAGTGTACTCCAATCAACAGCCCCTACAACCTGAAAAAAGAATGGAGTCATTCGCACTTATGGTTTGTAAATGGCACCCAGAATTATGTTGCACAAAGCACAATTTCACATCATTCTGGGTCCATTTGTGTGAAAACAAGGTCCAATCAGGTTGAAACGCTACAGAAAGGTAGAATCTATTGAGTTGTAAGTGATCTGAACGTTTCATGATGATAGCACTTTCCTAAGGGGGTCAAACCATGTCCCAAAGGTCACCGGATCTGGTGTCAATTTAAAGAAGTAGTCCAGTTACACATTTGTGGGCTTATAACTTGGCTTCTGAATGTCCTAGAGAGATCAGGTTTGTTTTAGTGTACTCCAATCAACAGCCCCTACAAACACAAAAAGGAATGGAGTCATTAGCACTTATGGTTTGTAAATGGCACCCAGAATTATGTTGCACGAAGCACAATTTCACATCATTCTGGGTCCATTTGTGTGAAAACAAGGTCCAATCAGGCTGAAACGTTACAGGAAGGTAGAATCTATTGAGTTGTAAGTGATCTGAACGTTTCATGATGATAGCACTTTCCTAAGGGGGTCAAACCATGTCCCAAAGGTCACCGGATCTGGTGTCAATTTAAAGAAGTAGTCCAGTTACACATTTGTGGGCTTATAACTTGGCTTCTGAATGTCCTAGAGAGATCAGGTTTGTTTTAATGTACTCCAACCAACAGCCCCTACAACCACAAAAAGGAATGGAGTCATTAGCACTTATGGTTTGTAAATGGCACCCAGAATTATGTTGCACGAAGCACAATTTCACATCATTCTGGGTCCATTTGTGTGAAAACAAGGTCCAATCAGGCTGAAACGTTACAAGAAGGTAGAATCTATTGAGTTGTAAGTGATCTGAACGTTTCATGATGATCGCACATTTCTATAGGGGGTCAAACCATGTCCCAAAGGTCACCGGATCTGGTGTCAATTTAAAGAAGTAGTCCAGTTACACATTTGTGGGCTTATAACTTGGCTTCTGAATGTCCTAGAGAGATCAGGTTTGTTTTAGTGTACTCCAATCAACAGCCCCTACAAAAAAGGAATGGAGTCATTAGCACTTATGGTTTGTAAATGGCACCCAGAATTATGTTGCACGAAGCACAATTTCACATCATTCTGGGTCCATTTGTGTGAAAACAAGGTCCAAT
The DNA here is from genome assembly GCF_043380555.1 of Nothobranchius furzeri. NCBI lineage: Eukaryota > Metazoa > Chordata > Actinopteri > Cyprinodontiformes > Nothobranchiidae > Nothobranchius > Nothobranchius furzeri. The sequence goes on from NW_027223038.1 coordinate 1,541,515, forward strand.
CAGGCTGAAACGCTACAGGAAGGTAGAATCTATTGACTTGTAAGTGATCTAAACGTTTCATGATGATAGCACTTTCCTAAGGGGGTCAAACCATGTCCCAAAGGTCACCGGATCTGGTGTCAAATTAAAGAAGTAGTCCAGTTACACATTTGTGGGCTTATAACTTGGCTTCTGAATGTCCTAGAGAGATCAGGTTTGTTTTAGTGTACTCCAATCAACAGCCCCTACAAAAAAAGGAATTGAGTCATTAGCACTTATGGTTTGTAAATGGCACCCAGAATTATGTTGCACGAAGCACAATTTCACATCATTCTGGGTCCATTTGTGTGAAAACAAGGTCCAATCAGGCTGAAACGCTACAGGAAGGTAGGATCTATTGAGTTGTAAGTGATCTGAACGTTTCATGATGATAGCACTTTCCTAAGGGGGTCAAACCATGTCCCAAAGGTCACCGGATCTGGTGTCAATTTAAAGAAGTAGTCCAGTTACACATTTGTGGGCTTATAACTTGGCTTCTGAATGTCCTAGAGAGATCAGGTTTGTTTTAGTGTACTCCAATCAACAGCCCCTACAACCACAAAAAGGAATGGAGTCATTAGCACTTATGGTTTGTAAATGGCACCCAGAATTATGTTGCACGAAGCACAATTTCACATCATTCTGGGTCCATTTGTGTGAAAACAAGGTCCAATCAGGCTGAAACGTTACAGGAAGGTAGAATCTATTGAGTTGTAAGTGATCTGAACGTTTCATGATGATAGCACTTTCCTAAGGGGGTCAAACCATGTCCCAAAGGTCACCGGATCTGTTGTCAGTTTAAAGAAGTAGTCCAGTTACACATTTGTGGGCTTATAACTTGGCTTCTGAATGTCCTAGAGAGATCAGGTTTGTTTTAGTGTACTCCAATCAACATCCCCTACAACCTGAAAAAGGAATGGAGTCATTCACACTTATGGTTTGTAAATGGCACCCAGAATTATGTTGCACAAAGCACAATTTCACATCATTCTGGGTCCATTTGTGTGAAAACAAGGTCCAGTCAGGCTGAAAGGTTACAAGAAGGTAGAATCTATTGAGTTGTAAGTGATCTGAACGTTTCATGATGATCGCACATTCCTATCGCGGGTCAAACCATGTCCCAAAGGTCACCGGATCTGGTGTCAATTTAAAGAAGTAGTCCAGTTACACATTTGTGGGCTTATAACTTGGCTTCTGAATGTCCTAGAGAGATCAGGTTTGTTTTAGTGTACTCCAATCAACAGCCCCTACAAAAAAAGGAATGGAGTCATTAGCACTTATGGTTTGTAAATGGCACCCAGAATTATGTTGCACGAAGCACAATTTCACATCATTCTGGGTCCATTTGTGGTAAAACAAGGTCCAATCAGGCTGAAACGCTACAGGAAGGTAGAATCTATTGAGTTGTAAGTGATCTAAACGTTTCATGATGATAGCACTTTCCTAAGGGGGTCAAACCATGTCCCAAAGGTCACCGGATCTGGTGTCAATTTAAAGAAGTAGTCCAGTTACACATTTGTGGGCTTATAACTTGGCTTCTGAATGTCCTAGAGAGATCAGGTTTGTTTTAGTGTACTCCAATCAACAGCCCCTACAACCACAAAAAGGAATGGAGTCATTAGCACTTATGGTTTGTAAATGGCACCCAGAATTATGTTGCACGAAGCACAATTTCACATCATTCTGGGTCCATTTGTGTGAAAACAAGGTCCAATCAGGCTGAAACGCCTTAGGAAGGTAGAATCTATTGAGTTGTAAGTGATCTGAACGTTTCATGATGATAGCACTTTCCTAAGGGGGTCAAACCATGTCCCAAAGGTCACCGGATCTGGTGTCAATTTAAAGAAGTAGTCCAGTTACACATTTGTGGGCTTATAACTTGGCTTCTGAATGTCCTAGAGAGATCAGGTTTGTTTTAGTGTACTCCAATCAACAGCCCCTACAACCACAAAAAGGAATGGAGTCATTAGCACTTATGGTTTGTAAATGGCACCCAGAATTATGTTGCACGAAGCACAATTTCACATCATTCTGGGTCCATTTGTGTGAAAACAAGGTCCAATCAGGCTGAAACGTTACAGGAAGGAAGAATCTATTGAGTTGTACGTGATCTGAACGTTTCATGATGATAGTACTTTCCTAAGGGGGTCAAACCATGTCCCAAAGGTCACCGGATCTGTTGTCAATTTAAATATGTAGTCCAGTTACACATTTGTGGGCTTATAACTTGGCTTCTGAATGTCCTAGAGAGATCAGGTTTGTTTTAGTGTACTCCAATCAACATCCCCTACAACCTGAAAAAGGAATGGAGTTATTCGCACTTATGGTTTGTAAATGGCACCCAGAATTATGTTGCACAAAGCACAATTTCACATCATTCTGGGTCCATTTGTGTGAAAACAAGGTCCAATCAGGCTGAAACGCTACAGGAAGGTAGAATCTATTGAGTTGTAAGTGATCTGAACGTTTCATGATGATAGCACTTTCCTAATTGGGTCAAACCATGTCCCAAAGGTGACTCGATCTAGTGTCAATTTAAAGAAGTAGTCCAGTTACACATTTGTGGGCTTATAACTTGACTTCTGAATGTCCTAGAGAGATCAGGTTTGTTTTAGTGTACTCCAATCAACAGCCCCTACAACCACAAAAAGGAATGGAGTCATTAGCACTTATGGTTTGTAAATGGCACCCAGAATTATGTTGCACGAAGCACAATTTCACATCATTCTGGGTCCATTTGTGTGAAAACAAGGTCCAATCAGGCTGAAGTATTACAGGAAGGTAGAATCTATTGAGTTGTAAGTGATCTGAACGTTTCATGATGATAGCACTTTCCTAAGGGGGTCAAACCATGTCCCAAAGGTCACCTGATCTGGTGTCAATTTAAAGAAGTAGTCCAGTTACACATTTGTGGGCTTATGACTTGGCTTCTGAATGTCCTAGAGAGATCAGGTTTAATTTAGTGTACTCCAATCAACAGCCCCTACAACCTGAAAAAAGAATGGAGTCATTCGCACTTATGGTTTGTAAATGGCACCCAGAATTATGTTGCACAAAGCACAATTTCACATCATTCTGGGTCCATTTGTGTGAAAACAAGGTCCAATCAGGTTGAAACGCTACAGAAAGGTAGAATCTATTGAGTTGTAAGTGATCTGAACGTTTCATGATGATAGCACTTTCCTAAGGGGGTCAAACCATGTCCCAAAGGTCACCGGATCTGGTGTCAATTTAAAGAAGTAGTCCAGTTACACATTTGTGGGCTTATAACTTGGCTTCTGAATGTCCTAGAGAGATCAGGTTTGTTTTAGTGTACTCCAATCAACAGCCCCTACAAACACAAAAAGGAATGGAGTCATTAGCACTTATGGTTTGTAAATGGCACCCAGAATTATGTTGCACGAAGCACAATTTCACATCATTCTGGGTCCATTTGTGTGAAAACAAGGTCCAATCAGGCTGAAACGTTACAGGAAGGTAGAATCTATTGAGTTGTAAGTGATCTGAACGTTTCATGATGATAGCACTTTCCTAAGGGGGTCAAACCATGTCCCAAAGGTCACCGGATCTGGTGTCAATTTAAAGAAGTAGTCCAGTTACACATTTGTGGGCTTTTAACTTGGCTTCTGAATGTCCTAGAGAGATTAGGTTTGTTTTAATGTACTCCAACCAACAGCCCCTACAACCACAAAAAGGAATGGAGTCATTAGCACTTATGGTTTGTAAATGGCACCCAGAATTACGTTGCACGAAGCACAATTTCACATCATTCTGGGTCCATTTGTGTGAAAACAAGGTCCAATCAGGCTGAAACGTTACAAGAAGGTAGAATCTATTGAGTTGTAAGTGATCTGAACGTTTCATGATGATCGCACATTTCTATAGGGGGTCAAACCATGTCCCAAAGGTCACCGGATCTGGTGTCAATTTAAAGAAGTAGTCCAGTTACACATTTGTGGGCTTATAACTTGGCTTCTGAATGTCCTAGAGAGATCAGGTTTGTTTTAGTGTACTCCAATCAACAGCCCCTACAATAAAAGGAATGGAGTCATTAGCACTTATGGTTTGTAAATGGCACCCAGAATTATGTTGCACGAAGCACAATTTCACATCATTCTGGGTCCATTTGTGTGAAAACAAGGTCCAATCAGGCTGAAACGCTACAGGAAGGTAGAATCTATTGAGTTGTAAGTGATCTAAACGTTTCATGATGATAGCACTTTCCTAAGGGGGTCAAACCATGTCCCAAAGGTCACCGGATCTGGTGTCAATTTAAAGAAGTAGTCCAGTTACACATTTGTGGGCTTATAACTTGGCTTCTGAATGTCCTAGAGAGATCAGGTTTGTTTTAGTGTACTCCAATCAACAGCCCCTACAACCACAAAAAGGAATGTAGTCATTAGCACTTATGGTTTGTAAATGGCACCCAGAATTATGTTGCACGAAGCACAATTTCACATCATTCTGGGTCCATTTGTGTGAAAACAAGGTCCAATCAGGCTGAAACGCCTTAGGAAGGTAGAATCTATTGAGTTGTAAGTGATCTGAACGTTTCATGATGATAGCACTTTCCTAAGGGGGTCAAACCATGTCCCAAAGGTCACCGGATCTGGTGTCAATTTAAAGAAGTAGTCCAGTTACACATTTGTGGGCTTATAACTTGGCTTCTGAATGTCCTAGAGAGATCAGGTTTGTTTTAGTGTACTCCAATCAACAGCCCCTACAACCACAAAAAGGAATGGAGTCATTAGCACTTATGGTTTGTAAATGGCACCCAGAATTATGTTGCACAAAGCACAATTTCACATCATTCTGGGTCCATTTGTGTGAAAACAAGGTCCAATCAGGCTGAAACGTTACAGGAAGGAAGAATCTATTGAGTTGTAAGTGATCTGAACGTTTCATGATGATAGTACTTTCCTAAGGGGGTCAAACCATGTCCCAAAGGTCACCGGATCTGTTGTCAATTTAAAGAAGTAGTCCAGTTACACATTTGTGGGCTTATAACTTGGCTTCTGAATGTCCTAGAGAGATCAGGTTTGTTTTAGTGTACTCCAATCAACATCCCCTACAACCTGAAAAAGGAATGGAGTTATTCGCACTTATGGTTTGTAAATGGCACCCAGAATTATGGTGCACAAAGCACAATTTCACATCATTCTGGGTCCATTTGTGTGAAAACAAGGTCCAATCAGGCTGAAACGCTACAGGAAGGTAGAATCTATTGAGTTGTAAGTGATCTGAACGTTTCATGATGATAGCACTTTCCTAATTGGGTCAAACCATGTCCCAAAGGTCACCGGATCTAGTGTCAATTTAAAGAAGTAGTCCAGTTACACATTTGTGGGCTTATAACTTGGCTTCTGAATGTCCTAGAGAGATCAGGTTTGTTTTAGTGTACTCCAATCAACAGCCCCTACAACCACAAAAAGGAATGGAGTCATTAGCACTTATGGTTTGTAAATGGCACCCAGAATTATGTTGCACGAAGCACAATTTCACATCATTCTGGGTCCATTTGTGTGAAAACAAGGTCCAATCAGGCTGAAGTATTACAGGAAGGTAGAATCTATTGAGTTGTAAGTGATCTGAACGTTTCATGATGATAGCACTTTCCTAAGGGGGTCAAACCATGTCCCAAAGGTCACCTGATCTGGTGTCAATTTAAAGAAGTAGTCCAGTTACACATTTGTGGGCTTATAACTTGGCTTCTGAATGTCCTAGAGAGATCAGGTTTAATTTAGTGTACTCCAATCAACAGCCCCTACAACCTGAAAAAAGAATGGAGTCATTCGCACTTATGGTTTGTAAATGGCACCCAGAATTATGTTGCACAAAGCACAATTTCACATCATTCTGGGTCCATTTGTGTGAAAACAAGGTCCAATCAGGTTGAAACGCTACAGAAAGGTAGAATCTATTGAGTTGTAAGTGATCTGAACGTTTCATGATGATAGCACTTTCCTAAGGGGGTCAAACCATGTCCCAAAGGTCACCGGATCTGGTGTCAATTTAAAGAAGTAGTCCAGTTACACATTTGTGGGCTTATAACTTGGCTTCTGAATGTCCTAGAGAGATCAGGTTTGTTTTAGTGTACTCCAATCAACAGCCCCTACAACCACAAAAAGGAATGGAGTCATTAGCACTTATGGTTTGTAAATGGCACCCAGAATTATGTTGCACGAAGCACAATTTCACATCATTCTGGGTCCATTTGTGTGAAAACAAGGTCCAATCAGGCTGAAACGTTACAGGAAGGTAGAATCTATTGAGTTGTAAGTGATCTGAACGTTTCATGATGATAGCACTTTCCTAAGGGGGTCAAACCATGTCACAAATGTCACTGGATCTGGTGTCAATTTAAAGAAGTAGTCCAGTTACACATTTGTTGGCTTATAACTTGGCTTCTGAATGTCCTAGAGAGATCAGGTTTGTTTTAATGTACTCCAACCAACAGCCCCTACAACCACAAAAAGGAATGGAGTCATTATCACTTATGGTTTGTAAATGGCACCCAGAATTATGTTGCACGAAGCACAATTTCACATCATTCTGGGTCCATTTGTGTGAAAACAAGGTCCAATCAGGCTGAAACGTTACAAGAAGGTAGAATCTATTGAGTTGTAAGTGATCTGAACGTTTCATGATGATCGCACATTTCTATAGGGGGTCAAACCATGTCCCAAAGGTCACCGGATCTGGTGTCAATTTAAAGAAGTAGTCCAGTTACACATTTGTGGGCTTATAACTTGGCTTCTGAATGTCCTAGAGAGATCAGGTTTGTTTTAGTGTACTCCAATCAACAGCCCCTACAATAAAAGGAATGGAGTCATTAGCACTTATGGTTTGTAAATGGCACCCAGAATTATGTTGCACGAAGCACAATTTCACATCATTCTGGGTCCATTTGTGTGAAAACAAGGTCCAATCAGGCTGAAACGCTACAGGAAGGCAGAATCTATTGAGTTGTAAGTGATCTAAACATTTCATGATGATAGCACTTTCCTAAGGGGGTCAAACCATGTCCCAAAGGTCACCGGATCTGGTGTCAATTTAAAGAAGTAGTCCAGTTACACATTTGTGGGCTTATAACTTGGCTTCTGAATGTCCTAGAGAGATCAGGTTTGTTTTAGTGTACTCCAATCAACAGCCCCTACAACCACAAAAAGGAATGGAGTCATTAGCACTTATGGTTTGTAAATGGCACCCAGAATTATGTTGCACGAAGCACAATTTCACATCATTCTGGGTCCATTTGTGTGAAAACAAGGTCCAATCAGGCTGAAACGCCTTAGGAAGGTAGAATCTATTGAGTTGTAAGTGATCTGAACGTTTCATGATGATAGCACTTTCCTAAGGGGGTCAAACCATGTCCCAAAGGTCACCGGATCTGGTGTCAATTTAAAGAAGTAGTCCAGTTACACATTTGTGGGCTTATAACTTGGCTTCTGAATGTCCTAGAGAGATCAGGTTTGTTTTAATGTACTCCAACCAACAGCCCCTACAACCACAAAAAGGAATGGAGTCATTAGCACTTATGGTTTGTAAATGGCACCCAGAATTATGTTGCACGAAGCACAATTTCACATCATTCTGGGTCCATTTGTGTGAAAACAAGGTCCAATAAGGCTGAAACGTTACAAGAAGGTAGAATCTATTGAGTTGTAAGTGATCTGAACGTTTCATGATGATCGCACATTTCTATAGGGGGTCAAACCATGTCCCAAAGGTCACCGGATCTGGTGTCAATTTAAAGAAGTAGTCCAGTTACACATTTGTGGGCTTATAACTTGGCTTCTGAATGTCCTAGAGAGATCAGGTTTGTTTTAGTGTACTCCAATCAACAGCCCCTACAAAAAAAGGAATGGAGTCATTAGCACTTATGGTTTGTAAATGGCACCCAGAATTATGTTGCACGAAGCACAATTTCACATCATTCTGGGTCCATTTGTGTGAAAACAAGGTCCAATCAGGCTGAAACGCTACAGGAAGGTAGAATCTATTGAGTTGTAAGTGATCTAAACGTTTCATGATGATAGCACTTTCCTAAGGGGGTCAAACCATGTCCCAAAGGTCACCGGATCTGGTGTCAATTTAAAGAAGTAGTCCAGTTACACATTTGTGGGCTTATAACTTGGCTTCTGAATGTCCTAGAGAGATCAGGTTTGTTTTAGTGTACTCCAATCAACAGCCCCTACAACCACAAAAAGGAATGGAGTCATTAGCACTTATGGTTTGTAAATGGCACCCAGAATTATGTTGCACGAAGCACAATTTCACATCATTCTGGGTCCATTTGTGTGAAAACAAGGTCCAATCAGGCTGAAACGCCTTAGGAAGGTAGAATCTATTGAGTTGTAAGTGATCTGAACGTTTCATGATGATAGCACTTTCCTAAGGGGGTCAAACCATGTCCCAAAGGTCACCGGATCTGGTGTCAATTTAAAGAAGTAGTCCAGTTACACATTTGTGGGCTTATAACTTGGCTTCTGAATGTCCTAGAGAGATCAGGTTTGTTTTAGTGTACTCCAATCAACAGCCCCTACAACCACAAAAAGGAATGGAGTCATTAGCACTTATGGTTTGTAAATGGCACCCAGAATTATGTTGCACGAAGCACAATTTCACATCATTCTGGGTCCATTTGTGTGAAAACAAGGTCCAATCAGGCTGAAACGTTACAGGAAGGAAGAATCTATTGAGTTGTAAGTGATCTGAACGTTTCATGATGATAGTACTTTCCTAAGGGGGTCAAACCATGTCCCAAAGGTCACCGGATCTGTTGTCAATTTAAAGAAGTAGTCCAGTTACACATTTGTGGGCTTATAACTTGGCTTCTGAATGTCCTAGAGAGATCAGGTTTGTTTTAGTGTACTCCAATCAACATCCCCTACAACCTGAAAAAGGAATGGAGTTATTCGCACTTATGGTTTGTAAATGGCACCCAGAATTATGGTGCACAAAGCACAATTTCACATCATTCTGGGTCCATTTGTGTGAAAACAAGGTCCAATCAGGCTGAAACGTTACAGGAAGTTAGAATCTATTGAGTTGTAAGTGATCTGAACGTTTCATGATGATAGCACTTTCCTAATTGGGTCAAACCATGTCCCAAAGGTCACCGGATCTAGTGTCAATTTAAAGAAGTAGTCCAGTTACACATTTGTGGGCTTATAACTTGGCTTCTGAATGTCCTAGAGAGATCAGGTTTAATTTAGTGTACTCCAATCAACAGCCCCTACAACCTGAAAAAAGAATGGAGTCATTCGCACTTATGGTTTGTAAATGGCACCCAGAATTATGTTGCACAAAGCACAATTTCACATCATTCTGGGTCCATTTGTGTGAAAACAAGGTCCAATCAGGTTGAAACGCTACAGAAAGGTAGAATCTATTGAGTTGTAAGTGATCTGAACGTTTCATGATGATAGCACTTTCCTAAGGGGGTCAAACCATGTCCCAAAGGTCACCGGATCTGGAGTCAATTTAAAGAAGTAGTCCAGTTACACATTTGTGGGCTTATAACTTGGCTTCTGAATGTCCTAGAGAGATCAGGTTTGTTTTAGTGTACTCCAATCAACAGCCCCTACAACCACAAAAAGGAATGGAGTCATTAGCACTTATGGTTTTTAAATGGCAACCAGAATTATGTTGCACGAAGCACAATTTCACATCATTCTGGGTCCATTTGTGTGAAAACAAGGTCCAATCAGACTGAAACGTTACAGGAAGGTAGAATCTATTGAGTTGTAAGTGATCTGAACGTTTCATGATGATAGCACTTTCCTAAGGGGGTCAAACCATGTCACAAATGTCACTGGATCTGGTGTCAATTTAAAGAAGTAGTCCAGTTACACATTTGTTGGCTTATAACTTGGCTTCTGAATGTCCTAGAGAGATCAGGTTTGTTTTAGTGTACTCCAATCAACATCCCCTACAACCTCAAAAAGGAATGGAGTCATTAGCACTTATGGTTTTTAAATGGCACCCAGAATTATGCTGCACTAAGCACAATTTCACATCATTCTGGGTTCATTTGTGTGAAAACAAGGTCCAATCAGGCTGAAACGTTACAGGAAGGTAGAATCTATTGAGTTGTAAGTGATCTGAACGTTTCATGATGATAGCACTTTCCTAAGGGGGTCAAACCATGTCCCAAAGGTCACCGGATCTGGTGTCAATTTAAAGAAGTAGTCCAGTTACACATTTGTGGGCTTATAACTTGGCTTCTGAATGTCCTAGAGAGATCAGGTTTGTTTTAATGTACTCCAACCAACAGCCCCTACAAAAAAAGGAATGGAGTCATTAGCACTTATGGTTTGTAAATGGAACCCAGAATTATGTTGCACGAAGCACAATTTCACATCATTCTGGGTCCATTTGTGTGAAAACAAGGTCCAATCAGGCTGAAACGTTACAGGAAGGTAGAATCTATTGAGTTGTAAGTGATCTGAACGTTTCATGATGATAGCACTTTCCTAAGGGGGTCAAACCATGTCCCAAAGGTCACCGGATCTGGTGTCAATTTAAAGAAGTAGTCCAGTTACACATTTGTGGGCTTATAACTTGGCTTCTGAATGTCCTAGAGAGATCAGGTTTGTTTTAGTGTACTCCAATCAACAGCCCCTACAACCACAAAAAGGAATGGAGTCATTAGCACTTATGGTTTGTAAATGGCACCCAGAATTATGTTGCACGAAGCACAATTTCACATCATTCTGGGTCCATTTGTGTGAAAACAAGGACCATTCAGGCTGAAACGTTACAGGAAGGTAGAATCTATTGAGTTGTAAGTGATCTGAACGTTTCATGATGATAGCACTTTCCTAAGGGGGTCAAACCATGTCCCAAAGGTCACCTGATCTGGTGTCAATTTAAAGAAGTAGTCCAGTTACACATTTGTGGGCTTATAACTTGGCTTCTGAATGTCCTAGAGAGATCAGGTTTAATTTAGTGTACTCCAATCAACAGTCCCTACAACCACAAAAAGGAATGGAGTCATTAGCACTTATGGTTTGTAAATGGCACCCAGAATTATGTTGCACGAAGCACAATTTCACATCATTCTGGGTCCATTTGTGTGAAAACAAGGTCCAATCAGGCTGAACCGTTACAGGAAGGTAGAATCTATTGAGTTGTAAGTGATCTGAACGTTTCATGATGATAGCACTTTCCTAAGGGGGTCAAACCATGTCACAAATGTCACTGGATCTGGTGTCAATTTAAAGAAGTAGTCCAGTTACACATTTGTGGGCTTATAACTTGGCTTCTGAATGTCCTAGAGAGATCAGGTTTGTTTTAGTGTACTCCAATAAACATCCCCTACAACCTCAAAAAGGAATGGAGTCATTAGCACTTATGGTTTTTAAATGGCACCCAGAATTATGCTGCTTTAAGCACAATTTCACATCATTCTGGGTTCATTTGTGTGAAAACAAGGTCCAATCAGGCTGAAACGTTACAGGAAGGTAGAATCTATTGAGTTGTAAGTCATCTGAACGTTTCATGATGATAGCACTTTCCTAAGGGGGTCAAACCATGTCCCAAAGGTCACCGGATCTGGTGTCAATTTAAAGAAGTAGTCCAGTTACACATTTGTGGGCTTATAACTTGGCTTCTGAATGTCCTAGAGAGATCAGGTTTGTTTTAATGTACTCCAACCAACAGCCCCTACAACCACAAAAAGGAATGGAGTCATTAGCACTTATGGTTTGTAAATGGCACCCAGAATTATGTTGCACGAAGCACAATTTCACATCATTCTGGGTCCATTTGTGTGAAAACAAGGTCCAATCAGGCTGAAACGTTACAAGAAGGTAGAATCTATTGAGTTGTAAGTGATCTGAACGTTTCATGATGATCGCACATTTCTATAGGGGGTCAAACCATGTCCCAAAGGTCACCGGATCTGGTGTCAATTTAAAGAAGTAGTCCAGTTACACATTTGTGGGCTTATAACTTGGCTTCTGAATGTCCTAGAGAGATCAGGTTTGTTGTAGTGTACTCCAATCAACAGCCCCTACAAAAAAAGGAATGGAGTCATTAGCACTTATGGTTTGTAAATGGCACCCAGAATTATGTTGCACGAAGCACAATTTCACATCATTCTGGGTCCATTTGTGTGAAAACAAGGTCCAATCAGGCTGAAACGCTACAGGAAGGTAGGATCTATTGAGTTGTAAGTGATCTAAACGTTTCATGATGATAGCACTTTCCTAAGGGGGTCAAACCATGTCCCAAAGGTCACCGGATCTGGTGTCAATTTAAAGAAGTAGTCCAGTTACACATTTGTGGGCTTATAACTTGGCTTCTGAATGTCCTAGAGAGATCAGGTTTGTTTTAGTGTACTCCAATCAACAGCCCCTACAACCACAAAAAGGAATGGAGTCATTAGCACTTATGGTTTGTAAATGGAACCCAGAATTATGTTGCACGAAGCACAATTTCACATCATTCTGGGTCCATTTGTGTGAAAACAAGGTCCAATCAGGCTGAAACGTTACAGGAAGGTAGAATCTATTGAGTTGTAAGTGATCTGAACGTTTCATGATGATAGCACTTTCCTAAGGGGGTCAAACCATGTCCCAAAGGTCACCGGATCTGGTGTCAATTTAAAGAAGTAGTCCAGTTACACATTTGTGGGCTTATAACTTGGCTTCTGAATGTCCTAGAGAGATCAGGTTTGTTTTAGTGTACTCCAATCAACAGCCCCTACAACCACAAAAAGGAATGGAGTCATTAGCACTTATGGTTTGTAAATGGCACCCAGAATTATGTTGCACGAAGCACAATTTCACATCATTCTGGGTCCATTTGTGTGAAAACAAGGACCATTCAGGCTGAAACGTTACAGGAAGGTAGAATCTATTGAGTTGTAAGTGATCTGAACGTTTCATGATGATAGCACTTTCCTAAGGGGGTCAAACCATGTCCCAAAGGTCACCTGATCTGGTGTCAATTTAAAGAAGTAGTCCAGTTACACATTTGTGGGCTTATAACTTGGCTTCTGAATGTCCTAGAGAGATCAGGTTTAATTTAGTGTACTCCAATCAACAGTCCCTACAACCACAAAAAGGAATGGAGTCATTAGCACTTATGGTTTGTAAATGGCACCCAGAATTATGTTGCACGAAGCACAATTTCACATCATTCTGGGTCCATTTGTGTGAAAACAAGGTCCAATCAGGCTGAACCGTTACAGGAAGGTAGAATCTATTGAGTTGTAAGTGATCTGAACGTTTCATGATGATAGCACTTTCCTAAGGGGGTCAAACCATGTCACAAATGTCACTGGATCTGGTGTCAATTTAAAGAAGTAGTCCAGTTACACATTTGTGGGCTTATAACTTGGCTTCTGAATGTCCTAGAGAGATCAGGTTTGTTTTAGTGTACTCCAATAAACATCCCCTACAACCTCAAAAAGGAATGGAGTCATTAGCACTTATGGTTTTTAAATGGCACCCAGAATTATGCTGCTTTAAGCACAATTTCACATCATTCTGGGTTCATTTGTGTGAAAACAAGGTCCAATCAGGCTGAAACGTTACAGGAAGGTAGAATCTACTGAGTTGTAAGTCATCTGAACGTTTCATGATGATAGCACTTTCCTAAGGGGGTCAAACCATGTCCCAAAGGTCACCGGATCTGGTGTCAATTTAAAGAAGTAGTCCAGTTACACATTTGTGGGCTTATAACTTGGCTTCTGAATGTCCTAGAGAGATCAGGTTTGTTTTAGTGTACTCCAATCAACAGCCCCTACAACCACAAAAAGATATGGAGTCATTAGCACTTATGGTTTGTAAATGGAACCCAGAATTATGTTGCACGAAGCACAATTTCACATCATTCTGGGTCCATTTGTGTGAAAACAAGGTCCAATCAGGCTGAAACGTTACAGGAAGGTAGAATCTATTGAGTTGTAAGTGATCTGAACGTTTCATGATGATAGCACTTTCCTAAGGGGGTCAAACCATGTCCCAAAGGTCACCGGATCTGGTGTCAATTTAAAGAAGTAGTCCAGTTACACATTTGTGGGCTTATAACTTGGCTTCTGAATGTCCTAGAGAGATCAGGTTTGTTTTAGTGTACTCCAATCAACAGCCCCTACAACCACAAAAAGGAATGGAGTCATTAGCACTTATGGTTTGTAAATGGCACCCAGAATTATGTTGCACGAAGCACAATTTCACATCATTCTGGGTCCATTTGTGTGAAAACAAGGACCAATCAGGCTGAAACGTTACAGGAAGGTAGAATCTATTGAGTTGTAAGTGATCTGAACGTTTCATGATGATAGCACTTTCCTAAGGGGGTCAAACCATGTCCCAAAGGTCACCTGATCTGGTGTCAATTTAAAGAAGTAGTCCAGTTACACATTTGTGGGCTTATAACTTGGCTTCTGAATGTCCTAGAGAGATCAGGTTTAATTTAGTGTACTCCAATCAACAGCCCCTACAACCACAAAAAGGAATGGAGTCATTAGCACTTATGGTTTGTAAATGGCACCCAGAATTATGTTGCACGAAGCACAATTTCACATCATTCTGGGTCCATTTGTGTGAAAACAAGGTCCAATCAGGCTGAACCGTTACAGGAAGGTAGAATCTATTGAGTTGTAAGTGATCTGAACGTTTCATGATGATAGCACTTTCCTAAGGGGGTCAAACCATGTCACAAATGTCACTGGATCTGGTGTCAATTTAAAGAAGTAGTCCAGTTACACATTTGTGGGCTTATAACTTGGCTTCTGAATGTCCTAGAGAGATCAGGTTTGTTTTAGTGTACTCCAATCATCATCCCCTACAACCTCAAAAAGGAATGGAGTCATTAGCACTTATGGTTTTTAAATGGCACCCAGAATTATGCTGCTTTAAGCACAATTTCACATCATTCTGGGTTCATTTGTGTGAAAACAAGGTCCAATCAGGCTGAAACGTTACAGGAAGGTAGAATCTATTGAGTTGTAAGTCATCTGAACGTTTCATGATGATAGCACTTTCCTAAGGGGGTCAAACCATGTCCCAAAGGTCACCGGATCTGGTGTCAATTTAAAGAAGTAGTCCAGTTACACATTTGTGGGCTTATAACTTGGCTTCTGAATGTCCTAGAGAGATTAGGTTTTTTTAATGTACTCCAACCAACAGCCCCTACAACCACAAAAAGGAATGGAGTCATTAGCACTTATGGTTTGTAAATGGCACCCAGAATTATGTTGCACGAAGCACAATTTCACATCATTCTGGGTCCATTTGTGTGAAAACAAGGTCCAATCAGGCTGAAACGTTACAAGATGGTAGAATCTATTGAGTTGTAAGTGATCTGAACGTTTCATGATGATTGCACATTCCTATAGGGGGTCAAACCATGTCCCAAAGGTCACCGGATCTGTTGTCAATTTAAAGAAGTAGTCCAGTTACACATTTGTGGGCTTATAACTTGGCTTCTGAATGTCCTAGAGAGATCAGGTTTGTTTTAGTGTAATCCAATCAACAGCCCCTACAACCACAAAAAGGAATGGAGTCATTAGCACTTATGGTTTGTAAATGGCACCCAGAAATATGTTGCACGAAGCACAATTTCACATCATTCTGGGTCCATTTGTGTGAAAACAAGGTCCAATCAGGCTGAAACGTTACAGGAAGGTAGAATCTATTGAGTTGTAAGTGATCTGAACGTTTCATGATGATAGCACTTTCCTAAGGGGGTCAAAACATGTCCCAAAGGTCACCGGATCTGTTGTCAATTTAAAGAAGTAGTCCAGTTACACATTTGTGGGCTTATAACTTGGCCTCTGAATGTCCTAGAGAGATCAGGTTTGTTTTAGTGTACTCCAATCAACATCACCTACAACCTGATAAAGGAATGGAGTCATTCACACTTATGGTTTGTAAATGGCACCCAGAATTATGTTGCACAAAGCACAATTTCACATCATTCTGGGTCCATTTGTGTGAAAACAAGGTCCAGTCAGGCTGAAACGTTACAAGAAGGTAGAATCTATTGAGTTGTAAGTGATCTGAACGTTTCATGATGATCGCACATTTCTATCGCGGGTCAAACCATGTCCCAAAGGTCACCGGATCTGGTGTCAATTTAAAGAAGTAGTCCAGTTACACATTTGTGGGCTTATAACTTGGCTTCTGAATGTCCTAGAGAGATCAGGTTTGTTTTAGTGTACTCCAATCAACAGCCCCTACAACCTCAAAAAGGAATGGAGTCATTAGCACTTATGGTTTTTAAATGGCACCCAGAATTATGTTGCACGAAGCACAATTTCACATCATTCTGGGTCCATTTGTGTGAAAACAAGGTGCAATCAGGCTGAAACATTACAGGAAGGTAGAATCTATTGAGTTGTAAGTGATCTGAACGTTTCATGATGATAGCACTTTCCTAAGGGGGTCAAATCATGTCCCAAAGGTCAACGGATCTGTTGTCAATTTAAAGAAGTAGTCCAGTTACACATTTGTGGGCTTATAACTTGGCTTCTGAATGTCCTAGGGAGATCAGGTTTGTTTTAGTGTACTCCAATCAACAGCCCCTACAACCACAAAAAGGAATGGAGTCATTAGCACTTATGGTTTTTAAATGGCACCCAGAATGATGTTGCACGAAGCACAATTTCACATCATTCTGGGTCCATTTGTGTGAAAACAAGGTCCAATCAGGCTGAAACATTACAGGAAGGTAGAATCTATTGAGTTGTAAGTGATCTGAACGTTTCATGATGATAGCCCTTTCCTAAGGGGGTCAAACCATGTCCCAAAGGTCACCTGATCTGGTGTCAATTTAAAGAAGTAGTCCAGTTACACATTTGTGGGCTTATAACTTGGCTTCTGAATGTCCTAGAGAGATCAGGTTTGTTTTAGTGTACTCCAATCAACAGCCCCTACAAAAAAAGGAATGGAGTCATTAGCACTTATGGCTTGTAAATGGCACCCAGAATTATGTTGCACGAAGCACAATTTCACATCATTCTGGGTCCATTTGTGTGAAAACAAGGTCCAATCAGGCTGAAACGTTACAGGAAGGTAGACTCTATTGAGTTGTAAGTGATCTGAACGTTTCATGATGATAGTACTTTCCTAAGGGGGTCAAACCATGTCCCAAAGGTCACCGGATATGTTGTCAATTTAAAGAAGTAGTCCAGTTACACATTTGTGGGATTATAACTTGGCTTCTGAATGTCCTAGAGAGATCAGGTTTGTTTTAGTGTACTCCAATCAACAGCCCCTACAACCACAAAAAGGAATGGAGTCATTAGCACTTATGGTTTGTAAATGGCACCCAGAATTATGTTGCACGAAGCACAATTTCACATCATTCTGGGACCATTTGTGTGAAAACAAGGTCCAATCAGGCTGAAACGTTACAGGAAGGTAGAATCGATTGAGTTGTAAGTGATCTGAACGTTTCATGATGATAGTACTTTCCTAAGGGGGTCAAACCATGTCCCAAAGGTCACCGGATCTGTTGTCAATTTAAAGAAGTAGTCCAGTTACACATTTGTGGGCTTATAACTTGGCTTCTGAATGTCCTAGAGAGATCAGGTTTGTTTTAGTGTACTCCAATCAACATCCCCTACAACCTGAAAAAGGAATGGAGTCATTAGCACTTATGGTTTGTAAATGGCACCCAGAATTATGTTGCACAAAGCACAATTTCACATCATTCTGGGTCCATTTGTGTGAAAACAAGGTCCAATCAGGCTGAAACGCTACAGGAAGGTAGAATCTATTGAGTTGTAAGTGATCTGAACGTTTCATGATGATAGCACTTTCCTAATTGGGTCAAACCATGTCCCAAAGGTCACCGGATCCGGTGTCAATTTAAAGAAGTAGTCCAGTTACACATTTGTGGGCTTATAACTTGGCTTCTGAATGTCCTAGAGAGATCAGGTTTGTTTTAGTGTACTCCAATCAACAGCCCCTACAACCACAAAAAGGAATGGAGTCATTAGCACTTATGGTTTGTAAATGGCACCCAGAATTATGTTGCACGAAGTACAATTTCACATCATTCTGGGTCCATTTGTGTGAAAACAAGGTCCAATCAGGCTGAACCGTTACAGGAAGGTAGAATCTATTGAGTTGTAAGTGATCTGAACGTTTCATGATGATAGCACTTTCCTAAGGGGGTCAAACCATGTCACAAATGTCACTGGATCTGGTGTCAATTTAAAGAAGTAGTCCAGTTACACATTTGTGGGCTTATAACTTGGCTTCTGAATGTCCTAGAGAGATCAGGTTTGTTTTAGTGTACTCCAATCAACATCCCCTACAACCTCAAAAAGGAATGGAGTCATTAGCACTTATGGTTTTTAAATGGCACCCAGAATTATGCTGCTTTAAGCACAATTTCACATCATTCTGGGTTCATTTGTGTGAAAACAAGGTCCAATCAGGCTGAAACGTTACAGGAAGGTAGAATCTATTGAGTTGTAAGTCATCTGAACGTTTCATGATGATAGCACTTTCCTAAGGGGGTCAAACCATGTCCCAAAGGTCACCGGATCTGGTGTCAATTTAAAGAAGTAGTCCAGTTACACATTTGTGGGCTTATAACTTGGCTTCTGAATGTCCTAGAGAGATTAGGTTTGTTTTAATGTACTCCAACCAACAGCCCCTACAACCACAAAAAGGAATGGAGTCATTAGCACTTAAGGTTTGTAAATGGCACCCAGAATTATGTTGCACGAAGCACAATTTCACATCATTCTGGGTCCATTTGTGTGAAAACAAGGTCCAATCAGGCTGAAACGTTACAAGATGGTAGAATCTATTGAGTTGTAAGTGATCTGAACGTTTCATGATGATCGCACATTCCTATAGGGGGTCAAACAATGTCCCAAAGGTCACCGGATCTGGTGTCAATTTAAAGAAGTAGTCCAGTTACACATTTGTGGGCTTATAACTTGGCTTCTGAATGTCCTAGAGAGATCAGGTTTGTTTTAGTGTACTCCAATCAACAGCCCCTACAAAAAAAGGAATGGAGTCATTAGCACTTATGGCTTGTAAATGGCACCCAGAATTATGTTGCACGAAGCACAATTTCACATCATTCTGGGTCCATTTGTGTTAAAACAAGGTCCAATCAGGCTGAAACGCTACAGGAAGGTAGAATATATTGAGTTGTAAGTGATCTGAACGTTTCATGATGATAGCACTTTCCTAAGGGGGTCAAACCATGTCCCAAAGGTCACCGGATCTGGTGTCAATTTAAAGAAGTAGTCCAGTTACACATTTGTGGGCTTATAACTTGGCTTCTGAATGTCCTAGAGAGATCAGGTTTGTTTTAGTGTAATCCAATCAACAGCCCCTACAACCACAAAAAGGAATGGAGTCATTAGCACTTATGGTTTGTAAATGGCACCCAGAATTATGTTGCACGAAGCACAATTTCACATCATTCTGGGTCCATTTGTGTGAAAACAAGGTCCAATCAGGCTGAAACGTTACAGGAAGGTAGAATCTATTGAGTTGTAAGTGATCTGAACGTTTCATGATGATAGCACTTTCCTAAGGGGGTCAAAACATGTCCCAAAGGTCACCGGATCTGTTGTCAATTTAAAGAAGTAGTCCAGTTACACATTTGTGGGCTTATAACTTGGCCTCTGAATGTCCTAGAGAGATCAGGATTGTTTTAGTGTACTCCAATCAACATCACCTACAACCTGAAAAAGGAATGGAGTCATTCACACTTATGGTTTGTAAATGGCACCCAGAATTATGTTGCACAAAGCACAATTTCACATCATTCTGGGTCCATTTGTGTGAAAACAAGGTCCAGTCAGGCTGAAACGTTACAAGAAGGTAGAATCTATTGAGTTGTAAGTGATCTGAACGTTTCATGATGATCGCACATTTCTATCGCGGGTCAAACCATGTCCGAAAGGTCACCGGATCTGGTGTCAATTTAAAGAAGTAGTCCAGTTACACATTTGTGGGCTTATAACTTGGCTTCTGAATGTCCTAGAGAGATCAGGTTTGTTTTAGTGTACTCCAATCAACAGCCCCTACAACCTCAAAAAGGAATGGAGTCATTAGCACTTATGGTTTTTAAATGGCACCCAGAAATATGTTGCACAAAGCACAATTTCACATCATTCTGGGTTCATTTGTGTGAAAACAAGGTCCAATCAGGCTGAAACGTTACAGGAAGGTAGAATCTATTGAGTTGTAAGTGATCTGAACGTTTCAAGATGATCGCACATTCCTATAGGGGGTCAAACCATGTACCAAAGGTCACCGGGCCTGGTGTCACTTTAAAGAAGTAGTCCAGTACAACCTTTTGTGGGCTTATAACTTGGCTTCTGAATGTCCTAGAGAGGTTAGGTTTGTTTTAGTGTTCTCCAATCAACATCCCCTACAACCTCAAAAAGGAATGGAGTCATTAGCACTTATGGTTTTTAAATGGCACCCAGAATTATGTTGCACGAAGCACAATTTCACATCATTCTGGGTCCATTTGTGTGAAAACAAGGTGCAATCAGGCTGAAACATTACAGGAAGGTAGAATCTATTGAGTTGTAAGTGATCTGAATGTTTCATGATGATAGCACTTTCCTAAGGGGGTCAAATCATGTCCCAAATGTCAATGGATCTGTTGTCAATTTAAAGAAGTAGTCCAGTTACACATTTGTGGGCTTATAACTTGGCTTCTGAATGTCCTAGAGAGATCAGGTTTGTTTTAGTGTACTCCAATCAACAGCCCCTACAAAAAAAGGAATGGAGTCATTAGCACTTATGGCTTGTAAATGGCACCCAGAATTATGTTGCACAAAGCACAATTTCACATCATTCTGGGTCCATTTGTGTGAAAACAAGGTCCAATCAGGCTGAAACGTTACAGGAAGGTAGACTCTATTGAGTTGTAAGTGATCTGAACGTTTCATGATGATAGTACTTTCCTAAGGGGGTCAAACCATGTCCCAAAGGTCACCGGATCTGGTGTCAATTTAAAGAAGTAGTCCAGTTACACATTTGTGGGATTATAACTTGGCTTCTGAATGTCCTAGAGAGATCAGGTTTGTTTTAGTGTACTCCAATCAACAGCCCCTACAACCACAAAAAGGAATGGAGTCATTAGCACTTATGGTTTGTAAATGGCACCCAGAATTATGTTGCACGAAGCACAATTTCACATCATTCTGGGTCCATTTGTGTTAAAACAAGGTCCAATCAGGCTGAAACGCTACAGGAAGGTAGAATATATTGAGTTGTAAGTGATCTGAACGTTTCATGATGATAGCACTTTCCTAAGGGGGTCAAACCATGTCCCAAAGGTCACCGGATCTGGTGTCAATTTAAAGAAGTAGTCCAGTTACACATTTGTGGGCTTATAACTTGGCTTCTGAATGTCCTAGAGAGATCAGGTTTGTTTTAGTGTAATCCAATCAACAGCCCCTACAACCACAAAAAGGAATGGAGTCATTAGCACTTATGGTTTGTAAATGGCACCCAGAATTATGTTGCACGAAGCACAATTTCACATCATTCTGGGTCCATTTGTGTGAAAACAAGGTCCAATCAGGCTGAAACGTTACAGGAAGGTAGAATCTATTGAGTTGTAAGTGATCTGAACGTTTCATGATGATAGCACTTTCCTAAGGGGGTCAAAACATGTCCCAAAGGTCACCGGATCTGTTGTCAATTTAAAGAAGTAGTCCAGTTACACATTTGTGGGCTTATAACTTGGCCTCTGAATGTCCTAGAGAGATCAGGATTGTTTTAGTGTACTCCAATCAACATCACCTACAACCTGAAAAAGGAATGGAGTCATTCACACTTATGGTTTGTAAATGGCACCCAGAATTATGTTGCACAAAGCACAATTTCACATCATTCTGGGTCCATTTGTGTGAAAACAAGGTCCAGTCAGGCTGAAACGTTACAAGAAGGTAGAATCTATTGAGTTGTAAGTGATCTGAACGTTTCATGATGATCGCACATTTCTATCGCGGGTCAAACCATGTCCGAAAGGTCACCGGATCTGGTGTCAATTTAAAGAAGTAGTCCAGTTACACATTTGTGGGCTTATAACTTGGCTTCTGAATGTCCTAGAGAGATCAGGTTTGTTTTAGTGTACTCCAATCAACAGCCCCTACAACCTCAAAAAGGAATGGAGTCATTAGCACTTATGGTTTTTAAATGGCACCCAGAAATATGTTGCACAAAGCACAATTTCACATCATTCTGGGTTCATTTGTGTGAAAACAAGGTCCAATCAGGCTGAAACGTTACAGGAAGGTAGAATCTATTGAGTTGTAAGTGATCTGAACGTTTCAAGATGATCGCACATTCCTATAGGGGGTCAAACCATGTACCAAAGGTCACCGGGCCTGGTGTCACTTTAAAGAAGTAGTCCAGTACAACCTTTTGTGGGCTTATAACTTGGCTTCTGAATGTCCTAGAGAGGTTAGGTTTGTTTTAGTGTTCTCCAATCAACATCCCCTACAACCTCAAAAAGGAATGGAGTCATTAGCACTTATGGTTTTTAAATGGCACCCAGAATTATGTTGCACGAAGCACAATTTCACATCATTCTGGGTCCATTTGTGTGAAAACAAGGTGCAATCAGGCTGAAACATTACAGGAAGGTAGAATCTATTGAGTTGTAAGTGATCTGAATGTTTCATGATGATAGCACTTTCCTAAGGGGGTCAAATCATGTCCCAAATGTCAACGGATCTGTTGTCAATTTAAAGAAGTAGTCCAGTTACACATTTGTGGGCTTATAACTTGGCTTCTGAATGTCCTAGAGAGATCAGGTTTGTTTTAGTGTACTCCAATCAACAGCCCCTACAAAAAAAGGAATGGAGTCATTAGCACTTATGGCTTGTAAATGGCACCCAGAATTATGTTGCACAAAGCACAATTTCACATCATTCTGGGTCCATTTGTGTGAAAACAAGGTCCAATCAGGCTGAAACGTTACAGGAAGGTAGACTCTATTGAGTTGTAAGTGATCTGAACGTTTCATGATGATAGTACTTTCCTAAGGGGGTCAAACCATGTCCCAAAGGTCACCGGATATGTTGTCAATTTAAAGAAGTAGTCCAGTTACACATTTGTGGGATTATAACTTGGCTTCTGAATGTCCTAGAGAGATCAGGTTTGTTTTAGTGTACTCCAATCAACAGCCCCTACAACCACAAAAAGGAATGGAGTCATTAGCACTTATGGTTTGTAAATGGCACCCAGAATTATGTTGCACGAAGCACAATTTCACATCATTCTGGGACCATTTGTGTGAAAACAAGGTCCAATCAGGCTGAAACGTTACAGGAAGGTAGAATCTATTGAGTTGTAAGTGATCTGAACGTTTCTTGATGATAGTACTTTCCTAAGGGGGTCAAACCATGTCCCAAAGGTCACCGGATCTGTTGTCAATTTAAAGTAGTAGTCCAGTTACACATTTGTGGGCTTATAACTTGGCTTCTGAATGTCCTAGAGAGATCAGGTTTGTTTTAGTGTACTCCAATCAACATCCCCTACAACCTGAAAAAGGAATGGAGTCATTCGCACTTATGGTTTGTAAATGGCACCCAGAATTATGTTGCACAAAGCACAATTTCACATCATTCTGGGTCCATTTGTGTGAAAACAAGGTCCAATCAGGCTGAAACGCTACAGGAAGGTAGAATCTATTGAGTTTTAAGTGATCTGAACGTTTCATGATGATAGCACTTTCCTAAGGGGGTCAAACCATGTCCCAAAGGTCACCGGATCCGGTGTCAATTTAAAGAAGTAGTCCAGTTACACATTTGTGGGCACATAACTTGGCTTCTGAATGTCCTAGAGAGATCAGGTTTGTTTTAGTGTACTCCAATCAACAGCCCCTACAACCACAAAAAGGAATGGAGTCATTAGCACTTATGGTTTGTAAATGGCACCCAGAATTATGTTGCACGAAGTACAATTTCACATCATTCTGGGTCCATTTGTGTGAAAACAAGGTCCAATCAGGCTGAAACGTTACAAGAAGGTAGAATCTATTGAGTTGTAAGTGATCTGAACGTTTCATGATGATCGCACATTTCTATAGGGGGTCAAACCATGTCCCAAAGGTCACCGGATCTGGTGTCAATTTAAAGAAGTAGTCCAGTTACACATTTGTGGGCTTATAACTTGGCTTCTGAATGTCCTAGAGAGATCAGGTTTGTTTTAGTGTACTCCAATCAACAGCCCCTACAAAAAAAGGAATGGAGTCATTAGCACTTATGGTTTGTAAATGGCACCCAGAATTATGTTGCACGAAGCACAATTTCACATCATTCTGGGTCCATTTGTGTGAAAACAAGGTCCAATCAGGCTGAAACGCTACAGGAAGGTAGAATCTATTGAGTTGTAAGTGATCTAAACGTTTCATGATGATAGCACTTTCCTAAGGGGGTCAAACCATGTCCCAAAGGTCACCGGATCTGGTGTCAATTTAAAGAAGTAGTCAAGTTACACATTTGTGGGCTTATAACTTGGCTTCTGAATGTCCTAGAGAGATCAGGTTTGTTTTAGTGTACTCCAATCAACAGCCCCTACAACCACAAAAAGGAATGGAGTCATTAGCACTTATGGTTTGTAAATGGCACCCAGAATTATGTTGCACGAAGCACAATTTCACATCATTCTGGGTCCATTTGTGTGAAAACAAGGTCCAATCAGGCTGAAACGTTACAGGAAGGAAGAATCTATTGAGTTGTAAGTGATCTGAACGTTTCATGATGATAGTACTTTCCTAAGGGGGTCAAACCATGTCCCAAAGGTCACCGGATCTGTTGTCAATTTAAAGAAGTAGTCCAGTTACACATTTGTGGGCTTATAACTTGGCTTCTGAATGTCCTAGAGAGATCAGGTTTGTTTTAGTGTACTCCAATCAACATCCCCTACAACCTGAAAAAGGAATGGAGTTATTCGCACTTATGGTTTGTAAATGGCACCCAGAATTATGTTGCACAAAGCACAATTTCACATCATTCTGGGTCCATTTGTGTGAAAACAAGGTCCAATCAGGCTGAAACGCTACAGGAAGGTAGAATCTATTGAGTTGTAAGTGATCTGAATGTTTCATGATGATAGCACTTTCCTAATTGGG
The DNA here is from genome assembly GCF_043380555.1 of Nothobranchius furzeri. Lineage (NCBI taxonomy): Eukaryota > Metazoa > Chordata > Actinopteri > Cyprinodontiformes > Nothobranchiidae > Nothobranchius > Nothobranchius furzeri. The sequence continues at coordinate 1,566,622 of NW_027223038.1, forward strand.
TCAAACCATGTCCCAAAGGTCACCGGATCTAGTGTCAATTTAAAGAAGTAGTCCAGTTACACATTTGTGGGCTTATAACTTGGCTTCTGAATGTCCTAGAGAGATCAGGTTTGTTTTAGTGTACTCCAATCAACAGCCCCTACAACCACAAAAAGGAATGGAGTCATTAGCACTTATGGTTTGTAAATGGCACCCAGAATTATGTTGCACGAAGCACAATTTCACATCATTCTGGGTCCATTTGTGTGAAAACAAGGTCCAATCAGGCTGAAGTATTACAGGAAGGTAGAATCTATTGAGTTGTAAGTGATCTGAACGTTTCATGATGATCGCACATTTCTATAGGGGGTCAAACCATGTCCCAAAGGTCACCGGATCTGGTGTCAATTTAAAGAAGTAGTCCAGTTACACATTTGTGGGCTTATAACTTGGCTTCTGAATGTCCTAGAGAGATCAGGTTTGTTTTAGTGTACTCCAATCAACAGCCCCTACAAACTCTAAAAGGAATGGAGTCATTAGCACTTATGGTTTGTAAATGGCACCCAGAATTATGTTGCACGAAGCACAATTTCACATCATTCTGGGTCCATTTGTAAGAAAACAAGGTCCAATCAGGCTGAAGTATTACAGGAAGGTAGAATCTATTGAGTTGTAAGTGATCTGAACGTTTCATGATGATAGCACTTTCCTAAGGGGGTCAAACCATGTCCCAAAGGTCACCGGATCTGGTGTCAATTTAAAGAAGTAGTCCAGTTACACATTTGTGGGCTTATAACTTGGCTTCTGAATGTCCTAGAGAGATCAGGTTTGTTTTAGTGTACTCCAATCAACAGCCCCTACAACCACAAAAAGGAATGGAGTCATTAGCACTTATGGTTTGTAAATGGCACCCAGAATTATGTTGCACGAAGCACAATTTCACATCATTCTGGGTCCATTTGTGTGAAAACAAGGTCCAATCAGGCTGAAACGCCTTAGGAAGGTAGAATCTATTGAGTTGTAAGTGATCTGAACGTTTCATGATGATAGCACTTTCCTAAGGGGGTCAAACCATGTCCCAAATGTCACCGGATCTGGTGTCAATTTAAAGAAGTAGTCCAGTTACACATTTGTGGGCTTATAACTTGGCTTCTGAATGTCCTAGAGAGATCAGGTTTGTTTTAATGTACTCCAACCAACAGCCCCTACAACCACAAAAAGGAATGGAGTCATTAGCACTTATGGTTTGTAAATGGCACCCAGAATTATGTTGCACGAAGCACAATTTCACATCATTCTGGGTCCATTTGTGTGAAAACAAGGTCCAATCAGGCTGAAACGTTACAAGAAGGTAGAATCTATTGAGTTGTAAGTGATCTGAACGTTTCATGATGATCGCACATTTCTATAGGGGGTCAAACCATGTCCCAAAGGTCACCGGATCTGGTGTCAATTTAAAGAAGTAGTCCAGTTACACATTTGTGGGCTTATAACTTGGCTTCTGAATGTCCTAGAGAGATCAGGTTTGTTTTAGTGTACTCCAATTAACAGCCCCTACAAAAAAAGGAATGGAGTCATTAGCACTTATGGTTTGTAAATGGCACCCAGAATTATGTTGCACGAAGCACAATTTCACATCATTCTGGGTCCATTTGTGTGAAAACAAGGTCCAATCAGGCTGAAACGCTACAGGAAGGTAGAATCTATTGAGTTGTAAGTGATCTAAACGTTTCATGATGATAGCACTTTCCTAAGGGGGTCAAACCATGTCCCAAAGGTCACCGGATCTGGTGTCAATTTAAAGAAGTAGTCCAGTTACACATTTGTAGGCTTATAACTTGGCTTCTGAATGTCCTAGAGAGATCAGGTTTGTTTTAGTGTACTCCAATCAACAGCCCCTACAACCACAAAAATGAATGGAGTCATTAGCACTTATGGTTTGTAAATGGCACCCAGAATTATGTTGCACGAAGCACAATTTCACATCATTCTGGGTCCATTTGTGTGAAAACAAGGTCCAATCAGGCTGAAACATTAGAGGAAGGAAGAATCTATTGAGTTGTAAGTGATCTGAACGTTTCATGATGATAGTACTTTCCTAAGGGGGTCAACCCATGTCCCAAAGGTCACCGGATCTGTTGTCAATTTAAAGAAGTAGTCCAGTTACACATTTGTGGGCTTATAACTTGGCTTCTGAATGTCCTAGAGAGATCAGGTTTAATTTAGTGTACTCCAATCAACAGCCCCTACAACCTGAAAGAAGAATGGAGTCATTCGCACTTATGGTTTGTAAATGGCACCCAGAATTATGTTGCACAAAGCACAATTTCACATCATTCTGGGTCCATTTGTGTGAAAACAAGGTCCAATCAGGTTGAAACGCTACAGAAAGGTAGAATCTATTGAGTTGTAAGTGATCTGAACGTTTCATGATGATAGCACTTTCCTAAGGGGGTCAAACCATGTCCCAAAGGTCACCGGATCTGGTGTCAATTTAAAGAAGTAGTCCAGTTACACATTTGTGGGCTTATAACTTGGCTTCTGAATGTCCTAGAGAGATCAGGTTTGTTTTAGTGTACTCCAATCAACAGCCCCTACAACCACAAAAAGGAATGGAGTCATTAGCACTTATGGTTTGTAAATGGCACCCAGAATTATGTTGCACGAAGCACAATTTCACATCATTCTGGGTCCATTTGTGTGAAAACAAGGTCCAATCAGGCTGAAACGCTACAGGAAGGTAGAATCTATTGAGTTGTAAGTGATCTAAACGTTTCATGATGATAGCACTTTCCTAAGGGGGTCAAACCATGTCCCAAAGGTCACCGGATCTGGTGTCAATTTAAAGAAGTAGTCAAGTTACACATTTGTGGGCTTATAACTTGGCTTCTGAATGTCCTAGAGAGATCAGGTTTGTTTTAGTGTACTCCAATCAACAGCCCCTACAACCACAAAAAGGAATGGAGTCATTAGCACTTATGGTTTGTAAATGGCACCCAGAATTATGTTGCACGAAGCACAATTTCACATCATTCTGGGTCCATTTGTGTGAAAACAAGGTCCAATCAGGCTGAAACGTTACAGGAAGGAAGAATCTATTGAGTTGTAAGTGATCTGAACGTTTCATGATGATAGTACTTTCCTAAGGGGGTCAAACCATGTCCCAAAGGTCACCGGATCTGTTGTCAATTTAAAGAAGTAGTCCAGTTACACATTTGTGGGCTTATAACTTGGCTTCTGAATGTCCTAGAGAGATCAGGTTTGTTTTAGTGTACTCCAATCAACATCCCCTACAACCTGAAAAAGGAATGGAGTTATTCGCACTTATGGTTTGTAAATGGCACCCAGAATTATGTTGCACAAAGCACAATTTCACATCATTCTGGGTCCATTTGTGTGAAAACAAGGTCCAATCAGTCTGAAACGCTACAGGAAGGTAGAATCTATTGAGTTGTAAGTGATCTGAATGTTTCATGATGATAGCACTTTCCTAATTGGGTCAAACCATGTCCCAAAGGTCACCGGATCTAGTGTCAATTTAAAGAAGTAGTCCAGTTACACATTTGTGGGCTTATAACTTGGCTTCTGAATGTCCTAGAGAGATCAGGTTTGTTTTAGTGTACTCCAATCAACAGCCCCTACAACCACAAAAAGGAATGGAGTCATTAGCACTTATGGTTTGTAAATGGCACCCAGAATTATGTTGCACGAAGCACAATTTCACATCATTCTGGGTCCATTTGTGTGAAAACAAGGTCCAATCAGGCTGAAGTATTACAGGAAGGTAGAATCTATTGAGTTGTAAGTGATCTGAACGTTTCATGATGATCGCACATTTCTATAGGGGGTCAAACCATGTCCCAAAGGTCACCGGATCTGGTGTCAATTTAAAGAAGTAGTCCAGTTACACATTTGTGGGCTTATAACTTGGCTTCTGAATGTCCTAGAGAGATCAGGTTTGTTTTAGTGTACTCCAATCAACAGCCCCTACAAACTCTAAAAGGAATGGAGTCATTAGCACTTATGGTTTGTAAATGGCACCCAGAATTATGTTGCACGAAGCACAATTTCACATCATTCTGGGTCCATTTGTGTGAAAACAAGGTCCAATCAGGCTGAAGTATTACAGGAAGGTAGAATCTATTGAGTTGTAAGTGATCTGAACGTTTCATGATGATAGCACTTTCCTAAGGGGGTCAAACCATGTCCCAAAGGTCACCGGATCTGGTGTCAATTTAAAGAAGTAGTCCAGTTACACATTTGTGGGCTTATAACTTGGCTTCTGAATGTCCTAGAGAGATCAGGTTTGTTTTAGTGTACTCCAATCAACAGCCCCTACAACCACAAAAAGGAATGGAGTCATTAGCACTTATGGTTTGTAAATGGCACCCAGAATTATGTTGCACGAAGCACAATTTCACATCATTCTGGGTCCATTTGTGTGAAAACAAGGTCCAATCAGGCTGAAACGCCTTAGGAAGGTAGAATCTATTGAGTTGTAAGTGATCTGAACGTTTCATGATGATAGCACTTTCCTAAGGGGGTCAAACCATGTCCCAAATGTCACCAGATCTGGTGTCAATTTAAAGAAGTAGTCCAGTTACACATTTGTGGGCTTATAACTTGGCTTCTGAATGTCCTAGAGAGATCAGGTTTGTTTTAATGTACTCCAACCAACAGCCCCTACAACCACAAAAAGGAATGGAGTCATTAGCACTTATGGTTTGTAAATGGCACCCAGAATTATGTTGCACGAAGCACAATTTCACATCATTCTGGGTCCATTTGTGTGAAAACAAGGTCCAATCAGGCTGAAACGTTACAAGAAGGTAGAATCTATTGAGTTGTAAGTGATCTGAACGTTTCATGATGATCGCACATTTCTATAGGGGGTCAAACCATGTCCCAAAGGTCACCGGATCTGGTGTCAATTTAAAGAAGTAGTCCAGTTACACATTTGTGGGCTTATAACTTGGCTTCTGAATGTCCTAGAGAGATCAGGTTTGTTTTAGTGTACTCCAATTAACAGCCCCTACAAAAAAAGGAATGGAGTCATTAGCACTTATGGTTTGTAAATGGCACCCAGAATTATGTTGCACGAAGCACAATTTCACATCATTCTGGGTCCATTTGTGTGAAAACAAGGTCCAATCAGGCTGAAACGCTACAGGAAGGTAGAATCTATTGAGTTGTAAGTGATCTAAACGTTTCATGATGATAGCACTTTCCTAAGGGGGTCAAACCATGTCCCAAAGGTCACCGGATCTGGTGTCAATTTAAAGAAGTAGTCCAGTTACACATTTGTAGGCTTATAACTTGGCTTCTGAATGTCCTAGAGAGATCAGGTTTGTTTTAGTGTACTCCAATCAACAGCCCCTACAACCACAAAAAGGAATGGAGTCATTAGCACTTATGGTTTGTAAATGGCACCCAGAATTATGTTGCACGAAGCACAATTTCACATCATTCTGGGTCCATTTGTGTGAAAACAAGGTCCAATCAGGCTGAAACGTTAGAGGAAGGAAGAATCTATTGAGTTGTAAGTGATCTGAACGTTTCATGATGATAGTACTTTCCTAAGGGGGTCAACCCATGTCCCAAAGGTCACCTGATCTGTTGTCAATTTAAAGAAGTAGTCCAGTTACACATTTGTGGGCTTATAACTTGGCTTCTGAATGTCCTAGAGAGATCAGGTTTGTTTTAGTGTACTCCAATCAACATCCCCTACAACCTGAAAAAGGAATGGAGTTATTCGCACTTATGGTTTGTAAATGGCACCCAGAACTATGTTGCACAAAGCACAATTTCACATCATTCTGGGTCCATTTGTGTGAAAACAAGGTCCAATCAGGCTGAAACGCTACAGGAAGGTAGAATCTATTGAGTTGTAAGTGATCTGAACGTTTCATGATGATAGCACTTTCCTAATTGGGTCAAACCATGTCCCAAAGGTCACCTGATCTAGTGTCAATTTAAAGAAGTAGTCCAGTTAAACATTTGTGGGCTTATAACTTGGCTTCTGAATGTCCTAGAGAGATCAGGTTTGTTTTAGTGTACTCCAATCAACAGCCCCTACAACCCCAAAAAGGAATGGAGTCATTAGCACTTATGGTTTATAAATGGCACCCAGAATTATGTTGCACGAAGCACAATTTCACATCATTCTGGGTCCATTTGTGTGAAAACAAGGTCCAATCAGGCTGAAGTATTACAGGAAGGTAGAATCTATTGAGTTGTAAGTGATCTGAACGTTTCATGATGATAGCACTTTCCTAAGGGGGTCAAACCATGTCCCAAAGGTCACCTGATCTGGTGTCAATTTAAAGAAGTAGTCCAGTTACACATTTGTGGTCTTATAACTTGGCTTCTGAATGTCCTAGAGAGATCAGGTTTGTTTTAATGTACTCCAACCAACAGCCCCTACAACCACAAAAAGGAATGGAGTCATTAGCACTTATGGTTTGTAAATGGCACCCAGAATTATGTTGCACGAAGCACAATTTCACATCATTCTGGGTCCATTTGTGTGAAAACAAGGTCCAATCAGGCTGAAACGTTACAAGAAGGTAGAATCTATTGAGTTGTAAGTGATCTGAACGTTTCATGATGATCGCACATTTCTATAGGGGGTCAAACCATGTCCCAAAGGTCACCGGATCTGGTGTCAATTTAAAGAAGTAGTCCAGTTACACATTTGTGGGCTTATAACTTGGCTTCTGAATGTCCTAGAGAGATCAGGTTTGTTTTAGTGTACTCCAATCAACAGCCCCTACAAAAAAAGGAATGGAGTCATTAGCACTTATGGTTTGTAAATGGCACCCAGAATTATGTTGCACGAAGCACAATTTCACATCATTCTGGGTCCATTTGTGTGAAAACAAGGTCCAATCAGGCTGAAACGCTACAGGAAGGTAGAATCTATTGAGTTGTAAGTGATCTAAACGTTTCATGATGATAGCACTTTCCTAAGGGGGTCAAACCATGTCCCAAAGGTCAACGGATCTGGTGTCAATTTAAAGAAGTAGTCCAGTTACACATTTGTGGGCTTATAACTTGGCTTCTGAATGTCCTAGAGAGATCAGGTTTGTTTTAGTGTACTCCAATCAACAGCCCCTACAACCACAAAAAGGAATGGAGTCATTAGCACTTATGGTTTGTAAATGGCACCCAGAATTATGTTGCACGAAGCACAATTTCACATCATTCTGGGTCCATTTGTGTGAAAACAAGGTCCAATCAGGCTGAAACGTTACAGGAAGGTAGAATCTATTGAGTTGTAAGTGATCTGAACGTTTCATGATGATAGCACTTTCCTAAGGGGGTCAAACCATGTCCCAAAGGTCACCTGATCTGGTGTCAATTTAAAGAAGTAGTCCAGTTACACATTTGTGGGCTTATAACTTGGCTTCTGAATGTCCTAGAGAGATCAGGTTTAATTTAGTGTACTCCAATCAACAGCCCCTACAACCACAAAAAGGAATGGAGTCATTAGCACGTATGGTTTGTAAATGGCACCCAGAATTATGTTGCACGAAGCACAATTTCACATCATTCTGGGTCCATTTGTGTGAAAACAAGGTCCAATCAGGCTGAACCGTTACAGGAAGGTAGAATCTATTGAGTTGTAAGTGATCTGAACGTGTCATGATGATAGCACTTTCCTAAGGGGGTCAAACCATGTCACAAATGTCACTGGATCTGGTGTCAATTTAAAGAAGTAGTCCAGTTACACATTTGTGGGCTTATAACTTGGCTTCTGAATGTCCTAGAAAGATCAGGTTTGTTTTAGTGTACTCCAATCAACATCCCCTACAACCTCAAAAAGGAATGGAGTCATTAGCACTTATGGTTTTTAAATGGCACCCAGAATTATGCTGCTTTAAGCACAATTTCACATCATTCTGGGTTCATTTGTGTGAAAACAAGGTCCAATCAGGCTGAAACGTTACAGGAAGGTAGAATCTATTGAGTTGTAAGTCATCTGAACGTTTCATGATGATAGCACTTTCCTAAGGGGGTCAAACCATGTCCCAAAGGTCACCGGATCTGGTGTCAATTTAAAGAAGTAGTCCAGTTACACATTTGTGGGCTTATAACTTGGCTTCTGAATGTCCTAGAGAGATTAGGTTTGTTTTAATGTACTCCAACCAACAGCCCCTACAACCACAAAAAGGAATGGAGTCATTAGCACTTATGGTTTGTAAATGGCACCCAGAATTATGTTGCACGAAGCACAATTTCACATCATTCTGGGTCCATTTGTGTGAAAACAAGGTCCAATCAGGCTGAAACGTTACAAGATGGTAGAATCTATTGAGTTGTAAGTGATCTGAACGTTTCATGATGATCGCACATTCCTATAGGGGGTCAAACCATGTCCCAAAGGTCACCGGATCTGGTGTCAATTTAAAGAAGTAGTCCAGTTACACATTTGTGGGCTTATAACTTGGCTTCTGAATGTCCTAGAGAGATCAGGTTTGTTTTAGTGTACTCCAATCAACAGCCCCTACAACCTCAAAAAGGAATGGAGTCATTAGCACTTATGGTTTTTAAATGGCACCCAGAAATATGTTGCACAAAGCACAATTTCACATCATTCTGGGTTCATTTGTGTGAAAACAAGGTCCAATCAGGCTGAAACGTTACAGGAAGGTAGAATCTATTGAGTTGTAAGTGATCTGAACGTTTCAAGATGATCGCACATTCCTATAGGGGGTCAAACCATGTACCAAAGGTCACCGGGCCTGGTGTCACTTTAAAGAAGTAGTCCAGTACAACCTTTTGTGGGCTTATAACTTGGCTTCTGAATGTCCTAGAGAGGTTAGGTTTGTTTTAGTGTTCTCCAATCAACATCCCCTACAACCTCAAAAAGGAATGGAGTCATTAGCACTTATGGTTTTTAAATGGCACCCAGAATTATGTTGCACGAAGCACAATTTCACATCATTCTGGGTCCATTTGTGTGAAAACAAGGTGCAATCAGGCTGAAACATTACAGGAAGGTAGAATCTATTGAGTTGTAAGTGATCTGAACGTTTCATGATGATAGCACTTTCCTAAGGGGGTCAAATCATGTCCCAAAGGTCAACGGATCTGTTGTCAATTTAAAGAAGTAGTCCAGTTACACATTTGTGGGCTTATAACTTGGCTTCTGAATGTCCTAGAGAGATCAGGTTTGTTTTAGTGTACTCCAATCAACAGCCCCTACAACCACAAAAAGGAATGGAGTCATTAGCACTTATGGTTTTTAAATGGCACCCAGAATGATGTTGCACGAAGCACAATTTCACATCATTCTGGGTCCATTTGTGTGAAAACAAGGTCCAATCAGGCTGAAACATTACAGGAAGGTAGAATCTATTGAGTTGTAAGTGATCTGAACGTTTCATGATGATAGCCCTTTCCTAAGGGGGTCAAACCATGTCCCAAAGGTCACCTGATCTGGTGTCAATTTAAAGAAGTAGTCCAGTTACACATTTGTGGGCTTATAACTTGGCTTCTGAATGTCCTAGAAAGATCAGGTTTAATTTAGTGTACTCCAATCAACAGCCCCTACAACCTGAAAAAAGAATGGAGTCATTCGCACTTATGGTTTGTAAATGGCACCCAGAATTATGTTGCACAAAGCACAATTTCACATCATTCTGGGTCCATTTGTGTGAAAACAAGGTCCAATCAGGCTGAAACGCTACAGGAAGGTAGAATCTATTGAGTTGTAAGTGATCTGAACGTTTCATGATGATAGCACTTTCCTAAGGGGGTCAAACCATGTCCCAAAGGTCACCGGATCTGGTGTCACTTTAAAGAAGTAGTCCAGTTACACATTTGTGGGCTTATAACTTGGCTTCTGAATGTCCTAGAGAGATTAGGTTTGTTTTAATGTACTCCAACCAACAGCCCCTACAACCACAAAAAGGAATGGAGTCATTAGCACTTATGGTTTGTAAATGGCACCCAGAATTATGTTGCACGAAGCACAATTTCACATCATTCTGGGTCCATTTGTGTGAAAACAAGGTCCAATCAGGCTGAAACGTTACAAGATGGTAGAATCTATTGAGTTGTAAGTGATCTGAACGTTTCATGATGATCGCACATTCCTATAGGGGGTCAAACCATGTCCCAAAGGTCACCGGATCTGGTGTCAATTTAAAGAAGTAGTCCAGTTACACATTTGTGGGCTTATAACTTGGCTTCTGAATGTCCTAGAGAGATCAGGTTTGTTTTAGTGTACTCCAATCAACAGCCCCTACAAAAAAAGGAATGGAGTCATTAGCACTTATGGCTTGTAAATGGCACCCAGAATTATGTTGCACGAAGCACAATTTCACATCATTCTGGGTCCATTTGTGTGAAAACAAGGTCCAATCAGGCTGAAACGCTACAGGAAGGTAGAATATATTGAGTTGTAAGTGATCTGAACGTTTCATGATGATAGCACTTTCCTAAGGGGGTCAAACCATGTCCCAAAGGTCACCGGATCTGGTGTCAATTTAAAGAAGTAGTCCAGTTACACATTTGTGGGCTTATAACTTGGCTTCTGAATGTCCTAGAGAGATCAGGTTTGTTTTAGTGTAATCCAATCAACAGCCCCTACAACCACAAAAAGGAATGGAGTCATTAGCACTTATGGTTTGTAAATGGCACCCAGAATTATGTTGCACGAAGCACAATTTCACATCATTCTGGGTCCATTTGTGTGAAAACAAGGTCCAATCAGGCTGAAACGTTACAGGAAGGTAGAATCTATTGAGTTGTAAGTGATCTGAACGTTTCATGATGATAGCACTTTCCTAAGGGGGTCAAAACATGTCCCAAAGGTCACCGGATCTGTTGTCAATTTAAAGTAGTAGTCCAGTTACACATTTGTGGGCTTATAACTTGGCCTCTGAATGTCCTAGAGAGATCAGGTTTGTTTTAGTGTACTCCAATCAACATCACCTACAACCTGAAAAAGGAATGGAGTCATTCACACTTATGGTTTGTAAATGGCACCCAGAATTATGTTGCACAAAGCACAATTTCACATCATTCTGGGTCCATTTGTGTGAAAACAAGGTCCAGTCAGGCTGAAACGTTACAAGAAGGTAGAATCTATTGAGTTGTAAGTGATCTGAACGTTTCATGATGATCGCACATTTCTATCGCGGGTCAAACCATGTCCCAAAGGTCACCGGATCTGGTGTCAATTTAAAGAAGTAGTCCAGTTACACATTTGTGGGCTTATAACTTGGCTTCTGAATGTCCTAGAGAGATCAGGTTTGTTTTAGTGTACTCCAATCAACAGCCCCTACAACCTCAAAAAGGAATGGAGTCATTAGCACTTATGGTTTTTAAATGGCACCCAGAAATATGTTGCACAAAGCACAATTTCACATCATTCTGGGTTCATTTGTGTGAAAACAAGGTCCAATCAGGCTGAAACGTTACAGGAAGGTAGAATCTATTGAGTTGTAAGTGATCTGAACGTTTCAAGATGATCGCACATTCCTATAGGGGGTCAAACCATGCACCAAAGGTCACCGGGCCTGGTGTCACTTTAAAGAAGTAGTCCAGTACAACCTTTTGTGGGCTTATAACTTGGCTTCTGAATGTCCTGGAGAGGTTAGGTTTGTTTTAGTGTTCTCCAATCAACATCCCCTACAACCTCAAAAAGGAATGGAGTCATTAGCACTTATGGTTTTTAAATGGCACCCAGAATTATGTTGCACGAAGCACAATTTCACATCATTCTGGGTCCATTTGTGTGAAAACAAGGTGCAATCAGGCTGAAACATTACAGGAAGGTAGAATCTATTGAGTTGTAAGTGATCTGAACGTTTCATGATGATAGCACTTTCCTAAGGGGGTCAAATCATGTCCCAAAGGTCAACGGATCTGTTGTCAATTTAAAGAAGTAGTCCAGTTACACATTTGTGGGCTTATAACTTGGCTTCTGAATGTCCTAGAGAGATCAGGTTTGTTTTAGTGTACTCCAATCAACAGCCCCTACAACCACAAAAAGGAATGGAGTCATTAGCACTTATGGTTTTTAAATGGCACCCAGAATGATGTTGCACGAAGCACAATTTCACATCATTCTGGGTCCATTTGTGTGAAAACAAGGTCCAATCAGGCTGAAACATTACAGGAAGGTAGAATCTATTGAGTTGTAAGTGATCTGAACGTTTCATGATGATAGCCCTTTCCTAAGGGGGTCAAACCATGTCCCAAAGGTCACCGGATCTGGTGTCACTTTAAAGAAGTAGTCCAGTTACACATTTGTGGGCTTATAACTTGGCTTCTGAATGTCCTAGAGAGATCAGGTTTGTTTTAGTGTACTCCAATCAACAGCCCCTACAAAAAAGGAATGGAGTCATTAGCACTTATGGCTTGTAAATGGCACCCAGAATTATGTTGCACGAAGCACAATTTCACATCATTCTGGGTCCATTTGTGTGAAAACAAGGTCCAATCAGGCTGAAACGCTACAGGAAGGTAGAATATATTGAGTTGTAAGTGATCTGAACGTTTCATGATGATAGCACTTTCCTAAGGGGGTCAAACCATGTCCCAAAGGTCACCGGATCTGGTGTCAATTTAAAGAAGTAGTCCAGTTACACATTTGTGGGCTTATAACTTGGCTTCTGAATGTCCTAGAGAGATCAGGTTTGTTTTAGTGTAATCCAATCAACAGCCCCTACAATCACAAAAAGGAATGGAGTCATTAGCACTTATGGTTTGTAAATGGCACCCAGAATTATGTTGCACGAAGCACAATTTCACATCATTCTGGGTCCATTTGTGTGAAAAAAGGTCCAGTCAGGCTGAAACGTTACAAGAAGGTAGAATCTATTGAGTTGTAAGTGATCTGAACGTTTCATGATGATCGCACATTTCTATCGCGGGTCAAACCATGTCCCAAAGGTCACCGGATCTGGTGTCAATTTAAAGAAGTAGTCCAGTTACACATTTGTGGGCTTATAACTTGGCTTCTGAATGTCCTAGAGAGATCAGGTTTGTTTTAGTGTACTCCAATCAACAGCCCCTACAACCTCAAAAAGGAATGGAGTCATTAGCACTTATGGTTTTTAAATGGCACCCAGAAATATGTTGCACAAAGCACAATTTCACATCATTCTGGGTTCATTTGTGTGAAAACAAGGTCCAATCAGGCTGAAACGTTACAGGAAGGTAGAATCTATTGAGTTGTAAGTGATCTGAACGTTTCAAGATGATCACACATTCCTATAGGGGGTCAAACCATGTACCAAAGGTCACCGGGCCTGGTGTCTCTTTAAAGAAGTAGTCCAGTACCACCTTTTGTGGGCTTATAACTTGGCTTCTGAATGTCCTAGAGAGGTTAGGTTTGTTTTAGTGTTCTCCAATCAACATCCCCTACAACCTGAAAAAGGAATGGAGTCATTCGCACTTATGGTTTGTAAATGGCACCCAGAATTATGTTGCACAAAGCACAATTTCACATCATTCTGGGTCCATTTGTGTGAAAACAAGGTCCAATCAGGCTGAAACGCTAAAGGAAGGTAGAATCTATTGAGTTGTAAGTGATCTGAACGTTTCATGATGATAGCACTTTCCTAAGGGGGTCAAACCATGTCCCAAAGGTCACCGGATCTGGTGTCAATTTAAAGAAGTAGTCCAGTTACACATTTGTGGGCTTATAACTTGGCTTCTGAATATCCTAGAGAGATCAGGTTTGTTTTAGTGTACTCCAATCAACAGCCCCTACAACCACAAAAAGGAATGGAGTCTTTAGCACTTATGGTTTTTAAATGGCACCCAGAATGATGTTGCACGAAGCACAATTTCACATCATTCTGGGTCCATTTGTGTGAAAACAAGGTCCAATCAGGCTGAAACATTACAGGAAGGTAGAATCTATTGAGCTGTAAGTGATCTGAACGTTTCATGATGATAGCCATTTCCTAAGGGGGTCAAACCATGTCCCAAAGGTCACCTGATCTGGTGTCAATTTAAAGAAGTAGTCCAGTTACACATTTGTGGGCTTATAACTTGGCTTCTGAATGTCCTAGAGAGATCAGGTTTAATTAAGTGTACTCCAATCAACAGCCCCTACAACCTGAAAAAAGAATGGAGTCATTCGCACTTATGGTTTGTAAGTGGCACCCAGAATTATGTTGCACAAAGCACAATTTCACATCATTCTGGGTCCATTTGTGTGAAAACAAGGTCCAATCAGGCTGAAACATTACAGGAAGGTAGAATCTATTGAGTTGTAAGTGATCTGAACGTTTCATGATGATAGCACTTTCCTAAGGGGGTCAAACCATGTCCCAAAGGTCACAGGATCTGGTGTCAATTTAAAGAAGTAGTCCAGTTACACATTTGTGGGCTTATAACTTGGCTTCTGAATGTCCTAGAGAGATCAGGTTTGTTTTAGTGTACTCCAATCAACACCCCCTACAACCACAAAAAGGAATGGAGTCATTAGCACTTATGGTTTGTAAATGGCACCCAGAATTTTGTTGCATGAAGTACAATTTCACATCATTCTGGGTCCATTTGTGTGAAAACAAGGTCCAATCAGGCTGAAACGTTACAGGAAGGTAGATTCTATTGAGTTGTAAGTGATCTGAACGTTTCATGATGATAGCACTTTCCTAAGGGGGTCAAACCATGTCACAAATGTCACTGGATCTGGTGTCAATTTAAAGAAGTAGTCCAGTTACACATTTGCTGGCTTATAACTTGGCTTCTGAATGTCCTAGAGAGATCAGGTTTGTTTTAGTGTACTCCTATCAACATCCCCTACAACCTCAAAAAGGAATGGAGTCATTAGCACTTATGGTTTTTAAATGGCACCCAGAATTATGCTGCACTAAGCACAATTTCACATCATTCTGGGTTCATTTGTGTGAAAACAAGGTCCAATCAGGCTGAAACGTTACAGGAAGGTAGAATCTATTGCGTTGTAAGTCATCTGAACGTTTCATGATGATAGCACTTTCCTAAGGGGGTCAAACCATGTCCCAAAGGTCACCGGATCTGGTGTCAATTTAAAGAAGTAGTCCAGTTACACATTTGTGGGCTTATAACTTGGCTTCTGAATGTCCTAGAGAGATCAAGTTTGTTTTAATGTACTCCAACCAACAGCCCCTACAACCACAAAAAGGAATGGAGTCATTAGCACTTATGGTTTGTAAATGGCACCCAGAATTATGTTGCACGAAGCACAATTTCACATCATTCTGGGTCCATTTGTGTGAAAACAAGGTCCAATCAGGCTGAAACGTTACAAGAAGGTAGAATCTATTGAGTTGTAAGTGATCTGAACGTTTCATGATGATCGCACATTTCTATAGGGGGTCAAACCATGTCCCAAAGGTCACCGGATCTGGTGTCAATTTAAAGAAGTAGTCCAGTTACACATTTGTGGGCTTATAACTTGGCTTCTGAATGTCCTAGAGAGATCAGGTTTGTTTTAGTGTACTCCAATCAACAGCCCCTACAAAAAAAGGAATGGAGTCATTAGCACTTATGGTTTGTAAATGGCACCCAGAATTATGTTGCACGAAGCACAATTTCACATCATTCTGGGTCCATTTGTGTGAAAACAAGGTCCAATCAGGCTGAAACGCTACAGGAAGGTAGAATCTATTGAGTTGTAAGTGATCTAAACGTTTCATGATGATAGCACTTTCCTAAGGGGGTCAAACCATGTCCCAAAGGTCACCGGATCTGGTGTCAATTTAAAGAAGTAGTCCAGTTACACATTTGTGGGCTTATAACTTGGCTTCTGAATGTTCTAGAGAGATCAGGTTTGTTTTAGTGTACTCCAATCAACAGCCCCTACAACCACAAAAAGGAATGGAGTCATTAGCACTTATGGTTTGTAAATGGCACCCAGAATTATGTTGCACGAAGCACAATTTCACATCATTCTGGGTCCATTTGTGTGAAAACAAGGTCCAATCAGGCTGAAACGTTACAGGAAGGTAGAATCTATTGAGTTGTAAGTGATCTGAACGTTTCATGATGATAGCACTTTCCTAAGGGGGTCAAACCATGTCCCAAAGGTCACCGGATCTGGTGTCAATTTAAAGAAGTAGTCCAGTTACACATTTGTGAGCTTATAAGTTGGCTTCTGAATGTCCTAGAGAGATCAGGTTTGTTTTAATGTACTCCAATCAACAGCCCCTACAACCACAAAAAGGAACGGAGTCATTAGCACTTATGGTTTGTAAATGGCACCCAGAATTATGTTGCACGAAGCACAATTTCACATCAGTCTGGGTCCATTTGTGTGAAAACAAGGTCCAATCAGGCTGAAACGCTACAGGAAGGTAGAATCTATTGAGTTGTAAGTGATCTGAACGTTTCATGATGATAGCACTTTCCTAAGGGGGTCAAACCATGTCCCAAAGGTCACCGGATCTGGTGTCAATTTAAAGAAGTAGTCCAGTTACACATTTGTGGGCTTATAACTTGGCTTCTGAATGTCCTAGAGAGATCAGGTTTGTTTTAGTGTACTCCAATCAACAGCCCCTACAACCACAAAAAGGAATGGAGTCATTAGCACTTATGGTTTGTAAATGGCACCCAGAATTATGTTGCATGAAGCACAATTTCACATCATTCTGGGTCCATTTGTGTGAAAACAAGGTCCAATCAGGCTGAAACGTTACAAGAAGGTAGAATCTGTTGAGTTGTAAGTGATCTGAACGTTTCATGATGATAGCGCTTTCCTAAGGGGGTCAAACCATGTCCCAAAGGTCACTGGATCTGGTGTCAATTTAAAGAAGTAGTCCAGTTACACATTTGTGGGCTTATAACTTGGCTTCTGAATGTCCTAGAGAGATCAGGTTTGTTTTAATGTACTCCAACCAACAGCCCCTACAACTACAAAAAGGAATGGAGTCATTAGCACTTATGGTTTGTAAATGGCACCCAGAATTATGTTGCACGAAGCACAATTTCACATCATTCTGGGTCCATTTGTGTGAAAACAAGGTCCAATCAGGCTGAAACGTTACAAGAAGGTAGAATCTGTTGAGTTGTAAGTGATCTGAACGTTTCATGATGATAGCACTTTCCTAAGGGGGTCAAACCATGTCCCAAAGGTCACCGGATCTGGTGTCAATTTAAAGAAGTAGTCCAGTTACACATTTGTGGGCTTATAACTTGGCTTCTGAATGTCCTAGAGAGATCAGGTTTGTTTTAGTGTACTCCAATCAACAGCCCCTACAACCACAAAAAGGAATGGAGTCATTAGCACTTATGGTTTGTAAATGGCACCCAGAATTATGTTGCATGAAGCACAATTTCACATCATTCTGGGTCCATTTGTGTGAAAACAAGGTCCAATCAGGCTGAAACGTTACAGGAAGGTGGAATCTATTGAGTTGTAAGTGATCTGAACGTTTCATGATGATAGCACTTTCCTAAGGGGGTCAAACCATGTCACAAATGTCACTGGATCTGGTGTCAATTTAAAGAAGTAGTCCAGTTACACATTTGTTGGCTTATAACTTGGCTTCTGAATGTCCTAGAGAGATCAGGTTTGTTTTAGTGTACTCCAATCAACATCCCCTACAACCTCAAAAAGGAATGGAGTCATTAGCACTTATGGTTTTTAAATGGCACCCAGAATTATGCTGCACTAAGCACAATTTCACATCATTCTGGGTTCATTTGTGTGAAAACAAGGTCCAATCAGGCTGAAACGTTACAGGAAGGTAGAATCTATTGAGTTGTAAGTGATCTGAACGTTTCAAGATGATAGCACTTTCCTAAGGGGGTCAAACCATGTCCCAAAGGTCACCGGATCTGGTGTCAATTTAAAGAAGTAGTCCAGTTACACATTTGTGGGCTTATAACTTGGCTTCTGAATGTCCTAGAGAGATCAGGTTTGTTTTAATGTACTCCAACCAACAGCCCCTACAAGTACAAAAAGGAATGGAGTCATTAGCACTTATGGTTTGTAAATGGCACCCAGAATTATGTTGCACGAAGCACAATTTCACATCATTCTGGGTCCATTTGTGTGAAAACAAGGTCCAATCAGGCTGAAACGTTACAAGAAGGTAGAATCTGTTGAGTTGTAAGTGATCTGAACGTTTCATGATTATAGCACTTTCCTAAGGGGGTCAAACCATGTCCCAAAGGTCACCGGATCTGGTGTCAATTTAAAGAAGTAGTCCAGTTACACATTTGTGGGCTTATAACTTGGCTTCTGAATGTCCGAGAGAGATCAGGTTTGTTTTAATGTACTCCAACCAACAGCCCCTACAACCACAAAAAGGAATGGAGTCATTAGCACTTATGGTTTGTAAATGGCACCCAGAATTATGTTGCACGAAGCACAATTTCACATCATTCTGGGTCCATTTGTGTGAAAACAAGGTCCAGTCAGGCTGAAAGGTTACAAGAAGGTAGAATCTATTGAGTTGTAAGTGATCTGAATGTTTCATGATGATCGTACATTCCTATCGCGGGTCAAACCATGTCCCAAAGGTCACCGGATCTGGTGTCAATTTAAAGAAGTAGTCCAGGTACACATTTGTGGGCTCATAACTTGGCTTCTGAATGTCCTAGAGAGATCAGGTTTGTTTTAGTGTACTCCAATCAACAGCCCCTACAACCTCAAAAAGGAATGGAGTCATTAGCACTTATGGTTTTTAAATGGCACCCAGAAATATGTTGCACAAAGCACAATTTCACATCATTCTGGGTTCATTTGTGTGAAAACAAGGTCCAATCAGGCTGAAACGTTACAGGAAGGTAGAATCTATTGAGTTGTAAGTCATCTGAACGTTTCATGATGATAGCACTTTCCTAAGGGGGTCAAACCATGTCCCAAAGGTCACCAGATCTGGTGTCAATTTAAAGAAGTAGTCCAGTTACACATTTGTGGGCTTATAACTTGGCTTCTGAATGTCCTAGAGAGATCAGGTTTGTTTTAATGTACTCCAACCAACAGCCCCTACAACCACAAAAAGGAATGGAGTCATTAGCACTTATGGTTTGTAAATGGCACCCAGAATTATGTTGCACGAAGCACAATTTCACATCATTCTGGGTCCATTTGTGTGAAAACAAGGTCCAATCAGGCTGAAACGTTACAATATGGTAGAATCTATTGAGTTGTAAGTTATCTGAACGTTTCATGATGATCGCACATTTCTATAGGGGGTCAAACCATGTCCCAAAGGTCACCGGATCTGGTGTCAATTTAAAGAAGTAGTCCAGTTACACATTTGTGGGCTTATAACTTGGCTTCTGAATGTCCTAGAGAGATCAGGTTTGTTTTAGTGTACTCCAATCAACAGCCCCTACAAAAAAAAGGAATGGAGTCATTAGCACTTATGGTTTGTAAATGGCACCCAGAATTATGTTGCACGAAGCACAATTTCACATCATTCTGGGTCCATTTGTGTGAAAACAAGGTCCAATCAGGCTGAAACGTTACAGGAAGGTAGAATCTATTGAGTTGTAAGTGATCTGAACGTTTCATGATGATAGCACTTTCCTAAGGGGGTCAAACCATGTCCCAAAGGTCACCGGATCTGTTGTCAATTTAAAGAAGTAGTCCAGTTACACATTTGTGGGCTTATAACTTGGCTTCTGAATGTCCTAGAGAGATCAGGTTTGTTTTAGTGTACTCCAATCAACATCCCCTACAACCTGAAAAAGGAATGGAGTCATTCGCACTTATGGTTTGTAAATGGCACCCAGAATTATGTTGCACAAAGCACAATTTCACATCATTCTGGGTCCATTTGTGTGAAAACAAGGTCCAGTCAGGCTGAAAGGTTACAAGAAGGTAGAATCTATTGAGTTGTAAGTGATCTGAACGTTTCATGATGATCGCACATTCCTATCGCGGGTCAAACCATGTCCCAAAGGTCACTGGATCTGGTGTCAATTTAAAGAAGTAGTCCAGTTACACATTTGTGGGCTTATAACTTGGCTTCTGAATGTCCTAGAGAGATCAGGTTTGTTTTAGTGTACTCCAATAAACAGCCCCTACAACCTCAAAAAGGAATGGAGTCATTAGCACTTATGGTTTTTAAATGGCACCCAGAAATATGTTGCACAAAGCACAATTTCACATCATTCTGGGTTCATTTGTGTGAAAACAAGGTCCAATCAGGCTGAAACGTTACAGGAAGGTAGAATCTATTGAGTTGTAAGTGATCTGAACGTTTCAAGATGATCGCACATTCCTATAGGGGGTCAAACCATGTCCCAAAGGTCACCGGGCCTGGTGTCACTTTAAAGAAGTAGTCCAGTTACACCTTTTGTGGGCTTATAACTTGGCTTCTGAATGTCCTAGAGAGGTTCGGTTTGTTTTAGTGTTCTTCAATCAACATCCCCTACAACCTCAAAAAGGAATGGAGTCATTAGCACTTATGGTTTTTAAATGGCACCCAGAATTATGCTGCACTAAGCACAATTTCACATCATTCTGGGTTCATTTGTGTGAAAACAAGGTCCAATCAGGCTGAAATGTTACAAGAAGGTAGAATCTATTGAGTTGTAAGTGATCTGAACGTTTCATGATGATAGCACTTTCCTAAGGGGGTCAAACCATGTCCCAAAGGTCACCGGATCTGGTGTCAATTTAAAGAAGTAGTCCAGTTACACATTTGTGGGCTTATAACTTGGCTTCTGAATGTCCTAGAGAGATCAGGTTTGTTTTAATGTACTCCAACCAACAGCCCCTACAACCACAAAAAGGAATGGAGTCATTAGCACTTATGGTTTGTAAATGGCACCCAGAATTATGTTGCACGAAGCACAATTTCACATCATTCTGGGTCCATTTGTGTGAAAACAAGGTCCAATCAGGCTGAAACGTTACAAGAAGGTAGAATCTATTCAGTTGTAAGTGATCTGAACGTTTCATGATGATCGCACATTTCTATAGGGGGTCAAACCATGTCCCAAAGGTCACCGGATCTGGTGTCAATTTAAAGAAGTAGTCCAGTTACACATTTGTGGGCTTATAACTTGGCTTCTGAATGTCCTAGAGAGATCAGGTTTGTTTTAGTGTACTCCAATCAACAGCCCCTACAAAAAAAGGAATGGAGTCATTAGCACTTATGGTTTGTAAATGGCACCCAGAATTATGTTGCACGAAGCACAATTTCACATCATTCTGGGTCCATTTGTGTGAAAACAAGGTCCAATCAGGCTGAAACGTTACAGGAAGGTAGAATCTATTGAGTTGTAAGTGATCTGAACGTTTCATGATGATAGCACTTTCCTAAGTGGGTCAAACCATGTCCCAAAGGTCACCGGATCTGTTGTCAATTTAAAGAAGTAGTCCAGTTACACATTTGTGGGCTTATAACTTGGCTTCTGAATGTCCTAGAGAGATCAGGTTTGTTTTAGTGTACTCCAATCAACATCCCCTACAACCTGAAAAAGGAATGGAGTCATTCGCACTTATGGTTTGTAAATGGCACCCAGAATTATGTTGCACAAAGCACAATTTCACATCATTCTGGGTCCATTTGTGTGAAAACAAGGTCCAGTCAGGCTGAAAGGTTACAAGAAGGTAGAATCCATTGAGTTGTAAGTGATCTGAACGTTTCATGATGATCGCACATTCCTATCGCGGGTCAAACC
This sequence comes from Nothobranchius furzeri, assembly GCF_043380555.1. Lineage (NCBI taxonomy): Eukaryota > Metazoa > Chordata > Actinopteri > Cyprinodontiformes > Nothobranchiidae > Nothobranchius > Nothobranchius furzeri. Next base: position 1,588,195 of record NW_027223038.1, read on the forward strand.
ATGTCCCAAAGGTCACTGGATCTGGTGTCAATTTAAAGAAGTAGTCCAGTTACACATTTGTGGGCTTATAACTTGGCTTCTGAATGTCCTAGAGAGATCAGGTTTGTTTTAGTGTACTCCAATAAACAGCCCCTACAACCTCAAAAAGGAATGGAGTCATTAGCACTTATGGTTTTTAAATGGCACCCAGAAATATGTTGCACAAAGCACAATTTCACATCATTCTGGGTTCATTTGTGTGAAAACAAGGTCCAATCAGGCTGAAACGTTACAGGAAGGTAGAATCTATTGAGTTGTAAGTGATCTGAACGTTTCAAGATGATCGCACATTCCTATAGGGGGTCAAACCATGTCCCAAAGGTCACCGGGCCTGGTGTCACTTTAAAGAAGTAGTCCAGTTACACCTTTTGTGGGCTTATAACTTGGCTTCTGAATGTCCTAGAGAGGTTCGGTTTGTTTTAGTGTTCTTCAATCAACATCCCCTACAACCTCAAAAAGGAATGGAGTCATTAGCACTTATGGTTTTTAAATGGCACCCAGAATTATGCTGCACTAAGCACAATTTCACATCATTCTGGGTTCATTTGTGTGAAAACAAGGTCCAATCAGGCTGAAATGTTACAGGAAGGTAGAATCTATTGAGTTGTAAGTGATCTGAACGTTTCATGATGATAGCACTTTCCTAAGGGGGTCAAACCATGTCCCAAAGGTCACCGGATCTGGTGTCAATTTAAAGAAGTAGTCCAGTTACACATTTGTGGGCTTATAACTTGGCTTCTGAATGTCCTAGAGAGATCAGGTTTGTTTTAATGTACTCCAACCAACAGCCCCTACAACCACAAAAAGGAATGGAGTCATTAGCACTTATGGTTTGTAAATGGCACCCAGAATTATGTTGCACGAAGCACAATTTCACATCATTCTGGGTCCATTTGTGTGAAAACAAGGTCCAATCAGGCTGAAACGTTACAAGAAGGTAGAATCTATTCAGTTGTAAGTGATCTGAACGTTTCATGATGATCGCACATTCCTATAGGGGGTCAAACCATGTCCCAAAGGTCACCGGGCCTGGTGTCACTTTAAAGAAGTAGTCCAGTTACACCTTTAAGGGCTTATAACTTGGCCGCTGAATGTCCTAGAGAGATCAGGTTTGTTTTAGTGTACTCCAGTCAACAGCCCCTACAACCTCAAAAAGGAATGGAGTCATTAGCACTTATGGTTTTTATATGGCACCCAGAATTATGTTACACGAAGCACAATTTCACATCATTCTGGGTTCATTTGTGTGAAAACAAGGTCCAACCAGGCTTAAATGTTACAGGAAGGTGGAATCTATTGAGTTGTAAGTGATCTGAACGTTTCATGATGATAGCACTTTCCTAAGGGGGTCAAACCATGTCCCAAAGGTCACCGGATCTGGTGTCAATTTAAAGAAGTAGTCCAGTTACACATTTGTGGGCTTATAACTTGGCTTCTGAATGTCCTAGAGAGATCAGGTTTGTTTTAGTATACTCCAATCAACAGCCCCTACAACCCAAAAAGGAATGGAGTCATTAGCACTTATGGTTTTTAAATGGCACCCAGAATTATGTTGCACGAAGCACAATTTCACATCATTCTGGGTTCATTTGTGTGAAAACAAGGTCCATTCAGGCTGAAACGTTACAGGAAGGTAGAATCAATTGAGTTGTAAGTGATCTGAATGTTTCATGATGATAGCACTTTCCTAAGGGGGTCAAACCATGTCCCAAACCTTTCCTAAGGGAGTCAAACCATGTCCCAATGGTCACCGGATCTGGTGTCACTTTAAAGAAGTAGTCCAGTTACAAATTTGTGGGCTTATAACTTGGCTTCTGAATGTCCTAGAGAGATCAGGTTTGTTTTAGTGTTCTCCAATCAACATCCCCTACAACCTCAAAAAGGAATGGAGTCATTAGCACTTATGGTTTTTAAATGGCACCCAGAATTATGCTGCACTAAGCACAATTTCACATCATTCTGGGTTCATTTGTGTGAAAACAAGGTCCAATCAGGCTGAAACGTTACAGGAAGGTAGAATCTATTGAGTTGTAAGTGATCTGAACGTTTCATGATGATAGCACTTTCCTAAGGGGGTCAAACCATGTCCCAAAGGTCACCGGATCTGTTGTCAATTTAAAGAAGTAGTCCAGTTACACATTTGTGGGCTTATAACTTGGCTTCTGAATGTCCTAGAGAGATCAGGTTTGTTTTAGTGTACTCCAATCAACATCCCCTACAACCTGAAAAAGGAATGGAGTCATTCGCACTTATGGTTTGTAAATGGCACCCAGAATTATGTTGCACAAAGCACAATTTCACATCATTCTGGGTCCATTTGTGTGAAAACAAGGTCCAGTCAGGCTGAAAGGTTACAAGAAGGTAGAATCTATTGAGTTGTAAGTGATCTGAACGTTTCATGATGATCGTACATTCCTATCGCGGGTCAAACCATGTCCCAAAGGTCACCGGATCTGGTGTCAATTTAAATAAGTAGTCCAGTTACACATTTGTGGGCTTATAACTTGGCTTCTGAATGTCCTAGAGAGATCAGGTTTGTTTTAGTGTACTCCAATCAACAGCCCCTACAACCTCAAAAATGAATGGAGTCATTAGCACTTATGGTTTTTAAATGGCACCCAGAAATATGTTGCACAAAGCACAATTTCACATCATTCTGGGTTCATTTGTGTGAAAACAAGGTCCAATCAGGCTGAAACGTTACAGGAAGGTAGAATCTATTGAGTTGTAAGTCATCTGAACGTTTCATGATGATAGCACTTTCCTAAGGGGGTCAAACCATGTCCCAAAGGTCACCAGATCTGGTGTCAATTTAAAGAAGTAGTCCAGTTACACATTTGTGGGCTTATAACTTGGCTTCTGAATGTCCTAGAGAGATCAGGTTTGTTTTAATGTACTCCAACCAACAGCCCCTACAACCACAAAAAGTAATGGAGTCATTAGCACTTATGGTTTGTAAATGGCACCCAGAATTATGTTGCACGAAGCACAATTTCACATCATTCTGGGTCCATTTGTGTGAAAACAAGGTCCAATCAGGCTGAAACGTTACAATATGGTAGAATCTATTGAGTTGTAAGTTATCTGAACGTTTCATGATGATCGCACATTTCTATAGGGGGTCAAACCATGTCCCAAAGGTCACCGGATCTTCTGTCAATTTAAAGAAGTAGTCCAGTGACACATTTGTGGGCTTATAACTTGGCTTCTGAATGTCCTAGAGAGATCAGTTTTGTTTTAATGTACTCCAATCAACAGCCCCTACAACCACAAAAAGAAATTGAGTCATTAGCACTTATGGTTTGTAAATGGCACCCAGAATTATGTTGCACGAAGCACAATTTCACATCATTCTGGGTCCATTTGTGTGAAAACAAGGTCCAATCAGGCTGAAACGCTACAGGAAGGTAGAATCTATTGAGTTGTAAGTGATCTGAACGTTTCATGATGATAGCACTTTCCTAAGGGGGTCAAACCATGTCCCAAAGGTCACCGGGTCTGGTGTCACTTTAAAGAAGTAGTCCAGTTACACATTTGTGGGCTCATAACTTGGCTTCTGAATGTCCTAGAGAGGTTAGGTTTGTTTTAGTGTACTCCAATCAACAGCCCCTACAACCACAAAAAGGAATGGAGTCATTGGCACTTATGGTTTGTAAATGGCACCCAGAATTATGTTGCACGAAGCACAATTTCACATCATTCTGGGTCCATTTGTGTGAAAACAAGGTCCTATCAGGCTGAAACGTTACAGGAAGGTAGAATCTATTGAGTTGTAAGTGATCTGAACGTTTCATGATGATAGCACTTTCCTAAGGGGGTCAAACCATGTCCCAAATGTCACCTGATCTGGTGTCAATTTAAAGAAGTAGTCCAGTTACATATTTGTGGGCTTATAAATTGGCTTCTGAATGTCCTAGAGGGATCAGGTTTAATTTAGTGTACTCCAATCAACAGCCCCTACAACCACAAAAAGGAATAGAGTCATTAGCACTTATGGTTTGTAAATGGCACCCAGAATTATGTTGCACGAAGCACAATTTCACATCATTCTGGGTCCATTTGTGTGAAAACAAGGTCCAATCAGGCTGAACTGTTACAGGAAGTTAGAATCTATTGAGTTGTAAGTGATCTGAAAGTTTCATGATGATAGCACTTTCCTAAGGGGGTCAAACCATGTCACAAATGTCACTGGATCTGGTGTCAATTTAAAGAAGTTGTCCAGTTACACATTTGTGGGCTTATAACTTGGCTTCTGAATGTCCTAGAGAGATCAGGTTTGTTTTAGTGTACTCCAATCAACATCCCCTACAACCTCAAAAAGGATTGGAGTCATTAGCACTTATGGTTTTTAAATGGCACCCAGAATTATGCTGCACTAATTACAATTTCACATCATTCTGGGTTCATTTGTGTGAAAACAAGGTTCAATCAGGCTGAAACGTTACAGGAAGGTATAATCTATTGAGTTGTAAGTGATCTGAACGTTTCATGATGATAGCACTTTCCTAAGGGGGTCAAACCATGTCCCAAAGGTCACCGGATCTGGTGTCAATTTAAAGAAGTAGTCCAGTTACACATTTGTGGGCTTATAACTTGGCTTCTGAATGTCCTAGAGAGATCAGGTTTGTTTCAATGTACTCCAACCAACAGCCCCTACAACCACAAAAAGGAATGGAGTCATTACCACTTATGGTTTGAAAATGGCACCCAGAATTATGTTGCACGAAGCACAATTTCACATCATTCTGGGTCCATTTGTGTGAAAACAAGGTCCAATCAGGCTGAAATGTTACAAGAAGGTAGAATCTATTGAGTTGTAAGTGATCTGAACGTTTCATGATGATCGCACATTCCTATAGGGGGTCAAACCATGTCCCAAAGGTCACCGGATCTGGTGTGTATTTAAAGAAGTAGTCCAGTTACATATTTGTGGGCTTATAACTTGGCTTCTGAATGTCCTAGAGAGATCAGGTTTGTTTTAGTGTACTCCAATCAACAGCCCCTACAAAAAAAGGAATGGAGTCATTAGCACTTATGGTTTGTAAATGGCACCCAGAATTATGTTGCACGAAGCACAATTTCACATCATTCTGGGTCCATTTGTGTGAAAACAAGGTCCAATCAGGCTGAAACGTTACAGGAAGTTAGAATCTATTGAGTTGTAAGTGATCTGAACGTTTCATGATGATAGCACTTTCCTACGGGGGTCAAACCATGTCCCAAAGGTCACCGGATCTGTTGTCAATTTAAAGAAGTAGTCCAGTTACACATTTGTGGGCTTATAACTTGGCTTCTGAATGTCCTAGAGAGATCAGATTTGTTTTAGTGTACTCCAATCAACATCCCCTACAACCTGAAAAAGGAATGGAGTCATTCGCACTTATGGTTTGTAAATGGCACCCAGAATTATGTTGCACAAAGCACAATTTCACATCATTATGGGTCCATTTGTGTGAAAACAAGGTCCAGTCACGCTGAAACTTTACAAGAAGGTAGAATCTATTGAGTTGTAAGTGATCTGAACGTTTCATGATGATCGCACATTCCTATCGGGGGTCAAACCATGTCCCAAAGATCACCGGATCTGGTGTCAATTTAAAGAAGTAGTCCAGTTACACATTTGTGGGCTTATAACTTGGCTTCTGAATGTCCTAGATAGATCAGGTTTGTTTTAGTGTACTCCAATCAACAGCCCCTACAACCTCAAAAAGGAATGGAGTCATTAGCACTTATGGTTTTTAAATGGCACCCAGAATTATGTTGCACAAAGCACAATTTCACATCATTCTGGGTTCATTTGTGTGAAAACAAGGTCCAATCAGGCTGAAACGTTACAGGAAGGTAGAATCTATTGAGTTGTAAGTGATCTGAACGTTTCAAGATGATCGCACATTCCTATAGGGGGTCAAACCATGTCCCAAAGGTCACCGGGCCTGGTGTCACTTTAAAGAAGTAGTCCAGTTACACCTTTTGTGGGCTTATAACTTGGCTTCTGAATGTCCTAGAGAGGTTAGGTTTGTTTTAGTGTTCTCCAATCAACATCCCCTACAACCTCAAAAAGGAATGGAGTCATTAGCACTTATGGTTTTTAAATGGCACCCAGAATTATGCTGCACTAAGCACAATTTCACATCATTCTGGGTTCATTTGTGTGAAAACAAGGTCCAATCAGGCTGAAACGTTACAGGAAGGTAGAATCTATTGAGTTGAAAGTGATCTGAACTTTTCATGAGAATAGCACTTTCCTAGGGGGGTCAAACCATGTCTCAAAGGTCACCGGATCTGGTGTCAATTTAAAGAAGTAGTCCAGTTACACATTTGTGGGCTTATAACTTGGCTTCTGAATGTCCTAGAGAGATCAGGTTTGTTTTAATGTACTCCAAACAACAGTCCCTACAACCACAAAAAGGAATGGAGTCATTAGCACTTATGGTTTGTGAATAGCACCCAGAATTATGTTGCACGAAGCACAATTTCACATCATTCTGGGTCCATTTGTGTGAAAACAAGGTCCAATCAGGCTGAAACGTTACAAGAAGGTAGAATCTATTGAGTTGTAAGTGATCTGAACGTTTCATGATGATCGCACATTCCTATAGGTGGTCAAACCATGTCCCAAAGGTCACCGGGCCTGGTGTCACTTTAAAGAAGTAGTCCAGTTACACCTTTGAGGGCTTATAACTTGGCCGCTGAATGTCCTAGAGAGATCAGGTTTGTTATAGTGTACTCCAGTCAACAGCCCCTACAACCACAAAAAGGAATGGAGTCATTAGCACTTATGGTTTGTAAATCGCACCCAGAATTATGTTGCACGAAGCACAATTTCACATCATTCTGGGTCCATTTGTGTGAAAACAAGGTCCAATCAGGCTGAAACGTTACAGGAAGGTAGAATCTATTGAGTTGTAAGTGATCTGAACGTTTCATGATGATAGCACTTTCCTAAGGGGGTCAAACCATGTCCCAAAGGTCACCTGATCTGGAGTAAATTTAAAGAAGTAGTCCAGTTACACATTTGTGGGCTTATAACTTGGCTTCTGAATGTCCTAGAGAGATCAGGTTTAATTTAGTGTACTCCAATCAACAGCCCCTACAACCACAAAAATGAATGGAGTCATTAGCACTTATGGTTTGTAAATGGCACCCAGAATTATGTTGCACGAAGCACAATTTCACATCATTCTGGGTCCATTTGTGTGAAAACAAGGTCCAATCAGGCTGAACCGTTACAGGAAGGTAGAATCTATTGAGTTGTAAGTGATCTGAACGTTTCATGATGATCGCACATTCCTATAGGGGGTCAAACCATGTCCCAAAGGTCACCGGATCTGGTGTCAATTTAAAGAAGTAGTCCAGTTACATATTTGTGGGCTTATAACTTGGCTTCTGAATGTCCTAGAGAGATCAGGTTTGTTTTAGTGTACTCCAATCAACAGCCCCTACAAAAAAAGGAATGGAGTCATTAGCACTTATGGTTTGTAAATGGCACCCAGAATTATGTTGCACGAAGCACAATTTCACATCATTCTGGGTCCATTTGTGTGAAAACAAGGTCCAATCAGGCTGAAACGTTACAGGAAGTTAGAATCTATTGAGTTGTAAGTTATCTGAACGTTTCATGATGATAGCACTTTCCTACGGGGGTCAAACCATGTCCCAAAGGTCACCGGATCTGTTGTCAATTTAAAGAAGTAGTCCAGTTACACATTTGTGGGCTTATAAGTTGGCTTCTGAATGTCCTAGAGAGATCAGATTTGTTTTAGTGTACTCCAATCAACATCCCCTACAACCTGAAAAAGGAATGGAGTCATTCGCACTTATGGTTTGTAAATGGCACCCAGAATTATGTTGCACAAAGCACAATTTCACATCATTATGGGTCCATTTGTGTGAAAACAAGGTCCAGTCACGCTGAAACTTTACAAGAAGGTAGAATCTATTGAGTTGTAAGTGATCTGAACGTTTCATGATGATCGCACATTCCTATCGGGGGTCAAACCATGTCCCAAAGATCACCGGATCTGGTGTCAATTTAAAGAAGTAGTCCAGTTACACATTTGTGGGCTTATAACTTGGCTTCTGAATGTCCTAGAGAGATCAGGTTTGTTTTAGTGTACTCCAATCAACAGCCCCTACAACCTCAAAAAGGAATGGAGTCATTAGCACTTATGGTTTTTAAATGGCACCCAGAATTATGTTGCACAAAGCACAATTTCACATCATTCTGGGTTCATTTGTGTGAAAACAAGGTCCAATCAGGCTGAAACGTTACAGGAAGGTAGAATCTATTGAGTTGTAAGTGATCTGAACGTTTCAAGATGATCGCACATTCCTATAGGGGGTCAAACCATGTCCCAAAGGTCACCGGGCCTGGTGTCACTTTAAAGAAGTAGTCCAGTTACACCTTTTGTGGGCTTATAACTTGGCTTCTGAATGTCCTAGAGAGGTTAGGTTTGTTTTAGTGTTCTCCAATCAACATCCCCTACAACCTCAAAAAGGAATGGAGTCATTAGCACTTATGGTTTTTAAATGGCACCCAGAATTATGCTGCACTAAGCACAATTTCACATCATTCTGGGTTCATTTGTGTGAAAACAAGGTCCAATCAGGCTGAAACGTTACAGGAAGGTAGAATCTATTGAGTTGAAAGTGATCTGAACTTTTCATGAGAATAGCACTTTCCTAGGGGGGTCAAACCATGTCTCAAAGGTCACCGGATCTGGTGTCAATTTAAAGAAGTAGTCCAGTTACACATTTGTGGGCTTATAACTTGGCTTCTGAATGTCCTAGAGAGATCAGGTTTGTTTTAATGTACTCCAAACAACAGTCCCTACAACCACAAAAAGGAATGGAGTCATTAGCACTTATGGTTTGTGAATAGCACCCAGAATTATGTTGCACGAAGCACAATTTCACATCATTCTGGGTCCATTTGTGTGAAAACAAGGTCCAATCAGGCTGAAACGTTACAAGAAGGTAGAATCTATTGAGTTGTAAGTGATCTGAACGTTTCATGATGATCGCACATTCCTATAGGTGGTCAAACCATGTCCCAAAGGTCACCGGGCCTGGTGTCACTTTAAAGAAGTAGTCCAGTTACACCTTTGAGGGCTTATAACTTGGCCGCTGAATGTCCTAGAGAGATCAGGTTTGTTATAGTGTACTCCAATCAACAGCCCCTACAACCACAAAAAGGAATGGAGTCATTAGCACTTATGGTTTGTAAATCGCACCCAGAATTATGTTGCACGAAGCACAATTTCACATCATTCTGGGTCCATTTGTGTGAAAACAAGGTCCAATCAGGCTGAAACGTTACAGGAAGGTAGAATCTATTGAGTTGTAAGTGATCTGAACGTTTCATGATGATAGCACTTTCCTAAGGGGGTCAAACCATGTCCCAAAGGTCACCTGATCTGGAGTAAATTTAAAGAAGTAGTCCAGTTACACATTTGTGGGCTTATAACTTGGCTTCTGAATGTCCTAGAGAGATCAGGTTTAATTTAGTGTACTCCAATCAACAGCCCCTACAACCACAAAAATGAATGGAGTCATTAGCACTTATGGTTTGTAAATGGCACCCAGAATTATGTTGCACGAAGCACAATTTCACATCATTCTGGGTCCATTTGTGTGAAAACAAGGTCCAATCAGGCTGAACCGTTACAGGAAGGTAGAATCTATTGAGTTGTAAGTGATCTGAACGTTTCATGATGATAGGACTTTCCTAAGGGGGTCAAACCATGTCACAAATGTCACTGGATCTGGTGTCAATTTAAAGAAGTAGTCCAGTTACACATTTGTTGGCTTATAACTTGGCTTCTGAATGTCCTAGAGAGATCAGGTTTGTTTTAGTGTACTCCAATAAACATCCCCTACAACCTCAAAAAGGAATGGAGTCATTAGCACTTATGGTTTTTAAATGGCACCCAGAATTATGCTGCACTAAGCACAATTTCACATCATTCTGGGTTCATTTGTGTGAAAACAAGGTCCAATCAGGCTGAAACGTTACAGGAAGGTAGAATCTATTGAGTTGTAAGTGATCTGAACGTTTCAAGATGATCGCACATTCCTATAGGGGGTCAAACCATGTCCCAAAGATCACCGGATCTGGTGTCAATTTAAAGAAGTAGTCCAGTTACACATTTGTGGGCTTATAACTTGGCTTCTGAATGTCCTAGAGAGATCAGGTTTGTTTTAGTGTACTCCAATCAACAGCCCCTACAACCTCAAAAAGGAATGGAGTCATTAGCACTTATGGTTTTTAAATGGCACCCAGAATTATGTTGCACAAAGCACAATTTCACATCATTCTGGGTTCATTTGTGTGAAAACAAGGTCCAATCAGGCTGAAACGTTACAGGAAGGTAGAATCTATTGAGTTGTAAGTGATCTGAACGTTTCAAGATGATCGCACATTCCTATAGGGGGTCAAACCATGTCCCAAAGGTCACCGGGCCTGGTGTCACTTTAAAGAAGTAGTCCAGTTACACCTTTTGTGGGCTTATAACTTGGCTTCTGAATGTCCTAGAGAGGTTAGGTTTGTTTTAGTGTTCTCCAATCAACATCCCCTACAACCTCAAAAAGGAATGGAGTCATTAGCACTTATGGTTTTTAAATGGCACCCAGAATTATGCTGCACTAAGCACAATTTCACATCATTCTGGGTTCATTTGTGTGAAAACAAGGTCCAATCAGGCTGAAACGTTACAGGAAGGTAGAATCTATTGAGTTGAAAGTGATCTGAACTTTTCATGAGAATAGCACTTTCCTAGGGGGGTCAAACCATGTCTCAAAGGTCACCGGATCTGGTGTCAATTTAAAGAAGTAGTCCAGTTACACATTTGTGGGCTTATAACTTGGCTTCTGAATGTCCTAGAGAGATCAGGTTTGTTTTAATGTACTCCAAACAACAGTCCCTACAACCACAAAAAGGAATGGAGTCATTAGCACTTATGGTTTGTGAATAGCACCCAGAATTATGTTGCACGAAGCACAATTTCACATCATTCTGGGTCCATTTGTGTGAAAACAAGGTCCAATCAGGCTGAAACGTTACAAGAAGGTAGAATCTATTGAGTTGTAAGTGATCTGAACGTTTCATGATGATCGCACATTCCTATAGGTGGTCAAACCATGTCCCAAAGGTCACCGGGCCTGGTGTCACTTTAAAGAAGTAGTCCAGTTACACCTTTGAGGGCTTATAACTTGGCCGCTGAATGTCCTAGAGAGATCAGGTTTGTTATAGTGTACTCCAATCAACAGCCCCTACAACCACAAAAAGGAATGGAGTCATTAGCACTTATGGTTTGTAAATCGCACCCAGAATTATGTTGCACGAAGCACAATTTCACATCATTCTGGGTCCATTTGTGTGAAAACAAGGTCCAATCAGGCTGAAACGTTACAGGAAGGTAGAATCTATTGAGTTGTAAGTGATCTGAACGTTTCATGATGATAGCACTTTCCTAAGGGGGTCAAACCATGTCCCAAAGGTCACCTGATCTGGAGTAAATTTAAAGAAGTAGTCCAGTTACACATTTGTGGGCTTATAACTTGGCTTCTGAATGTCCTAGAGAGATCAGGTTTAATTTAGTGTACTCCAATCAACAGCCCCTACAACCACAAAAATGAATGGAGTCATTAGCACTTATGGTTTGTAAATGGCACCCAGAATTATGTTGCACGAAGCACAATTTCACATCATTCTGGGTCCATTTGTGTGAAAACAAGGTCCAATCAGGCTGAACCGTTACAGGAAGGTAGAATCTATTGAGTTGTAAGTGATCTGAACGTTTCATGATGATAGGACTTTCCTAAGGGGGTCAAACCATGTCACAAATGTCACTGGATCTGGTGTCAATTTAAAGAAGTAGTCCAGTTACACATTTGTTGGCTTATAACTTGGCTTCTGAATGTCCTAGAGAGATCAGGTTTGTTTTAGTGTACTCCAATAAACATCCCCTACAACCTCAAAAAGGAATGGAGTCATTAGCACTTATGGTTTTTAAATGGCACCCAGAATTATGCTGCACTAAGCACAATTTCACATCATTCTGGGTTCATTTGTGTGAAAACAAGGTTCAATCAGGGTGAAACGTTACAGGAAGGTAGAATCTATTGAGTTGTAAGTGATCTGAACGTTTCATGATGATAGCACTTTCCTAAGGGGGTCAAACCATGTCCCAAATGTCACCGGATCTGGTGTCAATTTAAAGAAGTAGTCCAGTTACACATTTGTGGGCTTATAACTTGGCTTCTGAATGTCCTAGAGAGATCAGGTTTGTTTTAATGTACTCCAACCAACAGCCCCTACAACCACAAAAAGGAATGGAGTCATTAGCACTTATGGTTTGTAAATGGCACCCAGAATTATGTTGCACGAAGCACAATTTCACATCTTTCTGGGTCCATTTGTGTGAAAACAAGGTCCAATCAGGCTGAAATGTTACAAGAAGGTAGAATCTATTGAGTTGTAAGTGATCTGAACGTTTCATGATGATCGCACATTCCTATAGGGGGTCAAAACATGTCCAAAAGGTCACCGGATCTGGTGTCAATTTAAAGAAGTAGTCCAGTTACACATTTGTGGGCTTATAACTTGGCTTCAGAATGTCCTAGAGAGATCAGGTTTGTTTTAGTGTACTCCAATAAACAGCCCCTACAAAAAAGGAATGGAGTCATTAGCACTTATGGTTTGTAAATGGCACCCAGAATTATGTTGCACGAAGCACAATTTCACATCATTCTGGGTCCATTTGTGTGAAAACAAGGTCCAATCAGGCTGAAACGTTACAGGAAGGTAGAATCTATTGAGTTGTAAGTGATCTGAACGTTTCATGATGATAGCATTTTCCTAAGGGGGTCAAACCATGTCCCAAAGGTCACCGGATCTGGTGTCAATTTAAAGAAGTAGTCCAGTTACACATTTGTGGGCTTATAACTTGGCTTCTGAATGTCCTAGAGAGATCAGGTTTGTTTTAGTGTACTCCAATCAACAGCCCCTACAAAAAAAAGGAATGGAGTCATTAGCACTTATGGTTTGTAAATGGCACCCAGAATTATGTTGCACAAAGCACAATTTCACATCATTCTGGGTCCATTTGTGTGAAAACCAGGTCCAGTCAGGCTGAAACGTTACAAGAAGGTACAATCTATTGAGTTGTAAGTGATCTGAACGTTTCATGATGATCGCACATTCCTATCGGGGGTCAAACCATGTCCCAAAGGTCACCGGATCTGGTGTCAATTTAAAGAAGTAGTCCAGTTACACATTTGTGGGCTTATAACTTGGATTCTGAATGTCCTAGAGAGATCAGGTTTGTTTTAGTGTACTCCAATCAACAGCCCCTACAACCTCAAAAAGGAATGGAGTCATTAGCACTTATGGTTTTTAAATGGCAGCCAGAATTATGTTGCACAAAGCACAATTTCACATCATTCTAGGTTCATTTGTGTGAAAACAAGGTCCAATCAGGCTGAAACGTTACAGGAAGGTAGAATCTATTGAGTTGTAAGTGATCTGAACGTTTCAAGATGATCGCACATTCCTATAGGGGGTCAAACCATGTCCCAAAGGTCACCGGGCCTGGTGTCACTTTAAAGAAGTAGTCCAGTTACACCTTTTGTGGGCTTATAACTTGGCTTCTGAATGTCCTAGAGAGGTTAGGTTTGTTTTAGTGTTCTCCAATCAACATCCCCTACAACCTCAAAAAGAAATGGAGTCATTAGCACTTATGGTTTTTAAATGGCACCCAGAATTATGCTGCACTAAGCACAATTTCACATCATTCTGGGTTCATTTGTGTGAAAACAAGGTCCAATCAGGCTGAAACGTTACAGGAAGGTAGAATCTATTGAGTTGTAAGTGATCTGAACGTTTCATGATGATAGCACTTTCCTAAGGGGGTCAAACCATGTCTCAAAGGTCACCGGATCTGGTGTCAATTTAAAGAAGAAGTCCAGTTACACATTTGTGGGCTTAAAACTTGGCTTCTGAATGTCCTAGAGAGATCAGGTTTGTTTTAATGTACTCCAACCAACAGTCCCTACAACCACAAAAAGGAATGGAATCATTAGCACTTATGGTTTGTAAATAGCACCCAGAATTATGTTGCAAGAAGCACAATTTCACATCATTCTGAGTCCATTTGTATGAAAACAAGGTCCAATCAGGCTGAAACGTTACAAGAAGGTAGAATCTATTGAGTTGTAAGTGATCTGAACGTTTCAAGATGATCGCACATTCCTATAGGGGGTCAAACCATGTCCCAAAGGTCCCCGGGCCTGGTGTCACTTTAAAGAAGTAGTCCAGTTACACCTTTGAGGGCTTATAACTTGGCCGCTGAATGTCCTAGAGAGATCAGGTTTGTTTTAGTGTACTCCAATCAACATCCCCTACAACCTGAAAAAGGAATGGAGTCATTCGCACTTATGGTTTGTAAATGGCACCCAGAATTATGCTGCACTAAGCACAATTTCACATCATTTTGGGTCCATTTGTGTGAAAACAAGGTCCAATCAGGCTGAAACGTTACAGGAAGGTAGAATCTATTGAGTTGTAAGTTATCTGAACATTTCATGATGATAGCGCTTTCCTAAGGGGGTCAAATCATGTCCCAAAGGTCACCGGATCTGGAGTCAATTTAAAGAAGTAGTCCAGTAACACATTTGTGGGCTTATAACTTGGCTTCTGAATGTCCTAGAGAGATCAGGTTTGTTTTAGTGTACTCCAATCAACAGCCCCTACAACCTCAAAAAGGAATGGAGTCATTAGCACTTATGGTTTTTAAATGGCACCCAGAATTATGTTGCACAAAGCACAATTTCACATCATTCTGGGTTCATTTGTGTGAAAACAAGGTCCAATCAGGCTGAAACGTTACAGGAAGGTAGAATCTATTGAGTTGTAAGTGATCTGAACGTTTCAAGATGATCGCACATTCCTATAGGGGGTCAAACCATGTCCCAAAGGTCACCGGGCCTGGTGTCACTTTAAAGAAGTAGTCCAGTTACACCTTTTGTGGGCTTATAACTTGGCTTCTGAATGTCCTAGAGAGGTTAGGTTTGTTTTAGTGTTCTCCAATCAACATCCCCTACAACCTCAAAAAGGAATGGAGTCATTAGCACTTATGGTTTTTAAATGGCACCCAGAATTATGCTGCACTAAGCACAATTTCACATCATTCTGGGTTCATTTGTGTGAAAACAAGGTCCAATCAGGCTGAAACGTTACAGGAAGGTAGAATCTATTGAGTTGAAAGTGATCTGAACTTTTCATGAGAATAGCACTTTCCTAGGGGGGTCAAACCATGTCTCAAAGGTCACCGGATCTGGTGTCAATTTAAAGAAGTAGTCCAGTTACACATTTGTGGGCTTATAACTTGGCTTCTGAATGTCCTAGAGAGATCAGGTTTGTTTTAATGTACTCCAAACAACAGTCCCTACAACCACAAAAAGGAATGGAGTCATTAGCACTTATGGTTTGTGAATAGCACCCAGAATTATGTTGCACGAAGCACAATTTCACATCATTCTGGGTCCATTTGTGTGAAAACAAGGTCCAATCAGGCTGAAACGTTACAAGAAGGTAGAATCTATTGAGTTGTAAGTGATCTGAACGTTTCATGATGATCGCACATTCCTATAGGTGGTCAAACCATGTCCCAAAGGTCACCGGGCCTGGTGTCACTTTAAAGAAGTAGTCCAGTTACACCTTTGAGGGCTTATAACTTGGCCGCTGAATGTCCTAGAGAGATCAGGTTTGTTATAGTGTACTCCAATCAACAGCCCCTACAACCACAAAAAGGAATGGAGTCATTAGCACTTATGGTTTGTAAATCGCACCCAGAATTATGTTGCACGAAGCACAATTTCACATCATTCTGGGTCCATTTGTGTGAAAACAAGGTCCAATCAGGCTGAAACGTTACAGGAAGGTAGAATCTATTGAGTTGTAAGTGATCTGAACGTTTCATGATGATAGCACTTTCCTAAGGGGGTCAAACCATGTCCCAAAGGTCACCTGATCTGGAGTAAATTTAAAGAAGTAGTCCAGTTACACATTTGTGGGCTTATAACTTGGCTTCTGAATGTCCTAGAGAGATCAGGTTTAATTTAGTGTACTCCAATCAACAGCCCCTACAACCACAAAAATGAATGGAGTCATTAGCACTTATGGTTTGTAAATGGCACCCAGAATTATGTTGCACGAAGCACAATTTCACATCATTCTGGGTCCATTTGTGTGAAAACAAGGTCCAATCAGGCTGAACCGTTACAGGAAGGTAGAATCTATTGAGTTGTAAGTGATCTGAACGTTTCATGATGATAGGACTTTCCTAAGGGGGTCAAACCATGTCACAAATGTCACTGGATCTGGTGTCAATTTAAAGAAGTAGTCCAGTTACACATTTGTTGGCTTATAACTTGGCTTCTGAATGTCCTAGAGAGATCAGGTTTGTTTTAGTGTACTCCAATAAACATCCCCTACAACCTCAAAAAGGAATGGAGTCATTAGCACTTATGGTTTTTAAATGGCACCCAGAATTATGCTGCACTAAGCACAATTTCACATCATTCTGGGTTCATTTGTGTGAAAACAAGGTTCAATCAGGGTGAAACGTTACAGGAAGGTAGAATCTATTGAGTTGTAAGTGATCTGAACGTTTCATGATGATAGCACTTTCCTAAGGGGGTCAAACCATGTCCCAAATGTCACCGGATCTGGTGTCAATTTAAAGAAGTAGTCCAGTTACACATTTGTGGGCTTATAACTTGGCTTCTGAATGTCCTAGAGAGATCAGGTTTGTTTTAATGTACTCCAACCAACAGCCCCTACAACCACAAAAAGGAATGGAGTCATTAGCACTTATGGTTTGTAAATGGCACCCAGAATTATGTTGCACGAAGCACAATTTCACATCTTTCTGGGTCCATTTGTGTGAAAACAAGGTCCAATCAGGCTGAAATGTTACAAGAAGGTAGAATCTATTGAGTTGTAAGTGATCTGAACGTTTCATGATGATCGCACATTCCTATAGGGGGTCAAAACATGTCCAAAAGGTCACCGGATCTGGTGTCAATTTAAAGAAGTAGTCCAGTTACACATTTGTGGGCTTATAACTTGGCTTCAGAATGTCCTAGAGAGATCAGGTTTGTTTTAGTGTACTCCAATAAACAGCCCCTACAAAAAAGGAATGGAGTCATTAGCACTTATGGTTTGTAAATGGCACCCAGAATTATGTTGCACGAAGCACAATTTCACATCATTCTGGGTCCATTTGTGTGAAAACAAGGTCCAATCAGGCTGAAACGTTACAGGAAGGTAGAATCTATTGAGTTGTAAGTGATCTGAACGTTTCATGATGATAGCATTTTCCTAAGGGGGTCAAACCATGTCCCAAAGGTCACCGGATCTGGTGTCAATTTAAAGAAGTAGTCCAGTTACACATTTGTGGGCTTATAACTTGGCTTCTGAATGTCCTAGAGAGATCAGGTTTGTTTTAGTGTACTCCAATCAACAGCCCCTACAAAAAAAAGGAATGGAGTCATTAGCACTTATGGTTTGTAAATGGCACCCAGAATTATGTTGCACAAAGCACAATTTCACATCATTCTGGGTCCATTTGTGTGAAAACCAGGTCCAATCAGGCTGAAACGTTACAGGAAGGTAGAATCTATTGAGTTGTAAGTGATCTGAACGTTTCAAGATGATCGCACATTCCTATAGGGGGTCAAACCATGTCCCAAAGGTCACCGGATCTGGTGTCAATTTAAAGAAGTAGTCCAGTTACACATTTGTGGGCTTATAACTTGGCTTCTGAATGTCCTAGAGAGATCAGGTTTGTTTTAGTGTACTCCAATCAACAGCCCCTACAACCTCAAAAAGGAATGGAGTCATTAGCACTTATGGTTTTTAAATGGCAGCCAGAATTATGTTGCACAAAGCACAATTTCACATCATTCTAGGTTCATTTGTGTGAAAACAAGGTCCAATCAGGCTGAAACGTTACAGGAAGGTAGAATCTATTGAGTTGTAAGTGATCTGAACGTTTCAAGATGATCGCACATTCCTATAGGGGGTCAAACCATGTCCCAAAGGTCACCGGGCCTGGTGTCACTTTAAAGAAGTAGTCCAGTTACACCTTTTGTGGGCTTATAACTTGGCTTCTGAATGTCCTAGAGAGGTTAGGTTTGTTTTAGTGTTCTCCAATCAACATCCCCTACAACCTCAAAAAGAAATGGAGTCATTAGCACTTATGGTTTTTAAATGGCACCCAGAATTATGCTGCACTAAGCACAATTTCACATCATTCTGGGTTCATTTGTGTGAAAACAAGGTCCAATCAGGCTGAAACGTTACAGGAAGGTAGAATCTATTGAGTTGTAAGTGATCTGAACGTTTCATGATGATAGCACTTTCCTAAGGGGGTCAAACCATGTCTCAAAGGTCACCGGATCTGGTGTCAATTTAAAGAAGAAGTCCAGTTACACATTTGTGGGCTTAAAACTTGGCTTCTGAATGTCCTAGAGAGATCAGGTTTGTTTTAATGTACTCCAACCAACAGTCCCTACAACCACAAAAAGGAATGGAATCATTAGCACTTATGGTTTGTAAATAGCACCCAGAATTATGTTGCAAGAAGCACAATTTCACATCATTCTGAGTCCATTTGTATGAAAACAAGGTCCAATCAGGCTGAAACGTTACAAGAAGGTAGAATCTATTGAGTTGTAAGTGATCTGAACGTTTCAAGATGATCGCACATTCCTATAGGGGGTCAAACCATGTCCCAAAGGTCCCCGGGCCTGGTGTCACTTTAAAGAAGTAGTCCAGTTACACCTTTGAGGGCTTATAACTTGGCCGCTGAATGTCCTAGAGAGATCAGGTTTGTTTTAGTGTACTCCAATCAACATCCCCTACAACCTGAAAAAGGAATGGAGTCATTCGCACTTATGGTTTGTAAATGGCACCCAGAATTATGCTGCACTAAGCACAATTTCACATCATTTTGGGTCCATTTGTGTGAAAACAAGGTCCAATCAGGCTGAAACGTTACAGGAAGGTAGAATCTATTGAGTTGTAAGTTATCTGAACATTTCATGATGATAGCGCTTTCCTAAGGGGGTCAAATCATGTCCCAAAGGTCACCGGATCTGGAGTCAATTTAAAGAAGTAGTCCAGTTACACATTTGTGGGCTTATAACTTGGCTTCTGAATGTCCTAGAGAGATCAGGTTTGTTTTAGTGTACTCCAATCAACAGCCCCTACAACCTCAAAAAGGAATGGAGTCATTAGCACTTATGGTTTTTAAATGGCACCCAGAATTATGCTGCACTAAGCACAATTTCACATCATTCTGGGTTCATTTGTGTGAAAACAAGGTCCAATCAGGCTGAAACGTTACAGGAAGGTAGAATCTATTGAGTTGAAAGTGATCTGAACTTTTCATGAGAATAGCACTTTCCTAGGGGGGTCAAACCATGTCTCAAAGGTCACCGGATCTGGTGTCAATTTAAAGAAGTAGTCCAGTTACACATTTGTGGGCTTATAACTTGGCTTCTGAATGTCCTAGAGAGATCAGGTTTGTTTTAATGTACTCCAAACAACAGTCCCTACAACCACAAAAAGGAATGGAGTCATTAGCACTTATGGTTTGTGAATAGCACCCAGAATTATGTTGCACGAAGCACAATTTCACATCATTCTGGGTCCATTTGTGTGAAAACAAGGTCCAATCAGGCTGAAACGTTACAAGAAGGTAGAATCTATTGAGTTGTAAGTGATCTGAACGTTTCATGATGATCGCACATTCCTATAGGTGGTCAAACCATGTCCCAAAGGTCACCGGGCCTGGTGTCACTTTAAAGAAGTAGTCCAGTTACACCTTTGAGGGCTTATAACTTGGCCGCTGAATGTCCTAGAGAGATCAGGTTTGTTATAGTGTACTCCAATCAACAGCCCCTACAACCACAAAAAGGAATGGAGTCATTAGCACTTATGGTTTGTAAATCGCACCCAGAATTATGTTGCACGAAGCACAATTTCACATCATTCTGGGTCCATTTGTGTGAAAACAAGGTCCAATCAGGCTGAAACGTTACAGGAAGGTAGAATCTATTGAGTTGTAAGTGATCTGAACGTTTCATGATGATAGCACTTTCCTAAGGGGGTCAAACCATGTCCCAAAGGTCACCTGATCTGGAGTAAATTTAAAGAAGTAGTCCAGTTACACATTTGTGGGCTTATAACTTGGCTTCTGAATGTCCTAGAGAGATCAGGTTTAATTTAGTGTACTCCAATCAACAGCCCCTACAACCACAAAAATGAATGGAGTCATTAGCACTTATGGTTTGTAAATGGCACCCAGAATTATGTTGCACGAAGCACAATTTCACATCATTCTGGGTCCATTTGTGTGAAAACAAGGTCCAATCAGGCTGAACCGTTACAGGAAGGTAGAATCTATTGAGTTGTAAGTGATCTGAACGTTTCATGATGATAGGACTTTCCTAAGGGGGTCAAACCATGTCACAAATGTCACTGGATCTGGTGTCAATTTAAAGAAGTAGTCCAGTTACACATTTGTTGGCTTATAACTTGGCTTCTGAATGTCCTAGAGAGATCAGGTTTGTTTTAGTGTACTCCAATAAACATCCCCTACAACCTCAAAAAGGAATGGAGTCATTAGCACTTATGGTTTTTAAATGGCACCCAGAATTATGCTGCACTAAGCACAATTTCACATCATTCTGGGTTCATTTGTGTGAAAACAAGGTTCATTCAGGGTGAAACGTTACAGGAAGGTAGAATCTATTGAGTTGTAAGTGATCTGAACGTTTCATGATGATAGCACTTTCCTAAGGGGGTCAAACCATGTCCCAAATGTCACCGGATCTGGTGTCAATTTAAAGAAGTAGTCCAGTTACACATTTGTGGGCTTATAACTTGGCTTCTGAATGTCCTAGAGAGATCAGGTTTGTTTTAATGTACTCCAACCAACAGCCCCTACAACCACAAAAAGGAATGGAGTCATTAGCACTTATGGTTTGTAAATGGCACCCAGAATTATGTTGCACGAAGCACAATTTCACATCTTTCTGGGTCCATTTGTGTGAAAACAAGGTCCAATCAGGCTGAAATGTTACAAGAAGGTAGAATCTATTGAGTTGTAAGTGATCTGAACGTTTCATGATGATCGCACATTCCTATAGGGGGTCAAAACATGTCCAAAAGGTCACCGGATCTGGTGTCAATTTAAAGAAGTAGTCCAGTTACACATTTGTGGGCTTATAACTTGGCTTCAGAATGTCCTAGAGAGATCAGGTTTGTTTTAGTGTACTCCAATAAACAGCCCCTACAAAAAAGGAATGGAGTCATTAGCACTTATGGTTTGTAAATGGCAACCAGAATTATGTTGCACGAAGCACAATTTCACATCATTCTGGGTCCATTTGTGTGAAAACAAGGTCCAATCAGGCTGAAACGTTACAGGAAGGTAGAATCTATTGAGTTGTAAGTGATCTGAACGTTTCATGATGATAGCATTTTCCTAAGGGGGTCAAACCATGTCCCAAAGGTCACCGGATCTGGTGTCAATTTAAAGAAGTAGTCCAGTTACACATTTGTGGGCTTATAACTTGGCTTCTGAATGTCCTAGAGAGATCAGGTTTGTTTTAGTGTACTCCAATCAACAGCCCCTACAAAAAAAAGGAATGGAGTCATTAGCACTTATGGTTTGTAAATGGCACCCAGAATTATGTTGCACAAAGCACAATTTCACATCATTCTGGGTCCATTTGTGTGAAAACCAGGTCCAGTCAGGCTGAAACGTTACAAGAAGGTACAATCTATTGAGTTGTAAGTGATCTGAACGTTTCATGATGATCGCACATTCCTATCGGGTGTCAAACCATGTCCCAAAGGTCACCGGATCTGGTGTCAATTTAAAGAAGTAGTCCAGTTACACATTTGTGGGCTTATAACTTGGCTTCTGAATGTCCTAGAGAGATCAGGTTTGTTTTAGTGTACTCCCATCAACAGCCCCTACAACCTCAAAAAGGAATGGAGTCATTAGCACTTATGGTTTTTAAATGGCACCCAGAATTATGTTGCACAAAGCACAATTTCACATCATTCTGGGTTCATTTGTGTGAAAACAAGGTCCAATCAGGCTGAAACGTTACAGGAAGGTAGAATCTATTGAGTTGTAAGTGATCTGAACGTTTCAAGATGATCGCACATTCCTATAGGGGGTCAAACCATGTCCCAAAGGTCACCGGGCCTGGTGTCACTTTAAAGAAGTAGTCCAGTTACACCTTTTGTGGGCTTATAACTTGGCTTCTGAATGTCCTAGAGAGGTTAGGTTTGTTTTAGTGTTCTCCAATCAACATCCCCTACAACCTCAAAAAGAAATGGAGTCATTAGCACTTATGGTTTTTAAATGGCACCCAGAATTATGCTGCACTAAGCACAATTTCACATCATTCTGGGTTCATTTGTGTGAAAACAAGGTCCAATCAGGCTGAAACGTTACAGGAAGGTAGAATCTATTGAGTTGTAAGTGATCTGAACGTTTCATGATGATAGCACTTTCCTAAGGGGGTCAAACCATGTCTCAAAGGTCACCGGATCTGGTGTCAATTTAAAGAAGAAGTCCAGTTACACATTTGTGGGCTTAAAACTTGGCTTCTGAATGTCCTAGAGAGATCAGGTTTGTTTTAATGTACTCCAACCAACAGTCCCTACAACCACAAAAAGGAATGGAGTCATTAGCACTTATGGTTTGTAAATAGCACCCAGAATTATGTTGCAAGAAGCACAATTTCACATCATTCTGAGTCCATTTGTATGAAAACAAGGTCCAATCAGGCTGAAACGTTACAAGAAGGTAGAATCTATTGAGTTGTAAGTGATCTGAACGTTTCAAGATGATCGCACATTCCTATAGGGGGTCAAACCATGTCCCAAAGGTCCCCGGGCCTGGTGTCACTTTAAAGAAGTAGTCCAGTTACACCTTTGAGGGCTTATAACTTGGCCGCTGAATGTCCTAGAGAGATCAGGTTTGTTTTAGTGTACTCCAATCAACATCCCCTACAACTTGAAAAAGGAATGGAGTCATTCGCACTTATGGTTTGTAAATGGCACCCAGAATTATGCTGCACTAAGCACAATTTCACATCATTTTGGGTCCATTTGTGTGAAAACAAGGTCCAATCAGGCTGAAACGTTACAGGAAGGTAGAATCTATTGAGTTGTAAGTTATCTGAACATTTCATGATGATAGCGCTTTCCTAAGGGGGTCAAATCATGTCCCAAAGGTCACCGGATCTGGAGTCAATTTAAAGAAGTAGTCCAGTTACACATTTGTGGGCTTATAACTTGGCTTCTGAATTTCCTAGAGAGATCAGGTTTGTTTTAGTGTACTCCAATCAACAGCCCCTACAACCACAAAAAGGAATGGAGTCATTAGCACTTACGGTTTGTAAATGGCACCCAGAATTATGTTGCACGAAGCAGAATTTCACATCATTTTGGGTCCATTTGTGTGAAAACAAGGTCCAATCAGGCTGAAACGTTACAGGAAGGTAGAATCTATTGAGTTGTAAGTTATCTGAACATTTCATGATGATAGCGCTTTCCTAAGGGGGTCAAACCATGTCCCAAAGGTCACCGGATCTGGTGTCAATTTAAAGAAGTAGTCCAGTTACACATTTGTGGGCTTATAACTTGGCTTCTGAATGTCCTAGAGAGATCAGGTTTGTTTTAGTGTACTCCAATCAACAGCCCCTACAACCACAAAAAGGAATGGAGTCATTAGCACTTACGGTTTGTAAATGGCACCCAGAATTATGTTGCACGAAGCAGAATTTCACATCATTCTGGGTCCATTTGTGTGAAAACAAGGTCCAATCAGGCTGAAACGCTACAGGAAGGTAGAATCTATTGAGTTGTATGTGATCTGAACGTTTCATGATGATAGCACTTTCCTAAGGGGGTCAAACCATGTCCCAAAGGTCACCGGATCTGGTGTCAATTTAAAGAAGTAGTCCAGTTACACATTTGTGGGCTTATAACTTGGCTTCTGAATGTCCTAGAGAGATCAGGTTTGTTTTAGTGTACTCCAGTCAACAGCCCCTACAACCACAAAAAGGAATGGAGTCATTAGCACTTATGGTTTGTAAATGGCACCCAGAATTATGTTGCACGAAGCACAATTTCACATCATTCTGGGTCCATTTGTGTGAAAACAAGGTCCAATCAGGCTGAAACGTTACAAGAAGGTAGATTCTATTGAGTTGTAAGTGATCTGAACGTTTCATGATGATCGCACATTCCTATCAGGGGTCAAACCATGTCCCAAAGGTCACTGGGCCTGGTGTCAATTTAAAGAAGTAGTCCAGTTACACATTTGTGGGCTTATAACTTGGCTTCTGAATGTCCTTGAGAGATCAGTTTTGTTTTAATGTACTCCAACCAACAGCCCCTACAACCACAAAAAGGAATGGAGTCATTAGCACTTATGGTTTGTAAATGGCACCCAGAATTATGTTGCACGAAGCACAATTTCACATCATTCTGGGTCCATTTGTGTGAAAACAAGGTCCAATCAGGCTGAAACGTTACAAGAAGGTAGAATCTATTGAGTTGTAAGTGATCTGAACGTTTCATGATGATAGCACTTTCCTAAGGGGGTCAAACCATGTCCCAAAGGTCACCGGATCTGGTGTCAATTTAAAGAAGTAGTCCAGTTACACATTTGTGGGCTTATAACTTGGCTTCTGAATGTCCTAGAGAGATCAGGTTTGTTTTAGTGTACTCCAGTCAACAGCCCCTACAACCACAAAAAGGAATGGAGTCATTAGCACTTAAGGTTTGTAAATGGCACCCAGAATTATGTTGCACGAAGCACAATTTCAAAGCATTCTGGGTCCTTTTGTGGGAAAACAAGGTCCAATCAGGCTGAAACGCTACAAGAAGGTAGAATCTATTGAGTTGTAAGTGATCTGAACGTTTCAAGATGATCGCACATTCCTATAGGGGGTAAAACCATGTCCCAAAGGTCACCGGGCCTGGTGTCACTTTAAAGAAGTAGTCCAGTTACACCTTTGTGAGCTTATAACTTGGCTTCTGAATGTCCTAGAGAGGTTAGGTTTGTTTTAGTGTACTCCAATCAACAGCCCCTACAACCACAAAAAGGAATGGAGTCATTAGCACTTATGGTTTGTAAATGGCACCCAGAATTATGTTGCACGAAGCACAATTTAACATCATTCTGGGTTCATTTGTGTGAAAACAAGGTCCAATCAGGCTGAAACGTTACAGGAAGGTAGAATCTATTGAGTTGTAAGTGATCTGAACGTTTCATGATGAAAGCACTTTCCTAAGGGGGTCAAACCATGTCCCAAAGGTCACCGGATCTGGTGTCAATTTAAAGAAGTAGTCCAGTTACACATTTGTGGGCTTATAACTTGGTTTCTGAATGTCCTAGAGAGATCAGGTTTGTTTTAGTGTACTCCAATCAACAGCCCCTACAACCACAAAAAGGAGTGGAGTCATTAGCACTTATGGTTTGTAAATGGCACCCAGAATTATGTTGCACGAAGCACAATTTCACATCATTTTGGGTCCATTTGTGTGAAAACAAGGTCCAATAAGGCTGAAACGTTACAGGAAGGTAGAATCTATTGAGTTGTAGGTTATCTGAACATTTCATGATGATAGCGCTTTCCTAAGGGGGTCAAACCATGTCCCAAAGGTCACCGGATCTGGTGTCAATTTAAAGAAGTAGTCCAGTTACACATTTGTGGGCTTATAACTTGGCTTCTGAATGTCCTAGAGAGATCAGGTTTGTTTTAGTGTACTCCAATCAACAGCCCCTACAACCACAAAAAGGAATGGAGTCATAAGCACTTACGGTTTGTAAATGGCACCCAGAATTATGTTGCACGAAGCACAATTTCACATCATTCTGGGTCCATTTGTGTGAAAAGAAGGTCCAATCAGGCTGAAACGCTACAAAAAGGTAGAATCTATTGAGTTGTAAGGGATCTGAACGTTTCATGATGATAGCACTTTCCTAAGGGGGTCAAACCATGTCCCAAAGGTCACCGGATCTGGTGTCAATTTAAAGAAGTAGTCCAGTTACACATTTGTTGGCTTATAACTTGGCTTCTGAATGTCCTAGAGAGATCAGGTTTAATTTAGTGTACTCCAATCAACAGCCCCTACAACCACAAAAAGGAATGGAGTCATTAGCACTTATGGTTTGTAAATGGCACCCAGAATTATGTTACACGAATCACAATTTCACATCATTCTGGGTCCATTTGTGTGAAAACAAGGTCCAATCAGGCTGAAACGTTACAGGACGGTAGAATCTATTGAGTTGTAAGTGATCTGAACGTTTCATGATGATAGCACTTTCCTAAGGGGGTAAACCATGTCCCAAAGGTCACCGGATCTGGTGTCAATTTAAAGAAGTAGTCCAGTTACACATTTGTGGGCTTATAACTTGGCTTCTGAATGTCCTAGAGAGATCAGGTTTGTTTTAGTGCACTCCAATCAACATCCCCTACAACCTCAAAAAGGAATGGAGTCATTAGCACTTATGGTTTTTTAAATGACACCCAGAATTATGCTGCACTAAGCACAATTTCACATCATTCTGGGTTCATTTGTGTGAAAACAAGGTCCAATCAGGCTGAAACGTTACAGGAAGGTAGAATCTATTGAGTTGTAAGTGATCTGAACGTTTCATGATGATAGCACTTTCCTAAGGGGGTCAAACCATGTCCCAAAGGTCACCGGATCTGGTGTCAATTTAAAGAAGTAGTCCAGTTACACATTTGTAGGCTTATAACTTGGCTTCTGAATGTCCTAGAGAGGTTAGGTTTGTTTTAGTGTACTCCAATCAACAGCCCCTACAACCACAAAAAGGAATGGAGTCATTAGCACTCATGGTTTGTAAATGGCACCCAGAATTATGTTGCACGAAGCACAATTTCACATCATTCTGGGTTCATTTGTGTGAAAACAAGGTCCAATCAGGCTGAAACGTTACAGGAAGGTAGAATCTATTGAGTTGTAAGTGATCTGAACGTTTCATGATGATAGCGCTTTCCTAAGGGGGTCAAACCATGTCCCAAAGGTCACCGGATCTGGTGTCAATTTAAAGAAGTAGTCCAGTTACACATTTGTGGGCTTATAACTTGGCTTCTGAATGTCCTAGAGAGATCAGGTTTGTTTAAATGTACTCCGACCAACAGCCCCTACAACCACAAAAAGGAATGGAGTCATTAGCACTTATGGTTTGTAAATGGCACCCAGAATTATGTTGCACGAAGCACAATTTCACATCATTCTAGGTCCATTTGTGTGAAAACAAGGTCCAATCAGGCTGAAACGCTACAGGAAGGTAGAATCTATTGAGTTGTAAGTGATCTGAACGTTTCATGATGATAGCACTTTCCTAAGGGGGTCAAACCATGTCCCAAAGGTCACCGGATCTGGTGTCAATTTAAAGAAGTAGTCCAGTTACACATTTGTGGGCTTATAACTTGGCTTCTGAATGTCCTAGAGAGATCAGGTTTAATTTAGTGTACTCCAATCAACAGCCCCTACAACCACAAAAAGGAATGGAGTCATTAGCACTTATGGTTTGTAAATGTCACCCAGAATTATGTTGCACGAAGCACAATTTCACATCATTCTGGGTCCATTTGTGTGAAAACAAGGTCCAATCAGGCTGAAACGTTACAGGAAGGTAGAATCTATTGAGTTGTAAGTGATCTGAACGTTTCATGATGATAGCACTTTCCTAAGGGGGTAAACCATGTCCCAAAGGTCACCGGATCTGGTGTCAATTTAAAGAGGTAGTCCAGTTACACATTTGTGGGCTTATAACTTGGCTTCTGAATGTCCTAGAGAGATCAGGTTTGTTTTAGTGTACTCCAATCAACATCCCCTACAACCTCAAAAAGGAATGGAGTCATTAGCACTTATGGTTTTTAAATGACACCCAGAATTATGCTGCACTAAGCACAATTTCACATCATTCTGGGTCCAATTGTGTGAAAACAAGGTCCATACAGGCTGAAACGCTACAGGAAGGTAGAATCTATTGAGTTGTAAGTGATCTGAACGTTTCATGATGATAGCACTTTCCTAAGGGGGTCAAACCATGTCCCAAAGGTCACCGGATCTGGTGTCAATTTAAAGAAGTAGTCCAGTTACACATTTGTGGGCTTATAACTTGGCTTCTGAATGTCCTAGAGAGATCAGGTTTAATTTAGTGTACTCCAATCAACAGCCCCTACAACCACAAAAAGGAATGGAGTCATTAGCACTTATGGTTTGTAAATGGCACCCAGAATTATGTTGCACGAAGCACAATTTCACATCATTCTGGGTCCATTTGTGTGAAAACAAGGTCCAATCAGGCTGAAACGCTACAAGAAGGTAGAATCTATTGAGTTGTAAGTGATCTGAACGTTTCAAGATGATCGCACATTCCTATAGGGGGTCAAACCATGTCCCAAAGGTCACCGGGCCTGGTGTCACTTTAAAGAAGTAGTCCAGTTACACCTTTGTTGGCTCATAACTTGGCTTCTGAATGTCCTAGAGAGGTTAGGTTTGTTTTAGTGTACTCCAGTCAACAGCCCCTACAACCACAAAAAGGAATGGAGTCATTAGCACTCATGGTTTGTAAATGGCACCCAGAATTATGTTGCACAAAGCACAATTTCACATCATTCTGGGTTCATTTGTGTGAAAACAAGGTCCAATCAGGCTGAAACGTTACAGGAAGGTAGAATCTATTGATTTGTAAGTGATCTGAACGTTTCATGATGATAGCACTTTCCTAAGGGGGTCAAACCATGTCCCAAAGGTCACCGGATCTGGTGTCAATTTAAAGAAGTAGTCCAGTTACACATTTGTGGGCTTATAACTTGGCTTCTGAATGTCCTAGAGAGATCAGGTTTGTTTTAATGTACTCAGACCAACAGCCCCTACAACCACAAAAAGGAATAGAATCATTAGCACTTATGGTTTGTAAATGGCACCCAGAATTATGTTGCACGAAGCACAATTTCACATCATTCTAGGTCCATTTGTGTGAAAACAAGGTCCAATCAGGCTGAAACGTTACAAGAAGGTAGAATCTATTGAGTTGTAAGTGATCTGAACGTTTCATGATGTTAGCACTTTCCTAAGGGGGTCAAACCATGTCCCAAAGGTCACCGGGCCTGGTGTCACTTTAAAGAAGTAGTCCAGTTACACCTTTGTGGGCTTATAACTTGGCTTCTGAATGTCCTAGAGAGGTTAGGTTTGTTTTAGTGTACTCCAATCAACAGCCCCTACAACCACAAAAAGGAATGGAGTCATTAGCACTCATGGTTTGTAAATGGCACCCAGAATTATGTTGCACGAAGCACAATTTCACATCATTCTGGGTTCATTTGTGTGAAAACAAGGTCCAATCAGGCTGAAACGTTACAGGAAGGTAGAATCTATTGAGTTGTAAGTGATCTGAACGTTTCATGATGATAGCACTTTCCTAAGGGGGTCAAACCATGTCCCAAAGGTCACCGGATCTGGTGTCAATTTAAAGAAGTATTCCAGTTACACATTTGTGGGCTTATAACTTGGCTTCTGAATGTCCTAGAGAGATCCGGTTTGTTTAAATGTACTCCGACCAACAGCCCCTACAACCACAAAAAGGAATGGAGTCATTAGCACTATGGTTTGTAAATGGCACCCAGAATTATGTTGCACGAAGCACAATTTCACATCATTCTAGGTCCATTTGTGTGAAAACAAGGTCCAATCAGGCTGAAACGCTACAGGAAGGTAGAATCTATTGAGTTGTAAGTGATCTGAACGTTTCATGATGATAGCACTTTCCTAAGGGGGTCAAACCATGTCCCAAAGGTCACCGGATCTGGTGTCAATTTAAAGAAGTAGTCCAGTTACACATTTGTGGGCTTATAACTTGGCTTCTGAATGTCCTAGAGAGATCAGGTTTGTTTTAATGTACTCAGACCAACAGCCCCTACAACCACAAAAAGGAATAGAATCATTAGCACTTATGGTTTGTAAATGGCACCCAGAATTATGTTGCACGAAGCACAATTTCACATCATTCTAGGTCCATTTGTGTGAAAACAAGGTCCAATCAGGCTGAAACGTTACAAGAAGGTAGAATCTATTGAGTTGTAAGTGATCTGAACGTTTCATGATGTTAGCACTTTCCTAAGGGGGTCAAACCATGTCCCAAAGGTCACCGGGCCTGGTGTCACTTTAAAGAAGTAGTCCAGTTACACCTTTGTGGGCTTATAACTTGGCTTCTGAATGTCCTAGAGAGGTTAGGTTTGTTTTAGTGTACTCCAATCAACAGCCCCTACAACCACAAAAAGGAATGGAGTCATTAGCACTCATGGTTTGTAAATGGCACCCAGAATTATGTTGCACGAAGCACAATTTCACATCATTCTGGGTTCATTTGTGTGAAAACAAGGTCCAATCAGGCTGAAACGTTACAGGAAGGTAGAATCTATTGAGTTGTAAGTGATCTGAACGTTTCATGATGATAGCGCTTTCCTAAGGGGGTCAAACCATGTCCCAAAGGTCACCGGATCTGGTGTCAATTTAAAGAAGTAGTCCAGTTACACATTTGTGGGCTTATAACTTGGCTTCTGAATGTCCTAGAGAGATCAGGTTTGTTTAAATGTACTCCGACCAACAGCCCCTACAACCACAAAAAGGAATGGAGTCATTAGCACTTATGGTTTGTAAATGGCACCCAGAATTATGTTGCACGAAGCACAATTTCACATCATTCTAGGTCCATTTGTGTGAAAACAAGGTCCAATCAGGCTGAAACGCTACAGGAAGGTATAATCTATTGAGTTGTAAGTGATCTGAACGTTTCATGATGATAGCACTTTCCTAAGGGGGTCAAACCATGTCCCAAAGGTCACCGGATCTGGTGTCAATTTAAAGAAGTAGTCCAGTTACACATTTGTGGGCTTATAACTTGGCTTCTGAATGTCCTAGAGAGATCAGGTTTAATTTAGTGTACTCCAATCAACAGCCCCTACAACCACAAAAAGGAATGGAGTCATTAGCACTTATGGTTTGTAAATGTCACCCAGAATTATGTTGCACGAAGCACAATTTCACATCATTCTGGGTCCATTTGTGTGAAAACTAGGTCCAATCAGGCTGAAACGTTACAGGAAGGTAGAATCTATTGAGTTGTAAGTGATCTGAACGTTTCATGATGATAGCACTTTCCTAAGGGGGTAAACCATGTCCCAAAGGTCACCGGATCTGGTGTCAATTTAAAGAGGTAGTCCAGTTACACATTTGTGGGCTTATAACTTGGCTTCTGAATGTCCTAGAGAGATCAGGTTTGTTTTAGTGTACTCCAATCAACATCCCCTACAACCTCAAAAAGGAATGGAGTCATTAGCACTTATGGTTTTTAAATGACACCCAGAATTATGCTGCACTAAGCACAATTTCACATCATTCTGGGTCCAATTGTGTGAAAACAAGGTCCATACAGGCTGAAACGCTACAGGACGGTAGAATCTATTGAGTTGTAAGTGATCTGAACGTTTCATGATGATAGCACTTTCCTAAGGGGGTCAAACCATGTCCCAAAGGTCACCGGATCTGGTGTCAATTTAAAGAAGTAGTCCAGTTACACATTTGTGGGCTTATAACTTGGCTTCTGAATGTCCTAGAGAGATCAGGTTTAATTTAGTGTACTCCAATCAACAGCCCCTACAACCACAAAAAGGAATGGAGTCATTAGCACTTATGGTTTGTAAATGGCACCCAGAATTATGTTGCACGAAGCACAATTTCACATCATTCTGGGTCCATTTGTGTGAAAACAAGGTCCAATCAGGCTGAAACGTTACAAGAAGGTAGATTCTATTGAGTTGTAAGTGATCTGAACGTTTCATGATGATCGCACATTCCTATCAGGGGTCAAACCATGTCCCAAAGGTCACTGGGCCTGGTGTCAATTTAAAGAAGTAGTCCAGTTACACATTTGTGGGCTTATATCTTGGCTTCTGAATGTCCTTGAGAGATCAGTTTTGTTTTAATGTACTCCAACCAACAGCCCCTACAACCACAAAAAGGAATGGAGTCATTAGCACTTATGGTTTGTAAATGGCACCCAGAATTATGTTGCACGAAGCACAATTTCACATCATTCTGGGTCCATTTGTGTGAAAACAAGGTCCAATCAGGCTGAAACGTTACAAGAAGGTAGAATCTATTGAGTTGTAAGTGATCTGAACGTTTCATGATGATAGCACTTTCCTAAGGGGGTCAAACCATGTCCCAAAGGTCACCGGATCTGGTGTCAATTTAAAGAAGTAGTCCAGTTACACATTTGTGGGCTTATAACTTGGCTTCTGAATGTCCTAGAGAGATCAGGTTTGTTTTAGTGTACTCCAGTCAACAGCCCCTACAACCACAAAAAGGAATGATGTCATTAGCACTTAAGGTTTGTAAATGGCACCCAGAATTATGTTGCACGAAGCACAATTTCAAAGCATTCTGGGTCCTTTTGTGGGAAAACAAGGTCCAATCAGGCTGAAACGCTACAAGAAGGTAGAATCTATTGAGTTGTAAGTGATCTGAACGTTTCAAGATGATCGCACATTCCTATAGGGGGTAAAACCATGTCCCAAAGGTCACCGGGCCTGGTGTCACTTTAAAGAAGTAGTCCAGTTACACCTTTGTGAGCTTATAACTTGGCTTCTGAATGTCCTAGAGAGGTTAGGTTTGTTTTAGTGTACTCCAATCAACAGCCCCTACAACCACAAAAAGGAATGGAGTCATTAGCACTTATGGTTTGTAAATGGCACCCAGAATTATGTTGCACGAAGCACAATTTCACATCATTCTGGGTTCATTTGTGTGAAAACAAGGTCCAATCAGGCTGAAACGTTACAGGAAGGTAGAATCTATTGAGTTGTAAGTGATCTGAACGTTTCATGATGAAAGCACTTTCCTAAGGGGGTCAAACCATGTCCCAAAGGTCACCGGATCTGGTGTCAATTTAAAGAATTAGTCCAGTTACACATTTGTGGGCTTATAACTTGGTTTCTGAATGTCCTAGAGAGATCAGGTTTGTTTTAGTGTACTCCAATCAACAGCCCCTACAACCACAAAAAGGAGTGGAGTCATTAGCACTTATGGTTTGTAAATGGCACCCAGAATTATGTTGCACGAAGCACAATTTCACATCATTTTGGGTCCATTTGTGTGAAAACAAGGTCCAATAAGGCTGAAACGTTACAGGAAGGTAGAATCTATTGAGTTGTAGGTTATCTGAACATTTCATGATGATAGCGCTTTCCTAAGGGGGTCAAACCATGTCCCAAAGGTCACCGGATCTGGTGTCAATTTAAAGAAGTAGTCCAGTTACACATTTGTGGGCTTATAACTTGGCTTCTGAATGTCCTAGAGAGATCAGGTTTGTTTTAGTGTACTCCAATCAACAGCCCCTACAACCACAAAAAGGAATGGAGTCATAAGCACTTACGGTTTGTAAATGGCACCCAGAATTATGTTGCACGAAGCACAATTTCACATCATTCTGGGTCCATTTGTGTGAAAAGAAGGTCCAATCAGGCTGAAACGCTACAAAAAGGTAGAATCTATTGAGTTGTAAGGGATCTGAACGTTTCATGATGATAGCACTTTCCTAAGGGGGTCAAACCATGTCCCAAAGGTCACCGGATCTGGTGTCAATTTAAAGAAGTAGTCCAGTTACACATTTGTTGGCTTATAACTTGGCTTCTGAATGTCCTAGAGAGATCAGGTTTAATTTAGTGTACTCCAATCAACAGCCCCTACAACCACAAAAAGGAATGGAGTCATTAGCACTTATGGTTTGTAAATGGCACCCAGAATTATGTTACACGAATCACAATTTCACATCATTCTGGGTCCATTTGTGTGAAAACAAGGTCCAATCAGGCTGAAACGTTACAGGACGGTAGAATCTATTGAGTTGTAAGTGATCTGAACGTTTCATGATGATAGCACTTTCCTAAGGGGGTAAACCATGTCCCAAAGGTCACCGGATCTGGTGTCACTTTAAAGAAGTAGTCCAGTTACACCTTTGTGAGCTTATAACTTGGCTTCTGAATGTCCTAGAGAGGTTAGGTTTGTTTTAGTGTACTCCAATCAACAGCCCCTACAACCACAAAAAGGAATGGAGTCATTAGCACTTATGGTTTGTAAATGGCACCCAGAATTATGTTGCACGAAGCACAATTTCACATCATTCTGGGTTCATTTGTGTGAAAACAAGGTCCAATCAGGCTGAAACGTTACAGGAAGGTAGAATCTATTGAGTTGTAAGTGATCTGAACGTTTCATGATGAAAGCACTTTCCTAAGGGGGTCAAACCATGTCCCAAAGGTCACCGGATCTGGTGTCAATTTAAAGAAGTAGTCCAGTTACACATTTGTGGGCTTATAACTTGGTTTCTGAATGTCCTAGAGAGATCAGGTTTGTTTTAGTGTACTCCAATCAACAGCCCCTACAACCACAAAAAGGAGTGGAGTCATTAGCACTTATGGTTTGTAAATGGCACCCAGAATTATGTTGCACGAAGCACAATTTCACATCATTTTGGGTCCATTTGTGTGAAAACAAGGTCCAATAAGGCTGAAACGTTACAGGAAGGTAGAATCTATTGAGTTGTAGGTTATCTGAACATTTCATGATGATAGCGCTTTCCTAAGGGGGTCAAACCATGTCCCAAAGGTCACCGGATCTGGTGTCAATTTAAAGAAGTAGTCCAGTTACACATTTGTGGGCTTATAACTTGGCTTCTGAATGTCCTAGAGAGATCAGGTTTGTTTTAGTGTACTCCAATCAACAGCCCCTACAACCACAAAAAGGAATGGAGTCATAAGCACTTACGGTTTGTAAATGGCACCCAGAATTATGTTGCACGAAGCACAATTTCACATCATTCTGGGTCCATTTGTGTGAAAAGAAGGTCCAATCAGGCTGAAACGCTACAAAAAGGTAGAATCTATTGAGTTGTAAGGGATCTGAACGTTTCATGATGATAGCACTTTCCTAAGGGGGTCAAACCATGTCCCAAAGGTCACCGGATCTGGTGTCAATTTAAAGAAGTAGTCCAGTTACACATTTGTTGGCTTATAACTTGGCTTCTGAATGTCCTAGAGAGATCAGGTTTAATTTAGTGTACTCCAATCAACAGCCCCTACAACCACAAAAAGGAATGGAGTCATTAGCACTTATGGTTTGTAAATGGCATCCAGAATTATGTTACACGAATCACAATTTCACATCATTCTGGGTCCATTTGTGTGAAAACAAGGTCCAATCAGGCTGAAACGTTACAGGACGGTAGAATCTATTGAGTTGTAAGTGATCTGAACGTTTCATGATGATAGCACTTTCCTAAGGGGGTAAACCATGTCCCAAAGGTCACCGGATCTGGTGTCAATTTAAAGAAGTAGTCCAGTTACACATTTGTGGGCTTATAACTTGGCTTCTGAATGTCCTAGAGAGATCAGGTTTGTTTTAGTGCACTCCAATCAACATCCCCTACAACCTCAAAAAGGAATGGAGTCATTAGCACTTATGGTTTTTTAAATGACACCCAGAATTATGCTGCACTAAGCACAATTTCACATCATTCTGGGTTCATTTGTGTGAAAACAAGGTCCAATCAGGCTGAAACGTTACAGGAAGGTAGAATCTATTGAGTTGTAAGTGATCTGAACGTTTCATGATGATAGCACTTTCCTAAGGGGGTCAAACCATGTCCCAAAGGTCACCGGATCTGGTGTCAATTTAAAGAAGTAGTCCAGTTACACATTTGTAGGCTTATAACTTGGCTTCTGAATGTCCTAGAGAGGTTAGGTTTGTTTTAGTGTACTCCAATCAACAGCCCCTACAACCACAAAAAGGAATGGAGTCATTAGCACTCATGGTTTGTAAATGGCACCCAGAATTATGTTGCACGAAGCACAATTTCACATCATTCTGGGTTCATTTGTGTGAAAACAAGGTCCAATCAGGCTGAAACGTTACAGGAAGGTAGAATCTATTGAGTTGTAAGTGATCTGAACGTTTCATGATGATAGCGCTTTCCTAAGGGGGTCAAACCATGTCCCAAAGGTCACCGGATCTGGTGTCAATTTAAAGAAGTAGTCCAGTTACACATTTGTGGGCTTATAACTTGGCTTCTGAATGTCCTAGAGAGATCAGGTTTGTTTAAATGTACTCCGACCAACAGCCCCTACAACCACAAAAAGGAATGGAGTCATTAGCACTTATGGTTTGTAAATGGCACCCAGAATTATGTTGCACGAAGCACAATTTCACATCATTCTAGGTCCATTTGTGTGAAAACAAGGTCCAATCAGGCTGAAACGCTACAGGAAGGTAGAATCTATTGAGTTGTAAGTGATCTGAACGTTTCATGATGATAGCACTTTCCTAAGGGGGTCAAACCATGTCCCAAAGGTCACCGGATCTGGTGTCAATTTAAAGAAGTAGTCCAGTTACACATTTGTGGGCTTATAACTTGGCTTCTGAATGTCCTAGAGAGATCAGGTTTAATTTAGTGTACTCCAATCAACAGCCCCTACAACCACAAAAAGGAATGGAGTCATTAGCACTTATGGTTTGTAAATGTCACCCAGAATTATGTTGCACGAAGCACAATTTCACATCATTCTGGGTCCATTTGTGTGAAAACAAGGTCCAATCAGGCTGAAACGTTACAGGAAGGTAGAATCTATTGAGTTGTAAGTGATCTGAACGTTTCATGATGATAGCACTTTCCTAAGGGGGTAAACCATGTCCCAAAGGTCACCGGATCTGGTGTCAATTTAAAGAGGTAGTCCAGTTACACATTTGTGGGCTTATAACTTGGCTTCTGAATGTCCTAGAGAGATCAGGTTTGTTTTAGTGTACTCCAATCAACATCCCCTACAACCTCAAAAAGGAATGGAGTCATTAGCACTTATGGTTTTTAAATGACACCCAGAATTATGCTGCACTAAGCACAATTTCACATCATTCTGGGTCCAATTGTGTGAAAACAAGGTCCATACAGGCTGAAACGCTACAGGAAGGTAGAATCTATTGAGTTGTAAGTGATCTGAACGTTTCATGATGATAGCACTTTCCTAAGGGGGTCAAACCATGTCCCAAAGGTCACCGGATCTGGTGTCAATTTAAAGAAGTAGTCCAGTTACACATTTGTGGGCTTATAACTTGGCTTCTGAATGTCCTAGAGAGATCAGGTTTAATTTAGTGTACTCCAATCAACAGCCCCTACAACCACAAAAAGGAATGGAGTCATTAGCACTTATGGTTTGTAAATGGCACCCAGAATTATGTTGCACGAAGCACAATTTCACATCATTCTGGGTCCATTTGTGTGAAAACAAGGTCCAATCAGGCTGAAACGCTACAAGAAGGTAGAATCTATTGAGTTGTAAGTGATCTGAACGTTTCAAGATGATCGCACATTCCTATAGGGGGTCAAACCATGTCCCAAAGGTCACCGGGCCTGGTGTCACTTTAAAGAAGTAGTCCAGTTACACCTTTGTTGGCTCATAACTTGGCTTCTGAATGTCCTAGAGAGGTTAGGTTTGTTTTAGTGTACTCCAGTCAACAGCCCCTACAACCACAAAAAGGAATGGAGTCATTAGCACTCATGGTTTGTAAATGGCACCCAGAATTATGTTGCACAAAGCACAATTTCACATCATTCTGGGTCCATTTGTGTGAAAACAAGGTCCAATCAGGCTGAAACGTTACAGGAAGGTAGAATCTATTGATTTGTAAGTGATCTGAACGTTTCATGATGATAGCACTTTCCTAAGGGGGTCAAACCATGTCCCAAAGGTCACCGGATCTGGTGTCAATTTAAAGAAGTAGTCCAGTTACACATTTGTGGGCTTATAACTTGGCTTCTGAATGTCCTAGAGAGATCAGGTTTGTTTTAATGTACTCAGACCAACAGCCCCTACAACCACAAAAAGGAATAGAATCATTAGCACTTATGGTTTGTAAATGGCACCCAGAATTATGTTGCACGAAGCACAATTTCACATCATTCTAGGTCCATTTGTGTGAAAACAAGGTCCAATCAGGCTGAAACGTTACAAGAAGGTAGAATCTATTGAGTTGTAAGTGATCTGAACGTTTCATGATGTTAGCACTTTCCTAAGGGGGTCAAACCATGTCCCAAAGGTCACCGGGCCTGGTGTCACTTTAAAGAAGTAGTCCAGTTACACCTTTGTGGGCTTATAACTTGGCTTCTGAATGTCCTAGAGAGGTTAGGTTTGTTTTAGTGTACTCCAATCAACAGCCCCTACAACCACAAAAAGGAATGGAGTCATTAGCACTCATGGTTTGTAAATGGCACCCAGAATTATGTTGCACGAAGCACAATTTCACATCATTCTGGGTTCATTTGTGTGAAAACAAGGTCCAATCAGGCTGAAACGTTACAGGAAGGTAGAATCTATTGAGTTGTAAGTGATCTGAACGTTTCATGATGATAGCACTTTCCTAAGGGGGTCAAACCATGTCCCAAAGGTCACCGGATCTGGTGTCAATTTAAAGAAGTAGTCCAGTTACACATTTGTGGGCTTATAACTTGGCTTCTGAATGTCCTAGAGAGATCAGGTTTGTTTAAATGTACTCCGACCAACAGCCCCTACAACCACAAAAAGGAATGGAGTCATTAGCACTATGGTTTGTAAATGGCACCCAGAATTATGTTGCACGAAGCACAATTTCACATCATTCTAGGTCCATTTGTGTGAAAACAAGGTCCAATCAGGCTGAAACGCTACAGGAAGGTAGAATCTATTGAGTTGTAAGTGATCTGAACGTTTCATGATGATAGCACTTTCCTAAGGGGGTCAAACCATGTCCCAAAGGTCACCGGATCTGGTGTCAATTTAAAGAAGTAGTCCAGTTACACATTTGTGGGCTTATAACTTGGCTTCTGAATGTCCTAGAGAGATCAGGTTTGTTTTAATGTACTCAGACCAACAGCCCCTACAACCACAAAAAGGAATAGAATCATTAGCACTTATGGTTTGTAAATGGCACCCAGAATTATGTTGCACGAAGCACAATTTCACATCATTCTAGGTCCATTTGTGTGAAAACAAGGTCCAATCAGGCTGAAACGTTACAAGAAGGTAGAATCTATTGAGTTGTAAGTGATCTGAACGTTTCATGATGTTAGCACTTTCCTAAGGGGGTCAAACCATGTCCCAAAGGTCACCGGGCCTGGTGTCACTTTAAAGAAGTAGTCCAGTTACACCTTTGTGGGCTTATAACTTGGCTTCTGAATGTCCTAGAGAGGTTAGGTTTGTTTTAGTGTACTCCAATCAACAGCCCCTACAACCACAAAAAGGAATGGAGTCATTAGCACTCATGGTTTGTAAATGGCACCCAGAATTATGTTGCACGAAGCACAATTTCACATCATTGTGGGTTCATTTGTGTGAAAACAAGGTCCAATCAGGCTGAAACGTTACAGGAAGGTAGAATCTATTGAGTTGTAAGTGATCTGAACGTTTCATGATGATAGCGCTTTCCTAAGGGGGTCAAACCATGTCCCAAAGGTCACCGGATCTGGTGTCAATTTAAAGAAGTAGTCCAGTTACACATTTGTGGGCTTATAACTTGGCTTCTGAATGTCCTAGAGAGATCAGGTTTGTTTAAATGTACTCCGACCAACAGCCCCTACAACCACAAAAAGGAATGGAGTCATTAGCACTTATGGTTTGTAAATGGCACCCAGAATTATGTTGCACGAAGCACAATTTCACATCATTCTAGGTCCATTTGTGTGAAAACAAGGTCCAATCAGGCTGAAACGCTACAGGAAGGTATAATCTATTGAGTTGTAAGTGATCTGAACGTTTCATGATGATAGCACTTTCCTAAGGGGGTCAAACCATGTCCCAAAGGTCACCGGATCTGATGTCAATTTAAAGAAGTAGTCCAGTTACACATTTGTGGGCTTATAACTTGGCTTCTGAATGTCCTAGAGAGATCAGGTTTAATTTAGTGTACTCCAATCAACAGCCCCTACAACCACAAAAAGGAATGGAGTCATTAGCACTTATGGTTTGTAAATGTCACCCAGAATTATGTTGCAAGAAGCACAATTTCACATCATTCTGGGTCCATTTGTGTGAAAACAAGGTCCAATCAGGCTGAAACGTTACAGGAAGGTAGAATCTATTGAGTTGTAAGTGATCTGAACGTTTCATGATGATAGCACTTTCCTAAGGGGGTAAACCATGTCCCAAAGGTCACCGGATCTGGTGTCAATTTAAAGAGGTAGTCCAGTTACACATTTGTGGGCTTATAACTTGGCTTCTGAATGTCCTAGAGAGATCAGGTTTGTTTTAGTGTACTCCAATCAACATCCCCTACAACCTCAAAAAGGAATGGAGTCATTAGCACTTATGGTTTTTAAATGACACCCAGAATTATGCTGCACTAAGCACAATTTCACATCATTCTGGGTCCAATTGTGTGAAAACAAGGTCCATACAGGCTGAAACGCTACAGGAAGGTAGAATCTATTGAGTTGTAAGTGATCTGAACGTTTCATGATGATAGCACTTTCCTAAGGGGGTCAAACCATGTCCCAAAGGTCACCGGATCTGGTGTCAATTTAAAGAAGTAGTCCAGTTACACATTTGTGGGCTTATAACTTGGCTTCTGAATGTCCTAGAGAGATCAGGTTTAATTTAGTGTACTCCAATCAACAGCCCCTACAACCACAAAAAGGAATGGAGTCATTAGCACTCATGGTTTGTAAATGGCACCCAGAATTATGTTGCACGAAGCACAATTTCACATCATTCTGGGTCCATTTGTGTGAAAACAAGGTCCAATCAGGCTGAAACGTTACAAGAAGGTAGATTCTATTGAGTTGTAAGTGATCTGAACGTTTCATGATGATCGCACATTCCTATCAGGGGTCAAACCATGTCCCAAAGGTCACTGGGCCTGGTGTCAATTTAAAGAAGTAGTCCAGTTACACATTTGTGGGCTTATAACTTGGCTTCTGAATGTCCTTGAGAGATCAGTTTTGTTTTAATGTACTCCAACCAACAGCCCCTACAACCACAAAAAGGAATGGAGTCATTAGCACTTATGGTTTGTAAATGGCACCCAGAATTATGTTGCACGAAGCACAATTTCACATCATTCTGGGTCCATTTGTGTGAAAACAAGGTCCAATCAGGCTGAAACGTTACAAGAAGGTAGAATCTATTGAGTTGTAAGTGATCTGAACGTTTCATGATGATAGCACTTTCCTAAGGGGGTCAAACCATGTCCCAAAGGTCACCGGATCTGGTGTCAATTTAAAGAAGTAGTCCAGTTACACATTTGTGGGCTTATAACTTGGCTTCTGAATGTCCTAGAGAGATCAGGTTTGTTTTAGTGTACTCCAGTCAACAGCCCCTACAACCACAAAAAGGAATGATGTCATTAGCACTTAAGGTTTGTAAATGGCACCCAGAATTATGTTGCACGAAGCACAATTTCAAAGCATTCTGGGTACTTTTGTGGGAAAACAAGGTCCAATCAGGCTGAAACGCTACAAGAAGGTAGAATCTATTGAGTTGTAAGTGATCTGAACGTTTCAAGATGATCGCACATTCCTATAGGGGGTAAAACCATGTCCCAAAGGTCACCGGGCCTGGTGTCACTTTAAAGAAGTAGTCCAGTTACACCTTTGTGAGCTTATAACTTGGCTTCTGAATGTCCTAGAGAGGTTAGGTTTGTTTTAGTGTACTCCAATCAACAGCCCCTACAACCACAAAAAGGAATGGAGTCATTAGCACTTATGGTTTGTAAATGGCACCCAGAATTATGTTGCACGAAGCACAATTTCACATCATTCTGGGTTCATTTGTGTGAAAACAAGGTCCAATCAGGCTGAAACGTTACAGGAAGGTAGAATCTATTGAGTTGTAAGTGATCTGAACGTTTCATGATGAAAGCACTTTCCTAAGGGGGTCAAACCATGTCCCAAAGGTCACCGGATCTGGTGTCAATTTAAAGAAGTAGTCCAGTTACACATTTGTGGGCTTATAACTTGGTTTCTGAATGTCCTAGAGAGATCAGGTTTGTTTTAGTGTACTCCAATCAACAGCCCCTACAACCACAAAAAGGAGTGGAGTCATTAGCACTTATGGTTTGTAAATGGCACCCAGAATTATGTTGCACGAAGCACAATTTCACATCATTTTGGGTCCATTTGTGTGAAAACAAGGTCCAATAAGGCTGAAACGTTACAGGAAGGTAGAATCTATTGAGTTGTAGGTTATCTGAACATTTCATGATGATAGCGCTTTCCTAAGGGGGTCAAACCATGTCCCAAAGGTCACCGGATCTGGTGTCAATTTAAAGAAGTAGTCCAGTTACACATTTGTGGGCTTATAACTTGGCTTCTGAATGTCCTAGAGAGATCAGGTTTGTTTTAGTGTACTCCAATCAACAGCCCCTACAACCACAAAAAGGAATGGAGTCATAAGCACTTACGGTTTGTAAATGGCACCCAGAATTATGTTGCACGAAGCACA
This sequence comes from Nothobranchius furzeri, assembly GCF_043380555.1. Lineage (NCBI taxonomy): Eukaryota > Metazoa > Chordata > Actinopteri > Cyprinodontiformes > Nothobranchiidae > Nothobranchius > Nothobranchius furzeri. The sequence continues at coordinate 1,630,900 of NW_027223038.1, forward strand.
ATTTCACATCATTCTGGGTCCATTTGTGTGAAAAGAAGGTCCAATCAGGCTGAAACGCTACAAAAAGGTAGAATCTATTGAGTTGTAAGGGATCTGAACGTTTCATGATGATAGCACTTTCCTAAGGGGGTCAAACCATGTCCCAAAGGTCACCGGATCTGGTGTCAATTTAAAGAAGTAGTCCAGTTACACATTTGTTGGCTTATAACTTGGCTTCTGAATGTCCTAGAGAGATCAGGTTTAATTTAGTGTACTCCAATCAACAGCCCCTACAACCACAAAAAGGAATGGAGTCATTAGCACTTATGGTTTGTAAATGGCACCCAGAATTATGTTACACGAATCACAATTTCACATCATTCTGGGTCCATTTGTGTGAAAACAAGGTCCAATCAGGCTGAAACGTTACAGGACGGTAGAATCTATTGAGTTGTAAGTGATCTGAACGTTTCATGATGATAGCACTTTCCTAAGGGGGTAAACCATGTCCCAAAGGTCACCGGATCTGGTGTCAATTTAAAGAAGTAGTCCAGTTACACATTTGTGGGCTTATAACTTGGCTTCTGAATGTCCTAGAGAGATCAGGTTTGTTTTAGTGCACTCCAATCAACATCCCCTACAACCTCAAAAAGGAATGGAGTCATTAGCACTTATGGTTTTTTAAATGACACCCAGAATTATGCTGCACTAAGCACAATTTCACATCATTCTGGGTTCATTTGTGTGAAAACAAGGTCCAATCAGGCTGAAACGTTACAGGAAGGTAGAATCTATTGAGTTGTAAGTGATCTGAACGTTTCATGATGATAGCACTTTCCTAAGGGGGTCAAACCATGTCCCAAAGGTCACCGGATCTGGTGTCAATTTAAAGAAGTAGTCCAGTTACACATTTGTAGGCTTATAACTTGGCTTCTGAATGTCCTAGAGAGGTTAGGTTTGTTTTAGTGTACTCCAATCAACAGCCCCTACAACCACAAAAAGGAATGGAGTCATTAGCACTCATGGTTTGTAAATGGCACCCAGAATTATGTTGCACGAAGCACAATTTCACATCATTCTGGGTTCATTTGTGTGAAAACAAGGTCCAATCAGGCTGAAACGTTACAGGAAGGTAGAATCTATTGAGTTGTAAGTGATCTGAACGTTTCATGATGATAGCGCTTTCCTAAGGGGGTCAAACCATGTCCCAAAGGTCACCGGATCTGGTGTCAATTTAAAGAAGTAGTCCAGTTACACATTTGTGGGCTTATAACTTGGCTTCTGAATGTCCTAGAGAGATCAGGTTTGTTTAAATGTACTCCGACCAACAGCCCCTACAACCACAAAAAGGAATGGAGTCATTAGCACTTATGGTTTGTAAATGGCACCCAGAATTATGTTGCACGAAGCACAATTTCACATCATTCTAGGTCCATTTGTGTGAAAACAAGGTCCAATCAGGCTGAAACGCTACAGGAAGGTAGAATCTATTGAGTTGTAAGTGATCTGAACGTTTCATGATGATAGCACTTTCCTAAGGGGGTCAAACCATGTCCCAAAGGTCACCGGATCTGGTGTCAATTTAAAGAAGTAGTCCAGTTACACATTTGTGGGCTTATAACTTGGCTTCTGAATGTCCTAGAGAGATCAGGTTTAATTTAGTGTACTCCAATCAACAGCCCCTACAACCACAAAAAGGAATGGAGTCATTAGCACTTATGGTTTGTAAATGTCACCCAGAATTATGTTGCACGAAGCACAATTTCGCATCATTCTGGGTCCATTTGTGTGAAAACAAGGTCCAATCAGGCTGAAACGTTACAGGAAGGTAGAATCTATTGAGTTGTAAGTGATCTGAACGTTTCATGATGATAGCACTTTCCTAAGGGGGTAAACCATGTCCCAAAGGTCACCGGATCTGGTGTCAATTTAAAGAGGTAGTCCAGTTACACATTTGTGGGCTTATAACTTGGCTTCTGAATGTCCTAGAGAGATCAGGTTTGTTTTAGTGTACTCCAATCAACATCCCCTACAACCTCAAAAAGGAATGGAGTCATTAGCACTTATGGTTTTTAAATGACACCCAGAATTATGCTGCACTAAGCACAATTTCACATCATTCTGGGTCCAATTGTGTGAAAACAAGGTCCATACAGGCTGAAACGCTACAGGAAGGTAGAATCTATTGAGTTGTAAGTGATCTGAACGTTTCATGATGATAGCACTTTCCTAAGGGGGTCAAACCATGTCCCAAAGGTCACCGGATCTGGTGTCAATTTAAAGAAGTAGTCCAGTTACACATTTGTGGGCTTATAACTTGGCTTCTGAATGTCCTAGAGAGATCAGGTTTAATTTAGTGTACTCCAATCAACAGCCCCTACAACCACAAAAAGGAATGGAGTCATTAGCACTTATGGTTTGTAAATGGCACCCAGAATTATGTTGCACGAAGCACAATTTCACATCATTCTGGGTCCATTTGTGTGAAAACAAGGTCCAATCAGGCTGAAACGCTACAAGAAGGTAGAATCTATTGAGTTGTAAGTGATCTGAACGTTTCAAGATGATCGCACATTCCTATAGGGGGTCAAACCATGTCCCAAAGGTCACCGGGCCTGGTGTCACTTTAAAGAAGTAGTCCAGTTACACCTTTGTTGGCTTATAACTTGGCTTCTGAATGTCCTAGAGAGGTTAGGTTTGTTTTAGTGTACTCCAGTCAACAGCCCCTACAACCACAAAAAGGAATGGAGTCATTAGCACTCATGGTTTGTAAATGGCACCCAGAATTATGTTGCACAAAGCACAATTTCACATCATTCTGGGTTCATTTGTGTGAAAACAAGGTCCAATCAGGCTGAAACGTTACAGGAAGGTAGAATCTATTGATTTGTAAGTGATCTGAACGTTTCATGATGATAGCACTTTCCTAAGGGGGTCAAACCATGTCCCAAAGGTCACCGGATCTGGTGTCAATTTAAAGAAGTAGTCCAGTTACACATTTGTGGGCTTATAACTTGGCTTCTGAATGTCCTAGAGAGATCAGGTTTGTTTTAATGTACTCAGACCAACAGCCCCTACAACCACAAAAAGGAATAGAATCATTAGCACTTATGGTTTGTAAATGGCACCCAGAATTATGTTGCACGAAGCACAATTTCACATCATTCTAGGTCCATTTGTGTGAAAACAAGGTCCAATCAGGCTGAAACGTTACAGGAAGGTAGAATCTATTGAGATGTAAGTGATCTGAACGTTTCATGATGATAGCACTTTCCTAAGGGGGTCAAACCATGTCCCAAAGGTCACCGGATCTGGTGTCAATTTAAAGAAGTAGTCCAGTTACACATTTGTGGGCTTGTAACTTGGCTTCTGAATGTCCTAGAGAGATCAGGCTTGTTTTAATGTACTCAGACCAACAGCCCCTACAACCACAAAAAGGAATAGAATCATTAGCACTTATGGTTTGTAAATGGCACCCAGAATTATGTTGCACGAAGCACAATTTCACATCATTCTAGGTCCATTTGTGTGAAAACAAGGTCCAATCAGGCTGAAACGTTACAAGAAGGTAGAATCTATTGAGTTGTAAGTGATCTGAACGTTTCATGATGTTAGCACTTTCCTAAGGGGGTCAAACCATGTCCCAAAGGTCACCGGGCCTGGTGTCACTTTAAAGAAGTAGTCCAGTTACACCTTTGTGGGCTTATAACTTGGCTTCTGAATGTCCTAGAGAGGTTAGGTTTGTTTTAGTGTACTCCAATCAACAGCCCCTACAACCACAAAAAGGAATGGAGTCATTAGCACTCATGGTTTGTAAATGGCACCCAGAATTATGTTGCACGAAGCACAATTTCACATCATTCTGGGTTCATTTGTGTGAAAACAAGGTCCAATCAGGCTGAAACGTTACAGGAAGGTAGAATCTATTGAGTTGTAAGTGATCTGAACGTTTCATGATGATAGCGCTTTCCTAAGGGGGTCAAACCATGTCCCAAAGGTCACCGGATCTGGTGTCAATTTAAAGAAGTAGTCCAGTTACACATTTGTGGGCTTATAACTTGGCTTCTGAATGTCCTAGAGAGATCAGGTTTGTTTAAATGTACTCCGACCAACAGCCCCTACAACCACAAAAAGGAATGGAGTCATTAGCACTTATGGTTTGTAAATGGCACCCAGAATTATGTTGCACGAAGCACAATTTCACATCATTCTAGGTCCATTTGTGTGAAAACAAGGTCCAATCAGGCTGAAACGCTACAGGAAGGTATAATCTATTGAGTTGTAAGTGATCTGAACGTTTCATGATGATAGCACTTTCCTAAGGGGGTCAAACCATGTCCCAAAGGTCACCGGATCTGGTGTCAATTTAAAGAAGTAGTCCAGTTACACATTTGTGGGCTTATAACTTGGCTTCTGAATGTCCTAGAGAGATCAGGTTTAATTTAGTGTACTCCAATCAACAGCCCCTACAACCACAAAAAGGAATGGAGTCATTAGCACTTATGGTTTGTAAATGTCACCCAGAATTATGTTGCACGAAGCACAATTTCACATCATTCTGGGTCCATTTGTGTGAAAACAAGGTCCAATCAGGCTGAAACGTTACAGGAAGGTAGAATCTATTGAGTTGTAAGTGATCTGAACGTTTCATGATGATAGCACTTTCCTAAGGGGGTAAACCATGTCCCAAAGGTCACCGGATCTGGTGTCAATTTAAAGAGGTAGTCCAGTTACACATTTGTGGGCTTATAACTTGGCTTCTGAATGTCCTAGAGAGATCAGGTTTGTTTTAGTGTACTCCAATCAACATCCCCTACAACCTCAAAAAGGAATGGAGTCATTAGCACTTATGGTTTTTAAATGACACCCAGAATTATGCTGCACTAAGCACAATTTCACATCATTCTGGGTCCATTTGTGTGAAAACAAGGTCCATACAGGCTGAAACGCTACAGGAAGGTAGAATCTATTGAGTTGTAAGTGATCTGAACGTTTCATGATGATAGCACTTTCCTAAGGGGGTCAAACCATGTCCCAAAGGTCACCGGATCTGGTGTCAATTTAAAGAAGTAGTCCAGTTACACATTTGTGGGCTTATAACTTGGCTTCTGAATGTCCTAGAGAGATCAGGTTTAATTTAGTGTACTCCAATCAACAGCCCCTACAACCACAAAAAGGAATGGAGTCATTAGCACTTATGGTTTGTAAATGGCACCCAGAATTATGTTGCACGAAGCACAATTTCACATCATTCTGGGTCCATTTGTGTGAAAACAAGGTCCAATCAGGCTGAAACGTTACAAGAAGGTAGATTCTATTGAGTTGTAAGTGATCTGAACGTTTCATGATGATCGCACATTCCTATCAGGGGTCAAACCATGTCCCAAAGGTCACTGGGCCTGGTGTCAATTTAAAGAAGTAGTCCAGTTACACATTTGTGGGCTTATAACTTGGCTTCTGAATGTCCTTGAGAGATCAGTTTTGTTTTAATGTACTCCAACCAACAGCCCCTACAACCACAAAAAGGAATGGAGTCATTAGCACTTATGGTTTGTAAATGGCACCCAGAATTATGTTGCACGAAGCACAATTTCACATCATTCTGGGTCCATTTGTGTGAAAACAAGGTCCAATCAGGCTGAAACGTTACAAGAAGGTAGAATCTATTGAGTTGTAAGTGATCTGAACGTTTCATGATGATAGCACTTTCCTAAGGGGGTCAAACCATGTCCCAAAGGTCACCGGATCTGGTGTCAATTTAAAGAAGTAGTCCAGTTACACATTTGTGGGCTTATAACTTGGCTTCTGAATGTCCTAGAGAGATCAGGTTTGTTTTAGTGTACTCCAGTCAACAGCCCCTACAACCACAAAAAGGAATGGAGTCATTAGCACTTAAGGTTTGTAAATGGCACCCAGAATTATGTTGCACGAAGCACAATTTCAAAGCATTCTGGGTCCTTTTGTGGGAAAACAAGGTCCAATCAGGCTGAAACGCTACAAGAAGGTAGAATCTATTGAGTTGTAAGTGATCTGAACGTTTCAAGATGATCGCACATTCCTATAGGGGGTAAAACCATGTCCCAAAGGTCACCGGGCCTGGTGTCACTTTAAAGAAGTAGTCCAGTTACACCTTTGTGAGCTTATAACTTGGCTTCTGAATGTCCTAGAGAGGTTAGGTTTGTTTTAGTGTACTCCAATCAACAGCCCCTACAACCACAAAAAGGAATGGAGTCATTAGCACTTATGGTTTGTAAATGGCACCCAGAATTATGTTGCACGAAGCACAATTTCACATCATTCTGGGTTCATTTGTGTGAAAACAAGGTCCAATCAGGCTGAAACGTTACAGGAAGGTAGAATCTATTGAGTTGTAAGTGATCTGAACGTTTCATAATGAAAGCACTTTCCTAAGGGGGTCAAACCATGTCCCAAAGGTCACCGGATCTGGTGTCAATTTAAAGAAGTAGTCCAGTTACACATTTGTGGGCTTATAACTTGGTTTCTGAATGTCCTAGAGAGATCAGGTTTGTTTTAGTGTACTCCAATCAACAGCCCCTACAACCACAAAAAGGAGTGGAGTCATTAGCACTTATGGTTTGTAAATGGCACCCAGAATTATGTTGCACGAAGCACAATTTCACATCATTTTGGGTCCATTTGTGTGAAAACAAGGTCCAATAAGGCTGAAACGTTACAGGAAGGTAGAATCTATTGAGTTGTAGGTTATCTGAACATTTCATGATGATAGCGCTTTCCTAAGGGGGTCAAACCATGTCCCAAAGGTCACCGGATCTGGTGTCAATTTAAAGAAGTAGTCCAGTTACACATTTGTGGGCTTATAACTTGGCTTCTGAATGTCCTAGAGAGATCAGGTTTGTTTTAGTGTACTCCAATCAACAGCCCCTACAACCACAAAAAGGAATGGAGTCATAAGCACTTACGGTTTGTAAATGGCACCCAGAATTATGTTGCACGAAGCACAATTTCACATCATTCTGGGTCCATTTGTGTGAAAAGAAGGTCCAATCAGGCTGAAACGCTACAAAAAGGTAGAATCTATTGAGTTGTAAGGGATCTGAACGTTTCATGATGATAGCACTTTCCTAAGGGGGTCAAACCATGTCCCAAAGGTCACCGGATCTGGTGTCAATTTAAAGAAGTAGTCCAGTTACACATTTGTTGGCTTATAACTTGGCTTCTGAATGTCCTAGAGAGATCAGGTTTAATTTAGTGTACTCCAATCAACAGCCCCTACAACCACAAAAAGGAATGGAGTCATTAGCACTTATGGTTTGTAAATGGCACCCAGAATTATGTTACACGAATCACAATTTCACATCATTCTGGGTCCATTTGTGTGAAAACAAGGTCCAATCAGGCTGAAACGTTACAGGACGGTAGAATCTATTGAGTTGTAAGTGATCTGAACGTTTCATGATGATAGCACTTTCCTAAGGGGGTAAACCATGTCCCAAAGGTCACCGGATCTGGTGTCAATTTAAAGAAGTAGTCCAGTTACACATTTGTGGGCTTATAACTTGGCTTCTGAATGTCCTAGAGAGATCAGGTTTGTTTTAGTGCACTCCAATCAACATCCCCTACAACCTCAAAAAGGAATGGAGTCATTAGCACTTATGGTTTTTTAAATGACACCCAGAATTATGCTGCACTAAGCACAATTTCACATCATTCTGGGTTCATTTGTGTGAAAACAAGGTCCAATCAGGCTGAAACGTTACGGGAAGGTAGAATCTATTGAGTTGTAAGTGATCTGAACGTTTCATGATGATAGCACTTTCCTAAGGGGGTCAAACCATGTCCCAAAGGTCACCGGATCTGGTGTCAATTTAAAGAAGTAGTCCAGTTACACATTTGTAGGCTTATAACTTGGCTTCTGAATGTCCTAGAGAGGTTAGGTTTGTTTTAGTGTACTCCAATCAACAGCCCCTACAACCACAAAAAGGAATGGAGTCATTAGCACTCATGGTTTGTAAATGGCACCCAGAATTATGTTGCACGAAGCACAATTTCACATCATTCTGGGTTCATTTGTGTGAAAACAAGGTCCAATCAGGCTGAAACGTTACAGGAAGGTAGAATCTATTGAGTTGTAAGTGATCTGAACGTTTCATGATGATAGCGCTTTCCTAAGGGGGTCAAACCATGTCCCAAAGGTCACCGGATCTGGTGTCAATTTAAAGAAGTAGTCCAGTTACACATTTGTGGGCTTATAACTTGGCTTCTGAATGTCCTAGAGAGATCAGGTTTGTTTAAATGTACTCCGACCAACAGCCCCTACAACCACAAAAAGGAATGGAGTCATTAGCACTTATGGTTTGTAAATGGCACCCAGAATTATGTTGCACGAAGCACAATTTCACATCATTCTAGGTCCATTTGTGTGAAAACAAGGTCCAATCAGGCTGAAACGCTACAGGAAGGTAGAATCTATTGAGTTGTAAGTGATCTGAACGTTTCATGATGATAGCACTTTCCTAAGGGGGTCAAACCATGTCCCAAAGGTCACCGGATCTGGTGTCAATTTAAAGAAGTAGTCCAGTTACACATTTGTGGGCTTATAACTTGGCTTCTGAATGTCCTAGAGAGATCAGGTTTAATTTAGTGTACTCCAATCAACAGCCCCTACAACCACAAAAAGGAATGGAGTCATTAGCACTTATGGTTTGTAAATGTCACCCAGAATTATGTTGCACGAAGCACAATTTCACATCATTCTGGGTCCATTTGTGTGAAAACAAGGTCCAATCAGGCTGAAACGTTACAGGAAGGTAGAATCTATTGAGTTGTAAGTGATCTGAACGTTTCATGATGATAGCACTTTCCTAAGGGGGTAAACCATGTCCCAAAGGTCACCGGATCTGGTGTCAATTTAAAGAGGTAGTCCAGTTACACATTTGTGGGCTTATAACTTGGCTTCTGAATGTCCTAGAGAGATCAGGTTTGTTTTAGTGTACTCCAATCAACATCCCCTACAACCTCAAAAAGGAATGGAGTCATTAGCACTTATGGTTTTTAAATGACACCCAGAATTATGCTGCACTAAGCACAATTTCACATCATTCTGGGTCCAATTGTGTGAAAACAAGGTCCATACAGGCTGAAACGCTACAGGAAGGTAGAATCTATTGAGTTGTAAGTGATCTGAACGTTTCATGATGATAGCACTTTCCTAAGGGGGTCAAACCATGTCCCAAAGGTCACCGGATCTGGTGTCAATTTAAAGAAGTAGTCCAGTTACACATTTGTGGGCTTATAACTTGGCTTCTGAATGTCCTAGAGAGATCAGGTTTAATTTAGTGTACTCCAATCAACAGCCCCTACAACCACAAAAAGGAATGGAGTCATTAGCACTTATGGTTTGTAAATGGCACCCAGAATTATGTTGCACGAAGCACAATTTCACATCATTCTGGGTCCATTTGTGTGAAAACAAGGTCCAATCAGGCTGAAACGCTACAAGAAGGTAGAATCTATTGAGTTGTAAGTGATCTGAACGTTTCAAGATGATCGCACATTCCTATAGGGGGTCAAACCATGTCCCAAAGGTCACCGGGCCTGGTGTCACTTTAAAGAAGTAGTCCAGTTACACCTTTGTTGGCTCATAACTTGGCTTCTGAATGTCCTAGAGAGGTTAGGTTTGTTTTAGTGTACTCCAGTCAACAGCCCCTACAACCACAAAAAGGAATGGAGTCATTAGCACTCATGGTTTGTAAATGGCACCCAGAATTATGTTGCACAAAGCACAATTTCACATCATTCTGGGTTCATTTGTGTGAAAACAAGGTCCAATCAGGCTGAAACGTTACAGGAAGGTAGAATCTATTGATTTGTAAGTGATCTGAACGTTTCATGATGATAGCACTTTCCTAAGGGGGTCAAACCATGTCCCAAAGGTCACCGGATCTGGTGTCAATTTAAAGAAGTAGTCCAGTTACACATTTGTGGGCTTATAACTTGGCTTCTGAATGTCCTAGAGAGATCAGGTTTGTTTTAATGTACTCAGACCAACAGCCCCTACAACCACAAAAAGGAATAGAATCATTAGCACTTATGGTTTGTAAATGGCACCCAGAATTATGTTGCACGAAGCACAATTTCACATCATTCTAGGTCCATTTGTGTGAAAACAAGGTCCAATCAGGCTGAAACGTTACAAGAAGGTAGAATCTATTGAGTTGTAAGTGATCTGAACGTTTCATGATGTTAGCACTTTCCTAAGGGGGTCAAACCATGTCCCAAAGGTCACCGGGCCTGGTGTCACTTTAAAGAAGTAGTCCAGTTACACCTTTGTGGGCTTATAACTTGGCTTCTGAATGTCCTAGAGAGGTTAGGTTTGTTTTAGTGTACTCCAATCAACAGCCCCTACAACCACAAAAAGGAATGGAGTCATTAGCACTCATGGTTTGTAAATGGCACCCAGAATTATGTTGCACGAAGCACAATTTCACATCATTCTGGGTTCATTTGTGTGAAAACAAGGTCCAATCAGGCTGAAACGTTACAGGAAGGTAGAATCTATTGAGTTGTAAGTGATCTGAACGTTTCATGATGATAGCACTTTCCTAAGGGGGTCAAACCATGTCCCAAAGGTCACCGGATCTGGTGTCAATTTAAAGAAGTAGTCCAGTTACACATTTGTGGGCTTATAACTTGGCTTCTGAATGTCCTAGAGAGATCAGGTTTGTTTAAATGTACTCCGACCAACAGCCCCTACAACCACAAAAAGGAATGGAGTCATTAGCACTATGGTTTGTAAATGGCACCCAGAATTATGTTGCACGAAGCACAGTTTCACATCATTCTAGGTCCATTTGTGTGAAAACAAGGTCCAATCAGGCTGAAACGCTACAGGAAGGTAGAATCTATTGAGTTGTAAGTGATCTGAACGTTTCATGATGATAGCACTTTCCTAAGGGGGTCAAACCATGTCCCAAAGGTCACCGGATCTGGTGTCAATTTAAAGAAGTAGTCCAGTTACACATTTGTGGGCTTATAACTTGGCTTCTGAATGTCCTAGAGAGATCAGGTTTGTTTTAATGTACTCAGACCAACAGCCCCTACAACCACAAAAAGGAATAGAATCATTAGCACTTATGGTTTGTAAATGGCACCCAGAATTATGTTGCACGAAGCACAATTTCACATCATTCTAGGTCCATTTGTGTGAAAACAAGGTCCAATCAGGCTGAAACGTTACAAGAAGGTAGAATCTATTGAGTTGTAAGTGATCTGAACGTTTCATGATGTTAGCACTTTCCTAAGGGGGTCAAACCATGTCCCAAAGGTCACCGGGCCTGGTGTCACTTTAAAGAAGTAGTCCAGTTACACCTTTGTGGGCTTATAACTTGGCTTCTGAATGTCCTAGAGAGGTTAGGTTTGTTTTAGTGTACTCCAATCAACAGCCCCTACAACCACAAAAAGGAATGGAGTCATTAGCACTCATGGTTTGTAAATGGCACCCAGAATTATGTTGCACGAAGCACAATTTCACATCATTCTGGGTTCATTTGTGTGAAAACAAGGTCCAATCAGGCTGAAACGTTACAGGAAGGTAGAATCTATTGAGTTGTAAGTGATCTGAACGTTTCATGATGATAGCGCTTTCCTAAGGGGGTCAAACCATGTCCCAAAGGTCACCGGATCTGGTGTCAATTTAAAGAAGTAGTCCAGTTACACATTTGTGGGCTTATAACTTGGCTTCTGAATGTCCTAGAGAGATCAGGTTTGTTTAAATGTACTCCGACCAACAGCCCCTACAACCACAAAAAGGAATGGAGTCATTAGCACTTATGGTTTGTAAATGGCACCCAGAATTATGTTGCACGAAGCACAATTTCACATCATTCTAGGTCCATTTGTGTGAAAACAAGGTCCAATCAGGCTGAAACGCTACAGGAAGGTATAATCTATTGAGTTGTAAGTGATCTGAACGTTTCATGATGATAGCACTTTCCTAAGGGGGTCAAACCATGTCCCAAAGGTCACCGGATCTGGTGTCAATTTAAAGAAGTAGTCCAGTTACACATTTGTGGGCTTATAACTTGGCTTCTGAATGTCCTAGAGAGATCAGGTTTAATTTAGTGTACTCCAATCAACAGCCCCTACAACCACAAAAAGGAATGGAGTCATTAGCACTTATGGTTTGTAAATGTCACCCAGAATTATGTTGCACGAAGCACAATTTTACATCATTCTGGGTCCATTTGTGTGAAAACAAGGTCCAATCAGGCTGAAACGTTACAGGAAGGTAGAATCTATTGAGTTGTAAGTGATCTGAACGTTTCATGATGATAGCACTTTCCTAAGGGGGTAAACCATGTCCCAAAGGTCACCGGATCTGGTGTCAATTTAAAGAGGTAGTCCAGTTACACATTTGTGGGCTTATAACTTGGCTTCTGAATGTCCTAGAGAGATCAGGTTTGTTTTAGTGTACTCCAATCAACATCCCCTACAACCTCAAAAAGGAATGGAGTCATTAGCACTTATGGTTTTTAAATGACACCCAGAATTATGCTGCACTAAGCACAATTTCACATCATTCTGGGTCCAATTGTGTGAAAACAAGGTCCATACAGGCTGAAACGCTACAGGAAGGTAGAATCTATTGAGTTGTAAGTGATCTGAACGTTTCATGATGATAGCACTTTCCTAAGGGGGTCAAACCATGTCCCAAAGGTCACCGGATCTGGTGTCAATTTAAAGAAGTAGTCCAGTTACACATTTGTGGGCTTATAACTTGGCTTCTGAATGTCCTAGAGAGATCAGGTTTAATTTAGTGTACTCCAATCAACAGCCCCTACAACCACAAAAAGGAATGGAGTCATTAGCACTTATGGTTTGTAAATGGCACCCAGAATTATGTTGCACGAAGCACAATTTCACATCATTCTGGGTCCATTTGTGTGAAAACAAGGTCCAATCAGGCTGAAACGCTACAAGAAGGTAGAATCTATTGAGTTGTAAGTGATCTGAACGTTTCAAGATGATCGCACATTCCTATAGGGGGTCAAACCATGTCCCAAAGGTCACCGGGCCTGGTGTCACTTTAAAGAAGTAGTCCAGTTACACCTTTGTTGGCTCATAACTTGGCTTCTGAATGTCCTAGAGAGGTTAGGTTTGTTTTAGTGTACTCCAGTCAACAGCCCCTACAACCACAAAAAGGAATGGAGTCATTAGCACTCATGGTTTGTAAATGGCACCCAGAATTATGTTGCACGAAGCACAATTTCACATCATTCTGGGTTCATTTGTGTGAAAACAAGGTCCAATCAGGCTGAAACGTTACAGGAAGGTAGAATCTATTGATTTGTAAGTGATCTGAACGTTTCATGATGATAGCACTTTCCTAAGGGGGTCAAACCATGTCCCAAAGGTCACCGGATCTGGTGTCAATTTAAAGAAGTAGTCCAGTTACACATTTGTGGGCTTATAACTTGGCTTCTGAATGTCCTAGAGAGATCAGGTTTGTTTTAATGTACTCAGACCAACAGCCCCTACAACCACAAAAAGGAATAGAATCATTAGCACTTATGGTTTGTAAATGGCACCCAGAATTATGTTGCACGAAGCACAATTTCACATCATTCTAGGTCCATTTGTGTGAAAACAAGGTCCAATCAGGCTGAAACGTTACAAGAAGGTAGAATCTATTGAGTTGTAAGTGATCTGAACGTTTCATGATGTTAGCACTTTCCTAAGGGGGTCAAACCATGTCCCAAAGGTCACCGGGCCTGGTGTCACTTTAAAGAAGTAGTCCAGTTACACCTTTGTGGGCTTATAACTTGGCTTCTGAATGTCCTAGAGAGGTTAGGTTTGTTTTAGTGTACTCCAATCAACAGCCCCTACAACCACAAAAAGGAATGGAGTCATTAGCACTCATGGTTTGTAAATGGCACCCAGAATTATGTTGCACGAAGCACAATTTCACATCATTCTGGGTTCATTTGTGTGAAAACAAGGTCCAATCAGGCTGAAACGTTACAGGAAGGTAGAATCTATTGAGTTGTAAGTGATCTGAACGTTTCATGATGATAGCACTTTCCTAAGGGGGTCAAACCATGTCCCAAAGGTCACCGGATCTGGTGTCAATTTAAAGAAGTAGTCCAGTTACACATTTGTGGGCTTATAACTTGGCTTCTGAATGTTCTAGAGAGATCAGGTTTGTTTAAATGTACTCCGACCAACAGCCCCTACAACCACAAAAAGGAATGGAGTCATTAGCACTATGGTTTGTAAATGGCACCCAGAATGATGTTGCACGAAGCACAATTTCACATCATTCTAGGTCCATTTGTGTGAAAACAAGGTCCAATCAGGCTGAAACGCTACAGGAAGGTAGAATCTATTGAGTTGTAAGTGATCTGAACGTTTCATGATGATAGCACTTTCCTAAGGGGGTCAAACTATGTCCCAAAGGTCACCGGATCTGGTGTCAATTTAAAGAAGTAGTCCAGTTACACATTTGTGGGCTTATAACTTGGCTTCTGAATGTCCTAGAGAGATCAGGTTTAATTTAGTGTACTCCAATCAACAGCCCCTACAACCACAAAAAGGAATGGAGTCATTAGCACTTATGGTTTGTAAATGTCACCCAGAATTATGTTGCACGAAGCACAATTTCACATCATTCTGGGTCCATTTGTGTGAAAACAAGGTCCAATCAGGCTGAAACGTTACAGGAAGGTAGAATCTATTGAGTTGTAAGTGATCTGAACGTTTCATGATGATAGCACTTTCCTAAGGGGGTAAACCATGTCCCAAAGGTCACCGGATCTGGTGTCAATTTAAAGAGGTAGTCCAGTTACACATTTGTGGGCTTATAACTTGGCTTCTGAATGTCCTAGAGAGATCAGGTTTGTTTTAGTGTACTCCAATCAACATCCCCTACAACCTCAAAAAGGAATGGAGTCATTAGCACTTATGGTTTTTAAATGACACCCAGAATTATGCTGCACTAAGCACAATTTCACATCATTCTGGGTTCATTTGTGTGAAAACAAGGTCCAATCAGGCTGAAACGTTACAGGAAGGTAGAATCTATTCAGTTGTAAGTGATCTGAACGTTTCATGATGATAGCACTTTCCTAAGGGGGTAAACCATGTCCCAAAGGTCACCGGATCTGGTGTCAATTTAAAGAAGTAGTCCAGTTACACATTTGTGGGCTTATAACTTGGCTTCTGAATGTCCTAGAGAGATCAGGTTTGTTTTAGTGTACTCCAATCAACATCCCCTACAACCTCAACAAGGAATGGAGTCATTAGCACTTATGGTTTGTAAATGGCACCCAGAATTATGTTGCACGAAGCACAATTTCACATCATTCTGGGTCCAATTGTGTGAAAACAAGGTCCATACAGGCTGAAACGCTACAGGAAGGTAGAATCTATTGAGTTGTAAGTGATCTGAACGTTTCATGATGATAGCACTTTCCTAAGGGGGTCAAACCATGTCCCAAAGGTCACCGGATCTGGTGTCAATTTAAAGAAGTAGTCCAGTTACACATTTGTGGGCTTATAACTTGGCTTCTGAATGTCCTAGAGAGATCAGGTTTAATTTAGTGTACTCCAATCAACAGCCCCTACAACCACAAAAAGGAATGGAGTCATTAGCACTTATGGTTTGTAAATGGCACCCAGAATTATGTTGCACGAAGCACAATTTCACATCATTCTGGGTCCATTTGTGTGAAAACAAGGTCCAATCAGGCTGAAACGTAACAGGAAGGTAGAATCTATTGAGTTGTAAGTGATCTGAACGTTTCATGATGCTAGCACTTTCCTAAGGGGGTAAACCATGTCCCAAAGGTCACCGGATCTGGAGTCAATTTAAAGAAGTAGTCCAGTTACACATTTGTGGGCTTATAACTTGGCTTCTGAATGTCCTAGAGAGGTTAGGTTTGTTTTAGTGTACTCCAGTCAACAGCCCCTACAACCACAAAAAGGAATGGAGTCATTAGCACTCATGGTTTGTAAATGGCACCCAGAATTATGTTGCACGAAGCACAATTTCACATCATTCTGGGTTCATTTGTGTGAAAACAAGGTCCAATCAGGCTGAAACGTTACAGGAAGGTAGAATCTATTGATTTGTAAGTGATCTGAACGTTTCATGATGATAGCACTTTCCTAAGGGGGTCAAACCATGTCCCAAAGGTCACCGGATCTGGTGTCAATTTAAAGAAGTAGTCCAGTTACACATTTGTGGGCTTATAACTTGGCTTCTGAATGTCCTAGAGAGATCAGGTTTGTTTTAATGTACTCAGACCAACAGCCCCTACAACCACAAAAAGGAATAGAATCATTAGCACTTATGGTTTGTAAATGGCACCCAGAATTATGTTGCACGAAGCACAATTTCACATCATTCTAGGTCCATTTGTGTGAAAACAAGGTCCAATCAGGCTGAAACGTTACAAGAAGGTAGAATCTATTGAGTTGTAAGTGATCTGAACGTTTCATGATGTTAGCACTTTCCTAAGGGGGTCAAACCATGTCCCAAAGGTCACCGGGCCTGGTGTCACTTTAAAGAAGTAGTCCAGTTACACCTTTGTGGGCTTATAACTTGGCTTCTGAATGTCCTAGAGAGGTTAGGTTTGTTTTAGTGTACTCCAATCAACAGCCCCTACAACCACAAAAAGGAATGGAGTCATTAGCACTCATGGTTTGTAAATGGCACCCAGAATTATGTTGCACGAAGCACAATTTCACATCATTCTGGGTTCATTTGTGTGAAAACAAGGTCCAATCAGGCTGAAACGTTACAGGAAGGTAGAATCTATTGAGTTGTAAGTGATCTGAACGTTTCATGATGATAGCGCTTTCCTAAGGGGGTCAAACCATGTCCCAAAGGTCACCGGATCTGGTGTCAATTTAAAGAAGTAGTCCAGTTACACATTTGTGGGCTTATAACTTGGCTTCTGAATGTCCTAGAGAGATCAGGTTTGTTTAAATGTACTCCGACCAACAGCCCCTACAACCACAAAAAGGAATGGAGTCATTAGCACTTATGGTTTGTAAATGGCACCCAGAATTATGTTGCACGAAGCACAATTTCACATCATTCTAGGTCCATTTGTGTGAAAACAAGGTCCAATCAGGCTGAAACGCTACAGGAAGGTAGAATCTATTGAGTTGTAAGTGATCTGAACGTTTCATGATGATAGCACTTTCCTAAGGGGGTCAAACCATGTCCCAAAGGTCACCGGATCTGGTGTCAATTTAAAGAAGTAGTCCAGTTACACATTTGTGGGCTTATAACTTGGCTTCTGAATGTCCTAGAGAGATCAGGTTTAATTTAGTGTACTCCA
Organism: Nothobranchius furzeri; assembly: GCF_043380555.1. Taxonomy (NCBI): domain Eukaryota; kingdom Metazoa; phylum Chordata; class Actinopteri; order Cyprinodontiformes; family Nothobranchiidae; genus Nothobranchius; species Nothobranchius furzeri. The sequence goes on from NW_027223038.1 coordinate 1,648,206, forward strand.
ATCAACAGCCCCTACAACCACAAAAAGGAATGGAGTCATTAGCACTTATGGTTTGTAAATGTCACCCAGAATTATGTTGCACGAAGCACAATTTCACATCATTCTGGGTCCATTTGTGTGAAAACAAGGTCCAATCAGGCTGAAACGTTACAGGAAGGTAGAATCTATTGAGTTGTAAGTGATCTGAACGTTTCATGATGATAGCACTTTCCTAAGGGGGTAAACCATGTCCCAAAGGTCACCGGATCTGGTGTCAATTTAAAGAGGTAGTCCAGTTACACATTTGTGGGCTTATAACTTGGCTTCTGAATGTCCTAGAGAGATCAGGTTTGTTTTAGTGTACTCCATTCAACATCCCCTACAACCTCAAAAAGGAATGGAGTCATTAGCACTTATGGTTTTTAAATGACACCCAGAATTATGCTGCACTAAGCACAATTTCACATCATTCTGGGTCCAATTGTGTGAAAACAAGGTCCATACAGGCTGAAACGCTACAGGAAGGTAGAATCTATTGAGTTGTAAGTGATCTGAACGTTTCATGATGATAGCACTTTCCTAAGGGGGTCAAACCATGTCCCAAAGGTCACCGGATCTGGTGTCAATTTAAAGAAGTAGTCCAGTTACACATTTGTGGGCTTATAACTTGGCTTCTGAATGTCCTAGAGAGATCAGGTTTAATTTAGTGTACTCCAATCAACAGCCCCTACAACCACAAAAAGGAATGGAGTCATTAGCACTTATGGTTTGTAAATGGCACCCAGAATTATGTTGCACGAAGCACAATTTCACATCATTCTGGGTCCAATTGTGTGAAAACAAGGTCCAATCAGGCTGAAACGCTACAGGAAGGTAGAATCTATTGAGTTGTAAGTGATCTGAACGTTTCATGATGATAGCACTTTCCTAAGGGGGTCAAACCATGTCCCAAAGGTCACCGGATCTGGTGTCAATTTAAAGAAGTAATCCAGTTACACATTTGTGGGCTTATAACTTGGCTTCTGAATGTCCTAGAGAGATCAGGTTTGTTTTAGTGTACTCAAATCAACATCCCCTACAACCTCAAAAAGGAATGGAGTCATTAGCACTTATGATTTTTAAATGGCACCCAGAATTATGTTGCACGAAGCACAATTTCACATCATTCTGGGTTCATTTGTGTGAAAACAAGGTCCAATAAGGCTGAAACGTTACAGGAAGGTAGAATCTATTGAGTTGTAAGTGATCTGAACGTTTCATGATGATAGCACTTTCCTAAGGGGGTCATACCATGTCCCAAAGGTCACCGGATCTGGTGTCAATTTAAAGAAGTAGTCCAGTTACACATGTGTGGGCTTATAACTTGGCTTCTGAATGTCCCAGAGAGATCAGGTTTGTTTTAGTGTACTCCAATCATTATCCCCTACAACCACAAAAAGGAATGGAGTCATTAGCACTTACGGTTTGTAAATGGCACCCAGAATTATGTTGCACGAAGCACAATTTCACATCATTCTGGGTCCATTTGTGTGAAAACAAGGTCCAATCAGGCTGAAACGCTACAGGAAGGTAGAATCTATTGAGTTGTAAGTGATCTGAACGTTTCATGATGATAGCACTTTCCTAAGGGGGTCAAACCATGTCCCAAAGGTCACCGGATCTGGTGTCAATTTAAAGAAGTAGTCCAGTTACACATTTGTGGGCTTATAACTTGGCTTCTGAATGTCCTAGAGAGATCAGGTTTAATTTAGTGTACTCCAATCAACAGCCCCTACAACCACAAAAAGGAATGGAGTCATTAGCACTTATGGTTTGTAAATGTCACCCAGAATTATGTTGCACGAAGCACAATTTCACATCATTCTGGGTCCATTTGTGTGAAAACAAGGTCCAATCAGGCTGAAACGTTACAGGAAGGTAGAATCTATTGAGTTGTAAGTGATCTGAACGTTTCTTGATGATAGCACTTTCCTAAGGGGGTAAACCATGTCCCAAAGGTCACCGGATCTGGTGTCAATTTAAAGAGGTTGTCCAGTTACACATTTGTGGGCTTATAACTTGGCTTCTGAATGTCCTAGAGAGATCAGGTTTGTTTTAGTGTACTACAATCAACATCCCCTACAACCTCAAAAAGGAATGGAGTCATTAGCACTTATGGTTTGTAAATGGCACCCAGAATTATGTTGCACGAAGCACAATTTCACATCATTCTGGGTCCAATTGTGTGAAAACAAGGTCCAATCAGGCTGAAACGCTACAGGAAGGTAGAATCTATTGAGTTGTAAGTGATCTGAACGTTTCATGATGATAGCACTTTCCTAAGGGGGTCAAACCATGTCCCAAAGGTCACCGGATCTGGTGTCAATTTAAAGAAGTAGTCCAGTTACACATTTGTGGGCTTATAACTTGGCTTCTGAATGTCCTAGAGAGATCAGGTTTGTTTTAGTGTACTCCAATCAACAGCCCCTACAACCACAAAAAGGAATGGAGTCATTAGCACTTATGGTTTGTAAATGGCACCCAGAATTATGTTGCACGAAGCACAATTTCACATCATTCTGGGTCCATTTGTGTGAAAACAAGGTCCAATCAGGCTGAAACGTTACAAGAAGGTAGAATCTATTGAGTTGTAAGTGATCTGAACGTTTCATGATGATCGCACATTCCTATAGGGGATCAAACCATGTCCCAAAGGTCACCGGGCCTGGTTTCAATTTAAAGAAGTAGTCCAGTTACACATTTGTGGGCTTATAACATGGCTTCTGAATGCCCTAGAGAGATCAGGTTTGTTTTAGTGTACTCCAATCAACAGCCCCTACAACCGCAAAAAGGAATGGAGTCATTAGCACTTATAATTTTTAAATGGCACGCAGAATTATGTTGCACGAAGCACAATTTCACATCATTCTGGGTTCATTTGTGTGAAAACAAGGTCCAATCAGGCTGAAACGTTACAGGAAGGTAGAATCTATTGAGTTGTGAGTGATCTTAACATTTCAAGATGATAGCACATTCCTATAGGGGGTCAAACCATGTCCTAAAGGTCACCGGGCCTGGTGTCACTTTAAAGAAGTAGTCCAGTTACACCTTTGTGGGCTTATAACTTGGCTTCTGAATGTCCTAGAGAGATCAGGTTTGTTTTAGTGTACTCCAATCAATATCCCCTACAACCACAAAAAGGAATGGAGTCATTAGCACTTACGGTTTGTAAATGGCACCCAGAATTATGTTGCACGAAGCACAATTTCACATCATTCTGGGTCCATTTGTGTGAAAACAAGGTCCAATCAGGCTGAAACGCTACAGGAAGGTAGAATCTATTGAGTTGTAAGTGATCTGAACGTTTCATGATGATAGCACTTTCCTAAGGGGGTCAAACCATGTCCCAAAGGTCACCGGATCTGGTGTCAATTTAAAGAAGTAGTCCAGTTACACATTTGTGGGCTTATAACTTGGCTTCTGAATGTCCTAGAGAGATCAGGTTTAATTTAGTGTACTCCAATCAACAGCCCCTACAACCACAAAAAGGAATGGAGTCATTAGCACTTATGGTTTGTAAATGGCACCCAGAATTATGTTGCACGAAGCACAATTTCACATCATTCTGGGTCCAATTGTGTGAAAACAAGGTCCAATCAGGCTGAAACGCTACAGGAAGGTAGAATCTATTGAGTTGTAAGTGATCTGAACGTTTCATGATGATAGCACTTTCCTAAGGGGGTCAAACCATGTCCCAAAGGTCACCGGATCTGGTGTCAATTTAAAGAAGTAGTCCAGTTACACATTTGTGGGCTTATAACTTGGCTTCTGAATGTCCTAGAGAGATCAGGTTTGTTTTAGTGTACTCAAATCAACATCCCCTACAACCTCAAAAAGGAATGGAGTCATTAGCACTTATGATTTTTAAATGGCACCCAGAATTATGTTGCACGAAGCACAAGTTCACATCATTCTGGGTTCATTTGTGTGAAAACAAGGTCCAATAAGGCTGAAACGTTACAGGAAGGTAGAATCTATTGAGTTGTAAGTGATCTGAACGTTTCATGATGATAGCACTTTCCTAAGGGGGTCATACCATGTCCCAAAGGTCACCGGATCTGGTGTCAATTTAAAGAAGTAGTCCAGTTACACATGTGTGGGCTTATAACTTGGCTTCTGAATGTCCCAGAGAGATCAGGTTTGTTTTAGTGTACTCCAATCATTATCCCCTACAACCACAAAAAGGAATGGAGTCATTAGCACTTACAGTTTGTAAATGGCACCCAGAATTATGTTGCACGAAGCACAATTTCACATCATTCTGGGTCCATTTGTGTGAAAACAAGGTCCAATCAGGCTGAAACGCTACAGGAAGGTAGAATCTATTGAGTTGTAAGTGATCTGAACGTTTCATGATGATAGCACTTTCCTAAGGGGGTCAAACCATGTCCCAAAGGTCACCGGATCTGGTGTCAATTTAAAGAAGTAGTCCAGTTACACATTTGTGGGCTTATAACTTGGCTTCTGAATGTCCTAGAGAGATCAGGTTTGTTTTAGTGTACTCCAATCAACAGCCCCTACAACCACAAAAAGGAATGGAGTCATTAGCACTTATGGTTTGTAAATGTCACCCAGAATTATGTTGCACGAAGCACAATTTCACATCATTCATGGTCCATTTGTGTGAAAACAAGGTCCAATCAGGCTGAAACGTTACAGGAAGGTAGAATCTATTGAGTTGTAAGTGATCTGAACGTTTCTTGATGATAGCACTTTCCTAAGGGGGTAAACCATGTCCCAAAGGTCACCGGATCTGGTGTCAATTTAAAGAGGTAGTCCAGTTACACATTTGTGGGCTTATAACTTGGCTTCTGAATGTCCTAGAGAGATCAGGTTTGTTTTAGTGTACTACAATCAACATCCCCTACAACCTCAAAAAGGAATGGAGTCATTAGCACTTATGGTTTGTAAATGGCACCCAGAATTATGTTGCACGAAGCACAATTTCACATCATTCTGGGTCCAATTGTGTGAAAACAAGGTCCAATCAGGCTGAAACGCTACAGGAAGGTAGAATCTATTGAGTTGTAAGTGATTTGAACGTTTCATGATGATAGCACTTTCCTAAGGGGGTCAAACCATGTCCCAAAGGTCACCGGATCTGGTGTCAATTTAAAGAAGTAGTCCAGTTACACATTTGTGGGCTTATAACTTGGCTTCTGAATGTCCTAGAGAGATCAGGTTTGTTTTAGTGTACTCCAATCAACAGCCCCTACAACCACAAAAAGGAATGGAGTCATTAGCACTTATGGTTTGTAAATGGCACCCAGAATTATGTTGCACGAAGCACAATTTCACATCATTCTGGGTCCATTTGTGTGAAAACAAGGTCCAATCAGGCTGAAACGTTACAAGAAGGTAGAATCTATTGAGTTGTAAGTGATCTGAACGTTTCATGATGATCGCACATTCCTATAGGGGGTCAAACCATGTCCCAAAGGTCACCGGGCCTGGTGTCAATTTAAAGAAGTAGTCCAGTTACACATTTGTGGGCTTATAACATGGCTTCTGAATGCCCTAGAGAGATCAGGTTTCTTTTAGTGTACTCCAATCAACAGCCCCTACAACCGCAAAAAGGAATGGAGTCATTAGCACTTATAATTTTTAAATGGCACGCAGAATTATGTTGCACGAAGCACAATTTCACATCATTCTGGGTTCATTTGTGTGAAAACAAGGTCCAATCAGGCTGAAACGTTACAGGAAGGTAGAATCTATTGAGTTGTGAGTGATCTTAACATTTCAAGATGATAGCACATTCCTATAGGGGGTCAAACCATGTCCTAAAGGTCACCGGGCCTGGTGTCACTTTAAAGAAGTAGTCCAGTTACACATTTGTGGGCTTAAAACTTGGCTTCTGAATGTCCTAGAGAGATCAGGTTTGTTTTAATGTACTCCAATCAACAGCCCCTACAACCACAAAAAGGAATGGAGTCATTAGCACTTATGGTTTGTAAATGGCACCCAGAATTATGTTGCACGAAGCACAATTTCACATCATTCTTGCTCCATTTGTGTGAAAACAAGGTCCAATCAGGCTGAAACGTTACAGGAAGGTAGAATCTATTGAGTTGTAAGTGATCTGAACGTTTCATGATGATAGCACTTTCCTAAGGAGGTCAAACCATGTCCCAAAGGTCACCGGATCTGGTGTCAATTTAAAGAAGTAGTCCAGTTACACATCTGTGGGCTTAAAACTTGGCTTCTGAATGTCCTAGAGAGATCAGGTTTGTTTTAATGTACTCCAATCAACAGCCCCTACAACCACAAAAAGGAATGGAGTCATTAGCACTTACGGTTTGTAAATGGCACCCAGAATTATGTTGCACGAAGCACAATTTCACATCATTCTGGGTCCATTTGTGTGAAAACAAGGTCCAATCAGGCTGAAACGCTACAGGAAGGTAGAATCTATTGAGTTGTAAGTGATCTGAACGTTTCATGATGATAGCACTTTCCTAAGGGGGTCAAACCATGTCCCAAAGGTCACCGGATCTGGTGTCAATTTAAAGAAGTAGTCCAGTTACACATTTGTGGGCTTATAACTTGGCTTCTGAATGTCCTAGAGAGATCAGGTTTGTTTTAGTGTACTCCAATCAACAGCCCCTACAACCACAAAAAGGAATGGAGTCATTAGCACTTATGGTTTGTAAATGGCACCCAGAATTATGTTGCACGAAGCACAATTTCACATCATTCTTGCTCCATTTGTGTGAAAACAAGGTCCAATCAGGCTGAAACGTTACAGGAAGGTAGAATCTATTGAGTTGTAAGTGATCTGAACGTTTCATGATGATAGCACTTTCCTAAGGAGGTCAAACCATGTCCCAAAGGTCACCGGATCTGGTGTCAATTTAAAGAAGTAGTCCAGTTACACATCTGTGGGCTTAAAACTTGGCTTCTGAATGTCCTAGAGAGATCAGGTTTGTTTTAATGTACTCCAGTCAACAGCCCCTACAACCACAAAAAGGAATGGAGTCATTAGCACTTATGGTTTGTAAATGGCACCCAGAATTATGTTGCACGAAGCACAATTTCACATCATTCTGGGTCCATTTGTGTGAAAACAAGGTCCAATCAGGCTGAAACGTTACAAGAAGGTAGAATCTATTGAGTTGTAAGTGATCTGAACGTTTCATGATGATAGCACTTTCCTAAGGGGGTCAAACCATGTCCCAAAGGTCACCGGATCTGGTGTCAATTTAAAGAAGTAGTCCAGTTACACATTTGTGGGCTTATAACTTGGCTTCTGAATGTCCTAGAGAGATCAGGTTTGTTTTAGTGTACTCCAATCAACAGCCCCTACAACCACAAAAAGGAATGGAGTCATTAGCACTTATGGTTTGTAAATGGCACCCAGAATTATGTTGCACGAAGCACAATTTCACATCATTCTTGCTCCATTTTGTGTGAAAACAAGGTCCAATCAGGCTGAAACGTTACAGGAAGGTAGAATCTATTGAGTTGTAAGTGATCTGAACGTTTCATGATGATAGCACTTTCCTAAGGAGGTCAAACCATGTCCCAAAGGTCACCGGATCTGGTGTCAATTTAAAGAAGTAGTCCAGTTACACATCTGTGGGCTTAAAACTTGGCTTCTGAATGTCCTAGAGAGATCAGGTTTGTTTTAATGTACTCCAATCAACAGCCCCTACAACCACAAAAAGGAATGGAGTCATTAGCACTTATGGTTTGTAAATGGCACCCAGAATTATGTTGCACGAAGCACAATTTCACATCATTCTGGGTCCATTTGTGTGAAAACAAGGTCCAATCAGGCTGAAACGTTACAAGAAGGTAGAATCTATTGAGTTGTAAGTGATCTGAACGTTTCATGATGATAGCACATTCCTATAGGGGGTCAAACCATGTCCCAAAGGTCACCGGGCCTGGTGTCAATTTAAAGAAGTAGTCCAGTTACACATTTGTGGGCTTATAACATGGCTTCTGAATGCCCTAGAGATATCAGGTTTGTTTTAGTGTACTCCAATCAACAGCCCCTACAACCGCAAAAAGGAATGGAGTCATTAGCACTTATAATTTTTAAATGGCACGCAGAATTATGTTGCACGAAGTACAATTTCACATCATTCTGGGTTCATTTGTGTGAAAACAAGGTCCAATCAGGCTGAAACGTTACAGGAAGGTAGAATCTATTGAGTTGTGAGTGATCTTAACGTTTCAAGATGATCGCACATTCCTATAGGGGGTCAAACCATGTCCTAAAGGTCACCGGGCCTGGTGTCCCTTTAAAGAAGTAGTCCAGTTACACCTTTGTGGGCTTATAACTTGGCTTCTGAATGTCCTAGAGAGGTTAGGTTTGTTTTAGTGTTCTCCAATCAACAGCCCCTACAACCACAAAAAGGAATGGAGTCATTAGCACTCATGGTTTGTAAATGGCACCCAGAATTCTGTTGCACGAAGCACAATTTCACATCATTCTGGGTCCATTTGTGTGAAAACAAGGTCCAATCAGGCTGAAACGTTACAGGAAGGTAGAATCTATTGAGTTGTAAGATATCTGAACGTTTCATGATGATAGCACTTTCCAAAGTGGTCAAACCATGTCCCAAAGGTCACCGGATCTGGTGTCAATTTAAAGAAGTAGTCCAGTTACACATTTGTGGGCTTATAACTTGGCTTCTGAATGTCCTAGAGAGATCAGGTTTGTTTTAATGTACTCCAATCAACAGCCCCTACAACCACAAAAAGGAATGGAGTCATTAGCACTTATGGTTTGTAAATGGCACCCAGAATTATGTTGCACGAAGCACAATTTCACATCATTCTGGGTCCATTTGTGTGAAAACAAGGTCCAATCAGGCTGAAACGCTACAAGAAGGTAGAATCTATTGAGTTGTAAGTGATCTGAACGTTTCAAGATGATCGCACATTCCTATAGGGGGTAAAACCATGTCCCAAAGGTCACCGGGCCTGGTGTCACTTTAAAGAAGTAGTCCAGTTACACCTTTGTGGGCCTATAACTTGGCTTCTGAATGTCCTAGAGAGGTTAGATTTGTTTTATTGTACTCCAATCAACAGCCCCTACAACCACAAAAAGGAATGGAGTCATTAGCACTCATGGTTTGTAAATGGCACCCAGAATTATGTTGCACGAAGCACAATTTCACATCATTCTGGGTTCATTTGTGTGAAAACAAGGTCCAATCAGGCTGAAACGTTACAGGAAGGTAGAATCTATTGAGTTGTAAGTGATATGAACGTTTCATGATGATAGCACTTTCCTAAGGGGGTCAAACCATGTCCCAAAGGTCACCGGATCTGGCGTCAATTTAAAGAAGTAGTCCAGTTACACATTTGTGGGCTTATAACTGGGCTTCTGAATGTCCTAGAGAGATCAGGTTTGTTTTAGTGTACTCCAATCAACAGCCCCTACAACCACAAAAAGGAATGGAGTCATTAGCACTTATGGTTTGTAAATGGCACCCAGAATTATGTTGCACGAAGCACAATTTCACATCATTCTTACTCCATTTGTGTGAAAACAAGGTCCAATCAGGCTGAAACGTTACAGGAAGGTAGAATCTATTGAGTTGTAAGTGATCTGAACGTTTCATGATGATAGCACTTTCCTAAGGAGGTCAAACCATGTCCCAAAGGTCACCGGATCTGGTGTCAATTTAAAGAAGTAGTCCAGTTACACATCTGTGGGCTTAAAACTTGGCTTCTGAATGTCCTAGAGAGATCAGGTTTGTTTTAATGTACTCCAATCAACAGCCCCTAAAACCACAAAAAGGAATGGAGTCATTAGCACTTATGGTTTGTAAATGGCACCCAGAATTATGTTGCACGAAGCACAATTTCACATCATTCTGGGTCCATTTGTGTGAAAACAAGGTCCAATCAGGCTGAAACGTTACAAGAAGGTAGAATCTATTGAGTTGTAAGTGATCTGAACGTTTCATGATGATCGCAAATTCCTATAGGGGGTCAAACCATGTCCCAAAGGTCACCGGGCCTGGTGTCAATTTAAAGAAGTAGTCCAGTTACACATTTGTGGGCTTATAACATGGCTTCTGAATGCCCTAGAGAGATCAGGTTTGTTTTAGTGTACTCGTATCAACAGCCCCTACAACCGCAAAAAGGAATGGAGTCATTAGCACTTATGGTTTGTAAATGGCACCCAGAATTATGTTGCACGAAGCACAATTTCACATCATTCTTGCTCCATTTGTGTGAAAACAAGGTCCAATCAGGCTGAAACGTTACAGGAAGGTAGAATCTATTGAGTTGTAAGTGATCTGAACATTTCATGATGATAGCACTTTCCTAAGGAGGTCAAACCATGTCCCAAAGGTCACCGGATCTGGTGTCAATTTAAAGAAGTAGTCCAGTTACACATCTGTGGGCTTAAAACTTGGCTTCTGAATGTCCTAGAGAGATCAGGTTTGTTTTAATGTACTCCAATCAACAGCCCCTACAACCACAAAAAGGAATGGAGTCATTAGTACTTATGGTTTGTAAATGGCACCCAGAATTATGTTGCACGAAGCACAATTTCACATCATTCTTGCTCCATTTGTGTGAAAACAAGGTCCAATCAGGCTGAAACGTTACAGGAAGGTAGAATCTATTGAGTTGTAAGTGATCTGAACGTTTCATGATGATAGCACTTTCCTAAGGAGGTCAAACCATGTCCCAAAGGTCACCGGATCTGGTGTCAATTTAAAGAAGTAGTCCAGTTACACATCTGTGGGCTTAAAACTTGGCTTCTGAAAGTCCTAGAGAGATCAGGTTTGTTTTAATGTACTCCAATCAACAGCCCCTACAACCACAAAAAGGAATGGAGTCATTAGCACTTACGGTTTGTAAATGGCACCCAGAATTATGTTGCACGAAGCACAATTTCACATCATTCTGGGTCCATTTGTGTGAAAACAAGGTCCAATCAGGCTGAAACGCTACAGGAACGTAGAATCTATTGAGTTGTAAGTGATCTGAACGTTTCATGATGATAGCACTTTCCTAAGGGGGTCAAACCATGTCCCAAAGGTCACCGGATCTGGTGTCAATTTAAAGAAGTAGTCCAGTTACACATTTGTGGGCTTATAACTTGGCTTCTGAATGTCCTAGAGAGATCAGGTTTGTTTTAGTGTACTCCAATCAACAGCCCCTACAACCACAAAAAGGAATGGAGTCATTAGCACTTATGGTTTGTAAATGGCACCCAGAATTATGTTGCACGAAGCACAATTTCACATCATTCTTGCTCCATTTGTGTGAAAACAAGGTCCAATCAGGCTGAAACGTTACAGGAAGGTAGAATCTATTGAGTTGTAAGTGATCTGAACGTTTCATGATGATAGCACTTTCCTAAGGAGGTCAAAACATGTCCCAAAGGTCACCGGATCTGGCGTCAATTTAAAGAAGTAGTCCAGTTACACATTTGTGGGCTTATAACTTGGCTTCTGAATGTCCTAGAGAGATCAGGTTTGTTTTAGTGTACTCCAATCAACAGCCCCTACAACCACAAAAAGGAATGGAGTCATTAGCACTTATGGTTTGTAAATGGCACCCAGAATTATGTTGCACGAAGCACAATTTCACATCATTCTGGGTCCATTTGTGTGAAAACAAGGTCCAATCAGGCTGAAACGTTACAAGAAGGTAGAATCTATTGAGTTGTAAGTGATCTGAACGTTTCATGATGATAGCACATTCCTATAGGGGGTCAAACCATGTCCCAAAGGTCACCGGGCCTGGTGTCAATTTAAAGAAGTAGTCCAGTTACACATTTGTGGGCTTATAACATGGCTTCTGAATGCCCTAGAGATATCAGGTTTGTTTTAGTGTACTCCAATCAACAGCCCCTACAACCGCAAAAAGGAATGGAGTCATTAGCACTTATAATTTTTAAATGGCACGCAGAATTATGTTGCACGAAGCACAATTTCACATCATTCTGGGTTCATTTGTGTGAAAACAAGGTCCAATCAGGCTGAAACGTTACAGGAAGGTAGAATCTATTGAGTTGTGAGTGATCTTAATGTTTCAAGATGATCGCACATTCCTATAGGGGGTCAAACCATGTCCTAAAGGTCACCGGGCCTGGTGTCCCTTTAAAGAAGTAGTCCAGTTACACCTTTGTGGGCTTATAACTTGGCTTCTGAATGTCCTAGAGAGGTTAGGTTTGTTTTAGTGTTCTCCAATCAACAGCCCCTACAACCACAAAAAGGAATGGAGTCATTAGCACTCATGGTTTGTAAATGGCACCCAGAATTCTGTTGCACGAAGCACAATTTCACATCATTCTGGGTCCATTTGTGTGAAAACAAGGTCCAATCAGGCTGAAACGTTACAGGAAGGTAGAATCTATTGAGTTGTAAGATATCTGAACGTTTCATGATGATAGCACTTTCCAAAGTGGTCAAACCATGTCCCAAAGGTCACCGGATCTGGTGTCAATTTAAAGAAGTAGTCCAGTTACACATTTGTGGGCTTATAACTTGGCTTCTGAATGTCCTAGAGAGATCAGGTTTGTTTTAATGTACTCCAATCAACAGCCCCTACAACCACAAAAAGGAATGGAGTCATTAGCACTTATGGTTTGTAAATGGCACCCAGAATTATGTTGCACGAAGCACAATTTCACATCATTCTGGGTCCATTTGTGTGAAAACAAGGTCCAATCAGGCTGAAACGCTACAAGAAGGTAGAATCTATTGAGTTGTAAGTGATCTGAACGTTTCAAGATGATCGCACATTCCTATAGGGGGTAAAACCATGTCCCAAAGGTCACCGGGCCTGGTGTCACTTTAAAGAAGTAGTCCAGTTACACCTTTGTGGGCCTATAACTTGGCTTCTGAATGTCCTAGAGAGGTTAGATTTGTTTTATTGTACTCCAATCAACAGCCCCTACAACCACAAAAAGGAATGGAGTCATTAGCACTCATGGTTTGTAAATGGCACCCAGAATTATGTTGCACGAAGCACAATTTCACATCATTCTGGGTTCATTTGTGTGAAAACAAGGTCCAATCAGGCTGAAACGTTACAGGAAGGTAGAATCTATTGAGTTGTAAGTGATATGAACGTTTCATGATGATAGCACTTTCCTAAGGGGGTCAAACCATGTCCCAAAGGTCACCGGATCTGGCGTCAATTTAAAGAAGTAGTCCAGTTACACATTTGTGGGCTTATAACTGGGCTTCTGAATGTCCTAGAGAGATCAGGTTTGTTTTAGTGTACTCCAATCAACAGCCCCTACAACCACAAAAAGGAATGGAGTCATTAGCACTTATGGTTTGTAAATGGCACCCAGAATTATGTTGCACGAAGCACAATTTCACATCATTCTTGCTCCATTTGTGTGAAAACAAGGTCCAATCAGGCTGAAACGTTACAGGAAGGTAGAATCTATTGAGTTGTAAGTGATCTGAACGTTTCATGATGATAGCACTTTCCTAAGGAGGTCAAACCATGTCCCAAAGGTCACCGGATCTGGTGTCAATTTAAAGAAGTAGTCCAGTTACACATCTGTGGGCTTAAAACTTGGCTTCTGAATGTCCTAGAGAGATCAGGTTTGTTTTAATGTACTCCAATCAACAGCCCCTAAAACCACAAAAAGGAATGGAGTCATTAGCACTTATGGTTTGTAAATGGCACCCAGAATTATGTTGCACGAAGCACAATTTCACATCATTCTGGGTCCATTTGTGTGAAAACAAGGTCCAATCAGGCTGAAACGTTACAAGAAGGTAGAATCTATTGAGTTGTAAGTGATCTGAACGTTTCATGATGATCGCACATTCCTATAGGGGGTCAAACCATGTCCCAAAGGTCACCGGGCCTGGTGTCAATTTAAAGAAGTAGTCCAGTTACACATTTGTGGGCTTATAACATGGCTTCTGAATGCCCTAGAGAGATCAGGTTTGTTTTAGTGTACTCGTATCAACAGCCCCTACAACCGCAAAAAGGAATGGAGTCATTAGCACTTATAATTTTTAAATGGCACGCAGAATTATGTTGCACGAAGCACAATTTCACATCATTCTGGGTTCATTTGTGTGAAAACAAGGTCCAATCAGGCTGAAACGTTACAGGAAGGTAGAATCTATTGAGTTGTGAGTGATCTTAACGTTTCAAGATGATCGCACATTCCTATAGGGGGTCAAACCATGTCCTAAAGTTCACCGGGCCTGGTGTCCCTTTAAAGAAGTAGTCCAGTTACACCTTTGTGGGCTTATAACTTGGCTTCTGAATGTCCTAGAGAGGTAAGGTTTGTTTTAGTGTTCTCCAATCAACAGCCCCTACAACCACAAAAAGGAATGGAGTCATTAGCACTCATGGTTTGTAAATGGCACCCAGAATTCTGTTGCACGAAGCACAATTTCACATCATTCTGGGTCCATTTGTCTGAAAACAAGGTCCAATCAGGCTGAAACGTTACAGGAAGGTAGAATCTATTGAGTTGTAAGATATCTGAACGTTTCATGATGATAGCACTTTCCTAAGGGGGTCAAACCATGTCCCAAAGGTCACCGGATCTGGTGTCAATTTAAAGAAGTAGTCCAGTTACACATTTGTGGGCTTATAACTTGGCTTCTGAATGTCCTAGAGAGATCAGGTTTGTTTTAATGTACTCCAATCGACAGCCCCTACAACCACAAAAAGGAATGGAGTCATTAGCACTTATGGTTTGTAAATGGCACCCAGAATTATGTTGCACGAAGCACAATTTCACATCATTCTGGGTCCATTTGTGTGAAAACAAGGTCCAATCAGGCTGAAACGCTACAAGAAGGTAGAATCTATTGAGTTGTAAGTGATCTGAACGTTTCAAGATGATCGCACATTCCTATAGGGGGTAAAACCATGTCCCAAAGGTCACCGGGCCTGGTGTCACTTTAAAGAAGTAGTCCAGTTACACCTTTGTGGGCTTATAACTTGGCTTCTGAATGTCCTAGAGAGGTTAGGTTTGTTTTATTGTACTCCAATCAACAGCCCCTACAACCACAAAAAGGAATGGCGTCATTAGCACTCATGGTTTGTAAATGGCACCCAGAATTATGTTGCACGAAGCACAATTTCACATCATTCTGGGTTCATTTGTGTGAAAACAAGGTCCAATCAGGCTGAAACGTTACAGGAAGGTAGAATCTATTGAGTTGTAAGTGATCTGAACGTTTCATGATGATAGCACTTTCCTAAGGGGGTCAAACCATGTCCCAAAGGTCACCGGATCTGGTGTCAATTTAAAGAAGTAGTCCAGTTACACATTTGTGGGCTTATAACTTGGCTTCTGAATGTCCTAGAGAGATCAGGTTTCTTTTAGTGTACTCCAATCAACAGCCCCTACAACCACAAAAAGGAATGGAGTCATTAGCACTTATGGTTTGTAAATGGCACCCAGAATTATGTTGCACGAAGCACAATTTCACATCATTCTTGCTCCATTTGTGTGAAAACAAGGTCCAATCAGGCTGAAACGTTACAGGAAGGTAGAATCTATTGAGTTGTAAGTGATCTGAACGTTTCATGATGATAGCACTTTCCTAAGGAGGTCAAACCATGTCCCAAAGGTCACCGGATCTGGTGTCAATTTAAAGAAGTAGTCCAGTTACACATCTGTGGGCTTAAAACTTGGCTTCTGAATGTCCTAGAGAGATCAGGTTTGTTTTAATGTACTCCAATCAACAGCCCCTAAAACCACAAAAAGGAATGGAGTCATTAGCACTTATGGTTTGTAAATGGCACCCAGAATTATGTTGCACGAAGCACAATTTCACATCATTCTGGGTCCATTTGTGTGAAAACAAGGTCCAATCAGGCTGAAACGTTACAAGAAGGTAGAATCTATTGAGTTGTAAGTGATCTGAACGTTTCATGATGATCGCACATTCCTATAGGGGGTCAAACCATGTCCCAAAGGTCACCGGGCCTGGTGTCAATTTAAAGAAGTAGTCCAGTTACACATTTGTGGGCTTATAACATGGCTTCTGAATGCCCTAGAGAGATCAGGTTTGTTTTAGTGTACTCCAATAGACAGCCCCTACAACCGCAAAAAGGAATGGAGTCATTAGCACTTATAATTTTTAAATGGCACGCAGAATTATGTTGCACGAAGCACAATTTCACATCATTCTGGGTTCATTTGTGTGAAAACAAGGTCCAATCAGGCTGAAACGTTACAGGAAGGTAGAATCTATTGAGTTGTGAGTGATCTTAACGTTTCAAGATGATCGCACATTCCTATAGGGGGTCAAACCATGTCCTAAAGGTCACCGGGCCTGGTGTCCCTTTAAAGAAGTAGTCCAGTTACACCTTTGTGGGCTTATAACTTGGCTTCTGAATGTCCTAGAGAGGTTAGGTTTGTTTTAGAGTTCTCCAATCAACAGCCCCTACAACCACAAAAATGAATGGAGTCATTAGCACTCATGGTTTGTAAATGGCACCCAGAATTATGTTGCACGAAGCACAATTTCACATCATTCTGGGTCCATTTGTGTGAAAACAAGGTCCAATCAGGCTGAAACGTTATAGGAAGGTAGAATCTATTGAGTTGTAAGATATCTGAACGTTTCATGATGATAGCACTTTCCTAAGGGGGTCAAACCATGTCCCAAAGGTCACCGGATCTGGTGTCAATTTAAAGAAGTAGTCCAGTTACACATTTGTGGGCTTATAACTTGGCTTCTGAATGTCCTAGAGAGATCAGGTTTGTTTTAATGTACTCCAATCAACAGCCCCTACAACCACAAAAAGGAATGGAGTCATTAGCACTTATGGTTTGTAAATGGCACCCAGAATTATGTTGCACGAAGCACAATTTCACATCATTCTGGGTCCATTTGTGTGAAAACAAGGTCCAATCAGGCTGAAACGCTACAAGAAGGTAGAATCTATTGAGTTGTAAGTGATCTGAACGTTTCAAGATGATCGCACATTCCTATAGGGGGTAAAACCATGTCCCAAAGGTCACCGGGCCTGGTGTCACTTTAAAGAAGTAGTCCAGTTACACCTTTGTGGGCTTATAACTTGGCTTCTGAATGTCCTAGAGAGGTTAGGTTTGTTTTATTGTACTCCAATCAACAGCCCCTACAACCACAAAAAGGAATGGAGTCATTAGCACTCGTGGTTTGTAAATGGCACCCAGAATTATGTTGCACGAAGCACAATTTCACATCATTCTGGGTTCATTTGTGTGAAAACAAGGTCCAATCAGGCTGAAACGTTACAGGAAGGTAGAATCTATTGAGTTGTAAGTGATCTGAACGTTTCATGATGATTGCACTTTCCTAAGGGGTCAAACCATGTCCCAAAGGTCACCGGATCTGGTGTCAATTTAAAGAAGTAGTCCAGTTACACATTTGTGGGCTTATAACTTGGCTTCTGAATGTCCTAGAGAGATCAGGTTTGTTTTAATGTACTCCGACCAACAGCCCCTACAACCACAAAAAGGAATGGAGTCATTAGCACTTATGGTTTGTAAATGGCACCCAGAATTATGTTGCACGAAGCACAATTTCACATCATTCTAGGTCCATTTGTGTGAAAACAAGGTCCAATCAGGCTGAAACGTTACAAGAAGGTAGAATCTATTGAGTTGTAAGTGATCTGAACGTTTCATGATGTTAGCACTTTCCTAAGGGGGTCAAACCATGTCCCAAAGGTCACCGGGCCTGGTGTCACTTTAAAGAAGTAGTCCAGTTACACCTTTGTGGGCTTATAACTTGGCTTCTGAATGTCCTAGAGAGGTTAGGTTTGTTTTAGTGTACTCATATCAACAGCCCCTACAACCACAAAAAGGAATGGAGTCATTAGCACTCATGGTTTGTAAATGGCACCCAGAATTATATTGCACGAAGCACAATTTCACATCATTCTGGGTTCATTTGTGTGAAAAAAAGGTCCAATCAGGCTGAAACGTTACAGGAAGGTAGAATCTATTGAGTTGTAAGTGATCTGAACGTTTCATGATGATAGCACTTTCCTAAGGGGGTCAAACCATGTCCCAAAGGTCACCGGATCTGGTGTCAATTTAAAGAAGTAGTCCAGTTACACATTTGTGGGCTTATAACTTGGCTTCTGAATGTCCTAGAGAGATCAGGTTTGTTTAAATGTACTCCGACCAACAGCCCCTACAACGACAAAAAGAAGGGAGTCATTAGCACTTATGGTTTGTAAATGGCACCCAGAATTATGTTGCACGAAGCACAATTTCACATCATTCTGGGTCCATTTGTGTGAAAACAAGGTCCAATCAGGCTGAAACGTTACAGGAAGGTAGAATCTATTGAGTTGTAAGTGATCTGAACGTTTCATGATGATAGCACTTTCCTAAGGGGGTCAAACCATGTCCCAAAGGTCACCGGATCTGGTGTCAATTTAAAGAAGTAGTCCAGTTACACCTTTGTGGGCTTATAACTTGGCTTCTGAATGTCCTAGAGAGATCAGGTTTGTTTTAATGTACTCCAATCAACAGCCCCTACAACCACAAAAAGGAATGCAGTCATTAGCACTTATGGTTTGTAAATGGCACCCAGAATTATGTTGCATGAAGCACAATTTCACATCATTCTGGGTCCATTTGTGTGAAAACAAGGTCCAATCAGGCTGAAACGCTACAAGAAGGTAGAATCTATTGAGTTGTAAGTGATCTGAACGTTTCAAGATGATCGCACATTCCTATAGGGGGTAAAACCATGTCCCAAAGGTCACCGGGCCTGGTGTCACTTTAAAGAAGTAGTCCAGTTACACCTTTGTGGGCTTATAACTTGGCTTCTGAATGTCCTAGAGAGGTTAGGTTTGTTTTAGTGTACTCCAATCAACAGCCCCTACAACCACAAAAAGGAATGGAGTCATTAGCACTCATGGTTTGTAAATGGCACCCAGAGTCATGTTGCACGAAGCACAATTTCACATCATTCTGGGTTCATTTGTATGAAAACAAGGTCCAATCAGGCTGAAACGTTACAGGAAGGTAGAATCTATTGAGTTGTAAGTGATCTGAACGTTTCATGATGATAGCACTTTCCTAAGGGGGTCAAACCATGTCCCAAAGGTCACCGGATCTGGTGTCAATTTAAAGAAGTAGTCCAGTTACACATATGTGGGCTTATAACTTGGCTTCTGAATGTCCTGGAGAGATCAGGTTTGTTTTAATGTACTCCGACCAACAGCCCCTACAACCACAATAAGGAATGGAGTCATTAGCACTTATGGTTTGTAAATGGCACCCAGAATTATGTTGCACGAAGCACAATTTCACATCATTCTAGGTCCATTTGTGTGAAAACAAGGTCCAATCAGGCTGAAACGTTACAGGAAGGTAGAATCTATTGAGTTGTAAGTGATCTGAACGTTTCATGATGATAGCACTTTCCTAAGGGGGTCATACCATGTCCCAAAGGTCACCGGATCTGGTGTCAATTTAAAGAAGTAGTCCAGTTACACATTTGTGGGCTTATAACTTGGCTTCTGAATGTCCTAGAGAGATCAGATTTGTTTTAATGTACTCCAATCAACAGCCCCTACAACCACAAAAAGGAATGGAGTCATTAGCACTTATGGTTTGTAAATGGCACCCAGAATTATGTTGCACGAAGCACAATTTCACTTCATTCTGGGTCCATTTGTGTGAAAACAAGGTCCAATCAGGCTGAAACGTTACAGGAAGGTAGAATCTATTGAGTTGTAAGTGATCTGAACGTTTCATGATGATCGCACATTCCTATCGGGGGTCAAACCATGTCCCAAAGGTCACCGGATCTTGTGTCAATTTAAAGAAGTAGTCCAGTTACACATTTGTGGGCTTATAACTTGGCTTCTGAATGTCCTAGAGAGATCAGGATTGTTTTAGTGCACTCCAATCAACAGCCCCTACAACCTCAAAAAGGAATGGAGTCATTAGCACTTATAGTTTTTAAATGGCACCCAGAATTATGTTGCACGAAGCACAATTTCACATCATTTTGGGTTCATTTGTGTGAAAACAAGGTCCAATCAGGCTGAAACGTTAGAGGAAGGTAGAATCTATTGAGTTGTAAGTGATATGAACGTTTCAAGATGATCACACATTCCTATAGGGGGTCAAACCATGTCCCAAAGGTCACTGGGCCTGGTGTCACTTTAAAGAAGTAGTCCAGTTACACATTTGTGGGCTTATAACTTGGCTTCTGAATGTCCTAGAGAGGTTAGGTTTGTTTTAGTGTTCTCCAATCAACAGCCCCTACAACCACAAAAAGGAATGGAGTCATTAGCACTCATGGTTTGTAAATGGCACCCAGAATTATGTTGCACGAAGCACAATTTCACATCATTCTGGGTTCATTTGTGTGAAAACAAGTTCCAATCAGGCTGAAATGTTACAGGAAGGTAGAATCTATTGAGTTGTAAGTGATCTGAACGTTTCATGATGATAGCACTTTCCTAAGGGGGTCAAACCATGTCCCAAAAGTCACCGGATCTGGTGTCAATTTAAAGAAGTAGTCCAGTTACACATTTGTGGGCTTATAACTTGGCTTCTGAATGTCCTAGAGAGATCAGGTTTGTTTTAATGTACTCCAATCAACAGCCCCTACAACCACAAAAAGGAATGGAGTCATTAGCACTTATGGTTTGTAAATGGCACCCAGAATTATGTTGCACGAAGCAAAATTTCACATTATTCTGGGTCCATTTGTGTGAAAACAAGGTCCAATCAGGCTGAAACGCTACAAGAAGGTAGAATCTATTGAGTTGTAAGTGATCTGAACATTTCAAGATGATCGCACATTCCTATAGGGGGTAAAACCATGTCCCAAAGGTCACCGGGCCTGGTGTCACTTTAAAGAAGTAGTCCAGTTACACCTTTGTGGGCCTATAACTTGGCTTCTGAATGTCCTAGAGAGGTTAGGCTTGTTTTAGTGTACTCCAATCAACAGCCCCTAAAACCACAAAAAGGAATGGAGTCATTAGCACTTATGGTTTGTAAATGGCACCCAGAATTATGTTGCACGAAGCACAATTTCACATCATTCTGGGTTCATTTGTGTGAAAACAAGTTCCAATCAGGCTGAAACGTTACAGGAAGGTAGAATCTATTGAGTTGTAAGTTATCTGAACGTTTCATGATGATAGCACTTTCCTAAGGGGGTCAAACCATGTCCCAAAGGTCACCGGATCTGGTGTCAATTTAAAGAAGTAGTCCAGTTACACATTTGTGGGCTTATAACTTGGCTTCTGAATGTCCTAGAGAGATCAGGTTTGTTTTAATGTACTCCAATCAACAGCCCCTACAACCACAAAAAGGAATGGAGTCATTAGCACTTATGGTTTGTAAATGGCACCCAGAATTATGTTGCACGAAGCACAATTTCACATCATTCTGGGTTCATTTGTGTGAAAACAAGTTCCAATCAGGCTGAAACGTTACAGGAAGGTAGAATCTATTGAGTTGTAATTTATCTGAACGTTTCATGATGATAGCACTTTCCTAAGGGGGTCAAACCATGTCCCAAAAGTCACCGGATCTGGTGTCAATTTAAAGAAGTAGTCCAGTTACACATTTGTGGGCTTATAACTTGGCTTCTGAATGTCCTAGAGAGATCAGGTTTGTTTTAATGTACTCCAATCAACAGCCCCTACAACCACAAAAAGGAATGGAGTCATTAGCACTTATGGTTTGTAAATGGCACCCAGAATTATGTTGCACGAAGCACAATTTCACATCATTCTGGGTCCATTTGTGTGAAAACAAGGTCCAATCAGGCTGAAACGCTACAGGAAGGTAGAATCTATTGAGTTGTAAGTGATGTGAACGTTTCATGATGATAGCACTTTCCTAAGGGGGTCAAACCATGTCCCAAAGGTCACCGGATCTGGTGTCACTTTAAAGAAGTAGTCCAGTTACACCTTTGTGGGCTTATAACTTGGCTTCTGAATGTCCTAGAGAGGTTAGGCTTGTTTTAGTGTACTCCAATCAACAGCCCTTAAAACCACAAAAAGGAATGGAGTCATTAGCACATATGGTTTGTAAATGGCACACAGAATTATGTTGCACGAAAAACAATTTCACATCAATCTGGGTTCATTTGTGTGAAAACAAGTTCCAATCAGGCTGAGACGTTACAGGAAGGTAGAATCTATTGAGTTGTAAGTGATCTGAACGTTTCATGATGATAGCACTTTCCTAAGGGGGTCAAACCATGTCCCAAAGGTCACCGGATCTGGTGTCAATTTAAAGAAGTAGTCCAGTTACACATTTGTGGGCTTATAACTTGGCTTCTGAATGTCCTAGAGAGATCAGGTTTGTTTTAGTGCACTCCAATCAACAGCCCCTACAACCTCAAAAAGGAATGGAGTCATTAGCACTTATAGTTTTGAAATGGCACCCAGAATTATGTTGCACGAAGCACAATTTCACATAATTCTGGGTTCATTTGTGTGAAAACAAGGTCCAATCAGGCTGAAACGTTACAGGAAGGTAGAATCTATTGAGTTGTAAGTGATCTGAACGTTTCAAGATGATTGCACATTCCTATAGGGGGTCAAACCATGTCCCAAAGGTAACTGGGCCTGGTGTCACTTTAAAGAGGTAGTCCAGTTACACATTTGTGGGCTTATAACTTGGCTTCTGAATGTCCTAGAGAGGTTAGGTTTGTTTTAGTGTTCTCCAGTCAACAGCCCCTACAACCACAAAAAGGAATGGAGTCATTAGCACTCATGGTTTGTAAATGGCACCCAGAATTATGTTGCACGAAGCACAATTTCACATCATTCTGGGTTCATTTGTGTGAAAACAAGTTCCAATCAGGCTGAAATGTTACAGGAAGGTAGAATATATTGAGTTGTAAGTGATCTGAACGTTTCATGATGATAGCACTTTCCTAAGGGGGTCAAACCATGTCCCAAAGGTCACCGGGCCTGGTGTCACTTTAAAGAAGTAGTCCAGTTACACCTTTGTGGGCTTATAACTTGGCTTCTGAATGTCCTAGAGAGGTTAGGCTTGTTTTAGTGTACTCCAATCAACAGCCCCTAAAACCACAAAAAGGAATGGAGTCATTAGCACTTATGGTTTGTAAATGGCACCCAGAATTATGTTGCACGAAGCACAATTTCACATCATTCTGGGTTCATTTGTGTGAAAACAAGTTCCAATCAGGCTGAAACGTTACAGGAAGGTAGAATCTATTGAGTTGTAAGTGATCTGAACGTTTCATGATGATAGCACTTTCCTAAGGGGGTCAAACCATGTCCCAAAGGTCACCGGATCTGGTGTCAATTTAAAGAAGTAGTCCAGTTACACATTTGTGGGCTTATAACTTGGCTTCTGAATGTCCTAGAGAGATCAGGTTTGTTTTAATGTACTACAATCAACAGCCCCTAAAACCACAAAAAGGAATGGAGTCATTAGCACTTATGGTTTGTAAATGGCACCCAGAATTATGTTGCACGAAGCACAATTTCACATCATTCTGGGTTCATTTGTGTGAAAACAAGGTCCAATCAGGCTGAAACGCTACAGGAAGGTAGAATCTATTGAGTTGTAAGTGATCTGAACGTTTCATGATGATAGCACTTTCCTAAGGGGGTCAAACCATGTCCCAGAAGTCACCGGATCTGGTGTCAATTTAAAGAAGTAGTCCAGTTACACATTTTTGGGCTTATAACTTGGCTTCTGAATGTCCTAGAAAGATCAGGTTTGTTTTAGTGTACTCCAATCAACAGCCCCTACAACCACAAAACGGAATGGAGTCATTAGCACTTACGGTTTGTAAATGGCACCCAGAATTATGTTGCAGGAAGCACAATTTCACATCATTCTGGGTTCATTTGTGTGAAAACAAGGTCCAATCAGGCTGAAACGTTACAGGAAGGTAGAATCTATTTTGTTGTAAGAGATCTGAACGTTTCATGATGATAGCACTTTCCTAAGTGGGTCAAACCATGTCACAAAGGTCACCAGATCTGGTGTCAATTTAAAGAAGTAGTCCAGTTACACATTTGTGGGCTTATAACTTGGCTTCTGAATGTCCTAGAGAGATCAGGTTTGTTTTAATGTACTCCAATCAACAGCCCCTACAACCACAAAAAGGAATGGAGTCATTAGCACTTATGGTTTGTAAATGGCACCCAGAATTATGTTGCACGAAGCACAATTTCACATCATTCTGGGTCCATTTGTGTGAAAACAAGGTCCAATCAGGCTGAAACGCTACAAGAAGGTAGAATCTATTGAGATGTAAGTGATCTGAACGTTTCAAGATGATCGCACATTCCTATAGGGGGTAAAACCATGTCCCAAAGGTCACCGGGCCTGGTGTCACTTTAAAGAAGTAGTCCAGTTACACCTTTGTGGGCTTATAACTTGGCTTCTGAATGTCCTAGAGAGGTTAGGCTTGTTTTAGTGTACTCCAATCAACAGCCCCTAAAACCACAAAAAGGAATGGAGTCATTAGCACTTATGGTTTGTAAATGGCACCCAGAATTATGTTGCACGAAGCACAATTTCACATCATTCTGGGTTCATTTGTGTGAAAACAAGTTCCAATCAGGCTAAAACGTTACAGGAAGGTAGAATCTATTGAGTTGTAATTGATCTGAACGTTTCATGATGATAGCACTTTCCTAAGGGGGTCAAACCATGTCCCAAAGGTCACCGGATCTGGTGTCAATTTAAAGAAGTAGTCCAGTTACACATTTGTGGGCTGATAACTTGGCTTCTGAATGTCCTAGAGAGATCAGGTTTGTTTTAATGTACTCCAATCAACAGCCCCTACAACCACAAAAAGGAATGGAGTCATTAGCACTTATGGTTTGTAAATGGCACCCAGAATTATGTTGCACGAAGCACAATTTGACATCATTCTGGGTCCATTTGTGTGAAAACAAGGTCCAATCAGGCTGAAACGCTACAGGAAGGTAGAATCTATTGAGTTGTAAGTGATGTGAACGTTTCATGATGATAGCACTTTCCTAAGGGGGTCAAACCATGTCCCAAAGGTCACCGGATCTGGTGTCAATTTAAAGAAGTAGTCAAGTTACACATTTTTGGGCTTATAACTTGGCTTCTGAATGTCCTAGAGAGATCAGGTTTGTTTTAGTGTACTCCAATCAACAGCCCCTACAAGCACCAAAAGGAATGGAGTCATTAGCACTTATGGTTTGTAAATGGCACCCAGAATTATGTTGCACGAAGCACAATTTCACATCATTCTGGGACCATTTGTGTGAAAACATGGTCCAATCAGGCTGAAACGTTACAGGAAGGTAGAATCTATTGAGTTGTAAGTGATCTGAACGTTTCATGATGATAGCACTTTCCTAAGGGGGTCAAACCATGTCCCAAAAGTCACCGGATCTGGTGTCAATTTAAAGAAGTAGTCCAGTTACACATTTGTGGGCTTATAACTTTGCTTCTGAATGTCCTAGAGAGATCAGGTTTGTTTTAGTGTACTCCAATCAACATCCCCTACAACCACAAAAAGGAATGGAGTCATTAGCACTTATGGTTTGTAAATGGCACCCAGAATTATGTTGCACGAAGCACAATTTCACATCATTCTAGGTTCATTTGTGTGAAAACAAGGTCCAATCAGGCTGAAACGTTACAGGAAGGTAGAATCTATTGAGTTGTAAGAGATCTGAACGTTTCATGATGATAGCACTTTCCTAAGGGGGTCAAACCATGTCCCAAAGGTCACCGGATCTGGTGTCAATTTAAAGAAGTAGTCCAGTTACACATTTGTGGGCTTTTAACTTGGCTTCTGAATGTCCTAGAGAGATCAGGTTTGTTTTAATGTACTCCAATCAACAGCCCCTACAACCACAAAAAGGAATGGAGTCATTAGCACTTATGGTTTGTAAATGGCACCCAGAATTATGTTGCACGAAGCACAATTTCACATCATTCTGGGTCCATTTGTGTGAAAACAAGGTCCAATCAGGCTGAAACGCTACAAGAAGGTAGAATCTATTGAGTTGTAAATGATCTGAACGTTTCAAGATGATCGCACATTCCTATAGGGGGTAAAACCATGTCCCAAAGGTCACCGGGCCTGGTGTCACTTTAAAGAAGTAGTCCAGTTGCACCTTTGTGGGCTTATAACTTGGCTTCTGAATGTCCTAGAGAGGTTAGGCTTGTTTTAGTGTACTCCAATCAACAGCCCCTAAAACCACAAAAAGGAATGGAGTCATTAGCACTTATGGTTTGTAAATGGCACACAGAATTATGTTGCACGAAAAACAATTTCACATCATTCTGGGTTCATTTGTGTGAAAACAAGTTCCAATCAGGCTGAAACGTTACAGGAAGGTAGAATCTATTGAGTTGTAATTGATCTGAACGTTTCATGATGATAGCACTTTCCGAAGGGGGTCAAACCATGTCCCAAAGGTCACCGGATCTGGTGTCAATTTAAAGAAGTAGTCCAGTTACACATTTGTGGGCTTATAACTTGGCTTCTGAATGTCCTAGAGAGATCAGGTTTGTTTTAATGTACTCCAATCAACAGCCCCTACAACCACAAAAAGGAATGGAGTCATTAGCACTTATGGTTTGTAAATGGCACCCAGAATTATGTTGCACGAAGCACAATTTCACATCATTCTGGGTCCATTTGTGTGAAAACAAGGTCCAATCAGGCTGAAACGCTACAGGAAGGTAGAATCTATTGAGTTGTAAGTGATCTGAACGTTTCATGATGATAGCACTTTCCTAATGGGGTCAAACCATGTCCCAAAGGTCACCGGATCTGGTGTCAATTTAAAGAAGTAGTCCAGTTACACATTTGCGGGCTTATAACTTGGCTTCTGAATGTCCTAGAGAGATCAGGTTTGTTTTAGTGTACTCCAATCAACAGCCCCTACAACCACAAAAAGGAATGGAGTCATTAGCACTTATGGTTTGTAAATGGCACCCAGAATTATGTTGCACGAAGCACAATTTCACATCATTCTGGGTCCATTTGTGTGAAAACAAGGTCCAATCAGGCTGAAACGTTACAAGAAGGTAGAATCTATTGAGTTGTAAGTGATCTGAACGTTTAATGATGATCGCACATTCCTATAGGGGGTCAAACCATGTCCCAAAGGTCACCCGATCTGGTGTCAATTTAAAGAAGTAGTCCAGTTACACATTTGTGGGCTTATAACTTGGCTTCTGAATGTCCTAGAGAGATCAGGTTTGTTTTAGTGTACTCCAATCAACATCCCCTACAACCTCAAAAAGGAATGGAGTCATTAGCACTTATGGTTTCTAAATGGCACCCAGAATTATGCTGCACTAAGCACAATTTCACATCATTCTGGGTTCATTTGTGTGAAAACAAGGTCCAATCAGGCTGAAACGTTACTGGAAGGTAGAATCTATTGAGTTGTAAGTGATCTGAACGTTTCATGATGATAGCACTTTCCTAAGGGGGTCAAACCATGTCCCAAAGGTCACCGGATCTGGTGTCAATTTAAAGAAGTAGTCCAGTTACACATTTGTGGGCTTATAACTTGGCTTCTGAATGTCCTAGAGAGATCGGGTTTGTTTTAATGTACTCCAACCAACAGCCCCTACAACCACAAAAAGGAATGGAGTCATTAGCACTTATGGTTTGTAAATGGCATCCAGAATTATATTGCACGAAGCACAATTTCACTTCATTCTTGGTCCATTTGTGTGAAAACAAGGTCCAATCAGGCTGAAACGTTACAAGAAGGTAGAATCTATTGAGTTGTAAGTGATCTGAGCATTTCATGATGATCGCACATTCCTATAGGGGGTCAAACCATGTCCCAAAGGTCACCGGATCTGGTGTCAATTTAAAGAAGTAGTCCAGTTACACATTTGTGGGCTTATAACTTGGCTTCTGAATATCCTAGAAAGGTCAGGTTTGTTTTAGTGTACTCCAATTAACCACCCCCATTACCCCAAAAAGGAATGGAGTCTTTAGCACTTATGGTTTTTAAATGGCACCCAGAATTATGTTGCACGAAGCACAATTTCACATCATTCTGGGTCCATTTGTGTGAAAACAAGGTCCAATCAGGCTGAAACGTTACAAGAAGGTAGAATCTATTGAGTTGTAAGTGATCTGAACGTTTAATGATGATCGCACATTCCTATAGGGGGTCAAACCATGTCCCAAAGGTCACCCGATCTGGTGTCAATTTAAAGAAGTAGTCCAGTTACACATTTGTGGGCTTATAACTTGGCTTCTGAATGTCCTAGAGAGATCAGGTTTGTTTTAGTGTACTCCAATCAACATCCCCTACAACCTCAAAAAGGAATGGAGTCATTAGCACTTATGGTTTCTAAATGGCACCCAGAATTATGCTGCACTAAGCACAATTTCACATCATTCTGGGTTCATTTGTGTGAAAACAAGGTCCAATCATGCTGAAACGTTACTGGAAGGTAGAATCTATTGAGTTGTAAGTGATCTGAACGTTTCATGATGATAGCACTTTCCTAAGGGGGTCAAACCATGTCCCAAAGGTCACCGGATCTGGTGTCAATTTAAAGAAGTAGTCCAGTTACACATTTGTGGGCTTATAACTTGGCTTCTGAATGTCCTAGAGAGATCGGGTTTGTTTTAATGTACTCCAACCAACAGCCCCTACAACCACAAAAAGGAATGGAGTCATTAGCACTTATGGTTTGTAAATGGCACCCAGAATTATATTGCACGAAGCACAATTTCACTTCATTCTTGGTCCATTTGTGTGAAAACAAGGTCCAATCAGGCTGAAACGTTACAGGAAGGTAGAATCTATTGAGTTGTAAGTGATCTGAACGTTTCATGATGATAGCACTTTCCTAAGGGGGTCATACCATGTCCCAAAGGTCACCGGATCTGGTGTCAATTTAAAGAAGTAGTCCAGTTACACATTTGTGGGCTTATAACTTGGCTTCTGAATGTCCTAGAGAGATCAGGTTTGTTTTAATGTACTCCAATCAACAGCCCCTACAACCACAAAAAGGAATGGAGTCATTAGCACTTATGGTTTGTAAATGGCACCCAGAATTATGTTGCACGAAGCACAATTTCACTTCATTCTGGGTCCATTTGTGTGAAAACAAGGTCCAATCAGGCTGAAACGTTACAGGAAGGTAGAATCTATTGAGTTGTAAGTGATCTGAACGTTTCATGATGATCGCACATTCCTATCGGGGGTCAAACCATGTCCCAAAGGTCACCGGATCTTGTGTCAATTTAAAGAAGTAGTCCAGTTACACATTTGTGGGCTTATAACTTGGCTTCTGAATGTCCTAGAGAGATCAGAATTGTTTTAGTGCACTCCAATCAACAGCCCCTACAACCTCAAAAAGGAATGGAGTCATTAGCACTTATAGTTTTTAAATGGCACCCAGAATTATGTTGCACGAAGCACAATTTCACATCATTTTGGGTTCATTTGTGTGAAAACAAGGTCCAATCAGGCTGAAACGTTAGAGGAAGGTAGAATCTATTGAGTTGTAAGTGATATGAACGTTTCAAGATGATCGCACATTCCTATAGGGGGTCAAACCATGTCCCAAAGGTCACTGGGCCTGGTGTCACTTTAAAGAAGTAGTCCAGTTACACATTTGTGGGCTTATAACTTGGCTTCTGAATGTCCTAGAGAGGTTAGGTTTGTTTTAGTGTTCTCCAATCAACAGCCCCTACAACCACAAAAAGGAATGGAGTCATTAGCACTCATGGTTTGTAAATGGCACCCAGAATTATGTTGCACGAAGCACAATTTCACATCATTCTGGGTTCATTTGTGTGAAAACAAGTTCCAATCAGGCTGAAATGTTACAGGAAGGTAGAATCTATTGAGTTGTACGTGATCTGAACGTTTCATGATGATAGCACTTTCCTAAGGGGGTCAAACCATGTCCCAAAAGTCACCGGATCTGGTGTCAATTTAAAGAAGTAGTCCAGTTACACATTTGTGGGCTTATAACTTGGCTTCTGAATGTCCTAGAGAGATCAGGTTTGTTTTAATGTACTCCAATCAACAGCCCCTACAACCACAAAAAGGAATGGAGTCATTAGCACTTATGGTTTGTAAATGGCACCCAGAATTATGTTGCACGAAGCACAATTTCACATTATTCTGGGTCCATTTGTTTGAAAACAAGGTCCAATCAGGCTGAAACGCTACAAGAAGGTAGAATCTATTGAGTTGTAAGTGATCTGAACATTTCAAGATGATCGCACATTCCTATAGGGGGTAAAACCATGTCCCAAAGGTCACCGGGCCTGGTGTCACTTTAAAGAAGTAGTCCAGTTACACCTTTGTGGGCCTATAACTTGGCTTCTGAATGTCCTAGAGAGGTTAGGCTTGTTTTAGTGTACTCCAATCAACAGCCCCTAAAACCACAAAAAGGAATGGAGTCATTAGCACTTATGGTTTGTAAATGGCACCCAGAATTATGTTGCACGAAGCACAATTTCACATCATTCTGGGTTCATTTGTGTGAAAACAAGTTCCAATCAGGCTGAAACGTTACAGGAAGGTAGAATCTATTGAGTTGTAAGTTATCTGAACGTTTCATGATGATAGCACTTTCCTAAGGGGGTCAAACCATGTCCCAAAGGTCACCGGATCTGGTGTCAATTTAAAGAAGTAGTCCAGTTACACATTTGTGGGCTTATAACTTGGCTTCTGAATGTCCTAGAGAGATCAGGTTTGTTTTAATGTACTCCAGTCAACAGCCCCTACAACCACAAAAAGGAATGGAGTCATTAGCACTTATGGTTTGTAAATGGCACCCAGAATTATGTTGCACGAAGCACAATTTCACATCATTCTGGGTTCATTTGTGTGAAAACAAGTTCCAATCAGGCTGAAACGTTACAGGAAGGTAGAATCTATTGAGTTGTAATTTATCTGAACGTTTCATGATGATAGCACTTTCCTAAGGGGGTCAAACCATGTCCCAAAAGTCACCGGATCTGGTGTCAATTTAAAGAAGTAGTCCAGTTACACATTTGTGGGCTTATAACTTGGCTTCTGAATGTCCTAGAGAGATCAGGTTTGTTTTAATGTACTCCAATCAACAGCCCCTACAACCACAAAAAGGAATGGAGTCATTAGCACTTATGGTTTGTAAATGGCACCCAGAATTATGTTGCACGAAGCACAATTTCACATCATTCTGGGTCCATTTGTGTGAAAACAAGGTCCAATCAGGCTGAAACGCTACAGGAAGGTAGAATCTATTGAGTTGTAAGTGATGTGAACGTTTCATGATGATAGCACTTTCCTAAGGGGGTCAAACCATGTCCCAAAGGTCACCGGATCTTTTGTCACTTTAAAGAAGTAGTCCAGTTACACCTTTGTGGGCTTATAACTTGGCTTCTGAATGTCCTAGAGAGGTTAGGCTTGTTTTAGTGTACTCCAATCAACAGCCCTTAAAACCACAAAAAGGAATGGAGTCATTAGCACTTATGGTTTGTAAATGGCACACAGAATTATGTTGCACGAAAAACAATTTCACATCAATCTGGGTTCATTTGTGTGAAAACAAGTTCCAATCAGGCTGAGACGTTACAGGAAGGTAGAATCTATTGAGTTGTAAGTGATCTGAACGTTTCATGATGATAGCACTTTCCTAAGGGGGTCAAACCATGTCCCAAAGGTCACCGGATCTGGTGTCAATTTAAAGAAGTAGTCCAGTTACACATTTGTGGGCTTATAACTTGGCTTCTGAATGTCCTAGAGAGATCAGGTTTGTTTTAGTGCACTCCAATCAACAGCCCCTACAACCTCAAAAAGGAATGGAGTCATTAGCACTTATAGTTTTGAAATGGCACCCAGAATTATGTTGCACGAAGCACAATTTCACATCATTCTGGGTTCATTTGTGTGAAAACAAGGTCCAATCAGGCTGAAACGTTACAGGAAGGTAGAATCTATTGAGTTGTAAGTGATCTGAACGTTTCAAGATGATCGCACATTCCTATAGGGGGTCAAACCATGTCCCAAAGGTCACTGGGCCTGGTGTCACTTTAAAGAAGTAGTCCAGTTACACATTTGTGGGCTTATAACTTGGCTTCTGAATGTCCTAGAGAGGTTAGGTTTGTTTTAGTGTTCTCCAGTCAACAGCCCCTACAACCACAAAAAGGAATGGAGTCATTAGCACTCATGGTTTGTAAATGGCACCCAGAATTATGTTGCACGAAGCACAATTTCACATCATTCTGGGTTCATTTGTGTTAAAACAAGTTCCAATCAGGCTGAAATGTTACAGGAAGGTAGAATATATTGAGTTGTAAGTGATCTGAACGTTTCATGATGATAGCACTTTCCTAAGGGGGTCAAACCATGTCCCAAAGGTCACCGGGCCTGGTGTCACTTTAAAGAAGTAGTCCAGTTACACCTTTGTGGGCTTATAACTTGGCTTCTGAATGTCCTAGAGAGGTTAGGCTTGTTTTAGTGTACTCCAATCAACAGCCCCTAAAACCACAAAAAGGAATGGAGTCATTAGCACTTATGGTTTGTAAATGGCACCCAGAATTATGTTGCACGAAGCACAATTTCACATCATTCTGGGTTCATTTGTGTGAAAACAAGTTCCAATCAGGCTGAAACGTTACAGGAAGGTAGAATCTATTGAGTTGTAAGTGATCTGAACGTTTCATGATGATAGCACTTTCCTAAGGGGGTCAAACCATGTCCCAAAGGTCACCGGATCTGGTGTCAATTTAAAGAAGTAGTCCAGTTACACATTTGTGGGCTTATAACTTGGCTTCTGAATGTCCTAGAGAGATCAGGTTTGTTTTAATGTACTCCAATCAACAGCCCCTAAAACCACAAAAAGGAATGGAGTCATTAGCACTTATGGTTTGTAAATGGCACCCAGAATTATGTTGCACGAAGCACAATTTCACATCATTCTGGGTTCATTTGTGTGAAAACAAGGTCCAATCAGGCTGAAACGCTACAGGAAGGTAGAATCTATTGAGTTGTAAGTGATCTGAACGTTTCATGATGATAGCACTTTCCTAAGGGGGTCAAACCATGTCCCAGAAGTCACCGGATCTGGTGTCAATTTAAAGAAGTAGTCCAGTTACACATTTTTGGGCTTATAACTTGGCTTCTGAATGTCCTAGAAAGATCAGGTTTGTTTTAGTGTACTCCAATCAACAGCCCCTACAACCACAAAACGGAATGGAGTCATTAGCACTTACGGTTTGTAAATGGCACCCAGAATTATGTTGCAGGAAGCACAATTTCACATCATTCTGGGTTCATTTGTGTGAAAACAAGGTCCAATCAGGCTGAAACGTTACAGGAAGGTAGAATCTATTTTGTTGTAAGAGATCTGAACGTTTCATGATGATAGCACTTTCCTAAGTGGGTCAAACCATGTCACAAAGGTCACCAGATCTGGTGTCAATTTAAAGAAGTAGTCCAGTTACACATTTGTGGGCTTATAACTTGGCTTCTGAGTGTCCTAGAGAGATCAGGTTTGTTTTAATGTACTCCAATCAACAGCCCCTACAACCACAAAAAGGAATGGAGTCATTAGCACTTATGGTTTGTAAATGGCACCCAGAATTATGTTGCACGAAGCACAATTTCACATCATTCTGGGTCCATTTGTGTGAAAACAAGGTCCAATCAGGCTGAAACGCTACAAGAAGGTAGAATCTATTGAGATGTAAGTGATCTGAACGTTTCAAGATGATCGCACATTCCTATAGGGGGTAAAACCATGTCCCAAAGGTCACCGGGCCTGGTGTCACTTTAAAGAAGTAGTCCAGTTACACCTTTGTGGGCTTATAACTTGGCTTCTGAATGTCCTAGAGAGGTTAGGCTTGTTTTAGTGTACTCCAATCAACAGCCCCTAAAACCACAAAAAGGAATGGAGTCATTAGCACTTATGGTTTGTAAATGGCACCCAGAATTATGTTGCACGAAGCACAATTTCACATCATTCTGGGTTCATTTGTGTGAAAACAAGTTCCAATCAGGCTGAAACGTTACAGGAAGGTAGAATCTATTGAGTTGTAAGTGATCTGAACGTTTCATGATGATAGCACTTTCCTAAGGGGGTCAAACCATGTCCCAAAGGTCACCGGATCTGGTGTCAATTTAAAGAAGTAGTCCAGTTACACATTTGTGGGCTTATAACTTGGCTTCTGAATGTCCTAGAGAGATCAGGTTTGTTTTAATGTACTCCAATCAACAGCCCCTAAAACCACAAAAAGGAATGGAGTCATTAGCACTTATGGTTTGTAAATGGCACCCAGAATTATGTTGCACGAAGCACAATTTCACATCATTCTGGGTTCATTTGTGTGAAAACAAGGTCCAATCAGGCTGAAACGCTACAGGAAGGTAGAATCTATTGAGTTGTAAGTGATCTGAACGTTTCATGATGATAGCACTTTCCTAAGGGGGTCAAACCATGTCCCAGAAGTCACCGGATCTGGTGTCAATTTAAAGAAGTAGTCCAGTTACACATTTTTGGGCTTATAACTTGGCTTCTGAATGTCCTAGAAAGATCAGGTTTGTTTTAGTGTACTCCAATCAACAGCCCCTACAACCACAAAACGGAATGGAGTCATTAGCACTTACGGTTTGTAAATGGCACCCAGAATTATGTTGCAAGAAGCACAATTTCACATCATTCTGGGTTCATTTGTGTGAAAACAAGGTCCAATCAGGCTGAAACGTTACAGGAAGGTAGAATCTATTTTGTTGTAAGAGATCTGAACGTTTCATGATGATAGCACTTTCCTAAGTGGGTCAAACCATGTCACAAAGGTCACCAGATTTGGTGTCAATTTAAAGAAGTAGTCCAGTTACACATTTGTGGGCTTATAACTTGGCTTCTGAATGTCCTAGAGAGATCAGGTTTGTTTTAATGTACTCCAATCAACAGCCCCTAAAACCACAAAAAGGAATGGAGTCATTAGCACTTATGGTTTGTAAATGGCACCCAGAATTATGTTGCACGAAGCACAATTTCACATCATTCTGGGTTCATTTGTGTGAAAACAAGGTCCAATCAGGCTGAAACGCTACAGGAAGGTAGAATCTATTGAGTTGTAAGTGATCTGAACGTTTCATGATGATAGCACTTTCCTAAGGGGGTCAAACCATGTCCCAGAAGTCACCGGATCTGGTGTCAATTTAAAGAAGTAGTCCAGTTACACATTTTTGGGCTTATAACTTGGCTTCTGAATGTCCTAGAAAGATCAGGTTTGTTTTAGTGTACTCCAATCAACAGCCCCTACAACCACAAAACGGAATGGAGTCATTAGCACTTACGGTTTGTAAATGGCACCCAGAATTATGTTGCAGGAAGCACAATTTCACATCATTCTGGGTTCATTTGTGTGAAAACAAGGTCCAATCAGGCTGAAACGTTACAGGAAGGTAGAATCTTTTTTGTTGTAAGAGATCTGAACGTTTCATGATGATAGCACTTTCCTAAGTGGGTCAAACCATGTCACAAAGGTCACCAGATCTGGTGTCAATTTAAAGAAGTAGTCCAGTTACACATTTGTGGGCTTATAACTTGGCTTCTGAATGTCCTAGAGAGATCAGGTTTGTTTTAATGTACTCCAATCAACAGCCCCTACAACCACAAAAAGGAATGGAGTCATTAGCACTTATGGTTTGTAAATGGCACCCAGAATTATGTTGCACGAAGCACAATTTCACATCATTCTGGGTCCATTTGTGTGAAAACAAGGTCCAATCAGGCTGAAACGCTACAAGAAGGTAGAATCTATTGAGATGTAAGTGATCTGAACGTTTCAAGATGATCGCACATTCCTATAGGGGGTAAAACCATGTCCCAAAGGTCACCGGGCCTGGTGTCACTTTAAAGAAGTAGTCCAGTTACACCTTTGTGGGCTTATAACTTGGCTTCTGAATGTCCTAGAGAGGTTAGGCTTGTTTTAGTGTACTCCAATCAACAGCCCCTAAAACCACAAAAAGGAATGGAGTCATTAGCACTTATGGTTTGTAAATGGCACCCAGAATTATGTTGCACGAAGCACAATTTCACATCATTCTGGGTTCATTTGTGTGAAAACAAGTTCCAATCAGGCTAAAACGTTACAGGAAGGTAGAATCTATTGAGTTGTAATTGATCTGAACGTTTCATGATGATAGCACTTTCCTAAGGGGGTCAAACCATGTCCCAAAGGTCACCGGATCTGGTGTCAATTTAAAGAAGTAGTCCAGTTACACATTTGTGGGCTGATAACTTGGCTTCTGAATGTCCTAGAGAGATCAGGTTTGTTTTAATGTACTCCAATCAACAGCCCCTACAACCACAAAAAGGAATGGAGTCATTAGCACTTATGGTTTGTAAATGGCACCCAGAATTATGTTGCACGAAGCACAATTTCACATCATTCTGGGACCATTTGTGTGAAAACATGGTCCAATCAGGCTGAAACGTTACAGGAAGGTAGAATCTATTGAGTTGTAAGTGATCTGAACGTTTCATGATGATAGCACTTTCCTAAGGGGGTCAAACCATGTCCCAAAAGTCACCGGATCTGGTGTCAATTTAAAGAAGTAGTCCAGTTACACATTTGTGGGCTTATAACTTTGCTTCTGAATGTCCTAGAGAGATCAGGTTTGTTTTAGTGTACTCCAATCAACATCCCCTACAACCACAAAAAGGAATGGAGTCATTAGCACTTATGGTTTGTAAATGGCACCCAGAATTATGTTGCACGAAGCACAATTTCACATCATTCTAGGTTCATTTGTGTGAAAACAAGGTCCAATCAGGCTGAAACGTTACAGGAAGGTAGAATCTATTGAGTTGTAAGAGATCTGAACGTTTCATGATGATAGCACTTTCCTAAGGGGGTCAAACCATGTCCCAAAGGTCACCGGATCTGGTGTCAATTTAAAGAAGTAGTCCAGTTACACATTTGTGGGCTTTTAACTTGGCTTCTGAATGTCCTAGAGAGATCAGGTTTGTTTTAATGTACTCCAATCAACAGCCCCTACAACCACAAAAAGGAATGGAGTCATTAGCACTTATGGTTTGTAAATGGCACCCAGAATTATGTTGCACGAAGCACAATTTCACATTATTCTGGGTCCATTTGTGTGAAAACAAGGTCCAATCAGGCTGAAACGCTACAAGAAGGTAGAATCTATTGAGTTGTAAGTGATCTGAACGTTTCAAGATGATCGCACATTCCTATAGGGGGTAAAACCATGTCCCAAAGGTCACCGGGCCTGGTGTCACTTTAAAGAAGTAGTCCAGTTTCACCTTTGTGGGCTTATAACTTGGCTTCTGAATGTCCTAGAGAGGTTAGGCTTGTTTTAGTGTACTCCAATCAACAGCCCCTAAAACCACAAAAAGGAATGGAGTCATTAGCACTTATGGTTTGTAAATGGCACACAGAATTATGTTGCACGAAAAACAATTTCACATCATTCTGGGTTCATTTGTGTGAAAACAAGTTCCAATCAGGCTGAAACGTTACTGGAAGGTAGAATCTATTGAGTTGTAAGTGATCTGAACGTTTCATGATGATAGCGCTTTCCTAAGGGGGTCAAACCATGTCCCAAAGGTCACCGGATCTGGTGTCAATTTAAAGAAGTAGTCCAGTTACACATTTGTGGGCTTATAACTTGGCTTCTGAATGTCCTAGAGAGATCGGGTTTGTTTTAATGTACTCCAACCAACAGCCCCTACAACCACAAAAAGGAATGGAGTCATTAGCACTTATGGTTTGTAAATGGCATCCAGAATTATATTGCACGAAGCACAATTTCACTTCATTCTTGGTCCATTTGTGTGAAAACAAGGTCCAATCAGGCTGAAACGTTACAGGAAGGTAGAATCTATTGAGTTGTAAGTGATCTAAACGTTTCATGATGATAGCACATTCCTATCGGGGTTCAAACCATGTGCCAAAGGTCACCGGATCTGGTGTCAATTTAAAGAAGTAGTCCAGTTACACATTTGTGGGCTTATAACTTGGCTTCTGAATGTCCTAGAGAGATCAGGTTTGTTTAAGTGTACTCAAATCAACATCCCCTACAACCACAAAAAGGAATGGAGTCATTAGCAATTATGGTTTGTAAATGGCACCCAGAATTATGCTGCACTAAGCACAATTTCACATCATTCTGGGTTCATTTGTGTGAAAACAAGGTCCAATCAGGCTGAAACGTTACAGGAAGGGAGAATCTATTGAGTTGTCAGTGATCTGAACGTTTCATGATGATAGCACTTTCCTAAGGGGGTCAAACCATGTCCCAAAGGTCACCGGATCTGGTGTCAATTTAAAGAAGTACTCCAGTTACACATTTGTGGGCTTATAACTTGGCTTCTGAATGTCCTAGAGAGATCAGGTTTGTTTTAATGTACTCCAACCAAAAGCCCCTACAACCACAAAAAGGAATGGAGTCATTAGCACTTATGGTTTTTAAATGGCACCCAGAATTATGTTGCACGAAGCACAATTTCACATCATTCTGGGTCCATTTGTGTGAAAACAAGGTCCAATCAGGCTGAAACGTTACAAGAAGGTAGAATCTATTGAGTTGTAAGTGATCTGAGCATTTCATGATGATCGCACATTCCTATAGGGGGTCAAACCATGTCCCAAAGGTCACCGGATCTGGTGTCAATTTAAAGAAGTAGTCCAGTTACACATTTGTGGGCTTATAACTTGGCTTCTGAATATCCTAGAAAGGTCAGGTTTGTTTTAGTGTACTCCAATTAACCACCCCCATTACCCCAAAAAGGAATGGAGTCTTTAGCACTTATGGTTTTTAAATGGCACCCAGAATTATGTTGCACGAAGCACAATTTCACATCATTCTGGGTCCATTTGTGTGAAAACAAGGTCCAATCAGGCTGAAACGTTACAAGAAGGTAGAATCTATTGAGTTGTAAGTGATCTGAACGTTTAATGATGATCGCACATTCCTATAGGGGGTCAAACCATGTCCCAAAGGTCACCCGATCTGGTGTCAATTTAAAGAAGTAGTCCAGTTACACATTTGTGGGCTTATAACTTGGCTTCTGAATGTCCTAGAGAGATCAGGTTTGTTTTAGTGTACTCCAATCAACATCCCCTACAACCTCAAAAAGGAATGGAGTCATTAGCACTTATGGTTTCTAAATGGCACCCAGAATTATGCTGCACTAAGCACAATTTCACATCATTCTGGGTTCATTTGTGTGAAAACAAGGTCCAATCAGGCTGAAACGTTACTGGAAGGTAGAATCTATTGAGTTGTAAGTGATCTGAACGTTTCATGATGATAGCACTTTCCTAAGGGGGTCAAACCATGTCCCAAAGGTCACCGGATCTGGTGTCAATTTAAAGAAGTAGTCCAGTTACACATTTGTGGGCTTATAACTTGGCTTCTGAATGTCCTAGAGAGATCGGGTTTGTTTTAATGTACTCCAACCAACAGCCCCTACAACCACAAAAAGGAATGGAGTCATTAGCACTTATGGTTTGTAAATGGCACCCAGAATTATATTGCACGAAGCACAATTTCACTTCATTCTTGGTCCATTTGTGTGAAAACAAGGTCCAATCAGGCTGAAACGTTACAGGAAGGTAGAATCTATTGAGTTGTAAGTGATCTAAACGTTTCATGATGATAGCACATTCCTATCGGGGTTCAAACCATGTGCCAAAGGTCACCGGATCTGGTGTCAATTTAAAGAAGTAGTCCAGTTACACATTTGTGGGCTTATAACTTGGCTTCTGAATGTCCTAGAGAGATCAGGTTTGTTTAAGTGTACTCAAATCAACATCCCCTACAACCACAAAAAGGAATGGAGTCATTAGCAATTATGGTTTGTAAATGGCACCCAGAATTATGCTGCACTAAGCACAATTTCACATTTTCTGGGTTCATTTGTGTGAAAACAAGGTCCAATCAGGCTGAAACGTTACAGGAAGGGAGAATCTATTGAGTTGTAAGTGATCTGAACGTTTCATGATGATAGCACTTTCCTAAGGGGGTCAAACCATGTCCCAAAGGTCACCGGATCTGGTGTCAATTTAAAGAAGTACTCCAGTTACACATTTGTGGGCTTATAACTTGGCTTCTGAATGTCCTAGAGAGATCAGGTTTGTATTAATGTACTCCAACCAAAAGCCCCTACAACCACAAAAAGGAATGGAGTCATTAGCACTTATGGTTTTTAAATGGCACCCAGAATTATGTTGCACGAAGCACAATTTCACATCATTCTGGGTCCATTTGTGTGAAAACAAGGTCCAATCAGGCTGAAACGTTACAAGAAGGTAGAATCTATTGAGTTGTAAGTGATCTGAGCATTTCATGATGATCGCACATTCCTATAGGGGGTCAAACCATGTCCCAAAGGTCACCGGATCTGGTGTCAATTTAAAGAAGTAGTCCAGTTACACATTTGTGGGCTTATAACTTGGCTTCTGAATATCCTAGAAAGGTCAGGTTTGTTTTAGTGTACTCCAATTAACCACCCCCATTACCCCAAAAAGGAATGGAGTCTTTAGCACTTATGGTTTTTAAATGGCACCCAGAATTATGTTGCACGAAGCACAATTTCACATCATTCTGGGTTCATTTGTGTGAAAACAAGGTCCAATCAGGCAGAAACGTTACAGGAAGGTAGAATCTATTGAGTTGTAAGTGATCTGAACGTTTCATGATGATAACACTTTCCTAAGGGGGTCAAACCATGTCCCAAACGTCACCGGATCTGGTGTCAATTTAAAGTAGTCCAGTTACACATTTGTGGGCTTATAACTTGGCTTCTGAATGTCCTAGAGAGATCAGGTTTGTTTTAGTGTACTCCAATCAACAGCCCCTACAAGCACCAAAAGGAATGGAGTCATTAGCACTTATGGTTTGTAAATGGCACCCAGAATTATGTTGCACGAAGCACAATTTCACATCATTCTGGGACCATTTGTGTGAAAACATGGTCCAATCAGGCTGAAACGTTACAGGAAGGTAGAATCTATTGAGTTGTAAGTGATCTGAATGTTTCATGATGATAGCACTTTCCTAAGGGGGTCAAACCATGTCCCAAAAGTCACCGGATCTGGTGTCAATTTAAAGAAGTAGTCCAGTTACACATTTGTGGGCTTATAAATTTGCTTCTGAATGTCCTAGAGAGATCAGGTTTGTTTTAGTGTACTCCAATCAACATCCCCTACAACCACAAAAAGGAATGGAGTCATTAGCACTTACGGTTTGTAAATGGCACCCAGAATTATGTTGCACGAAGCACAATTTCACATCATTCTGGGTTCATTTGTGTGAAAACAAGGTCCAATCAGGCTGAAACGTTACAGGAAGGTAGAATCTATTGAGTTGTAAGAGATCTGAATGTTTCATGATGATAGCACTTTCCTAAGGGGGTCAAACCATGTCCCAAAGGTCACCGGATCTGGTGTCAATTTAAAGAAGTAGTCCAGTTACACATTTGTGGGCTTTTAACTTGGCTTCTGAATGTCCTAGAGAGAACAGGTTTGTTTTAATGTACTCCAATCAACAGCCCCTACAACCACAAAAAGGAATGGAGTCATTAGCACTTATGGTTTGTAAATGGCACCCAGAATTATGTTGCACGAAGCACAATTTCACATCATTCTGGGTCCATTTGTGTGAAAACAAGGTCCAATCAGGCTGAAACGCTACAAGAAGGTAGAATCTATTGAGTTGTAAGTGATCTGAACGTTTCAAGATGATCGCACATTCCTATAGGGGGTAAAACCATGTCCCAAAGGTCACCGGGCCTGGTGTCACTTTAAAGAAGTAGTCCAGTTGCACCTTTGTGGGCTTATAACTTGGCTTCTGAATGTCCTAGAGAGGTTAGGCTTGTTTTAGTGTACTCCAATCAACAGCCCCTAAAACCACAAAAAGGAATGGAGTCATTGGCACTTATGGTTTGTAAATGGCACACAGAATTATGTTGCACGAAAAACAATTTCACATCATTCTGGGTTCATTTGTGTGAAAACAAGTTCCAATCAGGCTGAAACGTTACAGGAAGGTAGAATCTATGAGTTGTAAGTGATCTGAACGTTTCATGATGATAGCACTTTCCTAAGGGGGTCAAACATTAAAACAAACCTGATCTCTCTAGGACATTCAGAAGCCAAGTTATAAGCCCACAAATGTGTAACTGGACTACTTCTTTAAATTGACACCAGATCCGGTGACCTTTGGGACATGGTTTGACCCCCTATAGGAATGTGCGATCATCATGAAACGTTCAGATCACTTACAACTCAATAGATTCTGCCTTCTTGTAACGTTTCAGCCTGATTGGACCTTGTTTTCAC
Source organism: Nothobranchius furzeri (assembly GCF_043380555.1). Lineage (NCBI taxonomy): Eukaryota > Metazoa > Chordata > Actinopteri > Cyprinodontiformes > Nothobranchiidae > Nothobranchius > Nothobranchius furzeri. The sequence continues at coordinate 1,690,445 of NW_027223038.1, forward strand.
ACAAATGGACCCAGAATGATTTGAAATTGTGCTTTGTGCAACATAATTCTGGGTGCCATTTAAAAACCATAAGTGCTAATGACTCCATTCCTTTTTGTGGTTGTAGGGGCTGTTGATTGGAGTATACTAAAACAAACCTGATCTCTCTGGGACATTCAGAAGCCAAGTTATAAGCCCACAAATGTGTAACTGGACTACTTCTTTAAATTGACACCAGATCCGGTGACCTTTGGGACATGGTTTGACCCCCTTAGGAAAGTGCTATCATCTTGAAACGTTCAGAACTATTACAACTCAATAGATTCTACCTTCTTGTAACGTTTCAGCCATACTGGACCTTGTTTTCACACAAATGAACCCAGAATGATGTGAAATTGTGCTTCGTGCAACATAATTCTGGTTGCCATTTAAAAACCATAAGTGCTAATGAATCCATTCCTTTTAGTGGTAATGGGGGCTGTTAATTGGAGTACTCTAAAACAAACCTGATGTCTCTAGGACATTCAGAAGCCAAGTTATAAGCCCACAAATGTGTAACTGGACTACTTATTTAAAGTGACACCAGGCCCGGTGACCTTTGGGACATGGTTTTAACCCCTATAGGAATGTGCGATCATCATGAAACGTTCAGTTCACTTACAACTCAATAGATTCTACCTTCTTGTAACGTTTCAGCCTGATTGGACCTTGTTTTCACACAAATGAACCCAGAATGATGTGAAATTGTGCTTCGTGCAACATAATTCTGGGTGCCATTTAAAAACCATAGGTGCTAATGACTCCATTCCTTTTAGTGGTTGTAGGGGCTGTTAATTGGAGTACATTAAAACAAACCTGATCTCTCTAGGACATTCAGAAGCCAAGTTATAAGCCCACAAATGTGTAACTGGACTACTTCTTTAAATTGACACCAGCTCCGGTGACCTTTGGGACATGGTTTGACCCCCTTAGGAAAGTGCTATCATCATGAAACGTTCAGATCAATTACAACTCAATAGATTCTACCTTCCTGTAACGTTTCAGCCTGATTGGACCTTGTTTTCACACAAATGAACCCAGAATGATGTGAAATTGTGCTTCGTGCAACATAATTCTGGGTGCCATTTACAAACCATAAGTGCTAATGACTCCATTCTTTGTTGTGGTTGTAGGGGCTGTTGTTTGGAGAACACTAAAACAAACCTGATCTCTCTAGGACATTCAGAAGCCAAGTTATAAGCCCTCAACGGTGTAACTGGACTACTTCTTTAAAGTGACACCAGGCCCGGTGACCTTTGGGACATGGTTTGAACCCCTATAGGAATCTGCGATCATCATGAAACGTTCAGATCACTTACAACTCAATAGATTCTACCTTCTTGTAGCGTTTCAGCCTGATTGGACCTTGTTTTCACACAAATGGACCCAGAATGATGCGAAAATGTGCTTTGTAGAACATAATTCTGGTTGCCATTTACAAACTATAAGTGCTAATGACTCCATTGCTTTTTGAGGTTGTAGGGGCTGTTGATTGGAGTATACTAAAACAAACCTGATCTCTCTAGGACATTCAGAAGCCAAGTTATAAGCCCACAAATGTGTAACTGGACTACTTCTTTAAATTGACACAAGATCCGGTGACCTTTGGGACATGGTTTGACCCCCTTAGGAAAGTGCTATCATCTTGAAACATTCAGATCAATTACAACTCAATAGATTCTACCTTCTTGCAACGTTTCAGCCTGATTGGACCTTGTTTTCACACAAATGAACCCAGAATGATGTGAAATTGTGCTTCATGCAACATAGTTCTGGGTGCCATTTAAAAACCATAAGTGCTAATGACTCCATTCCTTTTAGTGGTAATGGGGGCTGTTAATTGGAGTACTCTAAAACAAACCTGATGTCTCTAGGACATTCAGAAGCCAAGTTATAAGCCCACAAATGTGTAACTGGACTACTTCTTTAAAGTGACACCAGGCCCGGTGACCTTTGGGACATGGTTTGACCCCCTTACGAAAGTGCGATCATCTTGAAACGTTCAGATCACTTACAACTCAATAGATTCTACCTTCTTGTAACGTTTCAGCCTGATTCGACCTTGTTTTCACACAAATGGACCCAGAATGATGTGAAATTGTGCTTCATGCAACATAATTCTGGGTGCCATTTACAAACCATAAGTGCTAATGACTCCATTCCTTTTTGTGGTTGTAGGGGCTGTTGATTGGAGCACATTAAAACAAACCTGATCTCTCTAGGACATTCAGAAGCAGAGTTATAAGCCCACAAATGTGTAACTGGACTACTTCTTTAAAGTGACACCAGGCCCGGTGACCTTTGGGACATGGTTTTTCCCCCTATAGGAATGTGCGATCATCATGAAACGTTCAGATCACTTACAACTCAATAGATTCTACCTTCTTGTAACGTTTCAGCCTGATTGGACCTTGTTTTCACACAAATGGACCCAGAATGATGTGAAATTGTGCTTCATGCAACATAATTCTGGGTGCCATTTACAAACCATAAGTGCTAATGACTCCATTCCTTTTTGTGGTTGTAGGGGCTGTTGATTGGAGTACATTAAAACAAACCTGGTCTCTCTAGGACATTCAGAAGCAGAGTTATAAGCCCACAAATGTGTAACTGGACTACTTCTTTAAAGTGACACCAGATCCGGTGACCTTTGGGACATGGTTTTTCCCCCTATAGGAATGTGCGATCATCATGAAACGTTCAGATCACTTACAACTCAATAGATTCTACCTTCTTGTAAAGTTTCAGCCTGATTGGACCTTGTTTTCACACAAATGAACCCAGAATGATGTGAAATTGTGCTTCGTGCAACATAATTCTGGGTGCCATTTAAAAACCATAAGTGCTAATAACTCCATTCCTTTTTGTGGTTGTAGGGGCTGTTGGTTGGAGTACATAAAACAAACCTGATCTCTCTAGGACATTCAGAAGCCAAGTTATAAGTCCACAAATGTGTAACTGGACTACTTCTTTAAATTGACACCAGATCCGGTGACCTTTGGGACATGGTTTGACCCCCTATAGGAATGTGCGATCATCATTAAACGTTCAGATCACTTACAACTCAATAGATTCTACCTTCTTGTAACGTTTCAGCTTGATTGGACCTTGTTTTCACACAAATGGACCCAGAATGATGTGAAATTGTGCTTCGTGCAACATAATTCTGGGTGCCATTTAAAAACCATAAGTGCTAATGACTCCATTCCTTTTTGTGGTTGTAGGGGAAGTTGATTGAAGTATACTAAAACAAACCTGATCTCTCTGGGACATTCAGAAGCCAAGTTATAAGCCCACAAATGTGTAACTGGACTACTTCTTTAAATTGACACCAGATCCGGTGACCTTTGGGACATGGTTTGACCCCCTTAGGAAAGTGCTATCATCTTGAAACGTTCAGATCAATTACAACTCAATAGATTCTACCTTCTTGTAACGTTTCAGCCTGATTGGACCTTGTTTTCACACAAATGAACCCAGAATGATGTGAAATTGTGCTTCATGCAACATAATTCTGGGTGCCATTTAAAAACCATAAGTGCTAATGACTCCATTCCTTTTAGTGGTAATGGGGGCTGTTAATTGGAGTACTCTAAAACAAACCTGATGTCTCTAGGACATTCAGAAGCCAAGTTATAAGCCCACAAATGTGTAACTGGACTACTTCTTTAAAGTGACACCAGGCCCGGTGACCTTTGGGACATGGTTTGACCCCCTTAGGAAAGTGCGATCATCTTGAAACGTTCAGATCACTTACAACTCAATAGATTCTACCTTCTTGTAACGTTTCAGCCTGATTCGACCTTGTTTTCACACAAATGGACCCAGAATGATGTGAAATTGTGCTTCATGCAACATAATTCTGGGTGCCATTTACAAACCATAAATGCTAATGACTCCATTCCTTTTTGTGGTTGTATGGGCTGTTGATTGGAGCACATTAAAACAAACCTGATCTCTCTAGGACATTCAGAAGCAGAGTTATAAGCCCACAAATGTGTAACTGGACTACTTCTTTAAAGTGACACCAGGCCCGGTGACCTTTGGGACATGGTTTTTCCCCCTATAGGAATGTGCGATCATCATGAAACGTTCAGATCACTTACAACTCAATAGATTCTACCTTCTTGTAACGTTTCAGCCTGATTGGACCTTGTTTTCACACAAATGAACCCAGAATGATGTGAAATTGTGCTTCGTGCAACATAATTCTGGGTGCCATTTAAAAACCATATGTGCTAATGACTCCATTCCTTTTTTTGTTTGTAGGGGCTGTTGGTTGGAGTACATTAAACAAACCTGATCTCTCTAGGACATTCAGAAGCCAAGTTATAAGCCCACAAATGTGTAACTGGACTACTTCTTTAAATTTACACCAGATCCGGTGACCTTTGGGACATGGTTTGACCCCCTTAGGAAAGTGCTATCATCTTGAAACGTTCAGATCAATTACAACTCAATAGATTCTACCTTCTTGTAACGTTTCAGCCTGATTGGACCTTGTTTTCACACAAATGAACCCAGAATGATGTGAAATTGTGCTTCATGCAACATAATTCTGGGTGCCATTTAAAAACCATAAGTGCTAATGACTCCATTCCTTTTAGTGGTAATGGGGGCTGTTAATTGGAGTACTCTAAAACAAACCTGATGTCTCTAGGACATTCAGAAGCCAAGTTATAAGCCCACAAATGTGTAACTGGACTACTTCTTTAAAGTGACACCAGGCCCGGTGACCTTTGGGACATGGTTTGACCCCCTTAGGAAAGTGCGATCATCTTGAAACGTTCAGATCACTTACAACTCAATAGATTCTACCTTCTTGTAACGTTTCAGCCTGATTCGACCTTGTTTTCACACAAATGGACCCAGAATGATGTGAAATTGTGCTTCATGCAACATAATTCTGGGTGCCATTTACAAACCATAAATGCTAATGACTCCATTCCTTTTTGTGGTTGTAGGGGCTGTTGATTGGAGCACATTAAAACAAACCTGATCTCTCTAGGACATTCAGAAGCAGAGTTATAAGCCCACAAATGTGTAACTGGACTACTTCTTTAAAGTGACACCAGGCCCGGTGACCTTTGGGACATGGTTTTTCCCCCTATAGGAATGTGCGATCATCATGAAACGTTCAGATCACTTACAACTCAATAGATTCTACCTTCTTGTAACGTTTCAGCCTGATTGGACCTTGTTTTCACACAAATGAACCCAGAATGATGTGAAATTGTGCTTCGTGCAACATAATTCTGGGTGCCATTTAAAAACCATATGTGCTAATGACTCCATTCCTTTTTTTGTTTGTAGGGGCTGTTGGTTGGAGTACATTAAACAAACCTGATCTCTCTAGGACATTCAGAAGCCAAGTTATAAGCCCACAAATGTGTAACTGGACTACTTCTTTAAAGTGACACCAGGCCCGGTGACCTTTGGGACATGGTTTGACCCCCTATAGGAATGTGCGATCATCATGAAACGTTCAGATCACTTACAACTCAACAGATTCTACCTTCTTGTAACGTTTCAGCCTGATTGGACCTTGTTTTCACACAAATGAACCCAGAATGATGTGAAATTGTGCTTCATGCATCATAATTCTGGGTGCCATTGACAAACCATAAGTGCTAATGACTCCATTGCTTTTTGAGGTTGTAGGGGCTGTTGATTGGAGTATACTAAAACAAACCTGATCTCTCTAGGACATTGAGAAGCCAAGTTATAAGCCCACAAATGTGTAACTGGACTACTTCTTTAAATTGACACAAGATCCGGTGACCTTTGGGACATGGTTTGACCCCCTTAGGAAAGTGCGATCATCTTGAAACGTTCAGATCACTTACAACTCAATAGATTCTACCTTCTTGTAACGTTTCAGCCTGATTCGACCTTGTTTTCACACAAATGGACCCAGAATGATGTGAAATTGTGCTTCATGCAACATAATTCTGGGTGCCATTTACAAACCATAAGTGCTAATGACTCCATTCCTTTTTGTGGTTGTAGGGGCTGTTGATTGGAGTACATTAAAACAAACCTGATCTCTCTAGGACATTCAGAAGCAGAGTTATAAGCCCACAAATGTGTAACTGGACTACTTCTTTAAATTGACACCAGATCCGGTGACCTTTGGGACATGGTTTGACCCCCTTAGTAAAGTGCTATCATCTTGAAACGTTCAGATCAATTACAACTCAATAGATTCTACCTTCTTGTAACGTTTCAGCCATATTGGACCTTGTTTTCACACAAATGAACCCAGAATGATGTGAAATTGTGCTTCATGCAACATAATTCTGGGTGCCAATTAAAAACCATAAGTGCTAATGACTCCATTCCTTTTAGTGGTAATGGGGGCTGTTAATTGGAGTACTCTAAAACAAAACTGATGTCTCTAGGACATTCAGAAGCCAAGTTATAAGCCCACAAATGTGTAACTGGACTACTTCTTTAAAGTGACACCAGGCCCGGTGACCTTTGGGAAATGGTTTTACCCCCTATAGGAATGTGCGATCATCATGAAACGTTCAGATCACTTACAACTCAATATATTCTACCTTCTTGTAACGTTTCAGCCTGATTGGACCTTGTTTTCACCCAAATGAACCCAGAATGATGTGAAATTGTGCTTCGTGCAACATAATTCTGGGTGCCATTTAAAAACCATAGGTGCTAATGACTCCATTCCTTTTAGTGGTTGTAGGGGCTGTTAGTTGGAGTACATTAAAACAAACCTGATCTCTCTAGGACATTCAGAAGCAAAGTTATAAGCCCACAAATGTGTAACTGGACTACTTCTTTAAATTGACACCAGATCCGGTGACCTTTGGGACATGGTTTGATCCCCTTAGGAAAGTGCTATCATCATGAAACGTTCAGATCACTTACAACTCAATAGATTCTACCTTCCTGTAACGTTTCAGCCTGATTGGACCTTGTTTTCACACAAATGAACCCAGAATGATGTGAAATTGTGCTTCATGCATCATAATTCTGGGTGCCATTTACAAACCATAAGTGCTAATGACTCCATTGCTTTTTGAGGTTGTAGGGGCTGTTGATTGGAGTATACTAAAACAAACCTGATCTCTCTAGGACATTCAGAAGCCAAGTTATAAGCCCACAAATGTGTAACTGGACTACTTCTTTAAATTGACACAATATCCGGTGACCTTTGGGACATGGTTTGACCCCCTTAGGAAAGTGCGATCATCTTGAAACGTTCAGATTACTTACAACTCAATAGATTCTACCTTCTTGTAACGTTTCAGCCTGATTCGACCTTGTTTTCACACAAATGGACCCAGAATGATGTGAAATTGTGCTTCATGCAACATAATTCTGGGTGCCATTTACAAACCATAAGTGCTAATGACTCCATTCCTTTTTGTGGTTGTAGGGGCTGTTGATTGGAGTACATTAAAACAAACCTGATCTCTCTAGGACATTCAGAAGCAGAGTTATAAGCCCACAAATGTGTAACTGGACTACTTCTTTAAAGTGACACCAGGCCCGGTGACCTTTGGGACATGGTTTTTCCCCTTATAGGAATGTGCGATCATCATGAAACGTTCAGATCACTTACAACTCAATAGATTCTACCTTCTTGTAACGTTTCAGCCTGATTGGACCTTGTTTTCACACAAATGAACCCAGAATGATGTGAAATTGTGCTTCGTGCAACATAATTCTGGGTGCCATTTAAAAACCATAAGTGCTAATGACTCCATTCCTTTTTGTGGTTGTAGGGGCTGTTGGTTGGAGTACATTAAACAAACCTGATCTCTCTAGGACATTCAGAAGCCAAGTTATAAGCCCACAAATGTGTAACTGGACTACTTCTTTAAATTGACACCAGATCCGGTGACCTTTGGGACATGGTTTGACCCCCTATAGGAATGTGCGATCATCATGAAACGTTCAGATCACTTACAACTCAATAGATTCTACCTTCTTGTAACGTTTCAGCTTGATTGGACCTTGTTTTCACACAAATGGACCCAGAATAATGTGAAATTGTGCTTCGTGCAACATAATTCTGGGTGCCATTTAAAAACCATAAGTGCTAATGACTCCATTCCTTTTTGTGGTTGTAGGGGCTGTTGATTGGAGTATACCAAAACAAACCTGATCTCTCTGGGACATTCAGAAGCCAAGTTATAAGCCCACAAATGTGTAACTGGACTACTTATTTAAATTGACACCAGATCCGGTGACCTTTGGGACATGGTTTGACCCACTTAGGAAAGTGCTATCATCTTGAAACGTTCAGATAAATTACAACTCAATAGATTCTACCTTCTTGTAACGTTTCAGCCATATTGGACCTTGTTTTCACACAAATGAACCCAGAATGATGTGAAATTGTGCTTCATGCAACATAATTTGGGTGCCATTTAAAAACCATAAGTGCTAATGACTCCATTCCTTTTAGTGGTAATGGGGCCTGTTAATTGTAGTACTCTAAAACAAACCTGATGTCTCTAGGACATTCAGAAGCCAAGTTATAAGCTCACAAATGTGTAACTGGACTACTTCTTTAAAGTGACACCAGGCCCGGTGACCTTTGGGACATGGTTTGACCCCCTTAGGAAAGTGCGATCATCTTGAAACGTTCAGATCACTTACAACTCAATAGATTCTACCTTCTTGTAACGTTTCAGCCTGATTCGACCTTGTTTTCACACAAATGGACCCAGAATGATGTGAAATTGTGCTTCATGCAACATAATTCTGGGTGCCATTTACAAACCATAAGTGCTAATGACTCCATTCCTTTTTGTGGTTGTAGGGGCTGTTGATTGGAGCACATTAAAACAAACCTGATCTCTCTAGGACATTCAGAAGCAGAGTTATAAGCCCACAAATGTGTAACTGGACTACTTCTTTAAAGTGACACCAGGCCCGGTGACCTTTGGGACATGGTTTTTCCCCCTATAGGAATGTGCGATCATCATGAAACGTTCAGATCACTTACAACTCAATAGATTCTACCTTCTTGTAACGTTTCAGCCTGATTGGACCTTGTTTTCACACAAATGAACCCAGAATGATGTGAAATTGTGCTTCGTGCAACATAATTCTGGGTGCCATTTAAAAACCATAAGTGCTAATGACTCCATTCCTTTTTGTGGTTGTAGGGGCTGTTGGTTGGAGTACATTAAACAAACCTGATCTCTCTAGGACATTCAGAAGCCAAGTTATAAGCCCACAAATGTGTAACTGGACTACTTCTTTAAATTTACACCAGATCCGGTGACCTTTGGGACATGGTTTGACCCACTATAGGAATGTGTGATCATCATGAAACGTTCAGATCACTTCCAACTCAATAGATTCTACCTTTTGTAACGTTTCAGCTTGATTGGACCTTGTTTTCACACAAATGGACCCAGAATGATGTGAAATTGTGCTTCGTGCAACATAATTCTGGGTGCCATTTAAAAACCATAAGTGCTAATGACTCCATTCCTTTTAGTGGTAATGGGGGCTGTTAATTGTAGTACTCTAAAACAAACCTGATGTCTCTAGGACATTCAGAAGCCAAGTTATAAGCCCACAAATGTGTAACTGGACTACTTCTTTAAAGTGACACCAGGCCCGGTGACCTTTGGGACATGGTTTGACCCCCTTAGGAAAGTGCGATCATCTTGAAACGTTCAGATCACTTACAACTCAATAGATTCTACCTTCTTGTAACGTTTCAGCCTGATTCGACCTTGTTTTCACACAAATGGACCCAGAATGATGTGAAATTGTGCTTCATGCAACATAATTCTGGGTGCCATTTACAAACCATAAGCGCTAATGACTCCATTCCTTTTTGTGGTTGTAGGGGCTGTTGATTGGAGCACATTAAAACAAACCTGATCTCTCTAGGACATTCAGAAGCAGAGTTATAAGCCCACAAATGTGTAACTGGACTACTTCTTTAAAGTGACACCAGGCCCGGTGACCTTTGGGACATGGTTTTTCCCCCTATAGGAATGTGCGATCATCATGAAACGTTCAGATCACTTACAACTCAATAGATTCTACCTTCTTGTAACGTTTCAGCCTGATTGGACCTTGTTTTCACACAAATGAACCCAGAATGATGTGAAATTGTGCTTCGTGCAACATAATTCTGGGTGCCATTTAAAAACCATAAGTGCTAATGACTCCATTCCTTTTTGTGGTTGTAGGGGCTGTTGGTTGGAGTACATTAAACAAACCTGATCTCTCTAGGACATTCAGAAGCCAAGTTATAAGCCCACAAATGTGTAACTGGACTACTTCTTTAAATTTACACCAGATCCGGTGACCTTTGGGACATGGTTTGACCCCCTATAGGAATGTGTGATCATCATGAAACGTTCAGATCACTTCCAACTCAATAGATTCTACCTTTTGTAACGTTTCAGCTTGATTGGACCTTGTTTTCACACAAATGGACCCAGAATGATGTGAAATTGTGCTTCGTGCAACATAATTCTGGGTGCCATTTAAAAACCATAAGTGCTAATGACTCCATTCCTTTTTGTGGTTGTAGGGGCTGTTGATTGGAGTATACTAAAACAAACCTGATCTCTCTGGGACATTCAGAAGCCAAGTTACAAGCCCACAAATGTGTAACTGGACTACTTCTTTAAATTGACACCAGATCCGGTGACCTTTGGGACATGGTTTGACCCCCTTAGGAAAGTGCTATCATCTTGAAACGTTCAGATCAATTACAACTCAATAGATTCTACCTTCTTGTAACGTTTCAGCCATATTGGACCTTGTTTTCACACAAATCAACCCAGAATGATGTGAAATTGTGCTTCATGCAACATAATTCTGGGTGCCATTTAAAAACCATAAGTGCTAATGACTCCATTCCTTTTAATGGTAATGGGGGCTGTTAATTGGAGTACTCTAAAACAAACCTGATGTCTCTAGGACATTCAGAAGCCAAGTTATAAGCCCACAAATGTGTAACTGGACTACTTCTTTAAAGTGACACCAGGCCCGGTGACCTTTGGGACATGGTTTTTCCCCCTATAGGAATGTGCGATCATCATGAAACGTTCAGATCACTTACAACTCAATAGATTCTACCTTCTTGTAACGTTTCAGCCTGATTGGACCTTGTTTTCACACAAATGAACCCAGAATGATGTGAAATTGTGCTTCGTGCAACATAATTCTGGGTGCCATTTAAAAACCATAGGTGCTAATGACTCCATTCCTTTTAGTGGTTGTAGGGGCTGTTAATTGGAGTACATTAAAACAAACCTGATCTCTCTAGGACATTCAGAAGCCAAGTTACAAGCCCACAAATGTGTAGCTGGACTACTTCTTTAAATTGACACCAGATCCGGTGACCTTTGGGACATGGTTTGACCCCCTTAGGAAAGTGCTATCATCATGAAACGTTCAGATCACTTACAACTCAATAGATTCTACCTTCCTGTAACGTTTCAGCCTGATTGGACCTTGTTTTCACACAAATGAACCCAGAATGATGTGAAATTGTGCTTCATGCAACATAATTCTGGGTGCCATTTACAAACCATAAGTGCTAATGACTCCATTCCTTGTGGTTGTAGGGGATGTTGATTGGAGAACACTAAAACAAACCTGATCTCTCTAGGACATTCAGAAGCCAAGTTATAAGCCCTCAAAGGTGTAACTGGACTACTTCTTTAAAGTGACACCAGGCCCGGTGACCTTTGGGACATGGTTTGACCCCCTATAGGAATCTGTGATCATCAAGAAACGTTCAGATCACTTACAACTCAATAGATTCTACCTTCTTGTAACATTTCAGCCTGATTGGACCTTGTTTTCACACAAATGGACCCAGAATGATGTGAAATTGTGCTTCGTGCAGCATAATTCTGGGTGCCATTTACAAACCATAAGTGCTAATGACTCCATTTCTTTTTGTGGTTGTAGGGGCTGTTGGTTGGAGTACATTAAAACAAACCTGATCTCTCTAGGACATTCAGAAGCCAAGTTATAAGCCCACAAATGTGTAACTGGACTACTTTAAATTGACACCAGATCCGGTGACCTTTGGGACATGGTTTGACCCCCTTAGGAAAGTGCTATCATCATGAAACGTTCAGATCACTTACAACTCAATAGATTCTACCTTCCTGTAACGTTTCAGCCTGATTGGACCTTGTTTTCACACAAATGAACCCAGAATGATGTGAAATTGTGCTTCGTGCAACATAATTCTGGGTGCCATTTACAAACAATAAGTGCTAATGACTCCATTCCTTTTTTGTGGTTTTAGGGGCTGTTGATTGGAGTACACTAAAACAAACCTGATCTCTCTAGGACATTCAGAAGCCAAGTTATAAGCCCACAAATGTGTAACTGGACTACTTCTTTAAATTGACACCAGATCCGGTGACCTTTGGTACATGGTTTGACCCCCTATAGGAATGTGCAATCATCATGAAACGTTCAGATCACATATAACTCAATAGATTCTACCTTCTTGTAACGTTTCAGCTTGATTGGACCTTGTTTTCACACAAATGGACCCAGAATGATGTGAAATTGTGCTTCGTGCAACATAATTCTGGGTGCCATTTAAAAACCATAAGTGCTAATGACTCCATTCCTTTTTGTGGTTGTAGGGGCTCTTGATTGGAGTATACTAAAACAAACCTGATCTCTCTGGGACATTCAGAAGCCAAGTTATAAGCCCACAAATGTGTAACTGGACCTCTTCTTTAAATTGACACCAGATCCGGTGACTTTTGGGACATGGTTTGACCCCCTTAGGAAAGTGCTATCATCTTGAAACGTTCAGATCAATTAAAACTCAATAGATTCTACCTCCTTGTAACGTTTCAGCCATATTGGACCTTGTTTTCACACAAATGAACCCAGAATGATGTGAAATTGTGCTTCATGCAACATAATTCTGGGTGCCATTTAAAAACCATAAGTGCTAATGACTCCATTCCTTTTAGTGGTAATGGGGGCTGTTAATTGGAGTACTCTAAAACAAACCTGATGTCTCTAGGACATTCAGAAGCCAAGTTATAAGCCCACAAATGTGTAACTGGACTACTTCTTTAAAGTGACACCAGGCCCGGTGACCTTTGGGACATGGTTTTACCCCCTATAGGAATGTGCGATCATCATGAAACGTTCAGATCACTTACAACTCAATAGATTCTACCTTCCTGTAACGTTTCAGCCTGATTGGACCTTGTTTTCACACAAATGAACCCAGAATGATGTGAAATTGTGCTTCGTGCAACATAATTCTGGGTGCCATTTAAAAACCATAGGTGCTAATGACTCCATTCCTTTTAGTGGTTGTAGGGGCTGTTAATTGGAGTACATTAAAACAAACCTGATCTCTCTAGGACATTCAGAAGCCAAGTTATAAGCCCACAAATGTGTAACTGGACTACTTCTTTAAATTGACACCAGATCCGGTGACCTTTGGGACATGGTTTGACCCCCTTAGGAAAGTGCTATCATCATGAAACGTTCAGATCACTTACAACTCAATAGATTCTACCTTCCTGTAACGTTTCAGCCTGATTGGACCTTGTTTTCACACAAATGAACCCAGAATGATGTGAAATTGTGCTTCATGCAACATAATTCTGGGTGCCATTTACAAACCATAAGTGCTAATGACTCCATTCCTTGTGGTTGTAGGGGATGTTGATTGGAGAACACTAAAACAAACCTGATCTCTCTAGGACATTCAGAAGCCAAGTTATAAGCCCTCAAAGGTGTAACTGGACTACTTCTTTAAATTGACACCAGATCCGGTGACCTTTGGGACATGGTTTGACCCCCTATAGGAATGTGCGATCATCTTGAAACATTCAGATCACTTACAACTCAATAGATTCTACCTTCTTGTAACGTTTCAGCCTGATTGGACCTTGTTTTCACACAAATGGACCCAGAATGATGTGAAATTGTGCTTCGTGCAGCATAATTCTGGGTGCCATTTACAAACCATAAGTGCTAATGACTCCATTTCTTTTTGTGGTTGTAGGGGCTGTTGGTTGGAGTACATTAAAACAAACCTGATCTCTCTAGGACATTCAGAAGCCAAGTTATAAGCCCACAAATGTGTAACTGGACTACTTTAAATTGACACCAGATCCGGTGACCTTTGGGACATGGTTTGACCCCCTTAGGAAAGTGCTATCATCATGAAACGTTCAGATCACTTACAACTCAATAGATTCTACCTTCCTGTAACGTTTCAGCCTGATTGGACCTTGTTTTCACACAAATGAACCCAGAATGATGTGAAATTGTGCTTCGTGCAACATAATTCTGGGTGCCATTTAAAAACAATAAGTGCTAATGACTCCATTCCTTTTTTGTGGTTTTAGGGGCTGTTGATTGGAGTACACTAAAACAAACCTGATCTCTCAAGGACATTCAGAAGCCAAGTTATAAGCCCACAAATGTGTAACTGGACTACTTCTTTAAATTGATACCAGATCCGGTGACCTTTGGGACATGGTTTGACCCCCTATAGGAATGTGCGATCATCATGAAACGTTCAGATCACTTATAACTCAATAGATTCTACCTTCTTGTAACGTTTCAGCTTGATTGGACCTTGTTTTCACACAAATGGACCCAGAATGATGTGAAATTGTGCTTCGTGCAACATAATTCTGGGTGCCATTTAAAAACCATAAGTGCTAATGACTCCACCATAAGTGCTAATGACTCCATTCCTTTTTGGGGTAATGGGGGCTGTTGATTGGAGTATACTAAAACAAACCTGATCTCTCTGGGACATTCAGAAGCCAAGTTATAAGCCCACAAATGTGTAACTGGACTACTTCTTTAAATTGACACCAGATCCGGTGACTTTTGGGACATGGTTTGACCCCCTTAGGAAAGTGCTATCATCTTGAAACGTTCAGATCAATTAAAACTCAATAGATTCTACCTCCTTGTAACGTTTCAGCCATATTGGACCTTGTTTTCACACAAATGAACCCAGAATGATGTGAAATTGTGCTTCATGCAACATAATTCTGGGTGCCATTTAAAAACCATAAGTGCTAATGACTCCATTCCTTTTAGTGGTAATGGGGGCTGTTAATTGGAGTACTCTAAAACAAACCTGATGTCTCTAGGACATTCAGAAGCCAAGTTATAAGCCCACAAATGTTTAACTGGACTACTTCTTTAAAGTGACACCAGGCCCGGTGACCTTTGGGACATGGTTTTACCCCCTAAAGGAATGTGCGATCATCATGAAACGTTCAGATCACTTACAACTCAATAGATTCTACCTTCTTGTAAAGTTTCAGCCTGATTGGACCTTGTTTTCACACAAATGAACCCAGAATGATGTGAAATTGTGCTTCGTGCAACATAATTCTGGGTGCCATTTAAAAACCATAGGTGCTAATGACTCCATTCCTTTTAGTGGTTGTAGGGGCTGTTAATTGGAGTACATTAAAACAAACCTGATCTCTCTAGGACATTCAGAAGCCAAGTTATAAGCCCACAAATGTGTAACTGGACTACTTCTTTAAATTGACACCAGATCCGGTGACCTTTGGGACATGGTTTGACCCCCTTAGGAAAGTGCTATCATCATGAAACGTTCAGATCACTTACAACTCAATAGATTCTACCTTCCTGTAACGTTTAAGCCTGATTGGACCTTGTTTTCACACAAATGAACCCAGAATGATTTGAAATTGTGCTTCGTGCAACATAATTCTGGGTGCCATTTACAAACCATAAGTGCTAATGACTCCAGTCCTATTTGTGGTTGTAGGGGCTGTTGATTGGAGAACACTAAAACAAACCTGATCTCTCTAGGACATTCAGAAGCCAAGTTATAAGCCCTCAAAGGTGTAACTGGACTACTTCTTTAAAGTGACACCAGGCCCGGTGACCTTTGGGACATGGTTTGACCCCCTATAGGAATCTGGGATCATCATGAAACATTCAGATCACTTACAACTCAATAGATTCTACCTTCTTGTAACGTTTCAGCCTGATTGGACCTTGTTTTCACACAAATGGACCCAGAATGATGTGAAATTGTGCTTCGTGCAACATAATTCTGAGTGCCATTCACAAACCATAAGTGCTAATGACTCCATTTCTTTTTGTGGTTGTAGGGGCTGTTGGTTGGAGTACATTAAAACAAACCTGATCTCTCTAGGACATTCAGAAGCCAAGTTATAAGCCCACAAATGTGTAACTGGACTACTTCTTTAAATTGACACCAGATCCGGTGACCTTTGGGACATGGTTTGACCCCCTTAGGAAAGTGCTATTATCATGAAACGTTCAGATCACTTACAACTCAATAGATTCTACCTTCCTGTAACGTTTCAGCCTGATTGGACCTTGTTTTCACACAAATGAACCCAGAATGATGTGAAATTGTGATTCGTGCAACATAATTCTGGGTGCCATTTACAAACAATAAGTGCTAATGACTCCATTCCTTTTTGTGGTTTTAGGGGCTGTTGAATGGAGTACACTAAAACAAACCTGACCTCTCTAGGACATTCAGAAGCCAAGTTATAAGCCCACAAAGGTGTAACTGGACTACTTCTTTAAAGTGACACCAGGCCCGGTGACCTTTGGGACATGGTTTTACCCCCTATAGGAATGTGCGATCATCTTGAAACGTTCAGATCACTTACAACTCAATAGATTCTACCTTCTTGTAGCGTTTCAGCCTGATTGGACCTTGTTTTCACACAAATGGACCCAGAATGATGTGAAAATGTGCTTCGTGAAACATAATTCTGGGTGCCATTTACAAACCATAAGTGCTAATGACTCCATTCCTTTTTGTGGTTGTAGGGGCTGTTGATTGGAGTACATTAAAACAAACCTGATCTCTCTAGGACATTCAGAAGCCAAGTTATAAGCCCACAAATGTGTAACTGGACTACTTCTTTCAATTGACACCAGATCCGGTGACCTTTGGGACAATATTTGACCCCCTTAGGAAAGTGCTATCATCATGAAACGTTCAGATCACTTACAACTCAATAGATTCTACCTTCCTGTAACGTTTCAGCCTGATTGGACCTTGTTTTCACACAAATGAACCAAGAATGATGTGAAATTGTGCTTCGTGCAACATAATTCTGGGTGCCATTTACAAACCATAAGTGCTAATGACTCCATTCCTATTTGTGGTTGTAGGGGCTTTTGATTGGAGAACACTAAAACAAACCTAACCTCTCTAGGACATTCAGAAGCCAAGTTATAAGCCCACAAAGGTGTAACTGGACTACTTCTTTAAAGTGACACCAGGCCCGGTGACCTTTGGGACATGGTTTTACCCCCTATAGGAATGTGCGATCATCTTGAAACGTTCAGATCACTTACAACTCAATAGATTCTAACTTCTTGTAGCATTTCAGCCTGATTGGACCTTGTTTTCACACAAATGGACCCAGAATGATGTGAAATTGTGCTTCGTGCAACATAATTCTGGGTGCCATTTACAAACTATAACTGCTATTACTCCAATCCTTTTTGAGGTTGTAGGGGCTGTTGATTGGAGTATACTAAACCAAACCTGATCTCTCTAGGACATTCAGAAGCCAAGTTATAAGCCCACAAATGTGTAACTGGACTACTTCTTTAAATTGACACCAGATCCGGTGACCTTTGGGACATGGTTTGACCCCCTTAGGAAAGTGTGATCATCTTGAAACGTTCAGATCACTTACAACTCAATAGATTCTACCTTCCTGTATTGTTTCAGCCTGATTCGACCTTGTTTTCACACAAATGGACCCAGAATGATGTGAAATTGTGCTTCATGCAACATAATTCTGGGTGCCATTTACAAACCATAAGTGCTAATGACTCCATTCCTTTTTGTGGTTGTAGGGGCTGTTGATTGGAGTACATTAAAACAAACCTGATCTCTCTAGGACATTCAGAAGCAGAGTTATAAGCCCACAAATGTGTAACTGGACTACTTCTTTAAAGTGACACCAGGCCCGGTGACCTTTGGGACATGGTTTTACCCCCTATAGGAATGTGTGATCATCATGAAATGTTCAGATCACTTACAACTCAATAGATTCTACCTTCTTGTAACGTTTCAGCCTGATTGGACCTTGTTTTCACACAAATGAACCCAGAATGATGTGAAATTGTGCTTCGTGCAACATAATTCTGGGTGCCATTTAAAAACCATAAGTGCTAATGACTCCATTCCTTTTAGTGGTAATGGGGGCTGTTAATTGGAGTACTCTAAAACAAACCTGATCTCTCTAGGACATTCAGAAGCCAAGTTATAAGCCCACAAATGTGTAACTGGACTACTTCTTTAAAGTGACACCAGGCCCGGTGACCTTTGGGACATGGTTTTACCCCCTATAGGAATGTGCGATCATCATGAAACTTTCAGATCTCTTACAACTCAATAGATTCTACCTTCTTGTAACGTTTCAGCCTGATTGGACCTTGTTTTCACACAAATGAACCCAGAATGATGTGAAATTGTGCTTCGTGCAACATAATTCTGGGTGCCATTTACAAACCATAAGTGCTAATGACTCCATTCCTATTTGTGGTTGTAGGGGCTTTTGATTGGAGAACAATAAAACAAACCTAACCTCTCTAGGACATTCAGAAGCCAAGTTATAAGCCCACAAAGGTGTAACTGGACTACTTCTTTAAAGTGACACCAGGCACGGTGACATTTGGGATATGGTTTTACCCCCTATAGGAATGTGAGATCATCTTGAAATGTTCAGATCACTTACAACTCAATAGATTCTACCTTCTTGTAGCGTTTCAGCCTGATTGGACCTTGTTTTCACACAAATGGACCCAGAATGATGTGAAATTGTGCTTCGTGCAACGTAATTCTGGGTGCCATTTACAAACTATAAGTGCTAATGACTCCATTCCTTTTTGAGGTTGTAGGGGCTGTTGATTGGAGTATACTAAAACAAACCTGATCTCTCTAGGACATTCAGAAGCCAAGTTATAAGCCCACAAATGTGTAACTGGACTACTTCTTTAAATTGACACCAGATCCGGTGACCTTTGGGACATGGTTTGACCCCCTTAGGAAAGTGCGATCATCTTGAAACGTTCAGATCACTTACAACTCAATAGATTCTACCTTCTTGTAACGTTTCAGCCTGATTCGACCTTGTTTTCACACAAATGGACCCAGAATGATGTGAAATTGTGCTTCATGCAACATAATTCTGGTTGCCATTTACAAACCATAAGTGCTAATGACTCCATTCCTTTTTGTGGTTGTAGGGGCTGTTGATTGGAGTACATTAAAACAAACCTGATCTCTCTAGGACATTCAGAAGCAGAGTTATAAGCCCACAAATGTGTAACTGGACTACTTCACTAAAGTGACACCAGGCCCGGTGACCTTTGGGACATGGTTTTACCCCCTATAGGAATGTGCGATCATCATGAAACGTTCAGATCACTTACAACTCAATAGATTCTACCTTCTTGTAACGTTTCAGCCTGATTGGACCATGTTTTCACACAAATGAACCCAGAATGATGTGAAATTGAGCTTCGTGTAACATAATTCTGGGTGCCATTTAAAAACCACAAGTGCTAATGACTCCATTCCTTTTAGTGGTAATGGGGGCTGTTAATTGGAGTACTCTAAAACAAACCTGATCTCTCTAGGACATTCAGAAGCCAAGTTATAAGCCCACAAATGTGTAACTGGACTACTTCTTTAAAGTGACACCAGGCCCGGTGACCTTTGGGACATGGTTTGACCCCCTATAGGAATGTGCGATCATCATGAAACGTTCAGATCACTTACAACTCAATAGATTATACCTTCTTGTAACGTTTCAGCCTGATTGGACCTTGTTTTCACACAAATGAACCCAAAATGATGTGAAATTGTGCTTCGTGCAACATAATTCTGGGTGCCATTTAAAAACGATAGGTGCTAATGACTCCATTCCTTTTAGTGGTAATGGGGGCTGTTAATTGGAGTACTCTAAAACAAACCTGACCTCTCTAGGATATTCAGAAGCCAAGTTATAAGCCCACAAAGGTGTAACTGGACTACTTCTTTAAAGTGACACCAGGCCCGGTGACCTTTGGGACATGGTTTGACCCCCTATAGGAATGTGCGATAATCATGAAATGTTCAGATCACTTAAAACTCAATAGATTCTACCTTCTTGTAACGTTTCAGCCTGATTGGACCTTTTTTTCACACAAATGGACCCAGAATGATGTGAAATTGTGCTTCGTGCAACATAATTCTGGGTGCCATTTACAAACCATAAGTGCTAATGACTCCATTCCTTTTTGTGGTTGTAGGGGCTGTTGATTGGAGTACATTAAAACAAACCTGATCTCTCTAGGACATTCAGAAGCCAAGTTATAAGCCCACAAATGTGTAACTGGACTACTTCTTTAAATTGACACCAGATCCGGTGACCTTTGGGACATGGTTTGACCCCCTTAGGAAAGTGCTATCATCATGAAACGTTCAGATCACTTACAACTCAATAGATTCTACCTTCCTGTAACGTTTCAGCCTGATTGGACCTTGTTTTCACACAAATGAACCCAGAATGATGTGAAATTGTGCTTCGTGCAACATAATTCTGGGTGCCATTTACAAACCATAAGTGCTAATGACTCCATTCCTATTTGTGGTTGTAGGGGCTTTTGATTGGAGAACACTAAAACAAACCTAACCTCTCTAGGACATTCAGAAGCCAAGTTATAAGCCCACAAATGTGTAACTGGACTACTTCTTTAAAGTGACACCAGGCCCGGTGACCTTTGGGACATGGTTTTACCCCCTATAGGAATGTGCGATCATCTTGAAACGTTCAGATCACTTACAACTCAATAGATTCTACCTTCTTGTAGCGTTTCAGCCTGATTGGACCTTGTTTTCACACAAATGGACCCAGAATGATGTGAAATTGTGCTTCGTGCAACATAATTCTGGGTGCCATTTACAAACTATAAGTGCTAATGACTCCATTCCTTTTTGAGGTTGTAGGGGCTGTTGATTGGAGTGTACTAAAACAAACCTGATCTCTCTAGGACATTCAGAAGCCAAGTTATAAGCCCACAAATGTGTAACTGGACTACTTCATTAAAGTGACACCAGGCCCGGTGACCTTTGGGACATGGTTTGACCCCCTATAGGAATGTGCGATCATCATGAAACGTTCAGATCACTTACAACTCAATAGATTCTACCTTCTTGTAACGTTTCAGCCTGATTGGACCTTGTTTTCACACAAATGAACCCAGAATGATGTGAAATTGTGCTTCGTGTAACATAATTCTGGGTGCTATTTAAAAACCATAAGTGCTAATGACTCCATTCCTTTTAGTGGTCATGGGGGCTGTTAATTGGAGTACTCTAAAACAAACCTGATCTCTCTAGGACATTCAGAAGCCAAGTTATAAGCCCACAAATGTGTAACTGGACTACTTCTTTAAATTGACACCAGATCCGGTGACCTTTGGGACATGGTTTGACCCCCTATAAGAATGTGCGATCATCATGAAACGTTCAGATCACTTACAACTCAATAGATTCTACCTTCTTGTAACGTTTCAGCCTGATTGGACCTTGTTTTCACACAAATGAACCCAGAATGATGTGAAATTGTGCTTCGTGCAACATAATTCTGGGTGCCATTTAAAAACCTTAGGTGCTAATGACTCCATTCCTTTTAGTGGTAATGGGGGCTGTTAATTGGAGTACTCTAAAACAAACCTGACCTCTCTAGGATATTCAGAAGCCAAGTTATAAGCCCACAAAGGTGTAACTGGACTACTTCTTTAAAGTGACACCAGGCCCGGTGACCTTTGGGACATGGTTTGACCCCCTATAGGAATGTGCGATCATCATGAAATGTTCAGATCACTTACAACTCAATAGATTCTACCTTCTTGTAACGTTTCAGCCTGATTGGACCTTGTTTTCACACAAATGGACCCAGCATGATGTGAAATTGTGCTTCGTGCAACATAATTCTGGGTGCCATTTACAAACCATAAGTGCTAATGACTCCATTCCTTTTTGTGGTTGTAGGGGCTGTTGATTGGAGTACATTAAAACAAACCTGATCTCTCTAGGACATTCAGAAGCCAAGTTATAAGCCCACAAATGTGTAACTGGACTACTTCTTTAAATTGACACCAGATCCGGTGACCTTTGGGACATGGTTTCACCCCCTTAGGAAAGTGCTATCATCATGAAACATTCAGATCACTTACAACCTAATAGATTCTACCTTCATGTAACGTTTCAGCCTGATTGGACCTTGTTTTCACACAAATGGACCCAGAATGATGTGAAATTGTGCTTCGTGCAAAATAATTGTGGGTGCCATTTACAAACCATGAGTGCTAATGACTCCATTCCTATTTGTGGTTGTAGGGGCTTTTGATTGGAGAACACTAAAACAAACCTAACCTCTCTAGGACATTCAGAAGCCAAGTTATAAGCCCACAAAGGTGTAACTGGACTACTTCTTTAAAGTGACACCAGGCCCGGTGACCTTTGGGACATGGTTTTACCCCCTATAGGAATGTGCAATCATCTTGAAACGTTCAGATCACTTACAACTCAATAGATTCTACCTTCTTGTAGCGTTTCAGCCTGATTGGACCTTGTTTTCACACAAATGGACCCAGAATGATGTGAAATTGTGCTTCGTGCAACATAATTCTGGGTGCCATTTACAAACTATAAGTGCTAATGACTCCATTCCTTTTTGAGGTTGTAGGGGCTGTTGATTGGAGTATACTAAAACAAACCTGATCTCTCTAGGACATTCAGAAGCCAAGTTATAAGCCCACAAATGTGTAACTGGACTACTTCTTTAAATTGACACCAGATCCGGTGACCTTTGGGACATGGTTTGACCCCCTTAGGAAAGTGCGATCATCTTGAAACGTTCAGATCACTTACAACTCAATAGATTCTACCTTCTTGTAACGTTTCAGCCTGATTGGACCTTGTTTTCACACAAATGGACCCAGAATGATGTGAAATTGTGCTTCATGCAACATAATTCTGGGTGCCATTTACAAACCATAAGTGCTAATGACTCCATTCCTTTTTGTGGTTGTAGGGGCTATTGATTGGAGTACATTAAATCAAACCTGATCTCTCAAGGACATTCAGAAGCAGAGTTATAAGCCCACAAATGAGTAACTGGACTACTTCTTTAAAGTGACACCAGGCCCGGTGACCTTTGGGACATGGTTTTACCCCCTATAGGAATGTGCGATCATCATGAAACGTTCAGATCACTTACAACTCAATAGATTCTACCTTCTTGTAACGTTTCAGCCTGATTGGAACTTGTTTTCACACAAATGAACCCAGAATGATGTGAAATTGTGTTTAGTGCAACATAATTCTGGGTGCGATTCTAAAAACCATAAGTGCTAATGACTCCATTCCTTTTAGTGGTAATGGGGGCTGTTAATTGGAGTACTCTAAAACAAACCTGATCTCTCTAGGACATTCAGAAGCCAAGTTATAAGCCCACAAATGTGTAACTGGACTACTTATTTAAATTGACACCAGATCCGGTGACCTTTGGGACATGGTTTGACCCTCTTAGGAAAGTGCGATCATCTTGAAACGTTCAGATCACTTACAACTCAATATATTCTACCTTCTTGTAACGTTTCAGCCTGAATGGACCTTGTTTTCACACAAATGGTTTTCACACAAATGAACCCAGAATGATGTGAAATTGTGCTTCGTGCAACATAATTCTGGGTGCCATTTACAAACCATAGGTGCTAATGACTCCATTCCTTTTTGTGGTTGTAGGGGCTGTTGATTGGAGAACACTAAAACAAACCTAACCTCTCTAGGACATTCAGAAGCCAAGTTATAAGCCCACAAACGTGTAACTGGACTACTTCTTTAAAGTGACACCAGGCCCGGTGACCTTTGGGACATGGTTTGACCCCCTATAGGAATGTGCGATCATCTTGAAACGTTCAGATCACTTACAACTCAATAGATTCTACCTTCCTGTAACGTTTCAGCCTGATTGGACCTTGTTTTCACACAAATGAACCCAGAATGATGTGAAATTGTGCTTCGTGCAACATAATTCTGGGTGCCATTTACAAACCATAAGTGCTAATGACTCCATTCCTTTTTGTGGTTGTAGGGGCTGTTGGTTGGAGTACACTAAAACAAACCTGATCTCTCTAGGACATTCAGAAGCCAAGTTATAAGCCCACAAATGTGTAACTGGACTACTTCTTTAAATTGACACCAGATCCGGTGACCTTTCGTACATGGTTTGACCCCCGATAGGAATGTGCGATCATCATGAAACGTTCAGATCACTTACAACTCAATAGATTTTACCTTCTTGTAACATTTCAGCCTGATTGGACCTTGTTTTCACACAAATGGACCCAGAATGATGTGAAATTGTGCTTCGTGCATCATAATTCTGGGTGCCATTTACAAAACATAAGTGCTAATGACTCCATTCCTTTTAGTGGTTGTAGGGGCTGTTGATTGGAGTACACTATAACAAACCTGATCTCTCTAGGACATTCAGAAGCCAAGTTATAAGCCCACAAATGTGTAACTTGGACTACTTCTTTAAATTGACACCAGATCCGGTGACCTTTGGGACATGGTTTGACCCCCTTAGGAAAGTGCTATCATCATGAAATGTTCAGATCACTTACAACTCAATAAATTCTACCTTCCTGTAACGTTTCAGCCTGATTGGACCTTGTTTTCACACAAATGAACCCAGAATGATGTGAAATTGTGCTTCGTGCAACATAATTCTGGGTGCCATTTAAAAACCATAGGTGCTAATGACTCCATTCCTTTTAGTGGTAACGGGGACTGTTAAATGGAGTACTCTAAAACAAACCTGACCTCTCTAGGATATTCAGAAGCCAAGTTATAAGCCCACAAAGGTGTAACTGGACTACTTCTTTAAAGTGACACCAGGCCCGGTGGCCTTTGGGACATGGTTTGACCCCCTATAGGAATGTGTGATCATCATGAAACGTTCAGATCACTTACAACTCAATAGATTCTACCTCCTTGTAACGTTTCAGCCTGATTGGACCTTGTTTTCACACAAATGGACCCAGAATGATGTGAAATTGTGCTTTGTGCAACATAATTCTGGGTGCCATTTACAAACCATAAGTGCTAATGACTCCATTCCTTTTTGTGGTTGTAGGGGCTGTTGATTGGTGTACACTAAAACAAACCTGATCTCTCTAGGACATTCAGAAGCTAAGTGATAAGCCCACAAAGGTGTAACTGGACTACTTCTTTAAATTGACACCAGATCCGGTGACCTTTGGGACATTGTTTGACCCCCTTAGGAAAGTGCGATCATCTTGAAACGTTCAGATCACTTACAACTCAATATATTCTACCTTCTTGTAACGTTTCAGCCTGATTGGACCTTGTTTTCACACAAATGGTTTTCACACAAATGAACCCAGAATGATGTGAAATTGTGCTTCGTGCAACATAATTCTGGGTGCCATTTAAAAACCATAAGTGCTAATGACTCCATTCCCTTTTGTGGTTGTAGGGGCTGTTGATTGGAGAACACTAAAACAAACCTAACCTCTCTAGGACATTCAGAAGCCAAGTTATAAGCCCACAAACGTGTAACTGGACTACTTCTTTAAAGTGACACCAGGCCCGGTGACCTTTGGGACATGGTTTGACCCCCTATAGGAATGTGCGATCATCTTGAAACATTCAGATCACTTACAGCTCAATAGATTCTACCTTCCTGTAACGTTTCAGCCTGATTGGACATTGTTTTCACACAAATGAACCCAGAATGATGTGAAATTGTGCTTCGTGCAACATAATTCTGGGTGCCATTTACAAACCATAAGTGCTAATGACTCCATTCCTTTTTGTGGTTGTAGGGGCTGTTGGTTGGAGAACATTAAAACAAACCTGATCTCTCTAGGACATTCAGAAGCCAAGTTATAAACCCACAAATGTGTAACTGGACGACTTCTTTAAATTGACACCAGATCCGGTGACCTTTGGGACATGGTTTGACCCCCTTAGGAAAGTGCTATCATCATGAAACGTTCAGATCACTCACAACTCAATAGATTCTACCTTCCTGTAACGTTTCAGCCTGATTGGACCTTGTTTTCACACAAATGGACCCAGAATGATGTGAAATTGTGCTTCGTGCAACATAATTCTGGGTGCCATTTACAAAACATAAGTGCTAATGACTCCATTCCTTTTAGTGGTTGTAGGGGCTGTTGATTGGAGTACACTATAACAAACCTGATCTCTCTAGGACATTCAGAAGCCAAGTTATAAGCCCACAAATGTGTAACTTGGACTACTTCTTTAAATTGACACCAGATCCGGTGACCTTTGGGACATGGTTTGACCCCCTTAGGAAAGTGCTATCATCATGAAACGTTCAGATCACTTACAACTCAATAGATTCTACCTTCCTGTAACGTTTCAGCCTGATTGGACCTTGTTTTCACACAAATGGACCCAGAATGATGTGAAATTGTGCTTCGTGCAACATAATTCTGGGTGCCATTTACAAAACATAAGTGCTAATGACTCCATTCCTTTTAGTGGTTGTAGGGGCTGTTGATTGGAGTACACTATAAACAACCTGATCTCTCTAGGACATTCAGAAGCCAAGTTATAAGCCCACAAATGTGTAACTTGGACTACTTCTTTAAATTGACACCAGATCCGGTGACCTTTGGGACATGGTTTGACCCCCTATAGGAATGTGCGATCATCTTGAAACATTCAGATCACTTACAACTCAATAGATTCTACCTTCCTGTAACGTTTCAGCCTGATTGGACATTGTTTTCACACAAATGAACCCAGAATGATGTGAAATTGTGCTTCGTGCAACATAATTCTGGGTGCCATTTACAAACCATAAGTGCTAATGACTCCATTCCTTTTTGTGGTTGTAGGGGCTGTTGGTTGGAGAACATTAAAACAAACCTGATCTCTCTAGGACATTCAGAAGCCAAGTTATAAACCCACAAATGTGTAACTGGACTACTTCTTTAAATTGACACCAGATCCGGTGACCTTTGGGACATGGTTTGACCCCCTTAGGAAAGTGCTATCATCATGAAACGTTCAGATCACGCACAACTCAATAGATTCTACCTTCCTGTAACGTTTCAGCCTGATTGGACCTTGTTTTCACACAAATGGACCCAGAATGATGTGAAATTGTGCTTCGTGCAACATAATTCTGGGTGCCATTTACAAAACATAAGTGCTAATGACTCCATTCCTTTTAGTGGTTGAAGGGGCTGTTGATTGGAGTACACTATAACAAACCTGATCTCTCTAGGACATTCAGAAGCCAAGTTATAAGCCCACAAATGTGTAACTTGGACTACTTCTTTAAATTGACACCAGATCCGGTGACCTTTGGGACATGGTTTGACCCCCTTAGGAAAGTGCTATCATCATGAAAAGTTCAGATCACTTACAACTCAATAGATTCTACCTTCCTGTAACGTTTCAGCCTGATTGGACCTTGTTTTCACACAAATGGACCCAGAATGATGTGAAATTGTGCTTCGTGCAACATAATTCTGGGTGCCATTTACAAAACATAAGTGCTAATGACTCCATTCCTTTTAGTGGTTGTAGGGGCTGTTGATTGGAGTACACTATAAACAACCTGATCTCTCTAGGACATTCAGAAGCCAAGTTATAAGCCCACAAATGTGTAACTTGGACTACTTCTTTAAATTGACACCAGATCCGGTGACCTTTGGGACATGGTTTGACCCCCTTAGGAAAGTGCTATCATCATGAAACGTTCAGATCACTTACAACTCAATAGATTCTACCTTCCTGTAACGTTTCAGCCGCATTGGACCTTGTTTTCACACAAATGAACCCAGAATGATGTGAAATTGTGCTTTGTGCAACATAATTCTGGGTGCCATTTTCAAACCATAAGTGCTAATGACTCCATTCCTTTTTGTGGTTGTAGGGGCTGTTGATTGGTGTACACTAAAACAAACCTGATCTCTCTAGGACATTCAGAAGCTAAGTGATAAGCCCACAAAGGTGTAACTGGACTACTTCTTTAAATTGACACCAGATCCGGTGACCTTTGGGACATTGTTTGACCCCCTTAGGAAAGTGCGATCATCTTGAAACGTTCAGATCACTTACAACTCAATATATTCTACCTTCTTGTAACGTTTCAGCCTGATTGGACCTTGTTTTCACACAAATGGTTTTCACACAAATGAACCCAGAATGATGTGAAATTGTGCTTCGTGCAACATAATTCTGGGTGCCATTTAAAAACCATAAGTGCTAATGACTCCATTCCCTTTTGTGGTTGTAGGGGCTGTTGATTGGAGAACACTAAAACAAACCTAACCTCTCTAGGACATTCAGAAGCCAAGTTATAAGCCCACAAACGTGTAACTGGACTACTTCTTTAAAGTGACACCAGGCCCGGTGACCTTTGGGACATGGTTTGACCCCCTATAGGAATGTGCGATCATCTTGAAACATTCAGATCACTTACAACTCAATAGATTCTACCTTCCTGTAACGTTTCAGCCTGATTGGACATTGTTTTCACACAAATGAACCCAGAATGATGTGAAATTGTGCTTCGTGCAACATAATTCTGGGTGCCATTTACAAACCATAAGTGCTAATGACTCCATTCCTTTTTGTGGTTGTAGGGGCTGTTGGTTGGAGAACATTAAAACAAACCTGATCTCTCTAGGACATTCAGAAGCCAAGTTATAAACCCACAAATGTGTAACTGGACGACTTCTTTAAATTGACACCAGATCCGGTGACCTTTGGGACATGGTTTGACCCCCTTAGGAAAGTGCTATCATCATGAAACGTTCAGATCACTCACAACTCAATAGATTCTACCTTCCTGTAACGTTTCAGCCTGATTGGACCTTGTTTTCACACAAATGGACCCAGAATGATGTGAAATTGTGCTTCGTGCAACATAATTCTGGGTGCCATTTACAAAACATAAGTGCTAATGACTCCATTCCTTTTAGTGGTTGTAGGGGCTGTTGATTGGAGTACACTATAACAAACCTGATCTCTCTAGGACATTCAGAAGCCAAGTTATAAGCCCACAAATGTGTAACTTGGACTACTTCTTTAAATTGACACCAGATCCGGTGACCTTTGGGACATGGTTTGACCCCCTTAGGAAAGTGCTATCATCATGAAACGTTCAGATCACTTACAACTCAATAGATTCTACCTTCCTGTAACGTTTCAGCCTGATTGGACCTTGTTTTCACACAAATGGACCCAGAATGATGTGAAATTGTGCTTCGTGCAACATAATTCTGGGTGCCATTTACAAAACATAAGTGCTAATGACTCCATTCCTTTTAGTGGTTGTAGGGGCTGTTGATTGGAGTACACTATAAACAACCTGATCTCTCTAGGACATTCAGAAGCCAAGTTATAAGCCCACAAATGTGTAACTTGGACTACTTCTTTAAATTGACACCAGATCCGGTGACCTTTGGGACATGGTTTGACCCCCTATAGGAATGTGCGATCATCTTGAAACATTCAGATCACTTACAACTCAATAGATTCTACCTTCCTGTAACGTTTCAGCCTGATTGGACATTGTTTTCACACAAATGAACCCAGAATGATGTGAAATTGTGCTTCGTGCAACATAATTCTGGGTGCCATTTACAAACCATAAGTGCTAATGACTCCATTCCTTTTTGTGGTTGTAGGGGCTGTTGGTTGGAGAACATTAAAACAAACCTGATCTCTCTAGGACATTCAGAAGCCAAGTTATAAACCCACAAATGTGTAACTGGACTACTTCTTTAAATTGACACCAGATCCGGTGACCTTTGGGACATGGTTTGACCCCCTTAGGAAAGTGCTATCATCATGAAACGTTCAGATCACGCACAACTCAATAGATTCTACCTTCCTGTAACGTTTCAGCCTGATTGGACCTTGTTTTCACACAAATGGACCCAGAATGATGTGAAATTGTGCTTCGTGCAACATAATTCTGGGTGCCATTTACAAAACATAAGTGCTAATGACTCCATTCCTTTTAGTGGTTGTAGGGGCTGTTGATTGGAGTACACTATAACAAACCTGATCTCTCTAGGACATTCAGAAGCCAAGTTATAAGCCCACAAATGTGTAACTTGGACTACTTCTTTAAATTGACACCAGATCCGGTGACCTTTGGGACATGGTTTGACCCCCTTAGGAAAGTGCTATCATCATGAAAAGTTCAGATCACTTACAACTCAATGGATTCTACCTTCCTGTAACGTTTCAGCCTGATTGGACCTTGTTTTCACACAAATGGACCCAGAATGATGTGAAATTGTGCTTCGTGCAACATAATTCTGGGTGCCATTTACAAAACATAAGTGCTAATGACTCCATTCCTTTTAGTGGTTGTAGGGGCTGTTGATTGGAGTACACTATAAACAACCTGATCTCTCTAGGACATTCAGAAGCCAAGTTATAAGCCCACAAATGTGTAACTTGGACTACTTCTTTAAATTGACACCAGATCCGGTGACCTTTGGGACATGGTTTGACCCCCTTAGGAAAGTGCTATCATCATGAAACGTTCAGATCACTTACAACTCAATAGATTCTACCTTCCTGTAACGTTTCAGCCGCATTGGACCTTGTTTTCACACAAATGAACCCAGAATGATGTGAAATTGTGCTTCGTGCAACATAATTCTGGGTGCCATTTAAAAACCATAAGTGCTAATGACTCCATTCCTTTTTGGGTTGTAGGGGCTGTTGATTGGAGTATACTAAAACAAACCTGATCTCTCTAGGACATTCAGAAGCCAAGTTATAAGCCCACAAAGGTGTAACTGGACTACTTCTTTAAATTGACACCGGATCCGGTGACCTTTGGGACATGGTTTGACCCCCTTAGGAAAGTGCTATCATCATGAAACGTTCAGATCACTCACAACTCAATAGATTCTACCTTCCTGTAACATTTCAGCCTGATTGGACCTTGTTTTCACACAAATGGACCCAGAATGATGTGAAATTGTGCTTCGTGCAACATAATTCTGGGTGCCATTTACAAACCATAAGTGCTAATGACTCCATTCCTTTTTGTGGTTGTAGGGGCTGTTGATTGGAGTACACTAAAACAAACCTGATCTCTCTAGGACATTCAGAAGCCAAGTTATAAGCCCACAAATGTGTAACTGGACTACTTCTTTAAATTGACACCAGATCCGGTGACCTTTGGGACATGGTTTGACCCCCTTAGGAAAGTGCTATCATCATGAAACGTTCAGATCACTTACAACTCAATAGATTCTACCTTCCTGTAGCGTTTCAGCCTGATTGGACCTTGTTTTCACACAAATGGACCCAGAATTATGTGAAATTGTGCTTCGTGCAACATAATTCTGGGTGGCATTTCCAAACAATAAGTGCTAATGAATCCATTCCTTTTGGTGGTTGTAGGGGCTGTTGATTGGAGTACACTAAAACAAACCTGATCTCTCTAGGACATTCAGAAGCCAAGTTATAAGCCCACAAATGTGTAACTTGGACTACTTCTTTAAATTGACACCAGATCCGGTGACCTTTGGGACATGGTTTGACCCCCTTAGGAAAGGGCTATCATCATGAAACGTTCAGATCACTTACAACTCAATAGATTCTACCTTCCTGTAACGTTTCAGCCTGATTGGACCTTGTTTTCACACAAATGAACCCAGAATGATGTGAAATTGTGCTTAGTGCAACATAATTCTGGGTGCCATTTAAAAACCATAAGTGCTAATGACTCCATTCCTTTAAGTGGTTGTAGGGGCTGTTGATTGGAGTACACTAAAACAAACCTGATCTCTCTAGGACATTCAGAAGCCAAGTTATAAGCCCACAAATGTGTAACTTGGACTACTTCTTTAAATTGACAGCAGATCCGATGACCTTTGGGACATGGTTTGACCCCCTTAGGAAAGTGCTATCATCATGAAACGTTCAGATCACTTACAACTCAATAGATTCTACCTTCCTGTAACGTTTCAGCCTGATTGGACCTTGTTTTCACACAAATGGACCCAGAATGATGTGAAATTGTGCTTCGTGCAACATAATTCTGGGTGCCATTTACAACCCAAAGTGCTAATGACTCCATTCCTTTTTGTGGTTGTAGGGGCTGTTGGTTGGAGTTCATTAAAACAAACCTGATCTCTCTAGGACATTCAGAAGCCAAGTTATAAGCCCACAAATGTGTAACTGGACTACTTCTTTAAATTGACACCAGATCCGGTGACCTTTGGGACATGGTTTGACCCCCTTAGGAATGGGCTATCATCATGAAACGTTCAGATCACTTACAACTCAATAGATTCTACCTTCCTGTAACTTTTCAGCCTGTTTGGACCTTGTTTTCACACAAATGAACCCAGAATGATGTGAAATTGTGCTTCGTGCAACATAATTCTGGGTGCCATTTACAAACCCTAAGTGCTAATGACTCCATTCCTTTTTGTGGTTGTAGGGGCTGTTGATTGGAGTACATTAAAACAAACCTGATCTCTCTAGGACATTCAGAAGCCAAGTTATAAGCCCACAAATGTGTAACTGGACTACTTCTTTGAATTGACACCAGATCCGGTGACCTTTGGGAAATGGTTTGACCCCCTTAGGAAAGTGCTATCATCATGAAACGTTCATATCACTTACAACTCAATAGATTCTACCTTCCTGTAACGTTTCAGCCTGATTGGACCTTGTTTTCACACAAATGAACCCAGAATGATGTGAAATTGTGCTTCGTGCAACATAATTCTGGGTGCCATTTAAAAACTATGAGTGCTAATGACTCCATTCCTTTTTGTGGTTGTAGGGGCTGTTGATTGGAGAACACTAAAATAAACCTAACCTCTCTAGGACATTCAGAAGCCAAGTTATAAGCCCACAAAGGTGTAACTGGACTACTTCTTTAAAGTGACACCAGGCCCGGTGACCTTTGGGACATGGTTTGACCCCCTTAGGAAAGTGCTATCATCATGAAACGTTCAGATCACTTACAACTCAATAGATTCTACCTTCCTGTAACGTTTCAGCCTGATTGGACCTTGTTTTCACACAAATGGACCCAGAATGATGTGAAATTGTGCTTCGTGCAACATAATTCTGGGTGCCATTTACAACCCAAAGTGCTAATGACTCCATTCCTTTTTGTGGTTGTAGGGGCTGTTGGTTGGAGTTCATTAAAACAAACCTGATCTCTCTAGGACATTCAGAAGCCAAGTTATAAGCCCACAAATGTGTAACTGGACTACTTCTTTAAATTGACACCAGATCCGGTGACCTTTGGGACATGGTTTGACCCCCTTAGGAATGGGCTATCATCATGAAACGTTCAGATCACTTACAACTCAATAGATTCTACCTTCCTGTAACTTTTCAGCCTGTTTGGACCTTGTTTTCACACAAATGAACCCAGAATGATGTGAAATTGTGCTTCGTGCAACATAATTCTGGGTGCCATTTACAAACCCTAAGTGCTAATGACTCCATTCCTTTTTGTGGTTGTAAGGGCTGTTGATTGGAGTACATTAAAACAAACCTGATCTCTCTAGGACATTCAGAAGCCAAGTTATAAGCCCACAAATGTGTAACTGGACTACTTCTTTAAATTGACACCAGATCCGGTGACCTTTGGGAAATGGTTTGACCCCCTTAGGAAAGTGCTATCATCATGAAACGTTCATATCACTTACAACTCAATAGATTCTACCTTCCTGTAACGTTTCAGCCTGATTGGACCTTGTTTTCACACAAATGAACCCAGAATGATGTGAAATTGTGCTTCGTGCAACATAATTCTGGGTGCCATTTAAAAACTATGAGTGCTAATGACTCCATTCCTTTTTGTGGTTGTAGGGGCTATTGATTGGAGAACACTAAAATAAACCTAACCTCTCTAGGACATTCAGAAGCCAAGTTATAAGCCCACAAAGGTGTAACTGGACTACTTCTTTAAAGTGACACCAGGCCCGGTGACCTTTGGGACATGGTTTGACCCCCTATAGGAATGTGTGATCATCTTGAAACGTTCAGATCACTTACAACTCAATAGATTCTACCTTCCTGTAACGTTTCAGCCTGATTGGACCTTGTTTTCACACAAATGAACCCAGAATGATGTGAAATTGTGCTTCGTGCAACATAATTCTGGGTGCCATTTAAAAACCATAAGGGCTAATGACTCCATTCCTTTTTGAGGTTGTAGGGGCTGTTGATTGGAGTACATTAAAACAAACCTGATCTCTCTAGGACATTCAGAAGCCAAGTTATAAGCCCACAAATGTGTAACTGGACTACTTCTTTAAATTGACACCAGATCCGGTGACCTTTGGGACATGGTTTGACCTCCTTAGGAAAGTGCTATCATCATGAAACGTTCAGATCACTTACAACTCAATAGATTCTACCTTCCTGTAACGTTTCAGCCTGATTGGACCTTGTTTTCACACAAATGAACCCAGAATGATGTGAAATTGTGCTTAGTGCAGCATAATTGTGGGTGCCATTTAAAAACCATAAGTGCTAATGACTCCATTCCTTTTTGAGGTTGTAGGGGATGTTGATTGGAGTACACTAAAACAAACCTGATCTCTCTAGGACATTCAGAAGCCAAGTTATAAGCCCACAAATGTGTAACTGGACTACTTCTTTAAATTGACACCAGATCCGGTGACCTTTGGGACATGGTTTGACCTCCTTAGGAAAGTGCTATCATCATGAAACATTCAGATCACTTACAACTCAATAGATTCTACCTTCCTGTAATGTTTCAGCCTGATTGGACCTTGTTTTCACACAAATGAACCCAGAATGATGTGAAATTGTGCTTAGTGCAGCATAATTCTGGGTGCCATTTAAAAACCATAGGTGCTAATCACTCCATTCCTTTTTGAGGTTGTAGGGGATGTTGATTGGAGTACACTAAAACAAACCTGATCTCTCTAGGACATTCAGAAGCCAAGTTATAAGCCCACAAATGTGTAACTGGACTACTTCTTTAAATTGACACCAGATCCGGTGACCTTTGGGACATGGTTTGACCCCCTTAGGAATGTGTGATCATCATGAAACGTTCACATCACTTACAACTCAATATATTCTACCTTCTTGTAACGTTTCAGCCTGATTGGACCTTGTTTTCACACAAATGGACCCAGAATGATGTGAAATTGTGCTTCGTGCAACATAATTCTGGGTGCCATTTACAAACCATAAGTGCTAATGACTCCATTCCTTTTTTTGGTTGTAGGGGCTGTTGGTTGGAGTACATTAAAACAAACCTGATCTCTCTAGGACATTCAGAAGCCAAGTTATAAGCCCACAAATGTGTAACTGGACTACTTCTTTAAATTGACACCAGATCCGGTGACCTTTGGGACATGGTTTGACCTCCTTAGGAATGTGCTATCATCATGAAACGTTCAGATCACTTACAACTCAATAGATTCTACCTTCCTGTAACGTTTCAGCCTGATTGGACCTTGTTTTCACACAAATGAACCCAGAATGATGTGAAATTGTGCTTAGTGCAGCATAATTGTGGGTGCCATTTAAAAACCATAAGTGCTAATGACTCCATTCCTTTTTGAGGTTGTAGGGGATGTTGATTGGAGTACACTAAAACAAACCTGATCTCTCTAGGACATTCAGAAGCCAAGTTATAAGCCCACAAATGTGTAACTGGACTACTTCTTTAAATTTACCTCAGATCCGGTGACATTTGGGACATGGTTTGACCCCCTTAGGAAAGTGCTATCATCATGAAACATTCAGATCACTTACAACTCAATAGATTCTACCTTCCTGTAATGTTTCAGCCTGATTGTGTTGCAAGTCCGAGCAACCAGTCAAGGCTTAGAAACAGTGGTCAGAGACAAGGGTCACACAAGGGTCAAGAGGACAAGAGTTCAGGACTTGCTGGTGAGGACAGAACTAGGCAAAGGGTCAAAAGACAAGCTGTCTTCTGTGGATCCACCCATGGACACACCCCTGGGCCCGCCCCTAACTCCACCTCTGGCGGGAAAAGAAGGACTGGCATGGAGTGAGAAAAAGTCCAACTGAACCCAGGAGCTCTCAGGAATGCTGAAAGAAGATCTACAATTTGCTACCAATATGAAGATTTATGACCTGTGCTCTCATTCCAGGAGTGCAGCATGTAACTTTTGTGCCCTCATGTGAATACTGCATGTAGTGAAATGATACTAAATGTCTTATGTAGAGCTAAAAAAGTGTATTTGGTAAATGACCCCTTGACCTAAACTGTCAGGAGAGAATGACTTGTGACTCTTACATTGTTTAGAGCAGTCTCAGAAGTGATATAAAAGGATGCAGCTCAGATCGAGCGGGGCTTCGTTCTTGGGGAGATTCTGAGAAGACAGGAGCTAGTGTAAACTAACTCTTATTTAATCATTTTGAACTAATTCCTCCGTGGGGGATAGCAGTTGTTTTTTATTTACACATTTTTGTATTTTTGATTTTGTAATAAAACTTTTTTGAAAAAGAAACATAATCCTGATTCTTTCAGGTTTTCTCTAAAGCTTCACGTTTGGGGCCCTGGCCATAAATTGCACAGAGGTAAGCATGTCGAAGATCGGTCTCTGAATTATCAGGACTTACTTTACAGTTTATAACAGAATAATATAAAGAAACCTTAAGATAAGGGAAGTTTTAACTTCCCCCTCCTTGCGAGTAACGAGTTGTCTTAAGGGCGATAAAAGCAAAATATTCGAGGTTATTTTGGCTCTGATTGCAGGTTGAAAAAGTCTCTAATCAGCTGGAAGGTTGGATTAATAAATAAATTGATAAACTTATGATAGCCTGATCAACTAGCATAAATCATTTTATAGTTACCAACCTCCCACATAAGCTGTTAGAGGCGCAATTAATTCCGGGTAGCCCAAACAATTGCTGAGAGGCTTGGCTTGCCTCCAGACTTCTCTCTAGTATCTTAACCAAAAGGTAACGAGTTTAAAAGAAGTGTAGTACTCTGGGGCTGGCTATTCGTGCAAGTCATTTCACCTTTAAAATAAAAGACAAGATTCTAATTAGATAGTCCAAACCCGGATCTAGTACGATTATACTCGTCGATACACCCCCGAACCCTGATGGATGCACCGTCTCATAAGTTCTAACGGAACTGGGTTTTAAAGGAACCGGTAAATGGGACGGGCACACGACATGGCGCGCCAAACGTGGGGCTACGGAGTGAAGGTCTAAATATTAGATACCGGGCTATCTGACGTAGAACTGTCTTTTAGGCTGATAAAAGCTTGCGCGCTAAGGACCTATTAAGCTTATAACCTTGGAGTGAAAACCGCACCAGTTTCTCGAAAAGGAAAGAAATCTGGGAGAACGGACGATCAACTTAAAAAGGTATAAAGAAAATACGGCATTCCGACGCAAGAAAAGCCAAGGATAAAAGCTAGGCAAAAAATAAAAATAAATAAAGAATAAGAAAAACTTTTAACCAGCCATGGCAGATAGATCTTTCAATATCCTGTAACCGGAGCTTTCAGAATGAGGCTGGAAAAGCTAGTATGGAGCTGCGGCGGGGCGCTGTCCGGGTGCTGAGGCACAAGTGAGATGCGATTAAACGTCATGGCTGGATCAAAATCTAGTGAAGGACTGATATGTAAGAATCTGTGTGACTTGGGCCTCGTTTCTGGTAACACGGGGAGGTATTTGTCACGAACTGTAAAGTAATCATGTTTCCTAGCTTCATAGAATCTCATGTCGGGCATCGTCACGCGCAATGGAGGCTAGAAGCCGGGAACATGTTTAATGTGTGAACCTCTGTGCTTAAGGGCTCCGTGAGGGGAGAAACCGTGCCGCCTGTAAAGGACGGACTTATAACTGGGAGCATTGGAACTCTGCTCCAATTAAACTTTGTTTTTAGAGGATCTGCTTGAAACAAGCACCTAGCTTCCGCTCTCGGCAGCCTGCAGATATGAGAAGCCACAGCTGAACAGAGAAAAAGCACTCAGTCAGCTGAGCAACAACAGACAAGCAGGATGTGGTGACATCACCCCTCCCCCTACTAGTTCTGTTGAGAAGGGAGAGTCCTGAACTAACAGCTCCGTATGATTCTGACCTGACAGACAGCTACACTAATAAGGCGTAAGCATTTTTAACCTTGCCACATTTGGTGTTGTTGGCAGGATCCATGTAGTACTGTCAAGTAGGTCCGTGGATGTGAAGTTTGTGGCACCCTGCGCGGGAGTGCGAGGACGCGCTGGTGGAAAGAGGGGGTAAGGTGTGACAGTGTGAGCGTCCTGTCACAATGTCTTGATTGATAATGCATACTGGCCATTTAGCTAAGGGGATGTCCCTTTGGCTGAGTGGTTAGAGCGTAAGACTCACACCCCGAAGGTCTCGGGATCAAATCCCGCCTGGTCCTCATTTATCCACCTTGCCACAGTTTATAGTTTTTAGCGTAAGCTTCCCACCTGCAGCTGCAAGCAGAGTTAGCTTGTTGCTGTTCAGGTGTGTGAGGAGAATATTTGAAGCTCTGCAGTAAAAGATGTCTTCAGTCTGGAGGGAGAGCGTCTCTGCTTGAAGGTGGAGACTGAGATGTTCCAACCAGCAGCTCAGCTGACCAGATGGCAGTAGAAACTGGTGGAGAAGCAGGAACCCAGTTCTGAACCCTCATGAACAAACATCTGGTTCTTCAGAGACTGAAGTGAGTGATGATGATGATGATGATGGTGTGTATCTGGACTCTGAGCTAGTCAGACTCTGGGTCTGAGACTGGAGATGAAGATGATCCAGAGGAGGAGGCAGCCCCACCCCAAAGAAGGCTGTTGCAGTCCCCTGGCTAGATTTTTCTCGCATGGGGGATGTTGCGAGTCCCCACATGCCAAAGACAGTGGCAAGTACGGGGTCAAAAGGTGAGCCACACTGGACTGGCTTGTGCGAGCAAAATCAACCAGTCGACAGGAGTTGGGCTGCAGGTCAAAAAAACTGTGGTCAGAAACAAGGGTCACACAAGGGTCACAGGGACAAGAGGACAGAACTGGGCGAAGGGTCAGGAGACTGACCCCACCTCTTTGCCCCACCCCTGGCTTGGAAAGATGGGATTGGAGGAGAACAGAGTGAAGACAAGCCCATCAGATTCAGAAGCCCTCTCGGGAACATTGGAGAGAAACTGAAGAATGCTGCAAAAGATGATGTAATGACCTGTGTTAAGAAGAATGCTGCATGATACCAAATGTCTTGTGTTGAGCTACAAAGTGTGTGTCTGGTAAATGACTCCATGACCTTAAGCTGGTCCAGGAAGGGTATATAAGAACAGCTCTGAACAGCAGAGGGAGATTGGGAGAGCGGACAGCAGCTGGGGCAGAGGACAAGAAGAGACAGAGCAGATTTGGAGGGGTCATCCCCCGTCCTGCTGGATGGGGGATGACAGGCAGTTTTTTGGAGAGAAGCAGAGCTAGACAAGCTTCGTTCTTGGGGAGATTCTGAGAAGACAAGAGCTGGTGTAAACTAACTCTTATTTAATCATTTTGAACTAATTCCTCCGTGGGGGATAGCAGTTGTTTTTTCATCTACCCATTTTTGTATTTTGATTTTGTAATAAACCTTTTTTGAAAAAGAAACATAATCCTGATTCTTTCAGGTTTTCTCTAAAGCTTCACGAGTGGGGGCTCTGATCATTAATTGCACAGAGGTAAGCACATTAATTATGGGTTCTGGAATTATCAGGACTTACTTTACGGTTTGTGACAGATTAATATAAAGAAACCTTAAGATAACGGGATTGCTTAAAAAGAAGGGAGCTACTACAGAAGGAAAGGTCTTACATATTATTTCACCTTTAAAATAAAACATATGATTCTAACTTAGGACGCCCAAATCAGGATCTAATACCATAATACTCACCGACATCCCCATCGAACCCTGATGGATGCACCGTCTCATAAGTTCTAACGGAACTGGGTTTTAAAGGAACCGGTAAATGGGACGGGCACGAGACATGGCGCCTGCAACGTGGGGCTAATCGGCGAAGGTTCAAATATTAGATACCGGACTATTCGACGTAGAACTATGTCTTTTAGGCTGATAAAAGCTTACGCATTATGGACCTGATACGCTTATAACCTTGGAGTGAAAACCGCACCAATTTCTCGAAAAGGAAGGAAATTTGGGAGAACGGACGATTAACTCAAAGAGGTATAAAGAAATCACGGCTTTCCGACGTAAGAAAAGCCAAGGATAAAAGCTAGGCAAAAAATAAAAAGGAATAAAGAGTAAGAATAAAGAATAAGACGTGAAAATGAATAAAAATAAAACAAATAATAAAAAAGAGAAACTTTCAACCAGCCATGGCAGATAGATCTTTAACGGTGAAACCGGAAAATGTTCTCCTTAATGTGAGATTTGTCACCGGAGAAATAGCGACATTTCAAGGTGAACCACAAAGCGTTTTGGCAGTATCCTGTAACCGGAGTTTTCATAACAAGGCCGGAACGGCTCAAGCCGCAGCGGAGCGCTGTCCGAATGCTGAAACTCAAGTAAAGAATAATCATGTATTTCCGTTAGTGGGTGATTTGGTGATTCTAGCAGAACAACAAAATGATCCTGTTTTTAATCAGATAGCGTGGTGTTGTTGGGAAAATCCAGCGAAACTCCCCACGGGCGAGCAGTATGAGATCCTTCTGGGATTGCTTGAGCAAATACCAACTGGACCGGAACCTTTAGTTCTCACTCCATTTGGAGTCGGGCAGTACCGATGTGATCAGGGAGCGATGTACTCTGCTATGGCGGAGTTCGTGGTTCAACGGGCTAATAGTAGAACAATTTACTTCTTATCTAGAAGCAAAAATGAGGCAATTCAAATGAGATAGGCGTTATGTAACCGACTGGGGATCACGGAGCTCCAAGCGGAAATGTACCGGAGACGAGCTGCAGTTGAAATGTCGGACTCCTGGGATGAAGCCCAATCGGTTCCGACCGCGCCCCCTTTGTATCCAGCGCTCCGCGGGGAATTCCCTGTGAGCCCCGGTTCCGAGAGCGGATTTCCTCCACCCCCACCGAACCCGCCTGACGCGGTTCGGCCGGCGCAGTGGAACCCGTTTCTACATGTACAAACCCCTTCTCAGGTGCCCATGAGAGGAGCGGAGAGACCGCCCACTGAACAGCATGTTGCTGCGTGGGACAAAGACGAGACTCAGAGACGGTCAGGGGCTAAAAGGACTCCAAACCCAATTCCTTTTCCCCCGTTAGAACCGCATAGTCCCGCGGCTCCTCCGAATCATGTTATGATAGGTCAAGAACCGGTGATAATTTTATCAGGCGAGAAAATAGATGCGGAGATCCGAGAAGAAGATGTGTTGATCTTTCTGAAAGATCCACAAAGTTCTGCCAGTACTACGTCCTCCTTAAGTTCTCTGAGGAGACTTTTAGGGGCAGAAAGCAGAAGTTCTATGATCCCGCTGGTAGATCGTAATTACGAAGCAGGAGAAATTACTACTCTCTTAGACAAGCAATTAGGGAATCTGGAAGGTCGTGTCAGCGCGATTTCCATTATTAACGTAGACCCTCATAATCCCGACATCTCTTTTCACCAAGCTTGGGAGCGGGTGGTGTCAGAAGCCTTGGATTTAGGAGCGCGACGGGTAGTGTTTAAGCTTAATAACAAACCCCAGGTGTGTCGGATAACTGAAGCATATGGCGCAGGTTTGGTGATTTATTCCGAAGCCTCTAGCAGGCTAGGAGACATCCCGGTCGTAATTTTAGTGGATAAGTCAGCCTTGCCGCGAGTAGAGAAGAAAGTCAAACATTGGTTTGAGGCCAGAGACAGAAGCAGCGAGAGTGAGGCTGAATCGGAGGAAGAACAGGGTTCCCAACTGGTGGTGCGTGGCACACCCAAAGGGACGCTCAGGTCAGAATGCGAATCCCATCAAAAATGCAGCACTCGGATCCCTGGAGGCAAAACACCTGAAAAAGTGAGTTGGTTATCCCCAGTTACAGCCCATGAGCAAGGTGAGAACAGAGAAAATGTAGAGCAGCAACCCCAGAGAGCAGAAAAAGGAGATGAGACAAATCCTATGGTTTATGGCATTAGAGGACTAAATAAGAAAAGCCGTCCAGTACAGATGAAATATTATGACCCTCATGCACCTCCTAACATAGGCCCAGTTAGACCGGTTCCAGAACCAGGACGAGGCCAGTTTGCAATTAATACAGAGGGAGACCAGAATTATGCAGGAGAAGAAGCAGAAAATCCTTTTCCAGACTGGTACCCTGTAGATGGCTTCACGACTTCAGCAATTCAAGCAGCGAAAAGTAGGGAAGAAGTCATGTTGCAACCAGGATGGGGGCAACCTTTTAAGCATGCTTATTTAGGCCAAGGATATGATTTTTATCGAGGTGGATGTATGGCTAGAGATTCGGCAGTGAAAACTCACTGCTACTCGCCGTGCAGCCCCTCCCAACCTTTGGATGTAAACCGAAGCACTCCGCAGGGAGGACAGCTTAATCCAATGCCTAAAGAGAGAATCCTAGAACAGGAATATTCCCCATATTGGCAAACTGCTCAGGAACAGTCAAGAGTAAGCTTAGGACATTTTGATCATACCATTCTGCCACAAAGAGCATCGGGTGAGACAGACGCTGGGTATGTACAGCGGCTTCAGGATCGAGGTATGACGATTGAACAACTTTCAAGTCCAGAAATTTCTCAGGTTATAGCATTAAAGAACGATCTGCGTTTAACCCCAGGAGCCTCG
This sequence comes from Nothobranchius furzeri, assembly GCF_043380555.1. Classification (NCBI taxonomy): domain Eukaryota; kingdom Metazoa; phylum Chordata; class Actinopteri; order Cyprinodontiformes; family Nothobranchiidae; genus Nothobranchius; species Nothobranchius furzeri. The sequence goes on from NW_027223038.1 coordinate 1,733,276, forward strand.
TTGATGTCCCTGGCGGAGAGTTCTCCCAGAGTGATTGGTGAGGATTCTGGGGAACGATTGAGGAAAGCTTTAAGCTCTGAAATCAGTACAGGAAAAGTTACATTAGCTGGGTGTTTGGGAACAATCGCAGGGCTTTCACAGGTCCAGCAGGAAAAACTTTTAGCTGATCTGCCCGGGGGATTAATGATGGCTGCGATGTGGCCTAATCTCTCTCCTGCAGAAAAAATCAGACAAGCGCAGGCGTGGGATCGCACGAGGGAATTTAAGCAGTCAAAAAACGAATTAGGACGGCAGGCCGGAAACAGATTGAAAGGTCAGATACCATCCCCTCTGCCCCCTCCACACCAACAGCAAGGGAGCCAATCAGTGAGTTCTCAACCGAGGCAACTCCCACCCAGAGCAGAACCGAATCAGAACCAGAGAACCAGGGGCCAAATGGACCCAAATGCAAGGCCGTTTTTCATGGGACCCCCCGGCTGCCCTGTGGCTCGACCCAGGAGAGCGAATCCGGAGGAGTGGGCCCGGATGACCAGAGAACAGAAGGAGAAATTGATCCAATCAATCAAAGATTGGGACGCGAAATACCACAATCAGAGAAGACCGCCACCACAAAAGTAGAAATAATTGAGGCGCTCTCATCTCATACGCATTGGGATGAGGAGTGGCTTAAAGTAAAATACGAAAATACAAAATACATTTTAGATACCGGGGCATTAATATCAGTAAAGCGTGAAAATAATCCGATGGAACAAATAGGATACAAGAATGTGATACTCGCAGACGGCTCTGTACGTAACATGGCAGTTCATAAAGACGAACAGGGAATTCTTTACATAAAAGGTGCAGAAAACTTAATTAGTTTAAAGGATTTAGTTAAAATAACAAAAGACCCAGCACTGCATGTGAGTTTTTTAGGTGAATTAGATATGGATAGTCTCATTAAAGAACAACTGGAGAAGACTAGTTTGGACACGCACAAACTCAGAGAAATAATCCAAAAAGGTAATTGGGCTACACACAAAAATGATTGTGGCAGAGTAAAAGAACAATGCATTATTAAAGGAGCGATGCCTGCCAGGGAAAAGCAGTATCCGATCAGAGAAGGAAGAGATGAGATTAGATGTACTCTCGCTGAGCTTAAAGAAAAAGGGATAATCGAAGAGAAAGATACATTATCCACCTGTCTTCCCATTCAAGCTGTTCCTAAACCTGATGGCACCTACAGACTGGTACACAATTTAAAAGGTTTAAATAGAGTGACTCCGCACGACGTGCGTAAAACTTTTGACCTATACATGCAGCTCCGAACCATGCCTATTAAAAAATATAAAACATGCATCGATTTGGCTAACGGTTTTTGGTCTGTACCTTTAGCGCAAGAAAGTCGAGCTAAAACTGGATTTACATTTGAAGGAAAGCATTTTCAATGGTGCGTTCTACCTATGGGATGGGTAAATGCGGCGAATAAATTTCAAAGTGTCGTACAGTCATATCTGGAAGGTTTACCTGTCGTTCAATATATTGATGACATATTTTTCACGCATGATTGTGAAAGCGAACACCTGAAAACTTTGGACGAGGTGGTGACCAGACTGACATATGCAGGATTCAAACTCAACTTGAAGAAAAGCCAGCTAGGACGCACAAAAGTTACGTTCCTAGGTTTTGAGGTGTCAGATTCAGTGGCGGTACCTTTCACATATCTACAGAACATAACACCCCCGCATGACTTACTGACGCTGGAAGGTGTAATCGGACAGCTTCAGTACATTTCCAGCAACGTCCGTGATTTTCGAAACATCATTGATCCCATAAAGGTCTCAGAACCAAAGTGGGTCAGAAACTGGTGACGCACAACCGCAAACTGAGCTCACAGGAGCTTGAGACTTACCAAGCAGTGATGGTTAAAATAGGTGCTAATCTAGTGAATCTTTCAAATAGAGAGCATCATGAACCGTTAGCTGTAAGAGTGATTGTAGGACAGGATTTCACAGAGTGTTTATTTCAGAACTATGACAGCAAGAGTCTGATAACATGTAAAGGCTATAAACTCGCACCAACAGAAACCCGTTACACGCCCAGCGAAAAGGTGCTGACCACCCTGATGAAACATAAAGATATGATGTTCGCTCTGGCCGGATCGCAAAAAATCATAATTCAATCTACTGATTATATGATTAAAGAACTTCGGAAAGATCTCCTCCCACAGGCGAGGGCCGTTTTACCCAGATGGGCAAAGTGGGAGATGTTATTGGCAAACCCGCAGATTCACGTAGAAGGAGAAACAAAACTTAAGCCTGACAGGAAAGAGGTTGTTAAAACCATAAAACCAGAGGCAGTTTACTACACTGATGGATCTAAGAAAACAGCAGATGCAGACTTCTGTAAGTGGGGGTTTGTGAGACTGCTAAAGGACAGGAAATATCAACAAGCTGGACAGACTGTCGGATCCGCTCAAACTGCAGAATTGACGGCCGTTGTCATGGCGCTTGCTGACGCGTGTAAGCTGAAGCTCAGATCAGTAAGATTGGTCACAGACTCTAAATACGTTAAAGACGGGCTGGATGATCATTTAGCATTTTGGGAAGCTAAAGATATCCAGAAAACTGATGGAGAGAGATTGGAACACGCTGACTTGTGGACTTTAGTATCGTGTTATAAGAAAAAATTACAGATTCAGGTGACACATGTAAATAGCCATACAAATGGAAAAAGCGAAGATGAGATCGGAAACGCAGAAGTGGATGAATTAGTACAAGCTCGCGCTTTGTTTCTACCCACAGCGTTTTTACAGAACAGGAGCGCTGCAGCTGATGAAGAGCTGGTGACATTTGCGCATAAAAATTACGGACACGTAGGAGTATTACGGTTGCGTGAGATTTTCAAAAAAGAAAATATTTCTGTACCAAAGCTGAAAGAACTAACAGCACGAGTAAAAGCGACGTGTGAGTCGTGTAAAGTAAAAGGAGGGGCTCAACCCGTGATTTATGACCATCTGCCCATCATGTGTGATGTGCCGGGGGTGCATTTCAGCACGGATGTTGGTGAATGTGCCTCTAGAGGAGTGAACGGACATAAGTTCTTTTTGGTAATCAAAGATAATGGACCAGGTGATCAGAGCAAGATAATACCGCTGAAACGTGTCACAGGAAATACGGTCAGCATGGCCTTATCTCTACACCTGCCCCTCACGTGTGAGTCACTCCGTTCGGATGGAGGACCTGAATTTAAGAATGACAAAGTTTCTTGTCTGCTTGAATCGAGAGGGATAAGACACATTTTTTCTATCCCTTACGAGTCCCACACTAACGGAATAGCAGAAAGAGCAGTTAGGACGATAAAAAATCACATCCTGACTAACCTGAGCTCCCGATGGGATACACCGGAGGGAGTTTCAGAACTAAATGTGATCCTTAATATGACGAAACTGAAAAGAACTGAGAAAAAAACTAACCCGGAACACGTCTCTGTGTTACAGAAAGGTGAAAGAATTTGGGTCAAAAGAGGACCGGTTCGAAAAGGAGATTGCATTAAGCATAACGTAAGTGGTCCCTTTATAATAAAAGACGTAACTGGGAACGTGGTTTTAACTGACACTGGTTTGCGCGTTCACCCTCATCAAGTTATAAAATAACTCTGAAAAATAAAAGTAATTAATTGAAAAAATAAATAAATAAATAAATAAATAAATTTTTTTTTTTTTAAATTAATTACTTGATTAAAGGTCATGGCTGGGCCAAAATCTAGTGAAGAAATGACTTGTAAGATCTCAGGTACTACGGGCCTAATTTTGCTAACGAAGGGGGATTGTGTTAAAGATTGTAAAGTGGCTATGTTTCCGGGCTTCATAGAATCTGCAAATGCGTATCGTTACGCGCAATGGGGAGGCTTGAGGCCGGGCACATGCGTGATATGCGGATATCTGTGCACCCTAATTAAATGGTCGGGGCTCCGGGAGCAGAAGCCCACTCACCTGGAGAGAGGAACAGACTTGCATACAGGTGCGGTGGAGCTGTCTGCTCCCATTAAAATATGTTTTTGCGGAACCTGCTTGAGGAATAATCCAGGCATCATCTCCTGGCAGGTCTGTGAATGCACCCACAGAGGTGAAATAAAAGATGGGTGCTGTTTCACGAAGAATGGTGTTTTGACTACCTGCTTACCGACAAGCCAGCCAAGTATGTTTTTTGTAGGAGAGCTGCTCAGGAATCCTAGCCTGGTGAAGCCGGTTAGAGATTTATGGGTGGAAGCTTATCCATTTGTGTTCAAGCTCAAGACCAGAGAAAAAGGACTGGAAGAGCTTCAGGCTCGGTCCAAATTTGAGTCTATTAAGAGCTTGATATTAGGACAACAATTTGGTACGCTGGCTGATGCATGGGAAACAGGTACACAGATTGGGGTAACTCAAGAGTATAAAGACGACAGATGGGGAACTTATCTGTCAGGGACTCTGGACTGGCATACGGGATTGTCTGTTCAGGAGCCCCCAGGGATGCGTAAGCGTGTTACATCATACCTGGTTGAGCTGAAGAGTCTTGGACCAGGGGCGGAGCGTAAGTTCATGCCTTATCAGTTAACTTTGATAGAGGTAATAGACCTGTCGGGTCGCGTTTGCAGCTCGGCTGTTAACATAGTGACCACCCGGAGAGGAGAGGCATATTAGCCTAAGATTTATGGGACTGCTCACACTAGAATGTCTCGTAGAAGGCTGGTCCCCGATCTGACTCTACCTAACTAGAGCAGGGCGCTTTCATTTCCTGCTGATTTTTATGCTTCTGTCTTACAGATGTTATCTACGCAGAAGCATAAGAGGGAAAGCAGCAGAAAACGAAAAGTGGTCAGGTATGCAACTCCGGCGGGAGTTGACCCCAAAGTTAAAAAGAGAAATGTAAATATTCCGAAAGGAAAGGATTGGATAATAAAATGGATTAAATGGGCCTTTTTTATCCTTTTCGAATTTAGCCTCATAGGATTAAGTATAGCGATTGCATATGGGGTACATGTATATCTCCGAACGTATCATGTGTCCTCGGTGACATATAACATATCTCACGGAGGACCGCAACAATTAATAGGGAATTGGAATGTATCCAAAATTAAGCTGTTATGGCCCAAAGAAGATTTTACTGAGAATATAACCACCTGCATGATAGCAACACAGATTGGATTCAAGATTTGTAGTGTAACAGGGAACAAAACTGGCTGCCTGCGCTTGCCCTGTGGAGAAAATGGATTTGACCGGATCATGGCTACACCCTCCGTGACATCATTTTCTGCAGCAGAGCAGGAGGAGAAGAATGACACGGAGTGTGGTGATACCGGCCCATGGGCGGAGTATATGGCAGTCTTAATGGATCAGACAGGATCCACAGAGCTTGATCGATCTTGTCAGATAATATTAAGGAAAAAGAAAATCTTAAATCAAACTTCAGGTGAAGTAGAGTTGTGGGTTTACAAATATTGCCTTAGAAATGATTTAGAATGGGGACACAACTTCACCACTTTCAAAGTGATAAAGATAGATAGATGGTGGCCTCGTAGAATCGAATTTGGGTGTTTTCAGACCAAAGACAGTAGTTTAAGTTCCTGGCAAACAGGAAATATTACGCATTGGTATCAAAGATTATCAAGAGGGAGGGAACGAAGAGATGTTTGCCCGACCCCCCCTCCTAACACAACACTAAAATATGATTCCTTGTCCATGATAGGAGTGAGTCACATGTGGCAGAAAGTAAAAGATAATGTGATTAAATGGTTATCAAAAGTACCCCCTGCAATGTCTGACCCCCTGGCTGAGGCAGAGGAAGGTGAAGAGACCGTTCCTCTCTTTCTAGAGCCCGGTGTGCGGGGTAAGAGATCTACTTCAGAATTAGCTCGACTCTTACGTAAAGGTCATAGTGAATATGCAAATTACACAGGATATCAGAATTATATACTTCCCACTAATAGTACATATTTTAACTGGACATTTTTCTGCCTCCATAATGAGGTAGGCCTTCAGCCACAAGGATGGGAACTGCATCCAATACGACACACTCTTTATACAGAATGGGTTTATGAGGTTCCTAATTTTAAACACCCAAAAGTAGTGCAATGGATGAAAAAGGATCAATCTGATCCCACTAACTTAGATACAGGATTTCATGCATGGAATGAGGAAACTAGACTCTGTTTAACCAGGAAAGCGAATAATAGCGCTGTATGGCAAGGAGGCGAGCCACTTAGAATAAGGATCGCAGGAGCATATTATCAAAAAGGTACAGCTACTCCTGATAGTATAATTGAGGCAGACTCCATCTTCGAAGCAGTAAATGAAATGATTAGACCAACCCATAAGAAAGATTTTTATCACAGTCCCACATGGGCTAGAAATTACACCTTAATGCTTGAAGGATGTCAGGTGGAAGTCTGTAATAATACTAAAGGGTTAACTAGAAGGATGTGTATTTTTTGGTATTCACAACTATATGGATTGACAGTTGGAGGTCTGCGTCCAGACACATTAGGAGATCGAGAGTTTTTTAAACCTAGGCCTCCTTATCTAAACATAGCTACTTTAGGAACTGGAGAATTATGCTATAAAGTCTTACGTGGTTATATGCAAAGAGATATTCCAGAAGATTATAGATATTATAGAAAAGGAATGTACGAGACATATCCTATGACATACTGGTATGGAGAGGGATATAATAAGCAAAAATATGATTATTACCCCCAGGACACAAGGATTGAAGCAGAAACCTTTGAAAGAAAATTAGTGGGAACTAAAACTCTTGTGATGGAACATGGTCATCTTCGAGTTAAAACAAATTGGTTTTCTATTGATAAAACAAATACTTGGGAAGTAAATGATACAAAAACAGGAAATGGTCTTTTAGATCGTATAATGATTATGAATGATAAAGTTGGAGACTTAGTGCCGCCTGGATTTACAGCGCCAGGAACGACGAAGTGGGGAGCGTTTAGTCTGGTCAATTTCAATTACCTTAACGGGTTAGGCATAGACCATCATGTGTGTTTTAATGAACCGAGAATAGGGAAAAATCCTCAACCTGAAAGATTCACAATTGACCCTGATGCACCCAAAGAGTTTCCTAACTTCAGAAATTTCCCAAATTGGGATCTGAGAAGTGGTTTTTGCTCACCATTTCGAAGATCGTTAGATCAGCAAAAAGCTGACTGGTTTGATTATTTTGCATATGGCATAAATGGCACATTACGTCATGTGAGTCTGATAGTACGTGGTGTGAATGAAATTATGAGGGACAGTGTAGTGCAGGTTTCTAACAATGTAATTCAAGGAACTTCTGATTCAATGGGCATGTTGGTAAAAGGAGTGAGAGAGCACATCATTAGGCCTGTCTGGGACGCTCTGTTCTGGCCCCTCTGCGCTCTCGGATTAATGTGTGGGGTGATTATTTTAATAATCGGTATGATTTTGGCCTGTAAAAACAACAAATGGCAGTTGACAGGAAGAAAGCTGTTAGGAGAAAGGAGAAAGGACCTGGTAGATCCAGATAAGATGGGAAGAGAGGTGTCAAGGTAGAGGGAGCATTAGCCCCCCTTCTTGTTACTCCTGTTTAAGTGCAGGCCTCTCTGCACCGCGTGTCACTTGCTCCTTAACTGTCAGTCTGTAACTTGAAGTGAACCAATGGCTCATCAAACTCACCCTGAATCTGAGCTGATTGACGCTCTGAATCTGGAGGTATGTCAGGATTTTGTAACTATTTTATCCAGTTTGTCTTTAGGATGTTGTAGACATTTCATAACTGGTGTACACTTGTTGTGAGGATTATTGTTGTAAAACTATGCCTGCAGATAGGAATTGTAGTGTGGTTCTTCCTGCAGCTTCTGATGATCTATTTTCTCCTATAATTAAGAAGTGTTTATGCAGTAATGCAGTTACTTATTGCTTCATGGAATGAGTTATATATCTCATGTGGAACATATTTTATGTTCCTTCCAGATGGACTCGATTCGGCAGAATATCATAGAGGGATTAATCCCCTCCGCAGGTCCATCAACTGTTTTCTCTCTGAATGGCGCATACTATTTGTGCACCGTGAATCGCGGGAGGGATGGATTGCCTCAGACTAAGACAATCGGGCTCCAGTGTGAACATGCTACGATGAATAAACGCTGCGTGTCTTGCAGGTTTATTCAGTACATCCAGACCAAATGGAAAAGGGATTCAAGCGGGAGACTGATCAGGAAGACGACATACTAATGTTGTCCTCCCCGGGAGTACATGCCCTGCTTGAGCAGGCCCACGACGAGGAGCTGACAACGGCGCCCTCATCTGACGTGGCTGAAGAGGTTGTATCAGTAATGACGGCAGCTTCGACATGCGTCCCGTGTCCTGATGTGATACGTGAAATCCCTATGGTCTGTCTAAGTAGTGAGCCAGCAGGCATTCCTTCCCCTGTCCGAATTGCACCTGGGAGAGAAATGAGATGGAGGATTAAATCCCAGAAGGGATGTTACTTTGTTTGTCAAGGCAAGATTATAGATTGCTTTCAGTTTATGAATATTTTGTCTGTAAAGACTGGATGGTTCGGCCCAGAAGTCTGTAACTCTTTTGGGACCGCACCTTTGTTGGATACGAAAAATCATGTTTTGGTTTTCAGCGCCAGCTTCCCACCTCAAATGATGGGATCGCTTCCGCGTGGAGAGGCTCCGGTGATGGATTTATCTTTATTCTTTCTGGGCAAAGATCCCACAGATGGGAGAAAGCAGTTTAAAGGTTATGTAACAACCCGCAAAGGGACCTTGTGCTTACCCGTAGCTGATGATGGCATTATGATGAGAATGAGGGTTGATGTGGAGGCCACAGTTAGGTGTCTGAGTGTTCAGCCGTTCCTGAGTGAGATGGATGCTAGATTTATGAAAGCTTGCATTGCTGCTCTATCTTTTTATGGTCCTTTGCCTCAGTTCGTCCTCATGGGGGATGTTGCAAGTCCGAGCAACCAGTCAAGGCTTAGAAACAGTGGTCAGAGACAAGGGTCACACAAGGGTCAAGAGGACAAGAGTTCAGGACTTGCTGGTGAGGACAGAACTAGGCAAAGGGTCAAAAGACAAGCTGTCTTCTGTGGATCCACCCATGGACACACCCCTGGGCCCGCCCCTAACTCCACCTCTGGCGGGAAAAGAAGGACTGGCATGGAGTGAGGAGAAGTCCAGCTGGACCCAGGAGCTCTCAGGAATGCTGAAAGAAGATCTACAATTTGCTACCAATATGAAGATTTATGACCTGTGCTCTCATTCCAGGAGTGCAGCATGTAACTTTTGTGCCCTCATGTGAATACTGCATGTAGTGAAATGATACTAAATGTCTTATGTAGAGCTAAAAAAGTGTATTTGGTAAATGACCCCTTGACCTAAACTGTCAGGAGAGAATGACTTGTGACTCTTACATTGTTTAGAGCAGTCTCAGAAGTGATATAAAAGGATGCAGCTCAGATCGAGCGGGGCTTCGTTCTTGGGGAGATTCTGAGAAGACAGGAGCTAGTGTAAACTAACTCTTATTTAATCATTTTGAACTAATTCCTCCGTGGGGGATAGCAGTTGTTTTTTATTTACACATTTTTTTATTTTTGATTTTGTAATAAAACTTTTTTGAAAAAGAAACATAATCCTGATTCTTTCAGGTTTTCTCTAAAGCTTCACGTTTGGGGCCCTGGCCATAAATTGCACAGAGGTAAGCATGTCGAAGATCGGTCTCTGAATTATCAGGACTTACTTTACAGTTTATAACAGAATAATATAAAGAAACCTTAAGATAAGGGAAGTTTTAACTTCCCCCTCCTTGCGAGTAACGAGTTGTCTTAAGGGCGATAAAAGCAAAATATTCGAGGTTATTTTGGCTCTGATTGCAGGTTGAAAAAGTCTCTAATCAGCTGGAAGGTTGGATTAATAAATAAATTGATAAACTTATGATAGCCTGATCAACTAGCATAAATCATTTTATAGTTACCAACCTCCCACATAAGCTGTTAGAGGCGCAATTAATTCCGGGTAGCCCAAACAATTGCTGAGAGGCTTGGCTTGCCTCCAGACTTCTCTCTAGTATCTTAACCAAAAGGTAACGAGTTTAAAAGAAGTGTAGTACTCTGGGGCTGGCTATTCGTGCAAGTCATTTCACCTTTAAAATAAAAGACAAGATTCTAATTAGATAGTCCAAACCCGGATCTAGTACGATTATACTCGTCGATACACCCCCGAACCCTGATGGATGCACCGTCTCATAAGTTCTAACGGAACTGGGTTTTAAAGGAACCGGTAAATGGGACGGGCACACGACAATTGGACCTTGTTTTCACACAAATGAACCCAGAATGATGTGAAATTGTGCTTAGTGCAGCATAATTCTGGGTGCCATTTAAAAACCATAAGTGCTAATGACTCCATTCCTTTTTGAGGTTGTAGGGGATGTTGATTGGAGTACACTAAAACAAACCTGATTTCTCTAGGACATTCAGAAGCCAAGTTATAAGCCCACAAATGTGTAACTGGACTACTTCTTTAAATTGACACCAGATCCGGTGACATTTGGGACATGGTTTGACCCCCTTAGGAATGTGCGATCATCATGAAACGTTCACATCACTTACAACTCAATAGATTCTACCTTCTTGTAACGTTTCAGCCTGATTGGACCTTGTTTTCACACAAATGGACCCAGAATGATGTGAAATTGTGCTTCGTGCAACATAATTCTGGGTGCCATTTACAAACCATAAGTGCTAATGACTCCATTCCTTTTGTTGGTTGTAGGGGCTGTTGGTTGGAGTACATTAAAACAAACCTGATCTCTCTAGGACATTCAGAAGCCAAGTTATAAGCCCACAAATGTGTAACTGGACTACTTCTTTAAATTGACACCAGATCCGGTGACCTTTGGGACATGGTTTGACCTCCTTAGGAAAGTGCTATAATCATGAAACGTTCAGATCACTTACAACTCAATAGATTCTACCTTCCTGTAACGTTTCAGCCTGATTGGACCTTGTTTTCACACAAATTAACCCAGAATGATGTGAAATTGTGCTTAGTGCAGCATAATTGTTGGTGCCATTTAAAAACCATAAGTGCTAATGACTCCATTCCTTTTTGTGGTTGTAGGGGCTGTTGATTGGAGTACACTAAAACAAACCTGATCTCTCTAGGACATTCAGAAGCCAAGTTATAAGCCCACAAATGTGTAACTGGACTACTTCTTTAAATTGACACCAGATCCGGTGACCTTTGGGACATGGTTTGACCCCCTTAGGAAAGTGCTATCATCATGAAACGTTCAGATCACTTACAACTCAATAGATTCTACCTTCCTGTAGCGTTTCAGCCTGATTGGACCTTGTTTTCACACAAATGGACCCAGAATGATGTGAAATTGTGCTTTGTGCAACATAATTCTGGGTGCCATTTACAAACCATAAGTGCTAATGACTCCATTCCTTTTTGTGGTTGTAGGGGCTGTTGATTGGAGTACACTAAAAGAAACCTGATCTCTCTAGGACATTCAGAAGCCAAGTTATAAGCCCACAAATGTGTAACTGGACTACTTCTTTAAATTGACACCAGATCCGGTGACCTTTTGGACATGCTTTGACCCCCTTAGGAAAGTGCTATCATCATGAAACGTTCAGATCACTTACAACTCAATAGATTCTACCTTCCTGTAACATTTCAGCCTGATTGGACCTTGTTTTCTCACAAATGGACCCAGAATGATGTGAAATTGTGCTTCGTGGAACATAATTCTGGGTGCCATTTACAAACCATAAGTGCTAATGACTCCATTCATTTTTGTGGTTGTAGGGGCTGTTGATTGGAGTACACTAAATTAAACCTGATCTCTCTAGGACATTCAGAAGCCAAGTTATAAGCCCACAAATGTGTAACTGGACTACTTCTTTAAATTGACACCAGATCCGGTGACCTTTGGGACATTGTTTGACCTCCTTAGGAAAGTGCTATCATCATGAAACGTTCAGATCACTTACAACTCAATAGATTCTACCTTCCTGTAACGTTTCAGCCTGATTGGACCTTGTTTTCACACAAATTAACCCAGAATGATGTGAAATTGTGCTTAGTGCTGCATAATTGTTGGTGCCATATAAAATCATAAGTGCTAATGACTCCATTCCTTTTTGTGGTTGTAGGGGCTGTTGATTGGAGTACACTAAAACAAACCTGATCTCTCTAGGACATTCAGAAGCCAAGTTATAAGCCCACAAATGTGTAACTGGACTACTTCTTTAAATTGACACCAGATCCGGTGACCTTTGGGACATAGTTTGACACCCTTAGGAAAGTGCTATCATCATGAAACGTTCAGATCACTTACAACTCAATAGATTCTACCTTCCTGTAGCGTTTCAGCCTGATTGGACCTTGTTTTCACACAAATGGACCCAGAATGATGTGAAATTGTGCTTCGTGCAACATAATTCTGGGTGCCATTTACAAACCATAAGTGCTAATGACTCCGTTCCTTTTTGTGGTTGTAGGCGCTGTTGATTGGAGTACACTAAAACAAACCTGATCTCTCTAGGACATTCAGAAGCCAAGTTATAAGCCCACAAATGTGTAACTGGACTACTTCTTTAAATTGACACCAGATCCGGTGACCTTTGGGACATGGTTTGACCCCCTATAGGAATGTGCGATCATCATGAAACGTTCAGATCACTTACAACTCAATAGATTCTACCTTCTTGTAACGTTTCAGCCTGATTGGACCTTGTTTTCACACAAATGGACCCAGAATGATGTGAAATTGTGCTTCGTGCAACATAATTCTGGGTGCCATTTACAAACCATAAGTGCTAATGACTCCATTCCTTTTTGTGGTTGTAGGGGCTGTTGGTTGGAGTACATTAAAACAAACCTGATCTCTCTAGGACATTCAGAAGCCAAGTTATAAGCCCACAAATGTGTAACTGGACTACTTCTTTAAATTGACACCAGATCCGGTGACCTTTTGGACATGGTTTGACCCCCTTAGGAAAGTGCTATCATCATGAAACGTTCAGATCACTTACAACTCAATAGATTCTACCTTCCTGTAACGTTTCAGCCTGATTGGACCTTGTTTTCACACAAATGAACCCAGAATGATGTGAAATTGTGCTTAGTGCAGCATAATTCTGGGTGCCATTTAAAAACCATAAGTGCTAATGACTCCATTCCTTTTTGAGGTTGTAGGGGATGTTGATTGGAGTACACTAAAACAATCCTGATCTCTCTAGGACATTCAGAAGCCAAGTTATAAGCCCACAAAGGTGTAACTGGACTACTCATTTAAATTGACACCAGATCCGGTGACCTTTGGGACATGGTTTGACCCCCTTAGGAAAGTGCTATCATCATGAAACGTTCAGATCACTTACAACTCAATAGATTCTACCTTCCTGTAATGTTTCAGCCTGATTGGACCTTGTTTTCACACAAATGAACCCAGAATGATGTGAAATTGTGCTTAGTGCAGCATAATTCTGGGTGCCATTTAAAAACCATAAGTGCTAATGACTCCATTCCTTTTTGAGGTTGTAGGGGATGTTGATTGGAGTACACTAAAACAAACCTGATTTCTCTAGGACATTCAGAAGCCAAGTTATAAGCCCACAAATGTGTAACTGGACTACTTCTTTAAATTGACACCAGATCCGGTGACATTTGGGACATGGTTTGACCCCCTTAGGAATGTGCGATCATCATGAAACGTTCACATCACTTACAACTCAATAGATTCTACCTTCTTGTAACGTTTCAGCCTGATTGGACCTTGTTTTCACACAAATGGACCCAGAATGATGTGAAATTGTGCTTAGTGCAGCAAAATTGTTGGTGCCATTTAAAAACCATAAGTGCTAATGACTCCATTCCTTTTTGTGGTTGTAGGGGCTGTTGATTGGAGTACATTAAAACAAACCTGATCTCTCTAGGACATTCAGAAGCCAAGTTATAAGCCCACAAATGTGTAACTGGACTACTTCTTTAAATTGACACCAGATCCGGTGACCTTTGGGACATGGTTTGACCTCCTTAGGAAAGTGCTATAATCATGAAACGTTCAGATCACTTACAACTCAATAGATTCTACCTTCCTGTAACGTTTCAGCCTTATTGGACCTTGTTTTCACACAAATGAACCCAGAATGATGTGAAATTGTGCTTAGTGCAGCATAATTGTTGGTGCCATTTAAAAACCATAAGTGCTAATGACTCCATTCCTTTTTGTGGTTGTAGGGGCTGTTGATTGGAGTACACTAAAAGAAACCTGATCTCTCTAGGACATTCAGAAGCCAAGTTATAAGCCCACAAATGTGTAACTGGACGACTACTTTAAATTGACACCAGATCCGGTGACCTTTGGGACATAGTTTGACACCCTTAGGAAAGTGCTATCATCATGAAACGTTCAGATCACTTACAACTCAATAGATTCTACCTTCCTGTAGAGTTTCAGCCTGATTGGACCTTGTTTTCACACAAATGGACCCAGAATGATGTGAAATTGTGCTTCGTGCAACATAATTCTGGGTGCCATTTACAAACCATAAGTGCTAATGACTCCATTCCTTTTTGTGGTTGTAGGCGCTGTTGATTGGAGTACACTAAAACAAACCTGATCTATCTAGGACATTCAGAAGCCAAGTTATAAGCCCACAAATGTGTAACTGGACTACTTCTTTAAATTGACACCAGATCCGGTGACCTTTGGGACATGGTTTGACCCCCTATAGCAATGTGCGATCATCATGAAACGTTCAGATCACTTACAACTCAATAGATTCTACCTTCTTGTAACGTTTCAGCCTGATTGGACCTTGTTTTCACACAAATGGACCCAGAATGATGTGAAATTGTGCTTCGTGCAACATAATTCTGGGTGCCATTTACAAACCATAAGTGCTAATGACTCCATTCCTTTTTGTGGTTGTAGGGGCTGTTGGTTGGAGTACATTAAAACAAACCTGATCTCTCTAGGACATTCAGAAGCCACGCTATAAGCCCACAAATGTGTAACTGGACTACTTCTTTAAATTGACACCAGATCCGGTGACCTTTTGGACATGGTTTGACCCCCTTAGGAAAGTGCTATCATCATGAAACGTTCAGATCACTTACAACTCAATAGATTCTACCTTCCTGTAACGTTTCAGCCTGATTGGACCTTGTTTTCACACAAATGAACCCAGAATGATGTGAAATTGTGCTTAGTGCAGCATAATTCTGGGTGCCATTTAAAAACCATAAGTGCTAATGACTCCTTTCCTTTTTGAGGTTGTAGGGGATGTTGATTGGAGTACACTAAAACAAACCTGATCTCTCTAGGACATTCAGAAGCCAAGTTATAAGCCCACAAAGGTGTAACTGGAGTACTTCTTTAAATTGACACCAGATCCGTTGACCTTTGGGACATGGTTTGACCCCCTTAGGAAAGTGCTATCATCATGAAACGTTCAGATCACTTACAACTCAATAGATTCTATCTTCCTGTAACATTTCAGCCTGACTGGACCTTTTTTTCTCACAAATGGACCCAGAATGATGTGAAATTGTGCTTCGTGCAACATAATTCTGGGTGCCATTTACAAACCATAAGTGCTAATGACTCCATTCATTTTTGTGGTTGTAGGGGCTGTTGATTGGAGTACACTAAATTAAACCTGATCTCTCTAGGACATTCAGAAGCCAAGTTATAAGCCCACAAATGTGTAACTGGACTACTTCTTTAAATTGACACCAGATCCGGTGACCTTTGGGACATGGTTTGACCCCCTATAGGAATGTGCGATCATCATGAAACGTTCAGATCACTTACAACTCAATAGATTCTACCTTCTTGTAACATTTCAGCCTGATTTGACCTTGTTTTCACACAAATGAACCCAGAATGATGTGAAATTGTGCTTCGTGCAACATAATTCTGGGTGCCATTTACAAACCATAAGTGCTAATGACTCCATTCCTTTTTGTGGTTGTAGGGGCTGTTGATAGGAGAACACTAAAACAAAACCTAACCTCTCCAGGACATTCAGAAGCCAAGTTATAAGCCCACAAAGGTGTAACTGGACTACTTCTTTAAAGTGACACCAGGCCCGGTGACCTTTGGGACATGGTTTGACCCCCTATAGGAATGTGCGATCATCTTGAAATGTTCAGATCACTTACAACTCAATAGATTCTACATTCCTGTAACGTTTCAGCCTGATTGGACCTTGTTTTCACACAAATGAACCCAGAATGATGTGAAATTGTGCTTCGTGCAACATAATTCTGGGTGCCATTTAAAAACCATAAGTGCTAATGACTCCACCATAAGTGCTAATGACTCCATTCCTTTTTGGGGTAATGGGGGCTGTTAATTGGATTACTCTAAAACAAACCTGACCTCTCTAGGACATTCAGAAGCCAAGTTATAAGCCCACAAATGTGTAACTGGACTACTTCTTTAAATTGACACCAGATCCGGTGACCTTTGGGACATGGTTTGACCCCCTTAGGAAAGTGCTATCATCATGAAACGTTCAGATCACTTACAACTCAATAGATTCTACCTTCCTCTAACGTTTCTGCCTGATTGAACCTTGTTTTCACACAAATGAACCCAGAATGATGTGAAATTGTGCTTTGTGCAACATAATTCTGGGTGCCATTTAAAAACCATAAGTGCTAATGACTCCACCATAAGTGCTAATGACTCCATTCCTTTTTTTGGTAATGGGGGCTGTTAATTGGATTACTCTAAAACAAACCTGACCTCTCTAGGATATTCAGAAGCCCAGTTATAAGCGCACAAATGTGTAACTGGACTACTTCTTTAAATTGACACCAGATCCGGTGACCTTTGGGACATGGTTTGACCCCCTTAGGAAAGTGCTATCATCATGAAACGTTCAGATCACTTACAACTCAATAGATTCAACCTTTCTGTAGCATTTCAGCCTGATTGGACCTTGTTTTCACACAAATGAACCCAGAATGATGTGAAATTGTGCTTCGTGCAACATACTTCTGGGTGCCATTTACAAACCATAAGTGCTAATGACTCCATTCCTTTTTGTGGTTGTAGGGGCTGTTGATTGGAGAACACTAAAACAAAACCTAACCTCTCTAGGACATTCAGAAGCCAAGTTATAAGCCCACAAAGGTGTAACTGGACTACTTCTTTAAAGTGACACCAGGCCCGGTGACCTTTGGGACATGGTTTGACCCCCTATAGGAATGTGCAATCATCTTGAAACGTTCAGATCACTTACAACTCAATAGATTCTACCTTTTTGGAACGTTTCAGCCTGATTGGACCTTGTTTTCACACAAATGAACCCAGAATGATGTGAAATTGTGCTTTGTGCAACATAATTCTGGGTGCCATTTAAAAACCATAAGTGCTAATGACTCCATTCCTTTTTGAGGTTGTAGCGGCTGTTGATTGGAGTACACTAAAACAAACCTGATCTCTCTAGGACATTCAGAAGCCAAGTTATAAGCCCACAAATGTGTAACTGGACTACTTCTTTAAAGTGACACCAGATCCGGTGACCTTTGGAACATGGTTTGACCCCCTTAGGAAAGTGCTATCATCATGAAACGTTCAGATCACTTACAACTCAATAGATTCTACCTTCCTGTAACGTTTCAGCCTGATTGGACCTTGTTTTCACACAAATGAACCCAGAATGATGTGAAATTGTGCTTCGTGCAACATAATTCTGGGTGCCATTTAAAAACCATAAGTGCTAATGACTCCACCATAAGTGCTAATGACTCCATTCCTTTTTGGGGTAATGGGGGCTGTTAATTGGATTACTCTAAAACAAACCTGACCTCTCTAGGATATTCAGAAGCCAAGTTATAAGCCCACAAATGTGTAACTGGACTACTTCTTTAAATTGACACCAGATCCGGTGACCTTTGGGACATGGTTTGACCCCCTTAGGAAAGTGCTATCATCATGAAACGTTCAGATCACTTACAACTCAATAGATTCTACCTTCCTGTAACGTTTCAGCCTGATTGGACCTTGTTTTCACACAAATGAACCCAGAATGATGTGAAATTGTGCTTAGTGCAGCATTATTCTGGGTGCCATTTAAAAACCACAGGTGCTAATGACTCCATTCCTTTTTGAGGTTGTAGGGGATGTTGATTGGAGTACACTAAAACAAACCTGATCTCTCTAGGACATTCAGAAGCCAAGTTATAAGCCCACAAATGTGTAACTGGACTACTTCTTTAAATTGACACCAGATCCGGTGACCTTTGGGACATGGTTTGACCCCCTTAGGAAAGTGCTATCATCATGAAACGTTCAGATCACTTACAACTGAATAGATTCTACCTTCCTGTAACGTTTCAGCCTGATTGGACCTTGTTTTCTCACAAATGGACCCAGAATGATGTGAAATTGTGCTTCGTGCAACATAATTCTGGGTACCATTTACAAACCATAAGTGCTAATGACGCCATTCATTTTTGTGGTTGTAGGGGCTGTTGATTGGAGTACACTAAATTAAACCTGATTTCTCTAGGACATTCAGAAGCCAAGTTATAAGCCCACAAATGTGTAACTGGACTACTTCTTTAAATTGACATCAGATCTGGTGACCTTTGGGACATGGTTTGACCCCCTTAGGAAAGTGCTATCATCATGAAACGTTCAGATCACTTACAACTCAATAGATTCTACCTTCCTGTAACGTTTCAGCCTGATTGGACCTTGTTTTCACACCAATGGACCCAGAATGATGTGAAATTGTGCTTCGTGCAACATAATTCTGGATGCCATTTACAAACCGTAAGTGCTAATGACTCCATTCCTTTTTGTGGTTGTAGGAGCTGTTGATTGGAGTACACTAAAAATAATCTGATCTCTCTAGGACATTCAGAAGTCAAGTTATAAGCACACAAATGTGTAACTGGACTACTTCTTTAAAATGACACCAGATCCGGTGACCTTTGGGACATGGTTTGACCCTCTTAGGAAAGTGCTATCATCATGAAACGTTCAGATCACTTACAACTCAATCGAATCTACCTTCCTGTAACATTTCTGCCTGATTGGACCTTGTTTTCACACAAATGAACCCAGAATGATGTGAAATTGTGCTTCGTGCAACATAATTCTGGGTGCCATTTAAAAACCATAGGTGCTAATGACTCCATTCCTTTTTGTGGTTGTAGGGGCTGTTGATTGGAGTACACTAAAACAAACCTGATCTCTCTAGGACATTCAGAAGCCAAGTTATAAGCCCACAAATGTGTAACTGGACTACTTCTTTAAATTGACACCAGATCCGGTGACCTTTGGGACATGGTTTGACCCCCTTAGGAAAATGCTATCATCATGAAACGTTCAGATCACTTACAACTCAATAGATTCTACCTTCCTGTAGCGTTTCAGCCTGATTGGACCTTGTTTTCACACAAATGGACCCAGAATGATGTGAAATTGTGCTTTGTTCAACATAATTCTGGGTGCCATTTACAAACCATAAGTGCTAATGACTCCATTCCTTTTTGTGGTTGTAGGGGCTGTTGATTGGAGTACACTAAAACAAACCTGATCTCTCTAGGACATTTAGAAGCCAAGTTATAAGCCCACAAAGGTGTAACTGGACTACTTCTTTAAATTGACACCAGATCCGGTGACCTTTGGGACATGGTTTGACCCCCTATAGGAATGTGCGATCATCATGAAACATTCAGATCACTTACAACTCAATAGATTCTACCTTCTTGTAACGTTTCAGCCTGAATGGACCTTGTTTTCACACAAATGGACCCAGAATGATGTTAAATTGTGCTTCGTGCAACATAATTCTGGGTGCCATTTACAAACCTTAAGTGCTAATGACTCCATTCCTTTTTGTGGTTGTAGGTGCTGTTGGTTGGAGTACATTAAAACAAACCTGATCTCTCTAGGACATTCAGAAGCCAAGTTATAAGCCCACAAATGTGTAACTGGACTACTTCTTTAAATTGACACCAGATCCGGTGACCTTTGGGACATGGTTTGACCTCCTTAGGAAAGTGCTATCATCATGAAACGTTCAGATCACTGACAACTCAATAGATTCTACCTTCCTGTAACGTTTCAGCCTGATTGGACCTTGTTTTCACACAAATTAACCCAGAATGATGTGAAATTGTGCTTAGTGCAGCATAATTGTGGGTGCCATTTAAAAACCATAAGTGCTAATGACTCCATTCCTTTTTGAGGTTGTAGGGGATGTTGATTGGAGTACACTAAAACAAACCTGATCTCTCTAGGACATTCAGAAGCCAAGTTATAAGCCCACAAATGTGTAACTGGACTACTTCTTTAAATTGACACCAGATCCGGTGACCTTTGGGACATGGTTTGACCCCCTTAGGAAAGTGCTATCATCATGAAACGTTCAGATCACTTACAACTCAATAGATTCTACCTTCCTGTAACGTTTCAGCCTGATTGGACCTTGTTTTCACACAAATGGACCCAGAATGATGTGAAATTGTGCTTAGTGCAACATAATTCTGGGTGCCATTTACAAACCATAAGTGCTAATGACTCCATTCCTTTTTGTGGTTGTAGGGGCTGTTGATTGGAGTACACTAAAACAAACCTGATCTCTCTAGGACATTCAGAAGCCAAGTTATAAGCCCACAAATGTGTAACTGGACTACTTCTTTAAATTGACACCAGATCCTGTGACCTTTGGGACATGGTTTGACCCCCTTAGGAAAGTGCTATCATCATGAAAGGTTAGGATCACTTACAACTCAATAGATTCTACCTTCCTGTAGCGTTTCAGCCTGATTGGACCTTGTTTTCACACAAATGGACCCAGAATGATGTGAAATTGTGCTTCGTGCAACATAATTCTGGGTGCCATTTACAAACCATTAGTGCTAATGACTCCATTCCTTTTTGTGGTTGTAGGGGCTGTTGATTCGAGTACACTAAAACAAACCTGATCTCTCTAGGACATTCAGAAGCCAAGTTATAAGCCCACAAATGTGTAACTGGACTACTTCTTTAAATTTACACCAGATCCGGTGACCTTTGGGACATGGTTAGACCCCCTTAGGAAAGTGCTATCATCATGAAACGTTCAGATCACTTACAACTCAATAGAGTCTACCTTCCTGTAACGTTTCAGACTGATTGGAACTTGTTTTCACACAAATGGACCCAGAATGATGTGAAATTGTGCTTCGTGCAACATAATTCTGGGTGCCATTTACAAACTTTAAGTGCTAATGACTCCATTCCTTTTTGTGGTTGTAGGTGCTGTTGGTTGGAGTACATTAAAACAAACCTGATCTCTCTAGGACATTCAGAAGCCAAGTTATAAGCCCACAAATGTGTAACTGGACTACTTCTTAAAATTGACACCAGATCCGGTGACCTTTGGGACATGGTTTGACCTCCTTAGGAAAGTGCTATCATCATGAAACGTTCAGATCACTGACAACTCAATAGATTCTACCTTCCTGTAACGTTTCAGCCTGATTGGACCTTGTTTTCACACAAATTAACCCAGAATGATGTGAAATTGTGCTTAGTGCAGCATAATTGTGGGTGCCATTTAAAAACCATAAGTGCTAATGACTCCATTCCTTTTTGAGGTTGTAGGGGATGTTGATTGGAGTACACTAAAACAAACCTGATCTCTCTAGGACATTCAGAAGCCAAGTTATAAGCCCACAAATGTGTAACTGGACTACTTCTTTAAATTGACACCAGATCCGGTGACCTTTGGGACATGGTTTGACCCCCTTAGGAAAGTGCTATCATCATGAAACGTTCAGATCACTTACAACTCAATAGATTCTACCTTCCTGTAACGTTTCAGCCTGATTGGACCTTGTTTTCACACAAATGGACCCAGAATGATGTGAAATTGTGCTTCGTGCAACATAATTCTGGGTGCCATTTACAAACCATAAGTGCTAATGACTCCATTCCTTTTTGTGGTTGTAGGGGCTGTTGATTGGAGTACACTAAAACAAACCTGATCTCTCTAGGACATTCAGAAGCCAAGTTATAAGCCCACAAATGTGTAACTGGACTACTTCTTTAAATTGACACCAGATCCTGTGACCTTTGGGACATGGTTTGACCCCCTTAGGAAAGTGCTATCATCATGAAAGGTTAGGATCACTTACAACTCAATAGATTCTACCTTCCTGTAGCGTTTCAGCCTGATTGGACCTTGTTTTCACACAAATGGACCCAGAATGATGTGAAATTGTGCTTCGTGCAACATAATTCTGGGTGCCATTTACAAACCATTAGTGCTAATGACTCCATTCCTTTTTGTGGTTGTAGGGGCTGTTGATTCGAGTACACTAAAACAAACCTGATCTCTCTAGGACATTCAGAAGCCAAGTTATAAGCCCACAAATGTGTAACTGGACTACTTCTTTAAATTGACACCAGATCCGGAGACCTTTGGGACATGGTTTGACCCCCTATAGGAATGTGCGATCATCATGAAACGTTCAGATCACTTACAACTCAATAGATTCTACCTTCTTGTAACGTTTCAGCCTGATTGGACCTTGTTTTCACACAAATGGACCCAGAATGATGTGAAATTGTGCTTCGTGCAACATAATTCTGGGTGCCATTTACAAAGTATAAGTGCTAATGACTCCATTCCTTTTTGTGGTTGTAGGGGCTGTTGGTTGGAGTACATTAAAACAAACCTGATCTCTCTAGGACATTCAGAAGCCAAGTTATAAGCCCACAAATGTGTAACTGGACTACTACTTTAAATTGACACCAGATCCGGTGACCTTTGGGACATGGTTTGACCCCCTTAGGAAAGTGCTATCATCATGAAACGTTCAGATCACTTACAACTCAATAGATTCTACCTTCCTGTAACGTTTCAGCCTGATTGGACCTTGTTTTCACACAAATGAACCCAGAATGATGTGAAATTGTGCTTAGTGCAGCATAATTCTGGGTGCCATTTAAAAACCATAAGTGCTAATGACTCCATTCCTTTTTGAGGTTGTAGGGGATGTTGATTGGAGTACACTAAAACAAACCTGATCTCTCTAGGACATTCAGAAGCCAAGTTATAAGCCCACAAATGTGTAACTGGACTACTTCTTTAAATTGACACCAGATCCGGTGACCTTTGGGACATGGTTTGACCCCCTTAGGAAAGTGCTATCATCATGAAATGTTCAGATCACTTACAACTGAATAGATTCTACCTTCCTGTAACGTTTCAGCCTGATTGGACCTTGTTTTCTCACAAATGGACCCAGAATGATGTGAAATTGTGCTTCGTGCAACATAATTCTGGGTACCATTTACAAACCATAAGTGCTAATGACTCCATTCATTTTTGTGGTTGTAGGGGCTGTTGATTGGAGTACACTAAATTAAACCTGATCTCTCTAGGACATTCAGAAGCCAAGTTATAAGCCCACAAATGTGTAACTGGACTACTTCTTTAAATTGACATCAGATCTGGTGACATTTGGGACATGGTTTGACCCCCTTAGGAAAGTGCTATCATCATGAGACGTTCAGATCACTTACAACTCAATAGATTCTACCTTCCTGTAACGTTTCAGCCTGATTGGACCTTGTTTTCACACAAATGGACCCAGAATGATGTGAAATTGTGCTTCGTGCAACATAATTCTGGGTGCCATTTACAAACCGTAAGTGCTAATGACTCCATTCCTTTTTTTGGTTGTAGGAGCTGTTGATTGGAGTACACTAAAACAAACCTGATCTCTCTAGGACATTCAGAAGTCAAGTTATAAGCACACAAATGTGTAACTGGACTACTTCTTTAAAATGACACCAGATCCGGTGACCTTTTGGACATGGTTTGACCCTCTTAGGAAAGTGCTATCATCATGAAACGTTCAGATCACTTACAACTCAATAGAATCTACCTTCCTGTAACATTTCTCCCTGATTGGACCTTGTTTTCACACAAATAAACCCAGAATGATGTGAAATTGTGCTTCGTGCAACATAATTCTGGGTGCCATTTAAAAACCATAAGTGCTAATGACTCCATTCCTTTTTGTGGTTGTAGGGGCTGTTGATTGGAGTACACTAAAACAAACCTGATCTCTCTAGGACATTCAGAAGCCAAGTTATAAGCCCACAAATGTGTAACTGGACTACTTCTTTAAATTGACACCAGATGCGGTGACCTTTGGGACATGGTTTGACCCCCTTAGGAAAATGCTATCATCATGAAACGTTCAGATCACTTACAACTCAATAGAGTCTACCTTCCTGTAGCGTTTCAGCCTGATTGGACCTTGTTTTCACACAAATGGACCCAGAATGATGTGAAATTGTGCTTTGTGCAACATAATTCTGGGTGCCATTTACAAACCATAAGTGCTAATGACTCCATTCCTTTTTGTGGTTGTAGGGGCTGTTGATTGGAGTACACTAAAACAAACCTGATCTCTCTAGGACATTCAGAAGCCAAGTTATAAGCCCACAAATGTGTAACTGGACTACTTCTTTAAAGTGACACCAGATCCGGTGACCTTTGGGACATGGTTTGACCCCCTATAGGAATGTGCGATCATCATGAAACATTCAGATCACTTACAACTCAATAGATTCTACCTTCTTGTAACGTTTCAGCCTGATTGGACCTTGTTTTCACACAAATGGACCCAGAATGATGTGAAATTGTGCTTCGTGCAACATAATTCTGGGTGCCATTTACAAACCATAAGTGCTAACGACTCCATTCCTTTTTGTGGTTGTAGGGGCTGTTGATTGGAGTACACTAAAACAAACCTGATCTCTCTAGGACATTAAGAAGCCAAGTTATAAGCCCACAAATGTGTAACTGGACTACTTCTTTAAATTGACACCAGATCCGGTGACCTTTGGGACATGGTTTGACCCCCTTAGGAAAGTGCTATCATCATGAAACGTTCAGATCACTTACAACTCAATAGATTCTACCTTCCTGTGACGTTTCTGCCTGATTGGACCTTGTTTTCACACAAATGAACCCAGAATGATGTGAAATTGTGCTTCGTGCAACATAATTCTGGGTGCCATTTAAAAACCACAAGTGCTAATGACTCCATTCCTTTTTGGGGTAATGGGGGCTGTTAATTGGAGTACTCTAAAACAAACCTGACCTTTCTAGGATATTCAGAAGCCAAATTATAAGCCCACAAATGTGTAACTGGACTACTTCTTTAAAATGACACAAGATCCGGTGACCTTTGGGACATGGTTTGACCCCCTTAGGAAAGTGCTATCATCATGAAACGTTCAGATCACTTACAACTCAATATAATCTACCTTCCTGTAACGTTTCTGCCTGATTGGACCTTGTTTTCACACAAATGAACCCAGAATGATGTGAAATTGTGCTAAATGCAACATATTTCTGGGTGCCATTTAAAAACCATAAGTGCTAATGACTCCATTCCTTTTTGTGGTTGTAGGAGCTGTTGATTGGAGTACACTAAAACAAACCTGATCTCTCTAGGACATTCAGAAGTCAAGTTCTAAGCACACAAATGTGTAACTGGACTACTTCTTTAAAATGACACCAGATCCGGTGACCTTTGGGACATGAATTGACCCCATAAGGAAAGTGCTATCATCATGAAACGTTCAGATCACTTACAACTCAATAGAATCTACCTTCCTGTAACGTTTCTGCCTGATTGGACCTTGTTTTCACACAAATGAACCCAGAATGATGTGAAATTGTGCTTCGTGCAACATAATTCTGGGTGCCATTTAAAAACCATAAGTGCTAATGACTCCATTCCTTTTTGTGGTTGTAGGGGCTGTTGATTGGAGTACACTAAAACAAACCTGATCTCTCTAGGACATTCAGAAGCCAAGTTATAAGCCCACAAATGTGTAACTGGACTACTTCTTTAAATTGACACCAGATCCGGTGACCTTTGGGACATGGTTTGACCCACTTAGGAAAGTGCTATCATCATGAAACGTTCAGATCACTTACAACTCAATAGATTCTACCTTCCTGTAGCGTTTCAGCCTGATTGGACCTTGTTTTCACACAAATGGACCCAGAATGATGTGAAATTGTGCTTCGTGCAACATAATTCTGGGTGCCATTTACAAACCATAAGTGCTAATGACTCCATTCCTTTTTGTGGTTGTAGGGGCTGTTGATTGGAGTACACTTAAACAAACCTGATCTCTCTAGGACATTCAGAAGCCAAGTTATAAGCCCACAAAGGTGTAACTGGACTACATCTTTAAATTGACACCAGATCCGGTGACCTTTGGGACATGGTTTGACCCCCTATAGGAATATGCGATAATCATGAAACATTCAGATCACTTACAACTCAATAGATTCTACCTTCTTGTAACGTTTCAGCCTGACTGGACCTTGTTTTCACACAAATGGACCCAGAATGATGTGAAATTGTGCTTCGTGCAACATAATTGTGGGTGCCATTTACAAACCATAAGTGCTAATGACTCCATTCCTTTTTGTGGTTGTAGGGGCTGTTGGTTGGAGTACATTAAAACAAACCTGATCTCTCTAGAACATTCAGAAGCCAAGTTATAAGCCCACAAATGTGTAACTGGACTACTTTTTTAAAGTGACACCAGGCCATGTGACCTTTGGGACATGGTTTGACCCCCTATAGGAATGTGCGATCATCAAGAAACGTTCAGATCACTTACAACTCAATAGGTTCTACCTTCTTGTAACGTTTCAGCCTGATTGGACCTTGTTTTCACACAAATGAACCCAGAATGATGTGAAATTGTGCTTCGTGCAACATAATTCTGGGTGCCATTTAAAAACCATCAGTGCTAATGACTCCATTCCTTTTTGTGGTTGTAGGAGCTGTTGATTGGAGTACACTAAAACAAACCTGATCTCTCTAGGACATTCAGAAGCCAAGTTATAAGCCCACAAATGTGTAACTGGACTACTTCTTTAAAATGACACCAGATCCGGTGACCTTTGGGACATGGTTTGACCCCCTTAGGAAAGTGCTATCATCATTAAACGTTCAGATCACTTACAACTCAATAGAATCTACCTTCCTGTAACGTTTCTGCCTGATTGGACCTTGTTTTCACACAAATGAACCCAGAATGATGTGAAATTGTGCTTCCTGCAACATAATTCTGGGTGCCATTTAAAAACCATAAGTGCTAATGACTCCATTCCTTTTTGTGGTTGTAGGGGCTGTTGATTGGAGTACACTAAAACAAACCTGATCTCTCTAGGACATTCAGAAGCCAAGTTATAAGCCCACAAATGTGTAACTGGACTACTTCTTTAAATTGACACCAGATCCGGTGACCTTTGGGACATGGTTTGACCCCCTATAGGAAATTGCTATCATCATGAAATGTTCATATCACTTACAACTCAATAGATTCTACCTTCCTGTAACGTTTCAGCCTGATTGGACCTTGTTTTCACACAAATGAACCCAGAATGATGTGAAATTGTGCTTCGTGCAACATAATTCTGGGTGCCATTTACAAACCATAAGTGCTAATGACTCCATTCCTTTTTGTGGTTGTAGGTGCTGTTGGTTGGAGTACATTAAAACAAACCTGATCTCTCTAGGACATTCAGAAGCCAAGTTATAAGCCCACAAATGTGTAACTGGACTACTTCTTTAAATTGACTCCAGATCCGGTGACCTTTGGGACAAAGTTTGACCTCCTTAGGAAAGTGCTATCATCATGAAAAGTTCAGATCACTGACAACTCAATAGATTCTACCTTCCTGTAACGTTTCAGCCTGATTGGACCTTGTTTTCACACAAATGAACCCAGAATGATGTGAAATTGTAATTAGTGCAGCATAATTGTGGGTACCATTTAAAAACCATAAGTGCTAATGACTCCATTCCTTTTTGAGGTTGTAGGGGATGTTGATTGGAGTACACTAAAACAAACCTGATCTCTCTAGGACATTCAGAAGCCAAGTTATAAGCCCACAAATGTGTAACTGGACTACTTCTTTAAATTGACACCAGATCCGGTGACCTTTGGGACATGGTTTGACCCCCTTAGGAAAGTGCTATCATCATGAAACGTTCAGATCACTTACAACTCAATAGATTCTACCTTCCTGTAACGTTTCAGCCTGATTGGACCTTGTTTTCACACAAATGGACCCAGAATGATGTGAAATTGTGCTTCGTGCAACATAATTCTGGGTGCCATTTACAAACCATAAGTGCTAATGACTCCATTCCTTTTTGTGGTTGTAGGGGCTGTTGATTGGAGTACACCAAAACAAACATGATCTCTCTAGGACATTCAGAAGCCAAGTTATAAGCCCACAAATGTGTAACTGGACTACTTCTTTAAATTGACACCAGATCCTGTGAACTTTGGGACATGGTTTGACCCCCTTAGGAAAGTGCTATCATCATGAAAGGTTCAGATCACTTACAACTCAATAGATTCTACCTTCCTGTAGCGTTTCAGCCTGATTGGACCTTGTTTTCACACAAATGGACCCAGAATGATGTGAAATTGTGCTTCGTGCAACATAATTCTGGGTGCCATTTACAAACCATTAGTGCTAATGACTCCATTCCTTTTTGTGGTTTTAGGGGCTGTTGATTGGAGTACACTAAAACAAACCTGATCTCTCTAGGACATTCAGAAGCCAAGTTATAAGCCCACAAATGTGTAACTGGACTACTTCTTTAAATTGACACCAGATCCGGTGACCTTTGGGACATGGTTTGACCCCCTTAGGAAAGTGCTATCATCATGAAACGTTCAGATCACTTACAACTCAATAGATTCTACCTTCTTGTAACGTTTCAGCCTGATTGGACCTTGTTTTCACACAAATGAACCCAGAATGATGTGAAATTGTGCTTAGTGCAGCATAATTCTGGGTGCCATTTAAAAACCCTAGGTGCTAATGACTCCATTCCTTTTAGTGGTAATGGGGGCTGTTAATTGGAGTACACTAAAACAAACCTGATCTCTCTAGGACATTCAGAAGCCAAGTTATAAGCCCACAAATGTGTAACTGGACTACTTCTTTAAATTGACACCAGATCCGGTGACCTTTGGGACATGGTTTGACCCCCTTAGGAAAGTGCTATCATCATGAAACGTTCAGATCACTTACAACTCAATAGATTCTACCTTCCTGTAACGTTTCAGCCTGATTGGACCTTGTTTTCACACAAATGGACCCAGAATGATGTGAAATTGTGCTTCGTGCAACATAATTCTGGGTGCCATTTACAAACCATAAGTGCTAATGACTCCATTCCTTTTTGTGGTTGTAGGGGCTGTTGATTGGAGTACACCAAAACAAACATGATCTCTCTAGGACATTCAGAAGCCAAGTTATAAGCCCACAAATGTGTAACTGGACTACTTCTTTAAATTGACACCAGATCCTGTGAACTTTGGGACATGGTTTGACCCCCTTAGGAAAGTGCTATCATCATGAAAGGTTCAGATCACTTACAACTCAATAGATTCTACCTTCCTGTAGCGTTTCAGCCTGATTGGACCTTGTTTTCACACAAATGGACCCAGAATGATGTGAAATTGTGCTTCGTGCAACATAATTCTGGGTGCCATTTACAAACCATTAGTGCTAATGACTCCATTCCTTTTTGTGGTTTTAGGGGCTGTTGATTGGAGTACACTAAAACAAACCTGATCTCTCTAGGACATTCAGAAGCCAAGTTATAAGCCCACAAATGTGTAACTGGACTACTTCTTTAAATTGACACCAGATCCGGTGACCTTTGGGACATGGTTTGACCCCCTTAGGAAAGTGCTATCATCATGAAACGTTCAGATCACTTACAACTCAATAGATTCTACCTTCTTGTAACGTTTCAGCCTGATTGGACCTTGTTTTCACACAAATGAACCCAGAATGATGTGAAATTGTGCTTAGTGCAGCATAATTCTGGGTGCCATTTAAAAACCATAGGTGCTAATGACTCCATTCCTTTTTGAGGTTGTAGGGGATGTTGATTGGAGTACACTAAAACAAACCTGATCTCTCTAGGACATTCAGAAGCCAAGTTATAAGCCCACAAATGTGTAACTGGACTACTTCTTTAAATTGACACCAGATCCGGTGACCTTTGGGACATGGTTTGACCCCCTTAGGAAAGTGCTATCATCATGAAACGTTCAGATCACTTACAACTGAATAGATTCTACCTTCCTGTAACGTTTCAGCCTGATTGGACCTTGTTTTCTCACAAATGGACCCAGAATGATGTGAAATTGTGCTTCGTTCAACATAATTCTGGGTACCATTTACAAACCATAAGTGCTAATGACGCCATTCATTTTTGTGGTTGTAGGGGCTGCTGATTGGAGTACACTAAATTAAACCTGATCTCTCTAGGACATTCAGAAGCCAAGTTATAAGCCCACAAATGTGTAACTGGACTACTTCTTTAAATTGACATCAGATCTGGTGACCTTTGGGACATGGTTTGACCCCCTTAGGAAAGTGCTATCATCATGAAACGTTCAGATCACTTACAACTCAATAGATTCTACCTTCCTGTAACGTTTCAGCCTGATTGGACCTTGTTTTCACACAAATGGACCCAGAATGATGTGAAATTGTGCTTCGTGCAACATAATTCTGGATGCCATTTACAAACCGTAAGTGCTAATGACTCCATTCCTTTTTGTGGTTGTAGGAGCTGTTGATTGGAGTACACTAAAAATAATCTGATCTCTCTAGGACATTCAGAAGTCAAGTTATAAGCACACAAATGTGTAACTGGACTACTTCTTTAAAATGACACCAGATCCGGTGACCTTTGGGACATGGTTTGACCCTCTTAGGAAAGTGCTATCATCATGAAACGTTCAGATCACTTACAACTCAATAGAATCTACCTTCCTGTAACATTTCTGCCTGATTGGACCTTGTTTTCACACAAATGAACCCAGAATGATGTGAAATTGTGCTTCGTGCAACATAATTCTGGGTGCCATTTAAAAACCATAGGTGCTAATGACTCCATTCCTTTTAGTGGTTGTAGGGGCTGTTGATTGGAGTACACTAAAACAAACCTGATCTCTCTAGGACATTCAGAAGCCAAGTTATAAGCCCACAAATGTGTAACTGGACTACTTCTTTAAATTGACACCAGATCCGGTGACCTTTGGGACATGGTTTGACCCCCTTAGGAAAATGCTATCATCATGAAACGTTCAGATCACTTACAACTCAATAGATTCTACCTTCCTGTAGCGTTTCAGCCTGATTGGACCTTGTTTTCACACAAATGGACCCAGAATGATGTGAAATTGTGCTTTGTGCAACATAATTCTGGGTGCCATTTACAAACCATAAGTGCTAATGACTCCATTCCTTTTTGTGGTTGTAGGGGCTGTTGATTGGAGTACACTAAAACAAACCTGATCTCTCTAGGACATTTAGAAGCCAAGTTATAAGCCCACAAAGGTGTAACTGGACTACTTCTTTAAATTGACACCAGATCCGGTGACCTTTGGGACATGGTTTGACCCCCTATAGGAATGTGCGATCATCATGAAACATTCAGATCACTTACAACTCAATAGATTCTACCTTCTTGTAACGTTTCAGCCTGATTGGACCTTGTTTTCACACAAATGGACCCAGAATGATGTGAAATTGTGCTTCGTGCAACATAATTCTGGGTGCCATTTACAAACCTTAAGTGCTAATGACTCCATTCCTTTTTGTGGTTGTAGGTGCTGTTGGTTGGAGTACATTAAAACAAACCTGATCTCTCTAGGACATTCAGAAGCCAAGTTATAAGCCCACAAATGTGTAACTGGACTACTTCTTTAAATTGACACCAGATCCGGTGACCTTTGGGACATGGTTTGACCTCCTTAGGAAAGTGCTATCATCATGAAACGTTCAGATCACTGACAACTCAATAGATTCTACCTTCCTGTAACGTTTCAGCCTGATTGGACCTTGTTTTCACACAAATTAACCCAGAATGATGTGAAATTGTGCTTAGTGCAGCATAATTGTGGGTGCCATTTAAAAACCATAAGTGCTAATGACTCCATTCCTTTTTGATGTTGTAGGGGATGTTGATTGGAGTACACTAAAACAAACCTGATCTCTCTAGGACATTCAGAAGCCAAGTTATAAGCCCACAAATGTGTAACTGGACTACTTCTTTAAATTGACACCAGATCCGGTGACCTTTGGGACATGGTTTGACCCCCTTAGGAAAGTGCTATCATCATGAAACGTTCAGATCACTTACAACTCAATAGATTCTACCTTCCTGTAACGTTTCAGCCTGATTGGACCTTGTTTTCACACAAATGGACCCAGAATGATGTGAAATTGTGCTTCGTGCAACATAATTCTGGGTGCCATTTACAAACCATAAGTGCTAATGACTCCATTCCTTTTTTTGGTTGTAGGGGCTGTTGATTGGAGTACACTAAAACAAACCTGATCTCTCTAGGACATTCAGAAGCCAAGTTATAAGCCCACAAATGTGTAACTGGACTACTTCTTTAAATTGACACCAGATCCTGTGACCTTTGGGACATGGTATGACCCCCTTAGGAAAGTGCTATCATCATGAAAGGTTAGGATCACTTACAACTCAATAGATTCTACCTTCCTGTAGCGTTTCAGCCTGATTGGACCTTGTTTTCACACAAATGGACCCAGAATGATGTGAAATTGTGCTTCGTGCAACATAATTCTGGGTGCCATTTACAAACCATTAGTGCTAATGACTCCATTCCTTTTTGTGGTTGTAGGGGCTGTTGATTCGAGTACAATAAAACAAACCTGATCTCTCTAGGACATTCAGAAGCCAAGTTATAAGCCCACAAATGTGTAACTGGACTACTTCTTTAAATTGACACCAGATCCGGTGACCTTTGGGACATGGTTAGACCCCCTTAGGAAAGTGCTATCATCATGAAACGTTCAGATCACTTACAACTCAATAGAGTCTACCTTCCTGTAACGTTTCAGACTGATTGGAACTTGTTTTCACACAAATGGACCCAGAATGATGTGAAATTGTGTTTCGTGCAACATAATTCTGGGTGCCATTTACAAACCTTAAGTGGTAATGACTCCATTCCTTTTTGTGGTTGTAGGTGCTGTTGGTTGGAGTACATTAAAACAAACCTGATCTCTCTAGGACATTCAGAAGCCAAGTTATAAGCCCACAAATGTGTAACTGGACTACTTCTTTAAATTGACACCAGATCCGGTGACCTTTGGGACATGGTTTGACCTCCTTAGGAAAGTGCTATCATCATGAAACGTTCAGATCACTGACAACTCAATAGATTCTACCTTCCTGTAACGTTTCAGCCTGATTGGACCTTGTTTTCACACAAATTAACCCAGAATGATGTGAAATTGTGCTTAGTGCAGCATAATTGTGGGTGCCATTTAAAAACCATAAGTGCTAATGACTCCATTCCTTTTTGAGGTTGTAGGGGATGTTGATTGGAGTACACTAAAACAAACCTGATCTCTCTAGGACATTCAGAAGCCAAGTTATAAGCCCACAAATGTGTAACTGGACTACTTCTTTAAATTGACACCAGATCCGGTGACTTTTGGGACATGGTTTGACCCCCTTAGGAAAGTGCTATCATCATGAAACGTTCAGATCACTTACAACTCAATAGATTCTACCTTCCTGTAACGTTTCAGCCTGATTGGACCTTGTTTTCACACAAATGGACCCAGAATGATGTGAAATTGTGCTTCGTGCAACATAATTCTGGGTGCCATTTACAAACCATAAGTGCTAATGACTCCATTCCTTTTTGTGGTTGTAGGGGCTGTTGATTGGAGTACACTAAAACAAACCTGATCTCTCTAGGACATTCAGAAGCCAAGTTATAAGCCCACAAATGTGTAACTGGACTACTTCTTTAAATTGACACCAGATCCTGTGACCTTTGGGACATGGTTTGACCCCCTTAGGAAAGTGCTATCATCATGAAAGGTTAGGATCACTTACAACTCAATAGATTCTACCTTCCTGTAGCGTTTCAGCCTGATTGGACCTTGTTTTCACACAAATGGACCCAGAATGATGTGAAATTGTGCTTCGTGCAACATAATTCTGGGTGCCATTTACAAACCATTAGTGCTAATGACTCCATTCCTTTTTGTGGTTGTAGGGGCTGTTGATTCGAGTACACTAAAACAAACCTGATCTCTCTAGGACATTCAGAAGCCAAGTTATAAGCCCACAAATGTGTAACTGGACTACTTCTTTAAATTGACACCAGATCCGGTGACCTTTGGGACATGGTTTGACCCCCTATAGGAATGTGCGATCATCATGAAACGTTCAGATCACTTACAACTCAATAGATTCTACCTTCTTGTAACGTTTCAGCCTCATTGGACCTTGTTTTCACACAAATGGACCCAGAATGATGTGAAATTGTGCTTCGTGCAACATAATTCTGGGTGCCATTTACAAAGTATAAGTGCTAATGACTCCATTCCTTTTTGTGGTTGTAGGGGCTGTTGGTTGGAGTACAATAAAACAAACCTGATCTCTCTAGGACATTCAGAAGCCAAGTTATAAGCCCACAAATGTGTAACTGGACTACTACTTTAAATTGACACCAGATCCGGTGACCTTTGGGACATGGTTTGACCCCCTTAGGAAAGTGCTATCATCATGAAACTTTCAGAACACTTACAACTCAATAGATTCTACCTTCCTGTAACGTTTCAGCCTGATTGGACCTTGTTTTCACACAAATGAACCCAGAATGATGTGAAATTGTGCTTAGTGCAGCATAATTCTGGGTGCCATTTAAAAACCATAAGTGCTAATGACTCCATTCCTTTTTGAGGTTGTAGGGGATGTTGATTGGAGTACACTAAAACAAACCTGATCTCTCTAGGACATTCAGAAGCCAAGTTATAAGCCCACAAATGTGTAACTGGACTACTTCTTTAAATTGACACCAGATCCGGTGACCTTTGGGACATGGTTTAACCCCCTTAGGAAAGTGCTATCATCATGAAATGTTCAGATCACTTACAACTGAATAGATTCTACCTTCCTGTAACGTTTCAGCCTGATTGGACCTTGTTTTCTCACAAATGGACCCAGAATGATGTGAAATTGTGCTTCGTGCAACATAATTCTGGGTACCATTTACAAACCATAAGTGCTAATGACTCCATTCATTTTTGTGGTTGTAGGGGCTGTTGATTGGAGTACACTAAATTAAACCTGATCTCTCTAGGACATTCAGAAGCCAAGTTATAAGCCCACAAATGTGTAACTGGACTACTTCTTTAAATTGACATCAGATCTGGTGACATTTGGGACATGGTTTGACCCCCTTAGGAAAGTGCTATCATCATGAAACGTTCAGATCACTTACAACTCAATAGATTCTACCTTCCTGTAACGTTTCAGCCTGATTGGACCTTGTTTTCACACAAATGGACCCAGAATGATGTGAAATTGTGCTTCGTGCAACATAATTCTGGGTGCCATTTACAAACCGTAAGTGCTAATGACTCCATTCCTTTTTTTGGTTGTAGGAGCTGTTGATTGGAGTACACTAAAACAAACCTGATCTCTCTAGGACATTCAGAAGTCAAGTTATAAGCACACAAATGTGTAACTGGACTACTTCTTTAAAATGACACCAGATCCGGTGACCTTTTGGACATGGTTTGACCCTCTTAGGAAAGTGCTATCATCATGAAACGTTCAGATCACTTACAACTCAATAGAATCTACCTTCCTGTAACATTTCTCCCTGATTGGACCTTGTTTTCACACAAATAAACCCAGAATGATGTGAAATTGTGCTTCGTGCAACATAATTCTGGGTGCCATTTAAAAACCATAAGTGCTAATGACTCCATTCCTTTTTGTGGTTGTAGGGGCTGTTGATTGGAGTACACTAAAACAAACCTGATCTCTCTAGGACATTCAGAAGCCAAGTTATAAGCCCACAAATGTGTAACTGGACTACTTCTTTAAATTGACACCAGATCCGGTGACCTTTGGGACATGGTTTGACCCCCTTAGGAAAATGCTATCATCATGAAACGTTCAGATCACTTACAACTCAATAGATTCTACCTTCCTGTAGCGTTTCAGCCTGATTGGACCTTGTTTTCACACAAATGGACCCAGAATGATGTGAAATTGTGCTTTGTGCAACATAATTCTGGGTGCCATTTACAAACCATAAGTGCTAATGACTCCATTCCTTTTTGTGGTTGTAGGGGCTGTTGATTGGAGTACACTAAAACAAACCTGATCTCTCTAGGACATTCAGAAGCCAAGTTATAAGCCCACAAAGGTGTAACTGGACTACTTCTTTAAATTGACACCAGATCCGGTGACCTTTGGGACATGGTTTGACCCCCTATAGGAATGTGCGATCATCATGAAACATTCAGATCACTTACAACTCAATAGATTCTACCTTCTTGTAACGTTTCAGCCTGATTGGACCTTGTTTTCACACAAATGGACCCAGAATGATGTGAAATTGTGCTTCGTGCAACATAATTCTGGGTGCCATTTACAAACCATAAGTGCTAATGACTCCATTCCTTTTTGTGGTTGTAGGTGCTGTTGGTTGCAGTACATTAAAACAAACCTGATCTCTCTAGGACATTCAGAAGCCAAGTTATAAGCCCACAAATGTGTAACTGGACTACTTCTTTAAATTGACACCAGATCCGGTGACCTTTGGGACATGGTTTGACCTCCTTAGGAAAGTGCTATCATCATGAAACGTTCAGATCACTGACAACTCAATAGATTCTACCTTCCTGTAACGTTTCAGCCTGATTGGACCTTGTTTTCACACAAATAGACCCAGAATGATGTGAAATTGTGCTTAGTGCAGCATAATTGTGGGTGCCATTTAAAAACCATAAGTGCTAATGACTCCATTCCTTTTTGAGGTTGTAGGGGATGTTGATTGGAGTACACTAAAACAAACCTGATCTCTCTAGGACATTCAGAAGAAAAGTTATAAGCCCACAAATGTGTAACTGGACTACTTCTTTAAATTGACACCAGATCTGGTGACCTTTGGGACATGGTTTGACCCCCTTAGGAAAGTGCTATCATCATGAAACGTTCAGATCACTTACAACTCAATAGATTCTACCTTCCTGTAACGTTTCAGCCTGATTGGACCTTGTTTTCACACAAATGGACACAGAATGATGTGAAATTGTGCTTCGTGCAACATAATTCTGGGTGCCATTTACAAACCATAAGTGCTAATGACTCCATTCCTTTTTGTGGTTGTAGGGGCTGTTGATTGGAGTACACTAAAACAAACCTGATCTCTCTAGGACATTCAGAAGCCAAGTTATAAGCCCACATATGTGTAACTGGACTACTTCTTTAAATTGACACCAGATCCTGTGACCTTTGGGACATGGTTTGACCCCCTTAGGAAAGTGGTATCATCATGAAAGGTTCAGATCACTTACAACTCAATAGATTCTACCTTCCTGTAGCGTTTCAGCCTGATTGGACCTTGTTTTCACACAAATGGACCCAGAATGATGTGAAATTGTGCTTCGTGCAACATAATTCTGGGTGCCATTTACAAACCATTAGTGCTAATGACTCCATTCCTTTTTGTGGTTGTAGGGGCTGTTGATTGGAGTACACTAAAACAAACCTGATCTCTCTAGGACATTCAGAAGCCAAGTTATAAGCCCACAAATGTGTAACTGGACTACTTCTTTAAATTGACACCAGATCCGGTGACCTTTGGGACATGGTTTGACCCCCTATAGGAATGTGCGATCATCATGAAACGTTCAGATCACTTACAACTCAATAGATTCTACCTTCTTGTAACGTTTCAGCCTGATTGGACCTTGTTTTCACACAAATGGACCCAGAATGATGTGAAATTGTGCTTCGTGCAACATAATTCTGGGTGCCATTTACAAACCATAAGTGCTAATGACTCCATTCCTTTTTGTGGTTGTAGGGGCTGTTGGTTGGAGTACATTAAAACAAACCTGATCTCTCTAGGACATTCAGAAGCCAAGTTATAAGCCCACAAATGTGTAACTGGACTACTTCTTTAAATTGACACCAGATCCGGTGACCTTTGGGACATGGTTTGACCCCCTTAGGAAAGTGCTATCATCATGAAACGTCCAGATCACTTACAACTCAATAGATTCTACCTTCCTGTAACGTTTCAGCCTGATTGGACCTTGTTTTCACACAAATGAACCCAGAATGATGTGAAATTGTGCTTAGTGCAGCATAATTCTGGGTGCCATTTAAAAACCATAAGTGCTAATGACTCCATTCCTTTTTGAGGTTGTAGGGGATGTTGATTGGAGTACACTAAAACAAACCTGATCTCTCTAGGACGTTCAGAAGCCAAGTTATAAGCCCACAAATGTGTAACTGGACTACTTCTTTAAATTGACACCGATCCGGTGACCTTTGGGACATGGTTTGACCCCCTTAGGAAAGTGCTATCATCATGAAACGTTCAGATCACTTACAACTGAATAGATTCTACCTTCCTGTAACGTTTCAGCCTGATTGGACCTTGTTTTCTCACAAATGGACACAGAATGATGTGAAATTGTGCTTCGTGCAACATAATTCTGGGTGCCATTTACAAACCGTAAGTGCTAATGACTCCATTCCTTTTTGTGGTTGTAGGAGCTGTTGATTGGAGTACACTAAAACAAACCTGATCTCTCTAGGACATTCAGAAGTCAAGTTATAAGCACACAAATGTGTAACTGGACTACTTCTTTAAAATGACACCGGATCCGGTGACCTTTGGGACATGGTTTGACCCTCTTAGGAAAGTGCTATCATCATGAAACGTTCAGATCACTTACAACTCAATAGAATCTACCTTCCTGTAACATTTCTGCCTGATTGGACCTTGTTTTCACACAAATGAACCCAGAATGATGTGAAATTGTGCTTCGTGCAACATAATTCTGGGTGCCATTTAAAAACCATAAGTGCTAATGACTCCATTCCTTTTTGTGGTTGTAGGGGCTGTTGATTGGAGTACACTAAAACAAACCTGATCTCTCTAGGACATTCAGAAGCCAAGTTATAGGCCCACAAATGTGTAACTGGACCTCTTCTTTAAATTGACACCAGATCCGGTGACCTTTGGGACATGGTTTGACCCCCTATAGGAATGTGCGATCATCATGAAACATTCAGATCACTTACAACTCAATAGATTCTACCTTCTTGTAACGTTTCAGCCTGATTGGACCTTGTTTTCACACAAATGGACCCAGAATGATGTGAAATTGTGCTTCGTGCAACATAATTCTGGGTGCCATTTACAAACCATAAGTGCTAATGACTCCATTGCTTTTTGTGGTTGTAGGTGCTGTTGGTTGGAGTACATTAAAACAAACCTGATCTCTCTAGGACATTCAGAAGCCAAGTTATAAGCCCACAAATGTGTAACTGGACTACTTCTTTAAATTGACACCAGATCCGTTGACCTTTGGGACATGGTTTGACCTCCTTAGGAAAGTGCTATCATCATGAAACGTTCAGATCACTTACAACTCAATAGATTCTACCTTCCTGTAACGTTTCAGCCTGATTGGACCTTGTTTTCACACAAATGGACCCAGAATGATGTGAAATTGTGCTTCGTGCAACATAATTCTGGGTGCCATTTACAAACCATAAGTGCTAATGACTCCATTCCTTTTTGTGGTTGTAGGGGCTGTTGATTGGAGTACACTAAAACAAACCTGATCTCTCTAGGACATTCAGAAGCCAAGTTATAAGCCCACAAATGTGTAACTGGACTACTTCTTTAAATTGACACCAGATCCGGTGACCTTTGGGACATGGTTTGACCCCCTTAGGAAAGTGCTATCATCATGAAACGTTCAGATCACTTACAACTCAATAGATTCTACCTTCCTGTAACGTTTCAGCCTGATTGGACCTTGTTTTCACACAAATGAACCCAGAATGATGTGAAATCGTGCTTAGTGCAGCATAATTTTGGGTGCCATTTAAAAACCATAAGTGCTAATGACTCCATTCATTTTTGAGGTTGTAGGGGATGTTGATTGGAGTACACTAAAACAAACCTGATCTCTCTAGGACATTCAGAAGCCAAGTTATAAGCCCACAAATGTGTAACTGGACTACTTCTTTAAATTGACACCGATCCGGTGACCTTTGGGACATGGTTTGACCCCCTTAGGAAAGTGCTATCATCATGAAACGTTCAGATCACTTACAACTCAATAGATTCTACCTTCCTGTAACGTTTCAGCCTGATTGGACCTTGTTTTCACACAAATAGACCCAGAATGATGTGAAATTGTGCTTAGTGCAGCATAATTGTGGGTGCCATTTAAAAACCATAAGTGCTAATGACTCCATTCCTTTTTGAGGTTGTAGGGGATGTTGATTGGAGTACACTAAAACAAACCTGATCTCTCTAGGACATTCAGAAGCCAA
Source organism: Nothobranchius furzeri (assembly GCF_043380555.1). Classification (NCBI taxonomy): domain Eukaryota; kingdom Metazoa; phylum Chordata; class Actinopteri; order Cyprinodontiformes; family Nothobranchiidae; genus Nothobranchius; species Nothobranchius furzeri. The sequence continues at coordinate 1,773,767 of NW_027223038.1, forward strand.
GTTATAAGCCCACAAATGTGTAACTGGACTACTTCTTTAAATTGACACCAGATCTGGTGACCTTTGGGACATGGTTTGACCCCCTTAGGAAAGTGCTATCATCATGAAACGTTCAGATCACTTACAACTCAATAGATTCTACCTTCCTGTAACGTTTCAGCCTGATTGGACCTTGTTTTCACACAAATGGACCCAGAATGATGTGAAATTGTGCTTCGTGCAACATAATTCTGGGTGCCATTTACAAACCATAAGTGCTAATGACTCCATTCCTTTTTGTGGTTGTAGGGGCTGTTGATTGGAGTACACTAAAACAAACCTGATCTCTCTAGGACATTCAGAAGCCAAGTTATAAGCCCACATATGTGTAACTGGACTACTTCTTTAAATTGACACCAGATCCTGTGACCTTTGGGACATGGTTTGACCCCCTTAGGAAAGTGCTATCATCATGAAAGGTTCAGATCACTTACAACTCAATAGATTCTACCTTCCTGTAGCGTTTCAGCCTGATTGGACCTTGTTTTCACACAAATGGACCCAGAATGATGTGAAATTGTGCTTCGTGCAACATAATTCTGGGTGCCATTTACAAACCATTAGTGCTAATGACTCCATTCCTTTTTGTGGTTGTAGGGGCTGTTGATTGGAGTACACTAAAACAAACCTGATCTCTCTAGGACATTCAGAAGCCAAGTTATAAGCCCACAAATGTGTAACTGGACTACTTCTTTAAATTGACACCAGATCCGGTGACCTTTGGGACATGGTTTGACCCCCTATAGGAATGTGCGATCATCATGAAACGTTCAGATCACTTACAACTCAATAGATTCTACCTTCTTGTAACGTTTCAGCCTGATTGGACCTTGTTTTCACACAAATGGACCCAGAATGATGTGAAATTGTGCTTCGTGCAACATAATTCTGGGTGCCATTTACAAACCATAAGTGCTAATGACTCCATTCCTTTTTGTGGTTGTAGGGGCTGTTGGTTGGAGTACATTAAAACAAACCTGATCTCTCTAGGACGTTCAGAAGCCAAGTTATAAGCCCACAAATGTGTAACTGGACTACTTCTTTAAATTGACACCGATCCGGTGACCTTTGGGACATGGTTTGACCCCCTTAGGAAAGTGCTATCATCATGAAACGTTCAGATCACTTACAACTGAATAGATTCTACCTTCCTGTAACGTTTCAGCCTGATTGGACCTTGTTTTCTCACAAATGGACACAGAATGATGTGAAATTGTGCTTCGTGCAACATAATTCTGGGTACCATTTACAAACCATAAGTGCTAATGACTCCATTCATTTTTGTGGTTGTAGGGGCTGTTGATTGGAGTACACTAAATTAAACCTGATCTCTCTAGGACATTCAGAAGCCAAGTTATAAGCCCACAAATGTGTAACTGGACTACTTCTTTAAATTGACATCAAATATGGTGACCTTTGGGACATGGTTTGACCCCCTTAGGAAAGTGCTATCATCATGAAACGTTCAGATCACTTACAACTCAATAGATTCTACCTTCCTGTAACGTTTCAGCCTGATTGGACCTTGTTTTCACACAAAAGGACCCAGAATGATGTGAAATTGTGCTTCGTGCAACATAATTCTGGGTGCCATTTACAAACCGTAAGTGCTAATGACTCCATTCCTTTTTGTGGTTGTAGGAGCTGTTGATTGGAGTACACTAAAACAAACCTGATCTCTCTAGGACATTCAGAAGTCAAGTTATAAGCACACAAATGTGTAACTGGACTACTTCTTTAAAATGACACCGGATCCGGTGACCTTTGGGACATGGTTTGACCCTCTTAGGAAAGTGCTATCATCATGAAACGTTCAGATCAATTACAACTCAATAGAATCTACCTTCCTGTAACATTTCTGCCTGATTGGACCTTGTTTTCACACAAATGAACCCAGAATGATGTGAAATTGTGCTTCGTGCAACATAATTCTGGGTGCCATTTAAAAACCATAAGTGCTAATGACTCCATTCCTTTTTGTGGTTGTAGGGGCTGTTGATTGGAGTACACTAAAACAAACCTGATCTCTCTAGGACATTCAGAAGCCAAGTTATAGGCCCACAAATGTGTAACTGGACTACTTCTTTAAATTGACACCAGATCCGGTGACCTTTGGGACATGGTTTGACCCCCTATAGGAATGTGCGATCATCATGAAACATTCAGATCACTTACAACTCAATAGATTCTACCTTCTTGTAACGTTTCAGCCTGATTGGACCTTGTTTTCACACAAATGGACCCAGAATGATGTGAAATTGTGCTTCGTGCAACATAATTCTGGGTGCCATTTACAAACCATAAGTGCTAATGACTCCATTCCTTTTTGTGGTTGTAGGTGCTGTTGGTTGGAGTACATTAAAACAAACCTGATCTCTCTAGGACATTCAGAAGCCAAGTTATAAGCCCACAAATGTGTAACTGGACTACTTCTTTAAATTGACACCAGATCCGGTGACCTTTGGGACATGGTTTGACCTCCTTAGGAAAGTGCTATCATCATGAAACGTTCAGATCACTTACAACTCAATAGATTCTACCTTCCTGTAACGTTTCAGCCTGATTGGACCTTGTTTTCACACAAATGGACCCAGAATGATGTGAAATTGTGCTTCGTGCAACATAATTCTGGGTGCCATTTACAAACCATAAGTGCTAATGACTCCATTCCTTTTTGTGGTTGTAGGGGCTGTTGATTGGAGTACACTAAAACAAACCTGATCTCTCTAGGACATTCAGAAGCCAAGTTATAAGCCCACAAATGTGTAACTGGACTACTTCTTTAAATTGACACCAGATCCGGTGACCTTTGGGACATGGTTTGACCCCCTTAGGAAAGTGCTATCATCATGAAACGTTCAGATCACTTACAACTCAATAGATTCTACCTTCCTGTAACGTTTCAGCCTGATTGGACCTTGTTTTCACACAAATGAACCCAGAATGATGTGAAATTGTGCTTAGTGCAGCATAATTCTGGGTGCCATTTAAAAACCATAAGTGCTAATGACTCCATTCCTTTTTGAGGTTGTAGGGGATGTTGATTGGAGTACACTAAAACAAACCTGATCTCTCTAGGACATTCAGAAGCCAAGTTATAAGCCCACAAATGTGTAACTGGACTACTTCTTTAAATTGACACCGATCCGGTGACCTTTGGGACATGGTTTGACCCCCTTAGGAAAGTGCTATCATCATGAAACGTTCAGATCACTTGCAACTCAATAGATTCTACCTTCCTGTAACGTTTCAGCCTGATTGGACCTTGTTTTCACACAAATAGACCCAGAATGATGTGAAATTGTGCTTAGTGCAGCATAATTGTGGGTGCCATTTAAAAACCATAAGTGCTAATGACTCCATTCCTTTTTGAGGTTGTAGGGGATGTTGATTGGAGTACACTAAAACAAACCTGATCTCTCTAGGACATTCAGAAGCCAAGTTATAAGCCCACAAATGTGTAACTGGACTACTTCTTTAAATTGACACCAGATCTGATGACCTTTGGGACATGGTTTGACCCCCTTAGGAAAGTGCTATCATCATGAAACGTTCAGATCACTTACAACTCAATAGATTCTACCTTCCTGTAACGTTTCAGCCTGATTGGACCTTGTTTTCACACAAATGGACCCAGAATGATGTGAAATTGTGCTTCGTGCAACATAATTCTGGGTGCCATTTACAAACCATAAGTGCTAATGACTCCATTCCTTTTTGTGGTTGTAGGGGCTGTTGATTGGAGTACACTAAAACAAACCTGATCTCTCTAGGACATTCAGAAGCCAAGTTATAAGCCCACATATGTGTAACTGGACTACTTCTTTAAATTGACACCAGATCCTGTGACCTTTGGGACATGGTTTGACCCCCTTAGGAAAGTGCTATCATCATGAAAGGTTCCGATCACTTACAACTCAATAGATTCTACCTTCCTGTAGCGTTTCAGCCTGATTGGACCTTGTTTTCACACAAATGGACCCAGAATGATGTGAAATTGTGCTTCGTGCAACATAATTCTGGGTGCCATTTACAAACCATTAGTGCTAATGACTCCATTCCTTTTTGAGGTTGTAGGGGATGTTGATTGGAGTACACTAAAACAAACCTGATCTCTCTAGGACGTTCAGAAGCCAAGTTATAAGCCCACAAATGTGTAACTGGACTACTTCTTTAAATTGACACCGATCCGGTGACCTTTGGGACATGGTTTGACCCCCTTAGGAAAGTGCTATCATCATGAAACGTTCAGATCACTTACAACTGAATAGATTCTACCTTCCTGTAACGTTTCAGCCTGATTGGACCTTGTTTTCTCACAAATGGACACAGAATGATGTGAAATTGTGCTTCGTGCAACATAATTCTGGGTACCATTTACAAACCATAATTGCTAATGACTCCATTCATTTTTGTGGTTGTAGGGGCTGTTGATTGGAGTACACTAAATTAAACCTGATCTCTCTAGGACATTCAGAAGCCAAGTTATAAGCCCACAAATGTGTAACTGGACTACTTCTTTAAATTGACATCAAATATGGTGACCTTTGGGACATGGTTTGACCCCCTTAGGAAAGTGCTATCATCATGAAACGTTCAGATCACTTACAACTCAATAGATTCTACCTTCCTGTAACGTTTCAGCCTGATTGGACCTTGTTTTCACACAAAAGGACCCAGAATGATGTGAAATTGTGCTTCGTGCAACATAATTCTGGGTGCCATTTACAAACCGTAAGTGCTAATGACTCCATTCCTTTTTGTGGTTGTAGGAGCTGTTGATTGGAGTACACTAAAACAAACCTGATCTCTCTAGGACATTCAGAAGTCAAGTTATAAGCACACAAATGTGTAACTGGACTACTTCTTTAAAATGACACCGGATCCGGTGACCTTTGGGACATGGTTTGACCCTCTTAGGAAAGTGCTATCATCATGAAACGTTCAGATCACTTATAACTCAATAGAATCTACCTTCCTGTAACATTTCTGCCTGATTGGACCTTGTTTTCACACAAATGAACCCAGAATGATGTGAAATTGTGCTTCGTGCAACATAATTCTGGGTGCCATTTAAAAACCATAAGTGCTAATGACTCCATTCCTTTTTGTGGTTGTAGGGGCTGTTGATTGGAGTACACTAAAACAAACCTGATCTCTCTAGGACATTCAGAAGCCAAGTTATAGGCCCACAAATGTGTAACTGGACTACTTCTTTAAATTGACACCATATCCGGTGACCTTTGGGACATGGTTTGACCCCCTATAGGAATGTGCGATCATCATGAAACATTCAGATCACTTACAACTCAATAGATTCTACCTTCTTGTAACGTTTCAGCCTGATTGGACCTTGTTTTCACACAAATGGACCCAGAATGATGTGAAATTGTGCTTCGTGCAACATAATTCTGGGTGCCATTTACAAACCATAAGTGCTAATGACTCCATTCCTTTTTGTGGTTGTAGGTGCTGTTGGTTGGAGTACATTAAAACAAACCTGATCTCTCTAGGACATTCAGAAGCCAAGTTATAAGCCCACAAATGTGTAACTGGACTACTTCTTTAAATTGACACCAGATCCGGTGACCTTTGGGACATGGTTTGACCTCCTTAGGAAAGTGCTATCATCATGAAACGTTCAGATCACTTACAACTCAATAGATTCTACCTTCCTGTAACGTTTCAGCCTGATTGGACCTTGTTTTCACACAAATGGACACAGAATGATGTGAAATTGTGCTTCGTGCAACATAATTCTGGGTACCATTTACAAACCATAAGTGCTAATGACTCCATTCATTTTTGTGGTTGTAGGGGCTGTTGATTGGAGTACACTAAATTAAACCTGATCTCTCTAGGACATTCAGAAGCCAAGTTATAAGCCCACAAATGTGTAACTGGACTACTTCTTTAAATTGACATCAAATATGGTGACATTTGGGACATGGTTTGACCCCCTTAGGAAAGTGCTATCATCATGAAACGTTCAGATCACTTACAACTCAATAGATTCTACCTTCCTGTAACGTTTCAGCCTGATTGGACCTTGTTTTCACACAAAAGGACCCAGAATGATGTGAAATTGTGCTTCGTGCAACATAATTCTGGGTGCCATTTACAAACCGTAAGTGCTAATGACTCCATTCCTTTTTGTGGTTGTAGGAGCTGTTGATTGGAGTACACTAAAACAAACCTGATCTCTCTAGGACATTCAGAAGTCAAGTTATAAGCACACAAATGTGTAACTGGACTACTTCTTTAAAATGACACCGGATCCGGTGACCTTTGGGACATGGTTTGACCCTCTTAGGAAAGTGCTATCATCATGAAACGTTCAGATCACTTATAACTCAATAGAATCTACCTTCCTGTAACATTTCTGCCTGATTGGACCTTGTTTTCACACAAATGAACCCAGAATGATGTGAAATTGTGCTTCGTGCAACATAATTCTGGGTGCCATTTAAAAACCATAAGTGCTAATGACTCCATTCCTTTTTGTGGTTGTAGGGGCTGTTGATTGGAGTACACTAAAACAAACCTGATCTCTCTAGGACATTCAGAAGCCAAGTTATAGGCCCACAAATGTGTAACTGGACTACTTCTTTAAATTGACACCAGATCCGGTGACCTTTGGGACATGGTTTGACCCCCTATAGGAATGTGCGATCATCATGAAACATTCAGATCACTTACAACTCAATAGATTCTACCTTCTTGTAACGTTTCAGCCTGATTGGACCTTGTTTTCACACAAATGGACCCAGAATGATGTGAAATTGTGCTTCGTGCAACATAATTCTGGGTGCCATTTACAAACCATAAGTGCTAATGACTCCATTCCTTTTTGTGGTTGTAGGTGCTGTTGGTTGGAGTACATTAAATCAAACCTGATCTCTCTAGGACATTCAGAAGCCAAGTTATAAGCCCACAAATGTGTAACTGGACTACTTCTTTAAATTGACACCAGATCCGGTGACCTTTGGGACATGGTTTGACCTCCTTAGGAAAGTGCTATCATCATGAAACGTTCAGATCACTTACAACTCAATAGATTCTACCTTCCTGTAACGTTTCAGCCTGATTGGACCTTGTTTTCACACAAATGGACCCAGAATGATGTGAAATTGTGCTTCGTGCAACATAATTCTGGGTGCCATTTACAAACCATAAGTGCTAATGACTCCATTCCTTTTTGTGGTTGTAGGGGCTGTTGATTGGAGTACACTAAAACAAACCTGATCTCTCTAGGACATTCAGAAGCCAAGTTATAAGCCCACAAATGTGTAACTGGACTACTTCTTTAAATTGACACCAGATCCGGTGACCTTTGGGACATGGTTTGACCCCCTTAGGAAAGTGCTATCATCATGAAACGTTCAGATCACTTACAACTCAATAGATTCTACCTTCCTGTAACGTTTCAGCCTGATTGGACCTTGTTTTCACACAAATGAACCCAGAATGATGTGAAATTGTGCTTAGTGCAGCATAATTCTGGGTGCCATTTAAAAACCATAAGTGCTAATGACTCCATTCCTTTTTGAGGTTGTAGGGGATGTTGATTGGAGTACACTAAAACAAACCTGATCTCTCTAGGACATTCAGAAGCCAAGTTATAAGCCCACAAATGTGTAACTGGACTACTTCTTTAAATTGACACCGATCCGGTGACCTTTGGGACATGGTTTGACCCCCTTAGGAAAGTGCTATCATCATGAAACGTTCAGATCACTTACAACTGAATAGATTCTACCTTCCTGTAACGTTTCAGCCTGATTGGACCTTGTTTTCACACAAATGAACCCAGAATGATGTGAAATTGTGCTTCGTGCAACATAATTCTGGGTACCATTTACAAACCATAAGTGCTAATGACTCCATTCATTTTTGTGGTTGTAGGGGCTGTTGATTGGAGTACACTAAATTAAACCTGATCTCTCTAGGACATTCAGAAGCCAAGTTATAAGCCCACAAATGTGTAACTGGACTACTTCTTTAAATTGACATCAGATCTGGTGACCTTTGGGACATGGTTTGACCCCCTTAGGAAAGTGCTATCATCATGAAACGTTCAGATCACTTACAACTCAATAGATTCTACCTTCCTATAACGTTTCAGCCTGATTGGACCTTGTTTTCACACAAATGGACCCAGAATGATGAGAAATTGTGCTTCGTGCAACATAATTCTGGGTGCCATTTACAAACCGTAAGTGCTAATGACTCCATTCCTTTTTGTGGTTGTAGGAGCTGTTGATTTGAGTACACTAAAACAAACCTGATCTCTCTAGGACATTCAGAAGTCAAGTTATAAGCACACAAATGTGTAACTGGTCTACTTTAAAATGACACCAGATCCGGTGACCTTTGGGACATGGTTTGACCCTCTTAGGAAAGTGCTATCATCATGAAACGTTCAGATCACTTACAACTCAATAGATTCTACCGTCCTGTAACATTTCAGCCTGATTGGACCTTGTTTTCACACAAATGAACCCAGAATGATGTGAAATTGTGCTTTGTGCAACATAATTCTGGGTGCCATTTACAAACCATAAGTGCTAATGACTCCATTCCTTTTTGTGGTTGTAGGGGCTGTTGATTGGAGTACACTAAAACAAACCTGATCTCTCTAGGACATTCAGAAGCCAAGTTATAAGCCCACAAATGTGTAACTGGACTACTTCTTTAAATTGACACCAGATCCGGTGACCTTTGGGACATGGTTTGACCCCCTTAGGAAAATGCTATCATCATGAAACGTTCAGATCACTTACAACTCAATAGATTCTACCTTCCTGTAGCGTTTCAGCCTGATTGGACCTTGTTTTCAAACAAATGGACCCAGAATGATGTGAAATTGTGCTTTGTGCAACATAATTCTGGGTGCCATTTACAAACCATAAGTGCTAATGACTCCATTCCTTTTTGTGGTTGTAGGGGCTGTTGATTGGAGTACACTAAAACAAACCTGATCTCTCTAGGACATTCAGAAGCCAAGTTATAAGCCCACAAAGGTGTAACTGGACTACTTCTTTAAATTGACACCAGATCCGGTGACCTTTGGGACATGGTTTGACCCCCTATAGGAATGTGCGATCATCATGAAACATTCAGATCACTTACAACTCAATAGATTCTACCTTCTTGTAACGTTTCAGCCTGACTGGACCTTGTTTTCACACAAATGGACCCAGAATGATGTGAAATTGTGCTTCGTGCAACATAATTCTGGGTGCCATTTACAAACCATAAGTGCTAATGACTCCATTCCTTTTTTGTGGTTGTAGGGGCTGTTGGTTGGAGTACATTAAAACAAACCTGATCTCTCTAGGACATTCAGAAGCCAAGTTATAAGCCCACAAATGTGTAACTGGACTACTTCTTTAAAATGACACCAGATCCGGTGACCTTTGGGACATGGTTTGACCCCCTTAGGAAAGTGCTATCATCATGAAACGTTCAGATCACTTACAACTCAATAGATTCTACCTTCCTGTAACGTTTCAGCCTGATTGGACCTTGTTTTCACACAAATGAACCCAGAATGATGTGAAATTGTGCTTAGTGCAGCATAATTCTGGGTGCCATTTAAAAATCATAAGTGCTAATGACTCCATTCCTTTTTGAGGTTGTAGGGGATGTTGATTGGAGTACACTAAAACAAACCTGATCTCTCTAGGACATTCAGAAGCCAAGTTATAAGCCCACAAATGTGTAACTGGACTACTTCTTTAAATTGACATCAGATCCGGTGACCTTTGGGACATGGTTTGACCCCCTTAGGAATGTGCGATCATCATGAAACGTTCACATCACTTACAACTCAATAGATTCTACCTTCTTGTAACGTTTCAGCCTGATTGGACCTTGTTTTCACACAAATGAACCCAGAATGATGTGAAATTGTGCTTAGTGCAGCATAATTGTGGGTGCCATTTAAAAACCATAAGTGCTAATGACTCCATTCCTTTTTGAGGTTGTAGGGGATGTTGATTGGAGTACACTAAAACAAACCTGATCTCTCTAGGACATTCAGAAGCCAAGTTATAAGCCCACAAATGTGTAACTGGACTACTTCTTTAAATTGACACCAGATCCGGTGACCTTTGGGACATGGTTTGACCCCCTTAGGAAAGTGCTATCATCATGAAACGTTCAGATCACTTACAACTCAATAGATTCTACCTTCCTGTAACGTTTCAGCCTGATTGGACCTTGTTTTCACACAAATGGACCCAGAATGATGTGAAATTGTGCTTCGTGCAACATAATTCTGGGTGCCATTTACAAACCATAAGTGCTAATGACTCCATTACTTTTTGTGGTTGTAGGGGCTGTTGGTTGGAGTACATTAAAACAAACCTGATCTCTCTAGGACATTGAGAAGCCAAGTTATAAGCCCACAAATGTGTAACTGGACTACTTCTTTAAATTGACACCAGATCCGGTGACCTTTGGGACATGGTTTGACCCCCTTAGGAAAGTGCTATCATCATGAAACGTTCAGAACACTTACAACTCAATAGATTCTACCTTCCTGTAACGTTTCAGCCTGATTGGACCTTGTTTTCTCACAAATGGACCCAGAATGATGTGAAATTGTGCTTCGTGCAACATAATTCTGGGTACCATTTACAAACCATAAGTGCTAATGACTCCATTCATTTTTGTGGTTGTAGGGGCTGTTGATTGGAGTACACTAAATTAAACCTGATCTCTCTAGGACATTCAGAAGCCAAGTTATAAGCCCACAAATGTGTAACTGGACTACTTCTTTAAATTGACATCAAACCTGGTGACCTTTGGGACATGGTTTGACCCCCTTAGGAAAGTGCTATCATCATGAAACGTTCAGATCACTTACAACTCAATAGATTCTACCTTCCTGTAACGTTTCAGCCTGATTGGACCTTGTTTTCACACAAATGGACCCAGAATGATGTGAAATTGTGTTTCGTGCAACATAATTCTGGGTGCCATTTACAAACCGTAAGTGCTAATGACTCCATTCCTTTTTGTGGTTGTAGGGGATGTTGATTGGAGTACACTAATACAAACCTGATCTCTCTAGGACATTCAGAAGCCAAGTTATAAGCCCACAAATGTGTAACTGGACTACTTCTTTAAATTGACACCAGATCCGGTGACCTTTGGGACATGGTTAGACCCCCTTAGGAAAGTGCTATCATCATGAAACGTTCAGATCACTTACAACTCAATAGAGTCTACCTTCCTGTAACGTTTCAGACTGATTGGAACTTGTTTTCACACAAATGAACCCAGAATGATGTGAAATTGTGCTTCGTGCAACATAATTCTGGGTGCCATTTACAAACCATAAGTGCTAATGACTCCATTCCTTTTTGTGGTTGTAGGGGCTGTTGATTGGAGTACACTAAAACAAACCTAACCTCTCTAGGATATTCAGAAGCCAAGTTATAAGCCCACAAAGGTGTAACTGGACTACTTCTTTAAAGTGACACCAGGCCCGGTGACCTTTGGGACATGGTTTTACCCCCTATAGGAATGTGCGATCATCTTGAAATGTTCAGATCACTTACAACTCAATATATTCTACCTTCTTGTAGCGTTTCAGCCTGAATTGGACCTTGTTTTCACACAAATGGACCCAGAATGATGTGAAATTGTGCTTCGTGCAACATAATTCTGGGTGCCATTTACAAACCTTAAGTGCTAATGACTCCATTCCTTTTTGTGGTTGTAGGGGCTGTTGATTGGAGTACACTAAAACAAACCTGATCTCTCTAGGACATTCAGAAGCCAAGTTATAAGCCCACAAATGTGTAACTGGACTACTTCTTTAAATTGACACCAGATCCGGTGACCTTTGGGACATGGTTTGACCCCCTTAGGAAAATGCTATCATCATGAAACGTTCAGATCACTTAAAACTCAATAGATTCTACCTTCCTGTAGCGTTTCAGCCTGATTGGACCTTGTTTTCACACAAATGGACCCAGAATGATGTGAAATTCTGCTTTGTGCAACATAATTCTGGGTGCCATTTACAAACCATAAGTGCTAATGACTCCATTCCTTTTTGTGGTTGTAGGGGCTGTTGATTGGAGTACACTAAAACAAACCTGATCTCTCTAGGACATTCAGAAGCCAAGTTATAAGCCCACAAAGGTGTAACTGGACTACTTCTTTAAATTGACACCAGATCCGGTGACCTTTGGGACATGGTTTGACTCCCTATAGGAATGTGCGATCATCACGAAACGTTCAGATCACTTACAACTCAATAGATTCTACCTTCTTGTAACGTTTCAGCCTGATTGGACCTTGTTTTCACACAAATGAACCCAGAATGATGTGAAATTGTGCTTCGTGCAACATAATTCTGGGTGCCATTTAAAAACCATAAGTGCTAATGACTCCATTCCTTTTTGTGGTTGTAGGAGCTGTTGATTGGAGTACACTAAAACAAACCTGATCTCTCTAGGACATTCAGAAGCCAAGTTATAAGCCCACAAATGTGTAACTGGACTACTTCTTTAATATGACACCAGATCCGGTGACCTTTGGGACATGGTTTGACCCCCTTAGGAAAGTGCTATCATCATTAAACGTTCAGATCACTTACAACTCAATAGAATCTACCTTCCTGTAATGTTTCTGCCTGATTGGACCTTGTTTTCACACAAATGGACCCAGAATGATGTGAAATTGTGCTTCGTGCAACATAATTCTGGGTGCCATTTACAAACCATAAGTGCGAATGACTCCTTTCCTTTTTGTGGTTGTAGGGGCTGTTGGTTGGAGTACATTAAAACAAACCTGATCTCTCTAGGACATTCAGAAGCCAAGTTATAAGCACACAAATGTGTAACTGGACAACTTCTTTAAATTGACACCAGATCCGGTGACCTTTGGGACATGGTTTGACCCCCTTAGGAAAGTGCTATCATCATGAAACGTTCAGATCACTTACAACTCAATAGATTCTACCTTCCTGTAACGTTTCAGCCTAATTGGACCTTGTTTTCACACAAATGAACCAAGAATGATGTGAAATTGTGCTTAGTGCAGCATAATTCTGGGTGCCATTTAAAAACCATAAGTGCTAATGACTCCATTCCTTTTTGAGGTTGTAGGGATGTTGATTGGAGTACACTAAAACAAACCTGATCTCTCTAGGACATTCAGAAGCCAAGTTATAAGCCCACAAATGTGTAACTGGACTACTTCTTTAAATTGACACCAGATCCGGTGACCTTTGGGACATGGTTTGACCCCCTTAGGAAAGTGCTATACTCATGAAACGTTCAGATCACTTACAACTGAATAGATTCTACCTTCCTGTAACGGTTCAGCATGATTGGACCTTGTTTTCTCACAAATGGACCCAGAATGATGTGAAATTGTGCTTCGTGCAACATAATTCTGGGTACCATTTACAAACCATAAGTGCTAATGACTCCATTCATTTTTGTGGTTGTAGGGGCTGTTGATTGGAAAACACTAAATTAAACCTGATCTCTCTAGGACATTCAGAAGCCAAGTTATAAGCCCACAAATGTGTAACTGGACTACTTCTTTAAATTGACATCAGACCTGGTGACCTTTGGGACATGGTTTGACCCCCTTAGGAAAGTGCTATCATCATGAAACGTTCAGATCACTTACAACTCAATAGATTCTACCTTCCTGTAACGTTTCAGCCTGATTGGACCTTGTTTTCACACAAATGGACCCAGAATGATGTGAAAATGTGCTTCGTGCAACATAATTCTGGGTGCCATTTACAAACCGTAAGTGCTAATGACTCCATTCCTTTTTGTGGTTGTAGGGGATGTTGACTGGAGTACACTAAAACAAACCTGATCTCTCTAGGACATTCAGAAGCCAAGTTATAAGCCCACAAATGTGTAACTGGACTACTTCTTTAAATTGACACCAGATCCGGTGACTTTCGGGACATGGTTTGACCCCCTTAGGAAAGTGCTATCATCATGAAACGTTCAGATCACTTACAACTCAATAGATTCTACCTTCCAGTAGCGTTTCAGCCTGATTGGACCTTGTTTTCACACAAATGGACACAGAATGATGTGAAATTGTGCTTTGTGCAACATAATTCTGGGTGCCATTTACAAACCATAAGTGCTAATGACTCCATTCCTTTTTGTGGTTGTAGGGGCTGTTGATTGGAGTACATTAAAACAAACCTGATCTCCCTAGGACATTCAGAAGCCAAGTTATAAGCCCACAAAGGTGTAACTGGACTACTTCTTTAAATTGACACCAGATCCGGTGACCTTTGGGACATGGTTTGACCCCCTATAGGAATGTGCGATCATCATGAAACATTCAGATCACTTACAACTCAATAGATTCTACCTTCTTGTAACGTTTCAGCCTGACTGGACCTTGTTTTCACACAAATGGACCCAGAATGATGTGAAATTGTGCTTCGTGCAACATAATTCTGGGTGCCATTTACAAACCATAAGTGCTAATGACTCCATTCCTTTTTTGTGGTTGTAGGGGCTGTTGGTTGGAGTACATTAAAACAAACCTGATCTCTCTAGGACATTCAGAAGCCAAGTTATAAGCCCACAAATGTGTAACTGGACTACTTCTTTAAAATGACACCAGATCCGGTGACCTTTGGGACATGGTTTGACCCCCTTAGGAAAGTGCTATCATCATGAAACGTTCAGATCACTTACAACTCAATAGATTCTACCTTCCTGTAACGTTTCAGCCTGATTGGACCTTGTTTTCACACAAATGAACCCAGAATGATGTGAAATTGTGCTTAGTGCAGCATAATTCTGGGTGCCATTTAAAAATCATAAGTGCTAATGACTCCATTCCTTTTTGAGGTTGTAGGGGATGTTGATTGGAGTACACTAAAACAAACCTGATCTCTCTAGGACATTCAGAAGCCAAGTTATAAGCCCACAAATGTGTAACTGGACTACTTCTTTAAATTGACATCAGATCCGGTGACCTTTGGGACATGGTTTGACCCCCTTAGGAATGTGCGATCATCATGAAACGTTCACATCACTTACAACTCAATAGATTCTACCTTCTTGTAACGTTTCAGCCTGATTGGACCTTGTTTTCACACAAATGAACCCAGAATGATGTGAAATTGTGCTTAGTGCAGCATAATTGTGGGTGCCATTTAAAAACCATAAGTGCTAATGACTCCATTCCTTTTTGAGGTTGTAGGGGATGTTGATTGGAGTACACTAAAACAAACCTGATCTCTCTAGGACATTCAGAAGCCAAGTTATAAGCCCACAAATGTGTAACTGGACTACTTCTTTAAATTGACACCAGATCCGGTGACCTTTGGGACATGGTTTGACCCCCTTAGGAAAGTGCTATCATCATGAAACGTTCAGATCACTTACAACTCAATAGATTCTACCTTCCTGTAACGTTTCAGCCTGATTGGACCTTGTTTTCACACAAATGGACCCAGAATGATGTGAAATTGTGCTTCGTGCAACATAATTCTGGGTGCCATTTACAAACCATAAGTGCTAATGACTCCATTACTTTTTGTGGTTGTAGGGGCTGTTGGTTGGAGTACATTAAAACAAACCTGATCTCTCTAGGACATTGAGAAGCCAAGTTATAAGCCCACAAATGTGTAACTGGACTACTTCTTTAAATTGACACCAGATCCGGTGACCTTTGGGACATGGTTTGACCCCCTTAGGAAAGTGCTATCATCATGAAACGTTCAGAACACTTACAACTCAATAGATTCTACCTTCCTGTAACGTTTCAGCCTGATTGGACCTTGTTTTCTCACAAATGGACCCAGAATGATGTGAAATTGTGCTTCGTGCAACATAATTCTGGGTACCATTTACAAACCATAAGTGCTAATGACTCCATTCATTTTTGTGGTTGTAGGGGCTGTTGATTGGAGTACACTAAATTAAACCTGATCTCTCTAGGACATTCAGAAGCCAAGTTATAAGCCCACAAATGTGTAACTGGACTACTTCTTTAAATTGACATCAAACCTGGTGACCTTTGGGACATGGTTTGACCCCCTTAGGAAAGTGCTATCATCATGAAACGTTCAGATCACTTACAACTCAATAGATTCTACCTTCCTGTAACGTTTCAGCCTGATTGGACCTTGTTTTCACACAAATGGACCCAGAATGATGTGAAATTGTGTTTCGTGCAACATAATTCTGGGTGCCATTTACAAACCGTAAGTGCTAATGACTCCATTCCTTTTTGTGGTTGTAGGGGATGTTGATTGGAGTACACTAATACAAACCTGATCTCTCTAGGACATTCAGAAGCCAAGTTATAAGCCCACAAATGTGTAACTGGACTACTTCTTTAAATTGACACCAGATCCGGTGACCTTTGGGACATGGTTAGACCCCCTTAGGAAAGTGCTATCATCATGAAATGTTCAGATCACTTACAACTCAATATATTCTACCTTCTTGTAGCGTTTCAGCCTGAATTGGACCTTGTTTTCACACAAATGGACCCAGAATGATGTGAAATTGTGCTTCGTGCAACATAATTCTGGGTGCCATTTACAAACCTTAAGTGCTAATGACTCCATTACTTTTTGTGGTTGTAGGGGCTGTTGGTTGGAGTACATTAAAACAAACCTGATCTCTCTAGGACATTGAGAAGCCAAGTTATAAGCCCACAAATGTGTAACTGGACTACTTCTTTAAATTGACACCAGATCCGGTGACCTTTGGGACATGGTTTGACCCCCTTAGGAAAGTGCTATCATCATGAAACGTTCAGAACACTTACAACTCAATAGATTCTACCTTCCTGTAACGTTTCAGCCTGATTGGACCTTGTTTTCTCACAAATGGACCCAGAATGATGTGAAATTGTGCTTCGTGCAACATAATTCTGGGTACCATTTACAAACCATAAGTGCTAATGACTCCATTCATTTTTGTGGTTGTAGGGGCTGTTGATTGGAGTACACTAAATTAAACCTGATCTCTCTAGGACATTCAGAAGCCAAGTTATAAGCCCACAAATGTGTAACTGGACTACTTCTTTAAATTGACATCAAACCTGGTGACCTTTGGGACATGGTTTGACCCCCTTAGGAAAGTGCTATCATCATGAAACGTTCAGATCACTTACAACTCAATAGATTCTACCTTCCTGTAACGTTTCAGCCTGATTGGACCTTGTTTTCACACAAATGGACCCAGAATGATGTGAAATTGTGTTTCGTGCAACATAATTCTGGGTGCCATTTACAAACCGTAAGTGCTAATGACTCCATTCCTTTTTGTGGTTGTAGGGGATGTTGATTGGAGTACACTAATACAAACCTGATCTCTCTAGGACATTCAGAAGCCAAGTTATAAGCCCACAAATGTGTAACTGGACTACTTCTTTAAATTGACACCAGATCCGGTGACCTTTGGGACATGGTTAGACCCCCTTAGGAAAGTGCTATCATCATGAAATGTTCAGATCACTTACAACTCAATATATTCTACCTTCTTGTAGCGTTTCAGCCTGAATTGGACCTTGTTTTCACACAAATGGACCCAGAATGATGTGAAATTGTGCTTCGTGCAACATAATTCTGGGTGCCATTTACAAACCTTAAGTGCTAATGACTCCATTCCTTTTTGTGGTTGTAGGGGCTGTTGATTGGAGTACACTAAAACAAACCTGATCTCTCTAGGACATTCAGAAGCCAAGTTATAAGCCCACAAATGTGTAACTGGACTACTTCTTTAAATTGACACCAGATCCGGTGACCTTTGGGACATGGTTTGACCCCCTTAGGAAAATGCTATCATCATGAAACGTTCAGATCACTTGAAACTCAATAGATTCTACCTTCCTGTAGCGTTTCAGCCAGATTTGAACCTTGTTTTCACACAAATGGACCCAGAATGATGTGAAATTCTGCTTTGTGCAACATAATTCTGGGTGCCATTTACAAACCATAAGTGCTAATGACTCCATTCCTTTTTGTGGTTGTAGGGGCTGTTGATTGGAGTACACTAAAACAAACCTGATCTCTCTAGGACATTCAGAAGCCAAGTTATAAGCCCACAAAGGTGTAACTGGACTACTTCTTTAAATTGACACCAGATCCGGTGACCTTTGGGACATGGTTTGACCCCCTATAGGAATGTGCGATCATCACGAAACGTTCAGATCACTTACAACTCAATAGATTCTACCTTCTTGTAACGTTTCAGCCTGATTGGACCTTGTTTTCACACAAATGAACCCAGAATGATGTGAAATTGTGCTTCGTGCAACATAATTCTGGGTGCCATTTAAAAACCATAAGTGCTAATGACTCCATTCCTTTTTGTGGTTGTAGGAGCTGTTGATTGGAGTACACTAAAACAAACCTGATCTCTCTAGGACATTCAGAAGCCAAGTTATAAGCCCACAAATGTGTAACTGGACTACTTCTTTAATATGACACCAGATCCGGTGACCTTTGGGACATGGTTTGACCCCCTTAGGAAAGTGCTATCATCATTAAACGTTCAGATCACTTACAACTCAATAGAATCTACCTTCCTGTAATGTTTCTGCCTGATTGGACCTTGTTTTCACACAAATGGACCCAGAATGATGTGAAATTGTGCTTCGTGCAACATAATTCTGGGTGCCATTTACAAACCATAAGTGCGAATGACTCCTTTCCTTTTTGTGGTTGTAGGGGCTGTTGGTTGGAGTACATTAAAACAAACCTGATCTCTCTAGGACATTCAGAAGCCAAGTTATAAGCACACAAATGTGTAACTGGACAACTTCTTTAAATTGACACCAGATCCGGTGACCTTTGGGACATGGTTTGACCCCCTTAGGAAAGTGCTATCATCATGAAACGTTCAGATCACTTACAACTCAATAGATTCTACCTTCCTGTAACGTTTCAGCCTAATTGGACCTTGTTTTCACACAAATGAACCAAGAATGATGTGAAATTGTGCTTAGTGCAGCATAATTCTGGGTGCCATTTAAAAACCATAAGTGCTAATGACTCCATTCCTTTTTGAGGTTGTAGGGATGTTGATTGGAGTACACTAAAACAAACCTGATCTCTCTAGGACATTCAGAAGCCAAGTTATAAGCCCACAAATGTGTAACTGGACTACTTCTTTAAATTGACACCAGATCCGGTGACCTTTGGGACATGGTTTGACCCCCTTAGGAAAGTGCTATACTCATGAAACGTTCAGATCACTTACAACTGAATAGATTCTACCTTCCTGTAACGGTTCAGCATGATTGGACCTTGTTTTCTCACAAATGGACCCAGAATGATGTGAAATTGTGCTTCGTGCAACATAATTCTGGGTACCATTTACAAACCATAAGTGCTAATGACTCCATTCATTTTTGTGGTTGTAGGGGCTGTTGATTGGAAAACACTAAATTAAACCTGATCTCTCTAGGACATTCAGAAGCCAAGTTATAAGCCCACAAATGTGTAACTGGACTACTTCTTTAAATTGACATCAGACCTGGTGACCTTTGGGACATGGTTTGACCCCCTTAGGAAAGTGCTATCATCATGAAACGTTCAGATCACTTACAACTCAATAGATTCTACCTTCCTGTAACGTTTCAGCCTGATTGGACCTTGTTTTCACACAAATGGACCCAGAATGATGTGAAAATGTGCTTCGTGCAACATAATTCTGGGTGCCATTTACAAACCGTAAGTGCTAATGACTCCATTCCTTTTTGTGGTTGTAGGGGATGTTGACTGGAGTACACTAAAACAAACCTGATCTCTCTAGGACATTCAGAAGCCAAGTTATAAGCCCACAAATGTGTAACTGGACTACTTCTTTAAATTGACACCAGATCCGGTGACTTTCGGGACATGGTTTGACCCCCTTAGGAAAGTGCTATCATCATGAAACGTTCAGATCACTTACAACTCAATAGATTCTACCTTCCAGTAGCGTTTCAGCCTGATTGGACCTTGTTTTCACACAAATGGACACAGAATGATGTGAAATTGTGCTTTGTGCAACATAATTCTGGGTGCCATTTACAAACCATAAGTGCTAATGACTCCATTCCTTTTTGTGGTTGTAGGGGCTGTTGATTGGAGTACATTAAAACAAACCTGATCTCTCTAGGACATTCAGAAGCCAAGTTATAAGCCCACAAATGTGTAACTGGACTACTTCTTTAAATTGACACCAGATCCGGTGACCTTTGGGACATGGTTTGACCCCCTATAGGAATGTGCGATCATCACGAAACGTTCAGATCACTTACAACTCAATAGATTCTACCTTCTTGTAACGTTTCAGCCAGATTGGACCTTGTTTTCACACAAATGAACCCAGAATGATGTGAAATTGTGCTTCGTGCAACATAATTCTGGGTGCCATTTAAAAACCATAAGTGCTAATGACTCCATTCCTTTTTGTGGTTGTAGGAGCTGTTGATTGGAGTACACTAAAACAAACCTGATCTCTCTAGGACATTCAGAAGCCAAGTTATAAGCCCACAAATGTGTAACTGGACTACTTCTTTTATATGACACCAGATCCGGTGACCTTTGGGACATGGTTTGACCCCCTTAGGAAAGTGCTATCATCATTAAACGTTCAGATCACTTACAACTCAATAGAATCTACCTTCCTGTAATGTTTCTGCCTGATTGGACCTTGTTTTCACACAAATGGACCCAGAATGATGTGAAATTGTGCTTCGTGCAACATAATTCTGGGTGCCATTTACAAACCATAAGTGCGAATGACTCCTTTCCTTTTTGTGGTTGTAGGGGCTGTTGGTTGGAGTACATTAAAACAAACCTGATCTCTCTAGGACATTCAGAAGCCAAGTTATAAGCACACAAATGTGTAACTGGACTACTTCTTTAAATTGACACCAGATCCGGTGACCTTTGGGACATGGTTTGACCCCCTTAGGAAAGTGCTATCATCATGAAACGTTCAGATCACTTACAACTCAATAGATTCTACCTTCCTGTAACGTTTCAGCCTAATTGGACCTTGTTTTCACACAAATGAACCAAGAATGATGTGAAATTGTGCTTAGTGCAGCATAATTCTGGGTGCCATTTAAAAACCATAAGTGCTAATGACTCCATTCCTTTTTGAGGTTGTAGGGATGTTGATTGGAGTACACTAAAACAAACCTGATCTCTCTAGGACATTCAGAAGCCAAGTTATAAGCCCACAAATGTGTAACTGGACTACTTCTTTAAATTGACACCAGATCCGGTGACCTTTGGGACATGGTTTGACCCCCTTAGGAAAGTGCTATCATCATGAAACGTTCAGATCACTTACAACTGAATAGATTCTACCTTCCTGTAACGGTTCAGCATGATTGGACCTTGTTTTCTCACAAATGGACCCAGAATGATGTGAAATTGTGCTTCGTGCAACATAATTCTGGGTACCATTTACAAACCATAAGTGCTAATGACTCCATTCCTTTTTGTGGTTGTAGGGGCTGTTGATTGGAAAACACTAAATTAAACCTGATCTCTCTAGGACATTCAGAAGCCAAGTTATAAGCCCACAAATGTGTAACTGGACTACTTCTTTAAATTGACATCAGACCTGGTGACCTTTGGGACATGGTTTGACCCCCTTAGGAAAGTGCTATCATCATGAAACGTTCAGATCACTTACAACTCAATAGATTCTACCTTCCTGTAACGTTTCAGCCTGATTGGACCTTGTTTTCACACAAATGGACCCAGAATGATGTGAAAATGTGCTTCGTGCAACATAATTCTGGGTGCCATTTACAAACCGTAAGTGCTAATGACTCCATTCCTTTTTGTGGTTGTAGGGGATGTTGATTGGAGTACACTAAAACAAACCTGATCTCTCTAGGACATTCAGAAGCCAAGTTATAAGCCCACAAATGTGTAACTGGACTACTTCTTTAAATTGACACCAGATCCGGTGACTTTCGGGACATGGTTTGACCCCCTTAGGAAAGTGCTATCATCATGAAACGTTCAGATCACTTACAACTCAATAGATTCTACCTTCCAGTAGCGTTTCAGCCTGATTGGACCTTGTTTTCACACAAATGGACACAGAATGATGTGAAATTGTGCTTTGTGCAACATAATTCTGGGTGCCATTTACAAACCATAAGTGCTAATGACTCCATTCCTTTTTGTGGTTGTAGGGGCTGTTGATTGGAGTACATTAAAACAAACCTGATCTCTCTAGGACATTCAGAAGCCAAGTTATAAGCCCACAAATGTGTAACTGGACTACTTCTTTAAATTGACACCAGATCCGGTGACCTTTGGGACATGGTTTGACCCCCTTAGGAAAGTGCTATCATCATGAAACGTTCAGATCACTTACAACTCAATAGAGTCTACCTTCCTGTAACGTTTCAGACTGATTGGGACTTGTTTTCACACAAATGAACCCAGAATGATGTGAAATTGTGCTTCGTGCAACATAATTCTGGGTGCCATTTACAAACCATAAGTGCTAATGACTCCATTCCTTTTTGTGGTTGTAGGGGCTTTTGATTGGAGTACACTAAAACAAACCTAACCTCTCTTGGATATTCAGAAGCCAAGTTATAAGCCCACAAAGGTGTAACTGGACTACTTCTTTAAAGTGACACCAGGCCCGGTGACCTTTGGGACATGGTTTCACCCCCTATAGGAATGTGCGATCATCTTGAAATGTTCAGATCACTTACAACTCAATATATTCTACATTCTTGTAGCGTTTCAGCCTGAATTGGACCTTGTTTTCACACAAATGGACCCAGAATGATGTGAAATTGTGCTTCGTGCAACAGAATTCTGGGTGCCATTTACAAACCTTAAGTGCTAATGACTCCATTCCTTTTTGTGGTTGTAGGGGCTGTTGATTGGAGTACACTAAAACAAACCTGATCTCTCTAGGACATTCAGAAGCCAAGTTATAAGCCCACAAATGTGTAACTGGACTACTTCTTTAAATTGACACCAGATCCGGTGACCTTTGGGACATGGTTTGACCCCCTTAGGAAAATGCTATCATCATGAAACGTTCAGATCACTTACAACTCAATAGATTCTAACATCCTGTAGCGTTTCAGCCTGATTGGACCTTGTTTTCACACAAATGGACCCAGAATGATGTGAAATTGTGCTTTGTGCAACATAATTCTGGGTGCCATTTACAAACCATAAGTGCTAATGACTCCATTCCTTTTTGTGGTTGTAGGGGCTGTTGATTGGAGTACACTAAAACAAACTTGATCTCTCTAGGACATTCAGAAGCCAAGTTATAAGCCCACAAATGTGTAACTGGACTACTTCTTTAAAGTGACACCAGGCCCGGTGACCTTTGGGACATGGTTTCACCCCCTATAGGAATGTGCGATCATCACGAAACGTTCAGATCAATTACAACTCAATAGATTCTACCTTCTTGTAACGTTTCAGCCTGATTGGACCTTGTTTTCACACAAATGAACCCAGAATGATGTGAAATTGTGCTTCCTGCAACATAATTCTGGGTGCCATTTAAAAACCATAAGTGCTAATGACTCCATTCCTTTTTGTGGTTGTAGGAGCTGTTGATTGGAGTACACTAAAACAAACCTGATCTCTCTAGGACATTCAGAAGCCAAGTTATAAGCCCACAAATGTGTAACTGGACTACTTCTTTAAAATGACACCAGATCCGGTGACCTTTGGGACATGGTTTGACCCCCTTAGGAAAGTGCTATCATCTTTAAACGTTCAGATCACTTACAACTCAATAGAATCTACCTTCCTGTAATGTTTCTGCCTGATTGGACCTTGTTTTCACACAAATGAACCCAGAATGATGTGAAATTGTGCTTCGTGCAACATAATTCTGGGTGCCATTTAAAAACCATAAGTGCTAATGACTCCATTCCTTTTTGTGGTTGTAGGGGCTGTTGATTGGAGTACACTAAAACAAACCTGATCTCTCTAGGACATTCAGAAGCCAAGTTATAAGCCCACCAATGTGTAACTGGACTACTTCTTTAAATTGACACCAGATCCGGTGACCTTTGGGACATGGTTTGACCCCCTATAGGAATGTGCGATCATCATGAAACATTCAGATCACTTACAACTCAAAAGATTCTACCTTCTTGTAACGTTTCAGCCTGATTGGACCTTGTTTTCACACAAATGGACCCAGAATGATGTGAAATTGTGCTTCGTGCAACATAATTCTGGGTGCCATTTACAAACCATAAGTGCTAATGACTCCATTCCTTTTTGTGGTTGTAGGGGCTGTTGGTTGGAGTACATTAAAACAAACCTGATCTCTCTAGGACTTTCAGAAGCCAAGTTATAAGCCCACAAATGTGTAACTGGACTACTTCTTTAAATTGACACCAGATCCGGTGACCTATGGGACATGGTTTGACCCCCTTAGGAAAGTGCTATCATCATGAAACGTTCAGATCACTTACAACTCAATAGATTCTACCTTCCTGTAACGTTTCAGCCTGATTGGACCTTGTTTTCACACAAATGAACCCAGAATGATGTGAAATCGTGCTTAGTGCAGCATAATTCTGGGTGCCATTTAAAAATCATAAGTGCTAATGACTCCATTCCTTTTTGAGGTTGTAGGGGATGTTGATTGGAGTACACTAAAACAAACCTGATCTCTCTAGGACATTCAGAAGCCAAGTTATAAGCCCACAAAGGTGTAACTGGACTACTTCTTTAAAGTGACACCAGGCCCGGTGACCTTTGGGACATGGTTTGACCCCCTTAGGAATGTGCGATCATCATGAAACGTTCACATCACTTACAACTCAATAGATTCTACCTTCTTGTAACGTTTCAGCCTGATTGGACCTTGTTTTCACACAAATGGACCCAGAATGATGTGAAATTGTGCTTCGTGCAACATAATTCTGGGTGCCATTTACAAACCATAAGTGCTAATGACTCCATTCCTTTTTGTGGTTGTAGGTGCTGTTGGTTGGAGTACATTAAAACAAACCTGATCTCTCTAGGACATTCAGAAGCCAAGTTATAAGCCCACAAATGCGTAACTGGACTACTTCTTTAAATTGACACCAGATCCGGTGACCTTTGGGACATGGTTTGACCCCCTTAGGAAAGTGCTATCATCATGAAACGTTCAGATCACTTACAACTCAATAGATTCTACCTTCCTGTAACGTTTCAGCCTGATTGGACCTTGTTTTCACACAAATGAACCCAGAATGATGTGAAATCGTGCTTAGTGCAGCATAATTCTGGGTGCCATTTACAAACCATAAGTGCTAATGACTCCATTCCTTTTTGTGGTTGTAGGTGCTGTTGATTGGAGTACATTAAAACAAACCTGATCTCTCTAGGACATTCAGAAGCCAAGTTATAAGCCCACAAATGTGTAACTGGACTACTTCTTTAAATTGACACCAGATCCGGTGACCTTTGGGACATGGTTTGACCCCCTTAGGAAAGTGCTATCATCATGAAACGTTCAGATCACTTACAACTCAATAGATTCTACCTTCCTGTAACGTTTCAGCCTGATTGGACCTTGTTTTCACACAAATGAACCCAGAATGATGTGAAATTGTGCTTAGTGCAGCATAATTCTGGGTGCCATTTAAAAATCATAAGTGCTAATGACTCCATTCCTTTTTGAGGTTGTAGGGGATGTTGATTGGAGTACACTAAAACAAACCTGATCTCTCTAGGACATTCAGAAGCCAAGTTATAAGCCCACAAAGGTGTAACTGGACTACTTCTTTAAAGTGACACCAGGCCCGGTGACCTTTGGGACATGGTTTGACCCCCTTAGGAATGTGCGATCATCATGAAACGTTCACATCACTTACAACTCAATAGATTCTACCTTCTTGTAACGTTTCAGCCTGATTGGACCTTGTTTTCACACAAATGGACCCAGAATGATGTGAAATTGTGCTTTGTGCAACATAATTCTGGGTGCCATTTACAAACCATAAGTGCTAATGACTCCATTCCTTTTTGTGGTTGTAGGGGCTGTTGATTGGAGTACACTAAAACAAACTTGATCTCTCTAGGACATTCAGAAGCCAAGTTATAAGCCCACAAATGTGTAACTGGACTACTTCTTTAAAGTGACACCAGGCCCGGTGACCTTTGGGACATGGTTTCACCCCCTATACGAATGTGCGATCATCACGAAACGTTCAGATCAATTACAACTCAATAGATTCTACCTTCTTGTAACGTTTCAGCCTGATTGGACCTTGTTTTCACACAAATGAACCCAGAATGATGTGAAATTGTGCTTCCTGCAACATAATTCTGGGTGCCATTTAAAAACCATAAGTGCTAATGACTCCATTCCTTTTTGTGGTTGTAGGAGCTGTTGATTGGAGTACACTAAAACAAACCTGATCTCTCTAGGACATTCAGAAGCCAAGTTATAAGCCCACAAATGTGTAACTGGACTACTTCTTTAAAATGACACCAGATCCGGTGACCTTTGGGACATGGTTTGACCCCCTTAGGAAAGTGCTATCATCATTAAACGTTCAGATCACTTACAACTCAATAGAATCTACCTTCCTGTAATGTTTCTGCCTGATTGGACCTTGTTTTCACACAAATGAACCCAGAATGATGTGAAATTGTGCTTCGTGCAACATAATTCTGGGTGCCATTTAAAAACCATAAGTGCTAATGACTCCATTCCTTTTTGTGGTTGTAGGGGCTGTTGATTGGAGTACACTAAAACAAACCTGATCTCTCTAGGACATTCAGAAGCCAAGTTATAAGCCCACCAATGTGTAACTGGACTACTTCTTTAAATTGACACCAGATCCGGTGACCTTTGGGACATGGTTTGACCCCCTTAGGAATGTGCGATCATCATGAAACGTTCACATCACTTACAACTCAATAGATTCTACCTTCTTGTAACGTTTCAGCCTGATTGGACCTTGTTTTCACACAAATGGACCCAGAATGATGTGAAATTGTGCTTCGTGCAACATAATTCTGGGTGCCATTTACAAACCATAAGTGCTAATGACTCCATTCCTTTTTGTGGTTGTAGGTGCTGTTGGTTGGAGTACATTAAAACAAACCTGATCTCTCTAGGACATTCAGAAGCCAAGTTATAAGCCCACAAATGCGTAACTGGACTACTTCTTTAAATTGACACCAGATCCGGTGACCTTTGGGACATGGTTTGACCCCCTTAGGAAAATGCTATCATCATGAAACGTTCAAATCACTTACAACTCAATAGATTCTACCTTCCTGTAACGTTTCAGCCTGATTGGACCTTGTTTTCACACAAATGAACCCAGAATGATGTGAAATTGTGCTTAGTGCAGCATAATTGTGGGTGCCATTTAAAAACCATAAGTGCTAATGACTCCATTCCTTTTTGAGGTTGTAGGGGATGTTGATTGGAGTACACTAAAACAAACCTGATCTCTCTAGGACATTCAGAAGCCAAGTTATAAGCCCACGAATGTGTAACTGGACTACTTCTTTAAATTGACACCAGATCCGGTGACCTTTGGGACATGGTTTGACCCCCTTAGGAAAGTGCTATCATCATGAAACGTTCAGATCACTTACAACTCAATAGATTCTACCTTCCTGTAGCGTTTCAGCCTGATTGGACCTTGTTTTCACACAAATGGACCCAGAATGATGTGAAATTGTGCTTCGTGCAACATAATTCTGGGTGCCATTTACAAACCATAAGTGCTAATGAGTCCATTCCTTTTTGTGGTTGTAGGGGCTGTTGATTGGAGTACATTAAAACTAACCTGATCTCTCTAGGACATTCAGAAGCCAAGTTATAAGCCCACAAATGTGTAACTGGACTACTTCTTTAAATTGACACCAGATCCGGTGACCTTTGGGACATGGTTTGACCCCCTTAGGAAAGTGCTATCATCATGAAACGTTCAGATCACTTACAACTCAATAGATTCTACCTTCCTGTAACGTTTCAGCCTGATTGGACCTTGTTTTCACACAAATGAACCCAGAATGATGTGAAATTGTGCTTAGTGCAGCATAATTCTGGGTGCCATTTAAAAATCATAAGTGCTAATGACTCCATTCCTTTTTGAGGTTGTAGGGGCTGTTGGTTGGAGTACATTAAAACAAACCTGATCTCTCTAGGACTTTCAGAAGCCAAGTTATAAGCCCACAAATGTGTAACTGGACTACTTCTTTAAATTGACACCAGATCCGGTGACCTATGGGACATGGTTTGACCCCCTTAGGAAAGTGCTATCATCATGAAACGTTCAGATCACTTACAACTCAATAGATTCTACCTTCCTGTAACGTTTCAGCCTGATTGGACCTTGTTTTCACACAAATGAACCCAGAATGATGTGAAATCGTGCTTAGTGCAGCATAATTCTGGGTGCCATTTAAAAATCATAAGTGCTAATGACTCCATTCCTTTTTGAGGTTGTAGGGGATGT
Organism: Nothobranchius furzeri; assembly: GCF_043380555.1. NCBI lineage: Eukaryota > Metazoa > Chordata > Actinopteri > Cyprinodontiformes > Nothobranchiidae > Nothobranchius > Nothobranchius furzeri. The sequence goes on from NW_027223038.1 coordinate 1,802,261, forward strand.
TGATTGGAGTACACTAAAACAAACCTGATCTCTCTAGGACATTCAGAAGCCAAGTTATAAGCCCACAAAGGTGTAACTGGACTACTTCTTTAAAGTGACACCAGGCCCGGTGACCTTTGGGACATGGTTTGACCCCCTTAGGAATGTGCGATCATCATGAAACGTTCACATCACTTACAACTCAATAGATTCTACCTTCTTGTAACGTTTCAGCCTGATTGGACCTTGTTTTCACACAAATGGACCCAGAATGATGTGAAATTGTGCTTCGTGCAACATAATTCTGGGTGCCATTTACAAACCATAAGTGCTAATGACTCCATTCCTTTTTGTGGTTGTAGGTGCTGTTGGTTGGAGTACATTAAAACAAACCTGATCTCTCTAGGACATTCAGAAGCCAAGTTATAAGCCCACAAATGCGTAACTGGACTACTTCTTTAAATTGACACCAGATCCGGTGACCTTTGGGACATGGTTTGACCTCCTTAGGAAAATGCTATCATCATGAAACGTTCAAATCACTTACAACTCAATAGATTCTACCTTCCTGTAACGTTTCAGCCTGATTGGACCTTGTTTTCACACAAATGAACCCAGAATGATGTGAAATTGTGCTTAGTGCAGCATAATTGTGGGTGCCATTTAAAAACCATAAGTGCTAATGACTCCATTCCTTTTTGAGGTTGTAGGGGATGTTGATTGGAGTACACTAAAACAAACCTGATCTCTCTAGGACATTCAGAAGCCAAGTTATAAGCCCACAAATGTGTAACTGGACTACTTCTTTAAATTGACACCAGATCCGGTGACCTTTGGGACATGGTTTGACCCCCTTAGGAAAGTGCTATCATCATGAAACGTTCAGATCACTTACAACTCAATAGATTCTACCTTCCTGTAGCGTTTCAGCCTGATTGGACCTTGTTTTCACACAAATGGACCCAGAATGATGTGAAATTGTGCTTCGTGCAACATAATTCTGGGTGCCATTTACAAACCATAAGTGCTAATGAGTCCATTCCTTTTTGTGGTTGTAGGGGCTGTTGATTGGAGTACATTAAAACTAACCTGATCTCTCTAGGACATTCAGAAGCCAAGTTATAAGCCCACAAATGTGTAACTGGACTACTTCTTTAAATTGACACCAGATCCGGTGACCTTTGGGACATGGTTTGACCCCCTTAGGAAAGTGCTATCATCATGAAACGTTCAGATCACTTACAACTCAATAGATTCTACCTTCCTGTAACGTTTCAGCCTGATTGGACCTTGTTTTCACACAAATGAACCCAGAATGATGTGAAATTGTGCTTAGTGCAGCATAATTCTGGGTGCCATTTAAAAATCATAAGTGCTAATGACTCCATTCCTTTTTGAGGTTGTAGGGGATGTTGATTGGAGTACACTAAAACAAACCTGATCTCTCTAGGACATTCAGAAGCCAAGTTATAAGCCCACAAAGGTGTAACTGGACTACTTCTTTAAAGTGACACCAGGCCCGGTGACCTTTGGGACATGGTTTGACCCCCTTAGGAATGTGCGATCATCATGAAACGTTCACATCACTTACAACTCAATAGATTCTACCTTCTTGTAACGTTTCAGCCTGATTGGACCTTGTTTTCACACAAATGGACCCAGAATGATGTGAAATTGTGCTTTGTGCAACATAATTCTGGGTGCCATTTACAAACCATAAGTGCTAATGACTCCATTCCTTTTTGTGGTTGTAGGGGCTGTTGATTGGAGTACACTAAAACAAACTTGATCTCTCTAGGACATTCAGAAGCCAAGTTATAAGCCCACAAATGTGTAACTGGACTACTTCTTTAAAGTGACACCAGGCCCGGTGACCTTTGGGACATGGTTTCACCCCCTATAGGAATGTGCGATCATCACGAAACGTTCAGATCAATTACAACTCAATAGATTCTACCTTCTTGTAACGTTTCAGCCTGATTGGACCTTGTTTTCACACAAATGAACCCAGAATGATGTGAAATTGTGCTTCCTGCAACATAATTCTGGGTGCCATTTAAAAACCATAAGTGCTAATGACTCCATTCCTTTTTGTGGTTGTAGGAGCTGTTGATTGGAGTACACTAAAACAAACCTGATCTCTCTAGGACATTCAGAAGCCAAGTTATAAGCCCACAAATGTGTAACTGGACTACTTCTTTAAAATGACACCAGATCCGGTGACCTTTGGGACATGGTTTGACCCCCTTAGGAAAGTGCTATCATCATTAAACGTTCAGATCACTTACAACTCAATAGAATCTACCTTCCTGTAATGTTTCTGCCTGATTGGACCTTGTTTTCACACAAATGAACCCAGAATGATGTGAAATTGTGCTTCGTGCAACATAATTCTGGGTGCCATTTAAAAACCATAAGTGCTAATGACTCCATTCCTTTTTGTGGTTGTAGGGGCTGTTGATTGGAGTACACTAAAACAAACCTGATCTCTCTAGGACATTCAGAAGCCAAGTTATAAGCCCACCAATGTGTAACTGGACTACTTCTTTAAATTGACACCAGATCCGGTGACCTTTGGGACATGGTTTGACCCCCTTAGGAATGTGCGATCATCATGAAACGTTCACATCACTTACAACTCAATAGATTCTACCTTCTTGTAACGTTTCAGCCTGATTGGACCTTGTTTTCACACAAATGGACCCAGAATGATGTGAAATTGTGCTTCGTGCAACATAATTCTGGGTGCCATTTACAAACCATAAGTGCTAATGACTCCATTCCTTTTTGTGGTTGAAGGTGCTGTTGGTTGGAGTACATTAAAACAAACCTGATCTCTCTAGGACATTCAGAAGCCAAGTTATAAGCCCACAAATGCGTAACTGGACTACTTCTTTAAATTGACACCAGATCCGGTGACCTTTGGGACATGGTTTGACCCCCTTAGGAAAATGCTATCATCATGAAACGTTCAAATCACTTACAACTCAATAGATTCTACCTTCCTGTAACGTTTCAGCCTGATTGGACCTTGTTTTCACACAAATGAACCCAGAATGATGTGAAATTGTGCTTAGTGCAGCATAATTGTGGGTGCCATTTAAAAACCATAAGTGCTAATGACTCCATTCCTTTTTGAGGTTGTAGGGGATGTTGATTGGAGTACACTAAAACAAACCTGATCTCTCTAGGACATTCAGAAGCCAAGTTATAAGCCCACAAATGTGTAACTGGACTACTTCTTTAAATTGACACCAGATCCGGTGACCTTTGGGACATGGTTTGACCCCCTTAGGAAAGTGCTATCATCATGAAACGTTCAGATCACTTACAACTCAATAGATTCTACCTTCCTGTAGCGTTTCAGCCTGATTGGACCTTGTTTTCACACAAATGGACCCAGAATGATGTGAAATTGTGCTTCGTGCAACATAATTCTGGGTGCCATTTACAAACCATAAGTGCTAATGAGTCCATTCCTTTTTGTGGTTGTAGGGGCTGTTGATTGGAGTACATTAAAACTAACCTGATCTCTCTAGGACATTCAGAAGCCAAGTTATAAGCCCACAAATGTGTAACTGGACTACTTCTTTAAATTGACACCAGATCCGGTGACCTTTGGGACATGGTTTGACCCCCTTAGGAAAGTGCTATCATCATGAAACGTTCAGATCACTTACAACTCAATAGATTCTACCTTCCTGTAACGTTTCAGCCTGATTGGACCTTGTTTTCACACAAATGAACCCAGAATGATGTGAAATTGTGCTTAGTGCAGCATAATTCTGGGTGCCATTTAAAAATCATAAGTGCTAATGACTCCATTCCTTTTTGAGGTTGTAGGGGATGTTGATTGGAGTACACTAAAACAAACCTGATCTCTCTAGGACATTCAGAAGCCAAGTTATAAGCCCACAAAGGTGTAACTGGACTACTTCTTTAAAGTGACACCAGGCCCGGTGACCTTTGGGACATGGTTTGACCCCCTTAGGAATGTGCGATCATCATGAAACGTTCACATCACTTACAACTCAATAGATTCTACCTTCTTGTAACGTTTCAGCCTGATTGGACCTTGTTTTCACACAAATGGACCCAGAATGATGTGAAATTATGCTTCGTGCAACATAATTCTGGGTGCCATTTACAAACCATAAGTGCTAATGACTCCATTCCTTTTTGTGGTTGTAGGTGCTGTTGGTTGGAGTACATTAAAACAAACCTGATCTCTCTAGGACATTCAGAAGCCAAGTTATAAGCCCACAAATGTGTAACTGGACTACTTCTTTAAATTGACACCAGATCCGGTGACCTTTGGGACATGGTTTGACCTCCTTAGGAAAATGCTATCATCATGAAACGTTCAGATCACTTACAACTCAATAGATTCTACCTTCCTGTAACGTTTCAGCCTGATTGGACCTTGTTTTCACACAAATGAACCCAGAATGATGTGAAATTGTGCTTAGTGCAGCATAATTGTGGGTGCCATTTAAAAACCATAAGTGCTAATGACTCCATTCCTTTTTGAGGTTGTAGGGGATGTTGATTGGAGTACAATAAAACAAACCTGATCTCTCTAGGACATTCAGAAGCCAAGTTATAAGCCCACAGATGTGTAAATGGACTACTTCTTTAAATTGACACCAGATCCGGTGACCTTTGGGACATGGTTTGACCCCCTTAGGAAAGTGCTATCATCAAGAATGGTTCAGATCACTTACAACTCAATAGATTCTACCTTCCTGTAGCGTTTCAGCCTGATTGGACCTTGTTTTCACACAAATGGACCCAGAATGATGTGAAATTGTGCTTCGTGCAACATAATTCTGGGTGCCATTTACAAACCATTAGTGCTAATGACTCCATTCCTTTTTGTGGTTGTAGGGGCTGTTGATTGGAGTACACTAAAACAAACCTGATCTCTCTAGGACATTCAGAAGCCAAGTTATAAGCCCACAAATGTGTAACTGGACTACTTCTTTAAATTGACACCAGATCCGGTGACCTTTGGGACATGGTTTGACCCCCTTAGGAAAGTGCTATCATCATGAAACGTTCAGATCACTTACAACTCAATAGATTCTACCTTCCTGTAACGTTTCAGCCTGATTGGACCTTGTTTTCACACAAATGAACCCAGAATGATGTGAAATTGTGCTTAGTGCAGCATAATTCTGGGTGCCATTTAAAAATCATAAGTGCTAATGACTCCATTCCTTTTTGAGGTTGTAGGGGATGTTGATTGGAGTACACTAAAACAAACCTGATCTCTCTAGGACATTCAGAAGCCAAGTTATAAGCCCACAAAGGTGCAACTGGACTACTTCTTTAAAGTGACACCAGGCCCGGTGACCTTTGGGACATGGTTTGACCCCCTTAGGAATGTGCGATCATCATGAAACGTTCACATCACTTACAACTCAATAGATTCTACCTTCTTGTAACGTTTCAGCCTGATTGGACCTTGTTTTCACACAAATGGACCCAGAATGATGTGAAATTGTGCTTCGTGCATCATAATTCTGGGTGCCATTTACAAACCATAAGTGCTAATGACTCCATTCCTTTTTGTGGTTGTAGGTGCTGTTGGTTGGAGTACATTAAAACAAACCTGATCTCTCTAGGACATTCAGAAGCCAAGTTATAAGCCCACAGATGTGTAACTGGACTACTTCTTTAAATTGACACCAGATCCGGTGACCTTTGGGACATGGTTTGACCTCCTTAGGAAAATGCTATCATCATGAAACGTTCAGATCACTTACAACTCAATAGATTCTACCTTCCTGTAACGTTTCAGCCTGATTGCACCTTGTTTTCACACAAATGAACCCAGAATGATGTGAAATTGTGCTTAGTGCAGCATAATTGTGGGTGCCATTTAAAAACCATAAGTGCTAATGACTCCATTCCTTTTTGAGGTTGTAGGGGATGTTGATTGGAGTACACTAAAACAAACCTGATCTCTCTAGGACATTCAGAAGCCAAGTTATAAGCCCACAAATGTGTAACTGGACTACTTCTTTAAATTGACACCAGATCCGGTGACCTTTGGGACATGGTTTGACCCCCTTAGGAAAGTGCTATCATCATGAAACGTTCAGATCACTTACAACTCAATAGATTCTACCTTCCTGTAACGTTTCAGCCTGATTGGACCTTGTTTTCACACAAATGGACCCAGAATGATGTGAAATTGTGCTTCGTGCATCATAATTCTGGGTGCCATTTACAAACCATAAGTGCTAATGACTCCATTCCTTTTTGTGGTTGTAGGTGCTGTTGGTTGGAGTACATTAAAACAAACCTGATCTCTCTAGGACATTCAGAAGCCAAGTTATAAGCCCACAGATGTGTAACTGGACTACTTCTTTAAATTGACACCAGATCCGGTGACCTTTGGGACATGGTTTGACCTCCTTAGGAAAATGCTATCATCATGAAACGTTCAGATCACTTACAACTCAATAGATTCTACCTTCCTGTAACGTTTCAGCCTGATTGGACCTTGTTTTCACACAAATGAACCCAGAATGATGTGAAATTGTGCTTAGTGCAGCATAATTCTGGGTGCCATTTAAAAATCATAAGTGCTAATGACTCCATTCCTTTTTGAGGTTGTAGGGGATGTTGATTGGAGTACACTAAAACAAACCTGATCTCTCTAGGACATTCAGAAGCCAAGTTATAAGCCCACAAAGGTGTAACTGGACTACTTTAAAGTGACACCAGGCCCGGTGACCTTTGGGACATGGTTTGACCCCCTTAGGAATGTGCGATCATCATGAAACGTTCCCATCACTTACAACTCAATAGATTCTACCTTCTTGTAACGTTTCAGCCTGATTGGACCTTGTTTTCACACAAATGGACCCAGAATGATGTGAAATTGTGCTTCGTGCAACATAATTCTGGGTGCCATTTACAAACCATAAGTGCTAATGACTCCATTCCTTTTTGTGGTTGTAGGTGCTGTTGGTTGGAGTACATTAAAACAAACCTGATCTCTCTAGGACATTCAGAAGCCAAGTTATAAGCCCACAAATGTGTAACTGGACTACTTCTTTAAATTGACACCAGATCCGGTGACCTTTGGGACATGGTTTGACCTCCGTAGGAAAATGCTATCATCATGAAACGTTCAGATCACTTACAACTCAATAGATTCTACCTTCCTGTAACGTTTCAGCCTGATTGGACCTTGTTTTCACACAAACTAACCCAGAATGATGTGAAATTGTGCTTAGTGCAGCATAATTGTGGGTGCAATTTAAAAACCATAAGTGCTAATGACTCCATTCCTTTTTGTGGTTGTAGGTGCTGTTGGTTGGAGTACATTAAAACAAACCTGATCTCTCTAGGACATTCAGAAGCCAAGTTATAAGCCCACAGATGTGTAACTGGACTACTTCTTTAAATTGACACCAGATCCGGTGACCTTTGGGACATGGTTTGACCTCCTTAGGAAAATGCTATCATCATGAAACGTTCAGATCACTTACAACCCAATAGATTCTACCTTCCTGTAACGTTTCAGCCTGATTGCACCTTGTTTTCACACAAATGAACCCAGAATGATGTGAAATTGTGCTTAGTGCAGCATAATTGTGGGTGCCATTTAAAAACCATAAGTGCTAATGACTCCATTCCTTTTTGAGGTTGTAGGGGATGTTGATTGGAGTACACTAAAACAAACCTGATCTCTCTAGGACATTCAGAAGCCAAGTTATAAGCCCACAAATGTGTAACTGGACTACTTCTTTAAATTGACACCAGATCCGGTGACCTTTGGGACATGGTTTGACCCCCTTAGGAAAGTGCTATCATCATGAAACGTTCAGATCAAATACAACTCAATAGATTCTACCTTCCTGTAACGTTTCAGCCTGATTGGACCTTGTTTTCACACAAATGAACCCAGAATGATGTGAAATTGTGCTTAGTGCAGCATAATTCTGGGTGCCATTTAAAAATCATAAGTGCTAATGACTCCATTCCTTTTTTCAGGTTGTAGGGGATGTTGATTGGAGTACACAAAAACAAACCTGATCTCTCTAGGACATTCAGAAGCCAAGTTATAAGCCCACAAAGGTGCAACTGGACTACTTCTTTAAAGTGACACCAGGCCCGGTGACCTTTGGGACATGGTTTGACCCCCTTAGGAATGTGCGATCATCATGAAACGTTCACATCACTTACAACTCAATAGATTCTACCTTCTTGTAAAGTTTCAGCCTGATTGGACCTTGTTTTCACACAAATGGACCCAGAATGATGTGAAATTGTGCTTCGTGCAACATAATTCTGGGTGCCATTTACAAACCATAAGTGCTAATGACTCCATTCCTTTTTGTGGTTGTAGGTGCTGTTGGTTGGAGTACATTAAAACAAACCTGATCTCTCTAGGACATTCAGAAGCCAAGTTATAAGCCCAGAGATGTGTAACTGGACTACTTCTTTAAATTGACACCAGATCCGGTGACCTTTGGGACATGGTTTGACCTCCTTAGGAATTGCTATCATCATGAAACGTTCAGATCACTTACAACTCAATAGATTCTACCTTCCTGTAACGTTTCAGCCTGATTGGACCTTGTTTTCACACAAATGAACCCAGAATGATGTGAAATTGTGCTTAGTGCAGCATAATTCTGGGTGCCATTTAAAAATCATAAGTGCTAATGACTCCATTCTTTTGAGGTTGTAGGGGATGTTGATTGGAGTACACTAAAACAAACCTGATCTCTCTAGGACATTCAGAAGCCAAGTTATAAGCCCACAAAGGTGTAACTGGACTACTTCTTTAAAGTGACACCAGGCCCGGTGACCTTTGGGACATGGTTTGACCCCCTTAGGAATGTGCGATCATCATGAAACGTTCACATCAATTACAACTCAATAGATTCTACCTTCTTGTAACGTTTCAGCCTGATTGGACCTTGTTTTCACACAAATGGACCCAGAATGATGTGAAATTGTGCTTCGTGCAACATAATTCTGGGTGCCATTTACAAACCATAAGTGCTAATAACTCCATTCCTTTTTGTGGTTGTAGGGGCTGTTGATTGGAGTACATTAAAACTAACCTGATCTCTCTAGGACATTCAGAAGCCAAGTTATAAGCCCACAAATGTGTAACTGGACTACTTCTTTAAATTGACACCAGATCCGGTGACCTTTGGGACATGGTTTGACCCCCTTAGGAAAGTGCTATCATCATGAAACGTTCAGATCACTTACAACTCAATAGATTCTACCTTCCTGTAACGTTTCAGCCTGATTGGACCTTGTTTTCACACAAATGAACCCAGAATGATGTGAAATTGTGCTTAGTGCAGCATAATTCTGGGTGCCATTTAAAAATCATAAGTGCTAATGACTCCATTCCTTTTTGAGGTTGTAGGGGATGTTGATTGGAGTACACTAAAACAAACCTGATCTCTCTAGGACATTCAGAAGCCAAGTTATAAGCCCACAAAGGTGTAACTGGACTACTTCTTTAAAGTGACACCAGGCCCGGTGACCTTTGGGACATGGTTTGACCCCCTTAGGAATGTGCGATCATCATGAAACGTTCACATCACTTACAACTCAATAGATTCTACCTTCTTGTAACGTTTCAGCCTGATTGGACCTTGTTTTCACACAAATGGACCCAGAATGATGTGAAATTATGCTTCGTGCAACATAATTCTGGGTGCCATTTACAAACCATAAGTGCTAATGACTCCATTCCTTTTTGTGGTTGTAGGTGCTGTTGGTTGGAGTACATTAAAACAAACCTGATCTCTCTAGGACATTCAGAAGCCAAGTTATAAGCCCACAAATGTGTAACTGGACTACTTCTTTAAATTGACACCAGATCCGGTGACCTTTGGGACATGGTTTGACCTCCTTAGGAAAATGCTATCATCATGAAACGTTCAGATCACTTACAACTCAATAGATTCTACCTTCCTGTAACGTTTCAGCCTGATTGGACCTTGTTTTCACACAAATGAACCCAGAATGATGTGAAATTGTGCTTAGTGCAGCATAATTGTGGGTGCCATTTAAAAACCATAAGTGCTAATGACTCCATTCCTTTTTGAGGTTGTAGGGGATGTTGATTGGAGTACAATAAAACAAACCTGATCTCTCTAGGACATTCAGAAGCCAAGTTATAAGCCCACAAATGTGTAACTGGACTACTTCTTTAAATTGACACCAGATCCGGTGACCTTTGGGACATGGTTTGACCCCCTTAGGAAAGTGCTATCATCAAGAAAGGTTCAGATCACTTACAACTCAATAGATTCTACCTTCCTGTAGCGTTTCAGCCTGATTGGACCTTGTTTTCACACAAATGGACCCAGAATGATGTGAAATTGTGCTTCGTGCAACATAATTCTGGGTGCCATTTACAAACCATTAGTGCTAATGACTCCATTCCTTTTTGTGGTTGTAGGGGCTGTTGATTGGAGTACACTAAAACAAACCTGATCTCTCTAGGACATTCAGAAGCCAAGTTATAAGCCCACAAATGTGTAACTGGACTACTTCTTTAAATTGACACCAGATCCGGTGACCTTTGGGACATGGTTTGACCCCCTTAGGAAAGTGCTATCATCATGAAACGTTCAGATCACTTACAACTCAATAGATTCTACCTTCCTGTAACGTTTCAGCCTGATTGGACCTTGTTTTCACACAAATGAACCCAGAATGATGTGAAATTGTGCTTAGTGCAGCATAATTCTGGGTGCCATTTAAAAATCATAAGTGCTAATGACTCCCTTCCTTTTTGAGGTTGTAGGGGATGTTGATTGGAGTACACTAAAACAAACCTGATCTCTCTAGGACATTCAGAAGCCAAGTTATAAGCCCACAAAGGTGCAACTGGACTACTTCTTTAAAGTGACACCAGGCCCGGTGACCTTTGGGACATGGTTTGACCCCCTTAGGAATGTGCGATCATCATGAAACGTTCACATCACTTACAACTCAATAGATTCTACCTTCTTGTAACGTTTCAGCCTGATTGGACCTTGTTTTCACACAAATGGACCCAGAATGATGTGAAATTGTGCTTCGTGCATCATAATTCTGGGTGCCATTTACAAACCATAAGTGCTAATGACTCCATTCCTTTTTGTGGTTGTAGGTGCTGTTGGTTGGAGTACATTAAAACAAACCTGATCTCTCTAGGACATTCAGAAGCCAAGTTATAAGCCCACAGATGTGTAACTGGACTACTTCTTTAAATTGACACCAGATCCGGTGACCTTTGGGACATGGTTTGACCTCCTTAGGAAAATGCTATCATCATGAAACGTTCAGATCACTTACAACTCAATAGATTCTACCTTCCTGTAACGTTTCAGCCTGATTGCACCTTGTTTTCACACAAATGAACCCAGAATGATGTGAAATTGTGCTTAGTGCAGCATAATTGTGGGTGCCATTTAAAAACCATAAGTGCTAATGACTCCATTCCTTTTTGAGGTTGTAGGGGATGTTGATTGGAGTACACTAAAACAAACCTGATCTCTCTAGGACATTCAGAAGCCAAGTTATAAGCCCACAAATGTGTAACTGGACTACTTCTTTAAATTGACACCAGATCCGGTGACCTTTGGGACATGGTTTGACCCCCTTAGGAAAGTGCTATCATCATGAAACGTTCAGATCACTTACAACTCAATAGATTCTACCTTCCTGTAACGTTTCAGCCTGATTGGACCTTGTTTTCACACAAATGAACCCAGAATGATGTGAAATTGTGCTTAGTGCAGCATAATTCTGGGTGCCATTTAAAAATCATAAGTGCTAATGACTCCATTCCTTTTTGAGGTTGTAGGGGATGTTGATTGGAGTACACTAAAACAAACCTGATCTCTCTAGGACATTCAGAAGCCAAGTTATAAGCCCACAAAGGTGTAACTGGACTACTTTAAAGTGACACCAGGCCCGGTGACCTTTGGGACATGGTTTGACCCCCTTAGGAATGTGCGATCATCATGAAACGTTCACATCACTTACAACTCAATAGATTCTACCTTCTTGTAACGTTTCAGCCTGATTGGACCTTGTTTTCACACAAATGGACCCAGAATGATGTGAAATTGTGCTTCGTGCAACATAATTCTGGGTGCCATTTACAAACCATAAGTGCTAATGACTCCATTCCTTTTTGTGGTTGTAGGTGCTGTTGGTTGGAGTACATTAAAACAAACCTGATCTCTCTAGGACATTCAGAAGCCAAGTTATAAGCCCACAAATGTGTAACTGGACTACTTCTTTAAATTGACACCAGATCCGGTGACCTTTGGGACATGGTTTGACCTCCTTAGGAAAATGCTATCATCATGAAACGTTCAGATCACTTACAACTCAATAGATTCTACCTTCCTGTAACGTTTCAGCCTGATTGGACCTTGTTTTCACACAAACTAACCCAGAATGATGTGAAATTGTGCTTAGTGCAGCATAATTGTGGGTGCAATTTAAAAACCATAAGTGCTAATGACTCCATTCCTTTTTGTGGTTGTAGGTGCTGTTGGTTGGAGTACATTAAAACAAACCTGATCTCTCTAGGACATTCAGAAGCCAAGTTATAAGCCCACAGATGTGTAACTGGACTACTTCTTTAAATTGACACCAGATCCGGTGACCTTTGGGACATGGTTTGACCTCCTTAGGAAAATGCTATCATCATGAAACGTTCAGATCACTTACAACCCAATAGATTCTACCTTCCTGTAACGTTTCAGCCTGATTGCACCTTGTTTTCACACAAATGAACCCAGAATGATGTGAAATTGTGCTTAGTGCAGCATAATTGTGGGTGCCATTTAAAAACCATAAGTGCTAATGACTCCATTCCTTTTTGAGGTTGTAGGGGATGTTGATTGGAGTACACTAAAACAAACCTGATCTCTCTAGGACATTCAGAAGCCAAGTTATAAGCCCACAAATGTGTAACTGGACTACTTCTTTAAATTGACACCAGATCCGGTGACCTTTGGGACATGGTTTGACCCCCTTAGGAAAGTGCTATCATCATGAAACGTTCAGATCAAATACAACTCAATAGATTCTACCTTCCTGTAACGTTTCAGCCTGATTGGACCTTGTTTTCACACAAATGAACCCAGAATGATGTGAAATTGTGCTTAGTGCAGCATAATTCTGGGTGCCATTTAAAAATCATAAGTGCTAATGACTCCATTCCTTTTTGAGGTTGTAGGGGATGTTGATTGGAGTACACAAAAACAAACCTGATCTCTCTAGGACATTCAGAAGCCAAGTTATAAGCCCACAAAGGTGCAACTGGACTACTTCTTTAAAGTGACACCAGGCCCGGTGACCTTTGGGACATGGTTTGACCCCCTTAGGAATGTGCGATCATCATGAAACGTTCACATCACTTACAACTCAATAGATTCTACCTTCTTGTAACGTTTCAGCCTGATTGGACCTTGTTTTCACACAAATGGACCCAGAATGATGTGAAATTGTGCTTCGTGCAACATAATTCTGGGTGCCATTTACAAACCATAAGTGCTAATGACTCCATTCCTTTTTGTGGTTGTAGGTGCTGTTGGTTGGAGTACATTAAAACAAACCTGATCTCTCTAGGACATTCAGAAGCCAAGTTATAAGCCCAGAGATGTGTAACTGGACTACTTCTTTAAATTGACACCAGATCCGGTGACCTTTGGGACATGGTTTGACCTCCTTAGGAATTGCTATCATCATGAAACGTTCAGATCACTTACAACTCAATAGATTCTACCTTCCTGTAACGTTTCAGCCTGATTGGACCTTGTTTTCACACAAATGAACCCAGAATGATGTGAAATTGTGCTTAGTGCAGCATAATTCTGGGTGCCATTTAAAAATCATAAGTGCTAATGACTCCATTCTTTTGAGGTTGTAGGGGATGTTGATTGGAGTACACTAAAACAAACCTGATCTCTCTAGGACATTCAGAAGCCAAGTTATAAGCCCACAAAGGTGTAACTGGACTACTTCTTTAAAGTGACACCAGGCCCGGTGACCTTTGGGACATGGTTTGACCCCCTTAGGAATGTGCGATCATCATGAAACGTTCACATCACTTACAACTCAATAGATTCTACCTTCTTGTAACGTTTCAGCCTGATTGGACCTTGTTTTCACACAAATGGACCCAGAATGATGTGAAATTGTGCTTCGTGCAACATAATTCTGGGTGCCATTTACAAACCATAAGTGCTAATAACTCCATTCCTTTTTGTGGTTGTAGGTGCTGTTGGTTGGAGTACATTAAAACAAACCTGATCTCTCTAGGACATTCAGAAGCCAAGTTATAAGCCCACAAATGTGTAACTGGACTACTTCTTTAAATTGACACCAGATCCGGTGACCTTTGGGACATGGTTTGACCTCCTTAGGAAAATGCTATCATCATGAAACGTTCAGATCAATTACAACCCAATAGATTCTACCTTCCTGTAACGTTTCAGCCTGATTGGACCTTGTTTTCTCACAAATGGACCCAGAATGATGTGAAATTGTGCTTCGTGCAACATAATTCTGGGTACCATTTACAAACCATAAGTGCTAATGACTCCATTCATTTTTGTGGTTGTAGGGGCTGTTGATTGGAGTACACTAAATTAAACCTGATCTCTCTAGGACATTCAGAAGCCAAGTTATAAGCCCACAAATGTGTAACTGGACTACTTCTTTAAATTGACATCAGATCTGGTGACATTTGGGACATGGTTTGACCCCCTTAGGAAAGTGCTATCATCATGAAACGTTCAGATCACTTACAACTCAATAGATTCTACCTTCCTGTAATGTTTCAGCCTGATTGGACCTTGTTTTCACACAAATGGACCCAGAATGATGTGAAATTGTGCTTCGTGCAACATCATTCTGGGTGCCATTTACAAACCGTAAGTGCTAATGACTCCATTCCTTTTTGTGGTTGTAGGAGCTGTTGATTGGAGTACACTAAAACAAACCTGATCTCTCTAGGACATTCAGAAGTCAAGTTATAAGCACACAAATGTGTAACTGGACTACTTCTTTAAAATGACACCAGATCCGGTGACCTTTTGGACATGGTTTGACCCTCTTAGGAAAGTGCTATCATCATGAAACGTTCAGATCACTTACAACTCAATAGAATCTACCTTCCTGTAACATTTCTCCCTGATTGGACCTTGTTTTCACACAAATAAACCCAGAATGATGTGAAATTGTGCTTCGTGCAACATAATTCTGGGTGCCATTTAAAAACCATAAGTGCTAATGACTCCATTCCTTTTTGTGGTTGTAGGGGCTGTTGATTGGAGTACACTAAAACAAACCTGATCTCTCTAGGACATTCAGAAGCCAAGTTATAAGCCCACAAATGTGTAACTGGACTACTTCTTTAAATTGACACCAGATCCGGTGACCTTTGGGACATGGTTTGACCCCCTTAGGAAAATGCTATCATCATGAAACGTTCAGATCACTTACAACTCAATAGATTCTACCTTCCTGTAGCGTTTCAGCCTGATTGGACCTTGTTTTCACACAAATGGACCCAGAATGATGTGAAATTGTGCTTTGTGCAACATAATTCTGGGTGCCATTTACAAACCATAAGTGCTAATGACTCCATTCCTTTTTGTGGTTGTAGGGGCTGTTGATTGGAGTACACTAAAACAAACCTGATCTCTCTAGGACATTCAGAAGCCAAGTTATAAGCCCACAAAGGTGTAACTGGACTACATCTTTAAATTGACACCAGATCCGGTGACCTTTGGGACATGGTTTGACCCCCTATAGGAATGTGCGATCATCATGAAACATTCAGATCACTTACAACTCAATAGATTCTACCTTCTTGTAACGTTTCAGCCTGATTGGACCTTGTTTTCACACAAATGAACCCAGAATGATGTGAAATTGTGCTTCGTGCAACATAATTCTGGGTGCCATTTACAAACCATAAGTGCTAATGACTCCATTCCTTTTTGTGGTTGTAGGTGCGGTTGGTTGGAGTACATTAAAACAAACCTGATCTCTCTAGGACATTCAGAAGCCAAGTTATAAGCCCACAAATGTGTAACTGGACTACTTCTTTAAATTGACACCAGATCCGGTGACCTTTGGGACATGGTTTGACCTCCTTAGGAAAGTGCTATCATCATGAAACGTTCAGATCACTGACAACTCAATAGATTCTACCTTCCTGTAACGTTTCAGCCTGATTGGACCTTGTTTTCACACAAATAGACCCAGAATGATGTGAAATTGTGCTTAGTGCAGCATAATTGTGGGTGCCATTTAAAAACCATAAGTGCTAATGACTCCATTCCTTTTTGAGGTTGTAGGGGATGTTGATTGGAGTACACTAAAACAAACCTGATCTCTCTAGGACATTCAGAAGCCAAGTTATAAGCCCACAAATGTGTAACTGGACTACTTCTTTAAATTGACACCAGATCTGGTGACCTTTGGGACATGGTTTGACCCCCTTAGGAAAGTGCTATCATCATGAAACGTTCAGATCACTTACAACTCAATAGATTCTACCTTCCTGTAACGTTTCAGCCTGATTGGACCTTGTTTTCACACAAATGGACCCAGAATGATGTGAAATTGTGCTTCGTGCAACATAATTCTGGGTGCCATTTACAAACCATAAGTGCTAATGACTCCATTCCTTTTTGTGGTTGTAGGGGCTGTTGATTGGAGTACACTAAAACAAACCTGATCTCTCTAGGACATTCAGAAGCCAAGTTATAAGCCCACAAATGTGTAACTGGACTACTTCTTTAAATTGACACCAGATCCGGTGACCTTTGGGACATGGTTTGACCCCCTATAGGAATGTGTGATCATCATGAAAGGTTCAGATCACTTACAACTCAATAGATTCTACCTTCCTGTAGCGTTTCAGCCTGATTGGACCTTGTTTTCACACAAATGGACCCAGAATGATGTGAAATTGTGCTTAGTGCAGCATAATTCTGGGTGCCATTTAAAAACCATAAGTGCTAATGACTCCATTCCTTTTTGAGGTTGTAGGGGATGTTGATTGGAGTACACTAAAACAAACCTGATCTCTCTAGGACGTTCAGAAGCCAAGTTATAAGCCCACAAATGTGTAACTGGACTACTTCTTTAAATTGACACCGATCCGGTGACCTTTGGGACATGGTTTGACCCCCTTAGGAAAGTGCTATCATCATGAAACGTTCAGATCACTTACAACTGAATAGATTCTACCTTCCTGTAACGTTTCAGCCTGATTGGACCTTGTTTTCTCACAAATGGACCCAGAATGATGTGAAATTGTGCTTCGTGCAACATAATTCTGGGTACCATTTACAAACCATAAGTGCTAATGACTCCATTCATTTTTGTGGTTGTAGGGGCTGTTGATTGGAGTACACTAAATTAAACCTGATCTCTCTAGGACATTCAGAAGCCAAGTTATAAGCCCACAAATGTGTAACTGGACTACTTCTTTAAATTGACATCAAATATGGTGACCTTTGGGACATGGTTTGACCCCCTTAGGAAAGTGCTATCATCATGAAACGTTCAGATCACTTACAACTCAATAGATTCTACCTTCCTGTAACGTTTCAGCCTGATTGGACCTTGTTTTCACACAAATGGACCCAGAATGATGTGAAATTGTGCTTCGTGCAACATAATTCTGGGTGCCATTTACAAACCGTAAGTGCTAATGACTCCATTCCTTTTTGTGGTTGTAGGAGCTGTTGATTGGAGTACACTAAAACAAACCTGATCTCTCTAGGACATTCAGAAGTCAAGTTATAAGCACACAAATGTGTAACTGGACTACTTCTTTAAAATGACACCAGATCCGGTGACCTTTGGGACATGGTTTGACCCTCTTAGGAAAGTGCTATCATCATGAAACGTTCAGATCACTTAAAACTCAATAGAATCTACCTTCCTGTAACATTTCTGCCTGATTGGACCTTGTTTTCACACAAATGAACCCAGAATGATGTGAAATTGTGCTTCGTGCAACATAATTCTGGGTGCCATTTAAAAACCATAAGTGCTAATGACTCCATTCCTTTTTGTGGTTGTAGGGGCTGTTGATTGGAGTACACTAAAACAAACCTGATCTCTCTAGGACATTCAGAAGCCAAGTTATAGGCCCACAAATGTGTAACTGGAATACTTCTTTAAATTGACACCAGATCCGGTGACCTTTGGGACATGGTTTGACCCCCTATAGGAATGTGCGATCATCATGAAACATTCAGATCACTTACAACTCAATAGATTCTACCTTCTTGTAACGTTTCAGCCTGATTGGACCTTGTTTTCACACAAATGGACCCAGAATGATGTGAAATTGTGCTTCGTGCAACATAATTCTGGGTGCCATTTACAAACCATAAGTGCTAATGACTCCATTCCTTTTTTTGGTTGTAGGTGCTGTTGGTTGGAGTACATTAAAACAAACCTGATCTCTCTAGGACATTCAGAAGCCAAGTTATAAGCCCACAAATGTGTAACTGGACTACTTCTTTAAATTGACACCAGATCCGGTGACCTTTGGGACATGGTTTGACCTCCTTAGGAAAGTGCTATCATCATGAAACGTTCAGATCACTTACAACTCAATAGATTCTACCTTCCTGTAACGTTTCAGCCTGATTGGACCTTGTTTTCACACAAATGGACCCAGAATGATGTGAAATTGTGCTTCGTGCAACATAATTCTGGGTGCCATTTACAAACCATAAGTGCTAATGACTCCATTCCTTTTTGTGGTTGTAGGGGCTGTTGATTGGAGTACACTAAAACAAACCTGATCTCTCTAGGACATTCAGAAGCCAAGTTATAAGCCCACAAATGTGTAACTGGACTACTTCTTTAAATTGACACCAGATCCTGTGACCTTTGGGACATGGTTTGACCCCCTTAGGAAAGTGCTATCATCATGAAAGGTTCAGATCACTTACAACTCAATAGATTCTACCTTCCTGTAGCGTTTCAGCCTGATTGGACCTTGTTTTAAATCAATTGGACCCAGAATGATGTGAAATTATGCTTCGTGCAACATAA
Source organism: Nothobranchius furzeri (assembly GCF_043380555.1). Lineage (NCBI taxonomy): Eukaryota > Metazoa > Chordata > Actinopteri > Cyprinodontiformes > Nothobranchiidae > Nothobranchius > Nothobranchius furzeri. Next base: position 1,821,326 of record NW_027223038.1, read on the forward strand.
TTCTGGGTGCCATTTACAAACCATTAGTGCTAATGACTCCATTCCTTTTTGTGGTTGTAGGGGCTGTTGATTGGAGTACACTAAAACAAACCTGATCTCTCTAGGACATTCAGAAGCCAAGTTATAAGCCCACAAATGTGTAACTGGACTACTTCTTTAAATTGACACCAGATCCGGTGACCTTTGGGACATGGTTTGACCCCCTATAGGAATGTGTGATCATCATGAAACGTTCAGATCACTTACAACTCAATAGATTCTACCTTCTTGTAACGTTTCAGCCTGATTGGACCTTGTTTTCACACAAATGGACCCAGAATGATGTGAAATTGTGCTTCGTGCAACATAATTCTGGGTGCCATTTACAAACCATAATTGCTAATGACTCCATTCCTTTTTGTGGTTGTAGGGGCTGTTGGTTGGAGTACATTAAAACAAGCCTGATCTCTCTAGGACATTCAGAAGCCAAGTTATAAGCCCACAAATGTGTAACTGGACTACTTCTTTAAATTGACACCAGATCCGGTGACCTTTTGGACATGGTTTGACCCCCTTAGGAAAGTGCTATCATCATGAAACGTTCAGATCACTTACAACTCAATAGATTCTACCTTCCTGTAACGTTTCAGCCTGATTGGACCTTGTTTTCACACAAATGAACCCAGAATGATGTGAAATTGTGCTTAGTGCAGCATAATTCTGGGTGCCATTTAAAAACCATAAGTGCTAATGACTCCATTCCTTTTTGAGGTTGTAGGGGATGTTGATTGGAGTACACTAAAACAAACCTGATCTCTCTAGGTCATTCAGAAGCCAAGTTATAAGCCCATAAATGTGTAACTGGACTACTTCTTTAAATTGACACCGATCCGGTGACCTTTGGGACATGGTTTGACCCCCTTAGGAAAGTGCTATGATCATGAAACGTTCAGATCACTTACAACTGAATAGATTCTACCTTCCTGTAACGTTTCAGCCTGATTGGACCTTGTTTTCTCACAAATGGACCCAGAATGATGTGAAATTGTGCTTCGTGCAACATAATTCTGGGTACCATTTACAAACCATAAGTGCTAATGACTCCATTCATTTTTGTGGTTGTAGGGGCTGTTGATTGGAGTACACTAAATTAAACCTGATCTCTCTAGGACATTCAGAAGCCAAGTTATAAGCCCACAAATGTGTAACTGGACTACTTCTTTAAATTGACATCAGATCTGGTGACCTTTGGGACATGGTTTGACCCCCTTAGGAAAGTGCTATCATCATGAAACGTTCAGATCACTTACAACTCAATAGATTCTACCTTCCTATAACGTTTCAGCCTGATTGGACCTTGTTTTCACACAAATGGACCCAGAATGATGAGAAATTGTGCTTCGTGCAACAAAATTCTGGGTGCCATTTACAAACCGTAAGTGATAATGACTCCATTCCTTTTTGTGGTTGTAGGAGCTGTTGATTTGAGTACACTAAAACAAACCTGATCTCTCTAGGACATTCAGAAGTCAAGTTATAAGCACACAAATGTGTAACTGGTCTACTTTAAAATGACACCAGATCCGGTGACCTTTGGGACATGGTTTGACCCTCTTAGGAAAGTGCTATCATCATGAAACGTTCAGATCACTTACAACTCAATAGATTCTACCGTCCTGTAACATTTCAGCCTGATTGGACCTTGTTTTCACACAAATGAACCCAGAATGATGTGAAATTGTGCTTCGTGCAACATAATTCTGGGTGCCATTTAAAAACCATAAGTGCTAATGACTCCATTCCTTTTTGTGGTTGTAGGGGCTGTTGATTGGAGTACACTAAAACAAACCTGATCTCTCTAGGACATTCAGAAGCCAAGTTATAAGCCCACAAATGTGTAACTGGACTACTTCTTTAAATTGACACCAGATCCGGTGACCTTTGGGACATGGTTTGACCCCCTTAGGAAAATGCTATCATCATGAAACGTTCAGATCACTTACAACTCAATAGATTCTACCTTCCTGTAGCGTTTCAGCCTGATTGGACCTTGTTTTCAAACAAATGGACCCAGAATGATGTGAAATTGTGCTTTGTGCAACATAATTCTGGGTGCCATTTACAAACCATAAGTGCTAATGACTCCATTCCTTTTTGTGGTTGTAGGGGCTGTTGATTGGAGTACACTAAAACAAACCTGATCTCTCTAGGACATTCAGAAGCCAAGTTATAAGCCCACAAATGTGTAACTGGACTACTTCTTTAAAATGACACCAGATCCGGTGACCTTTGGGACATGGTTTGACCCCCTTAGGAAAGTGCTATCATCATTAAACGTTCAGATGACTTACAACTCAATAGAATCTACCTTCCTGTAATGTTTCTGCCTGATTGGACCTTGTTTTCACACAAATGAACCCAGAATGATGTGAAATTGTGCTTCGTGCAACATAATTCTGGGTGCCATTTCAAAACCATAAGTGCTAATGACTCCATTCCTTTTTGTGGTTGTAGGGGCTGTTGATTGGAGTACACTAAAACAAAGCTGTTCTCTCTAGGACATTCAGAAGCCAAGTTATAAGCCCACAAATGTGTAACTGGACTACTTCTTTAAATTGACACCAGATCCGGTGACCTTTGGGACATGGTTTGACCCCCTATAGGAATGTGCGATCATCATGAAACGTTCAGATCACTTACAACTCAAAAGATTCTACCTTCTTGTAACGTTTCAGCCTGATTGGACCTTGTTTTCACACAAATGGACCCAGAATGATGTGAAATTGTGCTTCGTGCAACATAATTCTGGGTGCCATTTACAAACCATAAGTGCTAATGACTCCATTCCTTTTTGTGGTTGTAGGGGCTGTTGGTTGGAGTACATTAAAACAAACCTGATCTCTCTAGGACATTCAGAAGCCAAGTTATAAGCCCACAAATGTGTAACTGGACTACTTTAAATTGACACCAGATCCGGTGACCTTTGGGACATGGTTTGACCCCCTTAGGAAAGTGCTATCATCATGAAACGTTCAGATCACTTACAACTCAATAGATTCTACCTTCCTGTAACGTTTCAGCCTGATTGGACCTTGTTTTCACACAAATGAACCCAGAATGATGTGAAATTGTGCTTAGTGCAGCATAATTCTGGGTGCCATTTAAAAATCATAAGTGCTAATGACTCCATTCCTTTTTGAGGTTGTAGGGGATGTTGATTGGAGTACACTAAAACAAACCTGATCTCTCTAGGACATTCAGAAGCCAAGTTATAAGCCCACAAATGTGTAACTGGACTACTTCTTTAAATTGACACCAGATCCGGTGACCTTTGGGTCATGGTTTGACCCCCTTAGGAATGTGCGATCATCATGAAACGTTCACATCACTTACAACTCAATAGATTCTACCTTCTTGTAACGTTTCAGCTTGATTGGACCTTGTTTTCACACAAATGAACCCAGAATGATGTGAAATTGTGCTTAGTGCAGCATAATTGTGGGTGCCATTTAAAAACCATAAGTGCTAATGACTCCATTCCTTTTTGAGGTTGTAGTGGATGTTGATATGAGTACACTAAAACAAACCTGATCTCTCTAGGACATTCAGAAGCCAAGTTATAAGCCCACAAATGTGTAACTGGACTACTTCTTTAAATTGACACCAGATCCGGTGACCTTTGGGACATGGTTTGACCCCCTTAGGAAAGTGCTATCATCATGAAACGTTCAGATCACTTACAACTCAATAGATTCTACCTTCCTGTAACGTTTCAGCCTGATTGGACCTTGTTTTCACACAAATGGACCCAGAATGATGTGAAATTGTGCTTCGTGCAACATAATTCTGGGTGCCATTTACAAACCATAAGTGCTAATGACTACATTCCTTTTTGTGGTTGTAGGGGCTGTTGGTTGGAGTACATTAAAACAAACCTGATCTCTCTAGGACATTGAGAAGCCAAGTTATAAGCCCACAAATGTGTAACTGGACTACTTCTTTAAATTGACACCAGATCCGGTGACCTTTGGGACATGGTTTGACCCCCTTAGGAAAGTGCTATCATCATGAAATGTTCAGAGCACTTACAACTCAATAGATTCTACCTTCCTGTAACGTTTCAGCCTGATTGGACCTTGTTTTCTCACAAATGGACCCAGAATGATGTGAAATTGTGCTTCGTGCAACATAATTCTGGGTACCATTTACAAACCATAAGTGCTAATGACTCCATTCATTTTTGTGGTTGTAGGGGCTGTTGATTGGAGTACACTAAATTAAACCTGATCTCTCTAGGACATTCAGAAGCCAAGTTATAAGCCCACAAATGTGTAACTGGACTACTTCTTTAAATTGACATCAAACCTGGTGACCTTTGGGACATGGTTTGACCCCCTTAGGAAAGTGCTATCATCATGAAACGTTCAGATCACTTACAACTCAATAGATTCTACCTTCCTGTAACGTTTCAGCCTGATTGGACCTTGTTTTCACACAAATGGACCCAGAATGATGTGAAATTGTGTTTCGTGCAACATAATTCTGGGTGCCATTTACAAACCGTAAGTGCTAATGACTCCATTCCTTTTTGTGGTTGTAGGGGATGTTGATTGGAGTACACTAATACAAACCTGATCTCTCTAGGACATTCAGAAGCCAAGTTATAAGCCCACAAATGTGTAACTGGACTACTTCTTTAAATTGACACCAGATCCGGTGACCTTTGGGACATGGTTAGACCCCCTTAGGAAAGTGCTATCATCATGAAACGTTCAGATCACTTACAACTCAATAGAGTCTACCTTCCTGTAACGTTTCAGACTGATTGGAACTTGTTTTCACACAAATGAACCCAGAATGATGTGAAATTGTGCTTCGTGCAACATAATTCTGGGTGCCATTTACAAACCATAAGTGCTAATGACTCCATTCCTTTTTGTGGTTGTAGGGGCTGTTGATTGGAGTACACTAAAACAAACCTAACCTCTCTAGGATATTCAGAAGCCAAGTTATAAGCCCACAAAGGTGTAACTGGACTACTTATTTAAAGTGACACCAGGCCCGGTGACCTTTGGGACATGGTTTTACCCCCTATAGGAATGTGCGATCATCTTGAAATGTTCAGATCACTTACAACTCAATATATTCTACCTTCTTGTAGCGTTTCAGCCTGAATTGGACCTTGTTTTCACACAAATGGACCCAGAATGATGTGAAATTGTGCTTCGTGCAACATAATTCTGGGTGCCATTTACAAACCTTAAGTGCTAATGACTCCATTCCTTTTTGTGGTTGTAGGGGCTGTTGATTGGAGTACACTAAAACAAACCTGATCTCTCTAGGACATTCAGAAGCCAAGTTATAAGCCCACAAATGTGTAACTGGACTACTTCTTTAAATTGACACCAGATCCGGTGACCTTTGGGACATGGTTTGACCCCCTTAGGAAAATGCTATCATCATGAAACGTTCAGATCACTTAAAACTCAATAGATTCTACCTTCCTGTAGCGTTTCAGCCTGATTGGACCTTGTTTTCACACAAATGGACCCAGAATGATGTGAAATTGTGCTTTGTGCAACATAATTCTGGGTGCCATTTACAAACCATAAGTGCTAATGACTCCATTCCTTTTTGTGGTTGTAGGGGCTGTTGATTGGAGTACACTAAAACAAACCTGATCTCTCTAGGACATTCAGAAGCCAAGTTATAAGCCCACAAAGGTGTAACTGGACTACTTCTTTAAATTGACACCAGATCCGGTGACCTTTGGGACATGGTTTAACCCCCTATAGGAATGTGCGATCATCACGAAACGTTCAGATCACTTACAACTCAATAGATTCTACCTTCTTGTAACGTTTCAGCCTGATTGGACCTTGTTTTCACACAAATGAACCCAGAATGATGTGAAATTGTGCTTCGTGCAACATAATTCTGGGTGCCATTTAAAAACCATAAGTGCCAATGACTCCTTTCCTTTTTGTGGTTGTAGGGGCTGTTTGTTGGAGTACATTAAAACAAACCTGATCTCTCTAGGACATTCAGAAGCCAAGTTATAAGCACACAAATGTGTAACTGGACTACTTCTTTAAATTGACACCAGATCCGGTGACCTTTGGGACATGGTTTGACCCCCTTAGGAAAGTGCTATCATCATGAAACGTTCAGATCACTTACAACTCAATAGATTCTACCTTCCTGTAACGTTTCAGCCTAATTGGACCTTGTTTTCACACAAATGAACCAAGAATGATGTGAAATTGTGCTTAGTGCAGCATAATTCTGGGTGACATTTAAAAACCATAAGTGCTAATGACTCCATTCCTTTTTGAGGTTGTAGGGATGTTGATTGGAGTACACTAAAACAAACCTGATCTCTCTAGGACATTCAGAAGCCAAGTTATAAGCCCACAAATGTGTAACTGGACTACTTCTTTAAATTGACACCAGATCCGGTGACCTTTGGGACATGGTTTGACCCCCTTAGGAAAGTGCTATCATCATGAAACGTTCAGATCAATTACAACTGAATAGATTCTACCTTCCTGTAACGGTTCAGCATGATTGGACCTTGTTTTCTCACAAATGGACCCAGAATGATGTGAAATTGTGCTTCGTGCAACATAATTCTGGGTACCATTTACAAACCATAATTGCTAATGACTCCATTCCTTTTTGTGGTTGTAGGGGATGTTGATTGGAGTACACTAAAACAAACCTGATCTCTCTAGGACATTCAGAAGCCAAGTTATAAGCCCACAAATGTGTAACTGGACTACTTCTTTAAATTGACACCAGATCCGGTGACTTTCGGGACATGGTTTGACCCCCTTAGGAAAGTGCTATCATCATGAAACGTTCAGATCACTTACAACTCAATAGATTCTACCTTCCAGTAGCGTTTCAGCCTGATTGGACCTTGTTTTCACACAAATGGACACAGAATGATGTGAAATTGTGCTTTGTGCAACATAATTCTGGGTGCCATTTACAAACCATAAGTGCTAATGACTCCATTCCTTTTTGTGGTTGTAGGGGCTGTTGATTGGAGTACATTAAAACAAACCTGATCTCTCTAGGACATTCAGAAGCCAAGTTATAAGCCCACAAATGTGTAACTGGACTACTTCTTTAAATTGACACCAGATCCGGTGACCTTTGGGACATGGTTTGACCCCCTATAGGAATGTGCGATCATCACGAAACGTTCAGATCACTTACAACTCAATAGATTCTACCTTCTTGTAACGTTTCAGCCTGATTGGACCTTGTTTTCACACAAATGAACCCAGAATGATGTGAAATTGTGCTTCGTGCAACATAATTCTGGGTGCCATTTAAAAACCATAAGTGCTAATGACTCCATTCCTTTTTGTGGTTGTAGGAGCTGTTGATTGGAGTACACTAAAACAAACCTGATCTCTCTAGGACATTCAGAAGCCAAGTTATAAGCCCACAAATGTGTAACTGGACTACTTCTTTAATATGACACCAGATCCGGTGACCTTTGGGACATGGTTTGACCCCCTTAGGAAAGTGCTATCATCATTAAACGTTCAGATCACTTACAACTCAATAGAATCTACCTTCCTGTAATGTTTCTGCCTGATTGGACCTTGTTTTCACACAAATGGACCCAGAATGATGTGAAATTGTGCTTCGTGCAACATAATTCTGGGTGCCATTTACAAACCATAAGTGCGAATGACTCCTTTCCTTTTTGTGGTTGTAGGGGATGTTGGTTGGAGTACATTAAAACAAACCTGATCTCTCTAGGACATTCAGAAGCCAAGTTATAAGCACACAAATGTGTAACTGGACTACTTCTTTAAATTGACACCAGATCCGGTGACCCTTGGGGCATGGTTTGACCCCCTTAGGAAAGTGCTATCATCATTAAACGTTCAGATCACTTACAACTGAATAGATTCTACCTTCCTGTAACGGTTCAGCATGATTGGACCTTGTTTTCTCACAAATGGACCCAGAATGATGTGAAATTGTGCTTCGTGCAACATAATTCTGGGTACCATTTACAAACCATAAGTGCTAATGACTCCATTCATTTTTGTGGTTGTAGGGGCTGTTGATTGGAAAAAACTAAATTAAACCTGATCTCTCTAGGACATTCAGAAGCCAAGTTATAAGCCCACAAATGTGTAACTGGACTACTTCTTTAAATTGACATCAGACCTGGTGACCTTTGGGACATGGTTTGACCCCCTTAGGAAAGTGCTATCATCATGAAACGTTCAGATCACTTACAACTCAATAGATTCTACCTTCCTGTAACGTTTCAGCCTGATTGGACCTTGTTTTCACACAAATGGACCCAGAATGATGTGAAAATGTGCTTCGTGCAACATAATTCTGGGTGCCATTTACAAACCGTAAGTGCTAATGACTCCATTCCTTTTTGTGGTTGTAGGGGATGTTGATTGGAGTACACTAAAACAAACCTGATCTCTCTAGGACATTCAGAAGCCAAGTTATAAGCCCACAAATGTGTAACTGGACTACTTCTTTAAATTGACACCAGATCCGGTGACTTTCGGGACATGGTTTGACCCCCTTAGGAAAGTGCTATCATCATGAAACGTTCAGATCACTTACAACTCAATAGATTCTACCTTCCAGTAGCGTTTCAGCCTGATTGGACCTTGTTTTCACACAAATGGACACAGAATGATGTGAAATTGTGCTTTGTGCAACATAATTCTGGGTGCCATTTACAAACCATAAGTGCTAATGACTCCATTCCTTTTTGTGGTTGTAGGGGCTGTTGATTGGAGTACATTAAAACAAACCTGATCTCTCTAGGACATTCAGAAGCCAAGTTATAAGCCCACAAATGTGTAACTGGACTACTTCTTTAAATTGACACCAGATCCGGTGACCTTTGGGACATGGTTTGACCCCCTTAGGAAAGTGCTATCATCATGAAACGTTCAGATCACTTACAACTCAATAGAGTCTACCTTCCTGTAACGTTTCAGACTGATTGGAACTTGTTTTCACACAAATGAACCCAGAATGATGTGAAATTGTGCTTCGTGCAACATAATTCTGGGTGCCATTTACAAACCATAAGTGCTAATGACTCCATTCCTTTTTGTGGTTGTAGGGGCTTTTGATTGGAGTACACTAAAACAAACCTAACCTCTCTTGGATATTCAGAAGCCAAGTTATAAGCCCACAAAGGTGTAACTGGACTACTTCTTTAAAGTGACACCAGGCCCGGTGACCTTTGGGACATGGTTTTACCCCCTATAGGAATGTGCGATCATCTTGAAATGTTCAGATCACTTACAACTCAATATATTCTACATTCTTGTAGCGTTTCAGCCTGAATTGGACCTTGTTTTCACACAAATGGACCCAGAATGATGTGAAATTGTGCTTCGTGCAACATAATTCTGGGTGCCATTTACAAACCATAAGTGCTAATGACTTCATTCCTTTTTGTGGTTGTAGGGGCTGTTGGTTGGAGTACATTAAAACAAACCTGATCCCTCTAGGACATTCAGAAGCCAAGTTATAAGCCCACAAATGTGTAACTGGACTACTTCTTTAAAGTGACACCAGGCCCGGTGACCTTTGGGACATGGTTTCACCCCCTATAGGAATGTGCGATCATCACGAAACGTTCAGATCAATTACAACTCAATAGATTCTACCTTCTTGTAACGTTTCAGCCTGATTGGACCTTGTTTTCACACAAATGGACCCAGAATGATGTGAAATTGTGCTTCCTGCAACATAATTCTGGGTGCCATTTAAAAACCATAAGTGCTAATGACTCCATTCCTTTTTGTGGTTGTAGGAGCTGTTGATTGGAGTACACTAAAACAAACCTGATCTCTCTAGGACATTCAGAAGCCAAGTTATAAGCCCACAAATGTGTAACTGGACTACTTCTTTAAAATGACACCAGATCCGGTGACCTTTGGGACATGGTTTGACCCCCTTAGGAAAGTGCTATCATCATTAAACGTTCAGATCACTTACAACTCAATAGAATCTACCTTCCTGTAATGTTTCTGCCTGATTGGACCTTGTTTTCACACAAATGAACCCAGAATGATGTGAAATTGTGCTTCGTGCAACATAATTCTGGGTGCCATTTAAAAACCATAAGTGCTAATGACTCCATTCCTTTTTGTGTTTGTAGGGGCTGTTGATTGGAGTACACTAAAACAAACCTGATCTCTCTAGGACATTCAGAAGCCAAGTTATAAGCCCACCAATGTGTAACTGGACTACTTCTTTAAATTGACACCAGATCCGGTGACCTTTGGGACATGGTTTGACCCCCTATAGGAATGTGCGATCATCATGAAACATTCAGATCACTTACAACTCAAAAGATTCTACCTTCTTGTAACGTTTCAGCCTGATTGGACCTTGTTTTCACACAAATGGACCCAGAATGATGTGAAATTGTGCTTCGTGCAACATAATTCTGGGTGCCATTTACAAACCATAAGTGCTAATGACTCCATTCCTTTTTGTGGTTGTAGGGGCTGTTGGTTGGAGTACATTAAAACAAACCTGATCTCTCTAGGACATTCAGAAGCAAAGTTATACCCCACAAATGTGTAACTGGACTACTTCTTTAAATTGACACCAGATCCGGTGACCTATGGGACATGGTTTGACCCCCTTAGGAAAGTGCTATCATCATGAAACGTTCAGATCACTTACAACTCAATAGATTCTACCTTCCTGTAACGTTTCAGCCTGATTGGACCTTGTTTTCACACAAATGAACCCAGAATGATGTGAAATCGTGCTTAGTGCAGCATAATTCTGGGTGCCATTTAAAAATCATAAGTGCTAATGACTCCATTCCTTTTTGAGGTTGTAGGGGATGTTGATTGGAGTACACTAAAACAAACCTGATCTCTCTAGGACATTCAGAAGCCAAGTTATAAGCCCACAAAGGTGTAACTGGACTACTTCTTTAAAGTGACACCAGGCCCGGTGACCTTTGGGACATGGTTTGACCCCCTTAGGAATGCGCGATCATCATGAAACGTTCACATCACTTACAACTCAATAGATTCTACCTTCTTGTAACGTTTCAGCCTGATTGGACCTTGTTTTCACACAAATGGACCCAGAATGATGTGAAATTGTGCTTCGTGCAACATAATTCTGGGTGCCATTTACAAACCATAAGTGCTAATGACTCCATTCCTTTTTGTGGTTGTAGGTGCTGTTGGTTGGAGTACATTAAAACAAACCTGATCTCTCTAGGACATTCAGAAGCCAAGTTATAAGCCCACAAATGCGTAACTGGACTACTTCTTTAAATTGACACCAGATCCGGTGACCTTTGGGACATGGTTTGACCTCCTTAGGAAAATGCTATCATCATGAAACGTTCAAATCACTTACAACTCAATAGATTCTACCTTCCTGTAACGTTTCAGCCTGATTGGACCTTGTTTTCACACAAATGAACCCAGAATGATGTGAAATTGTGCTTAGTGCAGCATAATTGTGGGTGCCATTTAAAAACCATAAGTGCTAATGACTCCATTCCTTTTTGAGGTTGTAGGGGATGTTGATTGGAGTACACTAAAACAAACCTGATCTCTCTAGGACATTCAGAAGCCAAGTTATAAGCCCACAAATGTGTAACTGGACTACTTCTTTAAATTGACACCAGATCCGGTGACCTTTGGGACATGGTTTGACCCCCTTAGGAAAGTGCTATCATCATGAAACGTTCAGATCACTTACAACTCAATAGATTCTACCTTCCTGTAGCGTTTCAGCCTGATTGGACCTTGTTTTCACACAAATGGACCCAGAATGATGTGAAATTGTGCTTCGTGCAACATAATTTTGGGTGCCATATACAAACCATAAGTGCTAATGAGTCCATTCCTTTTTGTGGTTGTAGGGGCTGTTGATTGGAGTACATTAAAACTAACCTGATCTCTCTAGGACATTCAGAAGCCAAGTTATAAGCCCACAAATGTGTAACTGGACTACTTCTTTAAATTGACACCAGATCCGGTGACCTTTGGGACATGGTTTGACCACCTTAGGAAAGTGCTATCATCATGAAACGTTCAGATCACTTACAACTCAATAGATTCTACCTTCCTGTAACGTTTCAGCCTGATTGGACCTTGTTTTCACACAAATGAACCCAGAATGATGTGAAATTGTGCTTAGTGCAGCATAATTCTGGGTGCCATTTAAAAATCATAAGTGCTAATGACTCCATTCCTTTTTGAGGTTGTAGGGGATGTTGATTGGAGTACACTAAAACAAACCTGATCTCTCTAGGACATTCAGAAGCCAAGTTATAAGCCCACAAAGGTGTAACTGGACTACTTCTTTAAAGTGACACCAGGCCCGGTGACCTTTGGGACATGGTTTGACCCCCTTAGGAATGTGCGATCATCATGAAACGTTCACATCACTTACAACTCAATAGATTCTACCTTCTTGTAACGTTTCAGCCTGATTGGACCTTGTTTTCACACAAATGGACCCAGAATGATGTGAAATTGTGCTTCGTGCAACATAATTCTGGGTGCCATTTACAAACCATAAGTGCTAATGACTCCATTCCTTTTTGTGGATGTAGGTGCTGTTGGTTGGAGTACATTAAAACAAACCTGATCTCTCTAGGACATTCAGAAGCCAAGTTATAAGCCCACAAATGTGTAACTGGACTACTTCTTTAAATTGACACCAGATCCGGTGACCTTTGGGACATGGTTTGACCTCCTTAGGAAAATGCTATCATCATGAAACGTTCAGATCACTTACAACTCAATAGATTCTACCTTCCTGTAACGTTTCAGCCTGATTGGACCTTGTTTTCACACAAATGAACCCAGAATAATGTGAAATTGTGCTTAGTGCAGCATAATTGTGGGTGCCATTTAAAAACCATAAGTGCTAATGACTCCATTCCTTTTTGAGGTTGTAGGGGATGTTGATTGGAGTACAATAAAACAAACCTGATCTCTCTAGGACATTCAGAAGCCAAGTTATAAGCCCACAAATGTGTAACTGGACTACTACTTTAAATTGACACCAGATCCGGTGACCTTTGGGACATGGTTTGACCCCCTTAGGAAAGTGCTATCATCAAGAAAGGTTCAGATCACTTAAACTCAATAGATTCTACCTTCCTGTAGCGTTTCAGCCTGATTGGACCTTGTTTTCACACAAATGGACCCAGAATGATGTGAAATTGTGCTTCGTGCAACATAATTCTGGGTGCCATTTACAAACCATTAGTGCTAATGACTCCATTCCTTTTTGTGGTTGTAGGGGCTGTTGATTGGAGTACACTAAAACAAACCTGATCTCTCTAGGACATTCAGAAGCCAAGTTATAAGCCCACAAATGTGTAACTGGACTACTTCTTTAAATTGACACCAGATCCGGTGACCTTTGGGACATGGTTTGACCCCCTTAGGAAAGTGCTATCATCATGAAACGTTCAGATCACTTACAACTCAATAGATTCTACCTTCCTGTAACGTTTCAGCCTGATTGGACCTTGTTTTCACACAAATGAACCCAGAATGATGTGAAATTGTGCTTAGTGCAGCATAATTCTGGGTGCCATTTAAAAATCATAAGTGCTAATGACTCCATTCCTTTTTGAGGTTGTAGGGGATGTTGATTGGAGTACACTAAAACAAACCTGATCTCTCTAGGACATTCAGAAGCCAAGTTATAAGCCCACAAAGGTGCAACTGGACTACTTCTTTAAAGTGACACCAGGCCCGGTGACCTTTGGGACATGGTTTGACCCCCTTAGGAATGTGCGATCATCATGAAACGTTCACATCACTTACAACTCAATAGATTCTACCTTCTTGTAACGTTTCAGCCTGATTGGACCTTGTTTTCACACAAATGGACCCAGAATGATGTGAAATTGTGCTTCGTGCAACATAATTCTGGGTGCCATTTACAAACCATAAGTGCTAATGACTCCATTCCTTTTTGAGGTTGTAGGGGATTTTGATTGGAGTACACTAAAACAAACCTGATCTCTCTAGGACATTCAGAAGCCAAGTTATAAGCCCACAAATGTGTAACTGGACTACTTCTTTAAATTGACACCAGATCCGGTGACCTTTGGGACATGGTTTGACCCCCTTAGGAAAGTGCTATCATCATGAAACGTTCAGATCACTTACAACTCAATAGATTCTACCTTCCTGTAACGTTTCAGCCTGATTGGACCTTGTTTTCACACAAATGAACCCAGAATGATGTGAAATTGTGCTTAGTGCAGCATAATTCTGGGTGCCATTTAAAAATCATAAGTACTAATGACTCCATTCCTTTTTGAGGTTGTAGGGGATGTTGATTGGAGTACACTAAAACAAACCTGATCTCTCTAGGACATTCAGAAGCCAAGTTATAAGCCCACAAAGGTGTAACTGGACTACTTTAAAGTGACACCAGGCCCGGTGACCTTTGGGACATGGTTTGACCCCCTTAGGAATGTGCGATCATCATGAAACGTTCACATCACTTACAACTCAATAGATTCTACCTTCTTGTAACGTTTCAGCCTGATTGGACCTTGTTTTCACACAAATGGACCCAGAATGATGTGAAATTGTGCTTCGTGCAACATAATTCTGGGTGCCATTTACAAACCATAAGTGCTAATGACTCCATTCCTTTTTGTGGTTGTAGGTGCTGTTGGTTGGAGTACATTAAAACAAACCTGATCTCTCTAGGACATTCAGAAGCCAAGTTATAAGCCCACAAATGTGTAACTGGACTACTTCTTTAAATTGACACCAGATCCGGTGACCTTTGGGACATGGTTTGACCTCCTTAGGAAAATGCTATCATCATGAAACGTTCAGATCACTTACAACTCAATAGATTCTACCTTCCTGTAACGTTTCAGCCTGATTGGACCTTGTTTTCACACAAACTAACCCAGAATGATGTGAAATTGTGCTTAGTGCAGCATAATTGTGGGTGCAATTTAAAAACCATGAGTGCTAATGACTCCATTCCTTTTTGTGGTTGTAGGTGCTGTTGGTTGGAGTACATTAAAACAAACCAGATCTCTCTAGGACATTCAGAAGCCAAGTTATAAGCCCACAGATGTGTAACTGGACTACTTTAAATTGACACCAGATCCGGTGACCTTTGGGACATGGTTTGACCTCCTTAGGAAAATGCTATCATCATGAAACGTTCAGATCACTTACAACCCAATAGATTCTACCTTCCTGTAACGTTTCAGCCTGATTGCACCTTGTTTTCACACAAATGAACCCAGAATGATGTGAAATTGTGCTTAGTGCAGCATAATTGTGGGTGCCATTTAAAAACCATAAGTGCTAATGACTCCATTCCTTTTTGAGGTTGTAGGGGATGTTGATTGGAGTACACTAAAACAAACCTGATCTCTCTAGGACATTCAGAAGCCAAGTTATAAGCCCACAAATGTGTAACTGGACTACTTCTTTAAATTGACACCAGATCCGGTGACCTTTGGGACATGGTTTGACCCCCTTAGGAAAGTGCTATCATCATGAAACGTTCAGATCACTTACAACTCAATAGATTCTACCTTCCTGTAACGTTTCAGCCTGATTGGACCTTGTTTTCACACAAATGAACCCAGAATGATGTGAAATTGTGCTTAGTGCAGCATAATTCTGGGTGCCATTTAAAAATCATAAGTGCTAATGAATCCATTCCTTTTTGAGGTTGTAGGGGATGTTGATTGGAGTACACAAAAGCAAACCTGATCTCTCTAGGACATTCAGAAGCCAAGTTATAAGCCCACAAAGGTGCAACTGGACTACTTCTTTAAAGTGACACCAGGCCCGGTGACCTTTGGGACATGGTTTGACCCCCTTAGGAATGTGCGATCATCATGAAACGTTCACATCACTTACAACTCAATAGATTCTACCTTCTTGTAACGGTTCAGCCTGATTGGACCTTGTTTTCACACAAATGGACCCAGAATGATGTGAAATTGTGCTTCGTGCAACATAATTCTGGGTGCCATTTACAAACCATAAGTGCTAATGACTCCATTCCTTTTTGTGGTTGTAGGTGCTGTTGGTTGGAGTACATTAAAACAAACCTGATCTCTCTAGGACATTCAGAAGCCAAGTTATAAGCCCAGAGATGTGTAACTGGACTACTTCTTTAAATTGACACCAGATCCGGTGACCTTTGGGACATGGTTTGACCTCCTTAGGAATTGCTATCATCATGAAACGTTCAGATCACTTACAACTCAATAGATTCTACCTTCCTGTAACGTTTCAGCCTGATTGGACCTTGTTTTCACACAAATGAACCCAGAATGATGTGAAATTGTGATTAGTGCAGCATAATTCTGGGTGCCATTTAAAAATCATAAGTGCTAATGACTCCATTCTTTTGAGGTTGTAGGGGATGTTGATTGGAGTACACTAAAACAAACCTGATCTCTCTAGGACATTCAGAAGCCAAGTTATAAGCCCACAAAGGTGTAACTGGACTACTTCTTTAAAGTGACACCAGGCCCGGTGACCTTTGGGACATGGTTTGACCCCCTTAGGAATGTGCGATCATCATGAAACGTTCACATCACTTACAACTCAATAGATTCTACCTTCTTGTAACGTTTCAGCCTGATTGGACCTTGTTTTCACACAAATGGACCCAGAATGATGTGAAATTGTGCTTCGTGCAACATAATTCTGGGTGCCATTTACAAACCATAAGTGCTAATAACTCCATTCCTTTTTGTGGTTGTAGGTGCTGTTGGTTGGAGTACATTAAAACAAACCTGATCTCTCTAGGACATTCAGAAGCCAAGTTATAAGCCCACAAATGTGTAACTGGACTACTTCTTTAAATTGACACCAGATCCTGTGACCTTTGGGACATGGTTTGACCTCCTTAGGAATATGCTATCATCATGAAACGTTCAGATCACTTACAACTCAATAGATTCTACCTTCCTGTAACGTTTCAGCCTGATTGGACCTTGTTTTCACACAAACTAACCCAGAATGATGTGAAATAGTGCTTAGTGCAGCATAATTGTGGGTGTCATTTAAAAACCATAAGTGCTAATGACTCCATTCCTTTTTGTGGTTGTAGGTGCTGTTGGTTGGAGTACATTAAAACAAATCTGATCTCTCTAGGACATTCAGAAGCCAAGTTATAAGCCCACAGATGTGTAACTGGACTACTTCTTTAAATTGACACCAGATCCGGTGACCTTTGGGACATGGTTTGACCTCCTTAGGAAAATGATATCATCATGAAACGTTCAGATCACTTACAACCCAATAGATTCTACCTTCCTGTAACGTTTCAGCCTGATTGCACCTTGTTTTCACACAAATGAACCCAGAATGATGTGAAATTGTGCTTAGTGCAGCATAATTGTGGGTGCCATTTAAAAACCATAAGTGCTAATGACTCCATTCCTTTTTGAGGTTGTAGGGGATGTTGATTGGAGTACACTAAAACAAACCTGATCTCTCTAGGACATTCAGAAGCCAAGTTATAAGCCCACAAATGTGTAACTGGACTACTTCTTTAAATTGACACCAGATCCGGTGACCTTTGAACATGGTTTGACCCCCTTAGGAAAGTGCTATCATCATGAAACGTTCAGATCACTTACAACTCAATAGATTCTACCTTCCTGTAACGTTTCAGCCTGATTGGATCTTGTTTTCACACAAATGAACCCAGAATGATGCGAAATTGTGCTTAGTGCAGCATAATTCTGGGTGCCATTTAAAAATCATAAGTGCTAATGACTCCATTCCTTTTTGAGGTTGTAGGGGATGTTGATTGGAGTACACAAAAACAAACCTGATCTCTCTAGGACATTCAGAAGCCAAGTTATAAGCCCACAAAGGTGTAACTGGACTACTTCTTTAAAGTGACACCAGGCCCGGTGACCTTTGGGACATGGTTTGACCCCCTTAGGAATGTGCGATCATCATGAAACGTTCAGATCACTTACAACTCAATAGATTCTACCTTCTTGTAACGTTTCAGCCTGATTTGACCTTGTTTTCACACAAATGGACCCAGAATGATGTGAAATTGTGCTTCGTGCAACATAATTCTGAGTGCCATTTACAAACCATAAGTGCTAATGACTCCATTCCTTTTTTTCGTTGTAGGTGCTGTTGGTTGGAGTACATTAAAACAAACCTGATCTCTCTAGGACATTCAGAAGCCAAGTTATAAGCCCACAAATGTGTAACTGGACTACTTCTTTAAATTGACACCAGATCCGGTGACCTTTGGGACATGGTTTGACCTCCTTAGGAAAATGCTATCATCATGAAACGTTCAGATCACTTACAACTCAATAGATTCTACCTTCCTGTAACGTTTCAGCCTGATTGGACCTTGTTTTCACACAAACTAACCCAGAATGATGTGAAATTGTGCTTAGTGCAGCTTAATTGTGGGTGCCATTTAAAAACCATAAGTGCTAATGACTCCATTCCTTTTTGAGGTTGTAGGGGATGTTGATTGGAGTACACTAAAACAAACCTGATCTCTCTAGGACATTCAGAAGCCAAGTTATAAGCCCACAAATGTGTAACTGGACTACTTCTTTAAATTGACACCAGATCCGGTGACCTTTGGGACATGGTTTGACCCCCTTAGGAAAGTGCTATCATCATGAAACGTTCAGATCACTTACAACTCAATAGATTCTACCTTCATGTAGCGTTTCAGCCTGATTGGACCTTGTTTTCACACAAATGGACCCAGAATGATGTGAAATTGTGCTTCGTGCAACATAATTCTGGGTGCCATTTACAAACCATAAGTGCTAATGAGTCCATTCCTTTTTGTGGTTGTAGGGGCTGTTGATTGGAGTACACTAAAACTAACCTGATCTCTCTAGGACATTCAGAAGCCAAGTTATAAGCCCACAAATGTGTAACTGGACTACTTCTTTAAATTGACACCAGATCCGGTGACCTTTGGGACATGGTTTGACCCCCTTAGGAAAGTGCTATCATCATGAAACGTTCAGATCACTTACAACTCAATAGATTCTACCTTCCTGTAACGTTTCAGCCTGATTGGACCTTGTTTTCACACAAATGAACCCAGAATGATGTGAAATTGTGCTTAGTGCAGCATAATTCTGGGTGCCATTTAAAAATCATAAGTGCTAATGACTCCAATCCTTTTTGAGGTTGTAGGGGATGTTGATTGGAGTACACTAAAACAAACCTGATCTCTCTAGGACATTCAGAAGCCAAGTTATAAGCCCACAAAGGTGCAACTGGACTACTTCTTTAAAGTGACACCAGGCCCGGTGACCTTTGGGACATGGTTTGACCCCCTTAGGAATGTGCGATCATCATGAAACGTTCACATCACTTACAACTCAATAGATTCTACCTTCTTGTAACGTTTCAGCCTGATTGGACCTTGTTTTCACACAAATGGACCCAGAATGATGTGAAATTTTGCTTCGTGCAACATAATTCTGGGTGCCATTTACAAACCATAAGTGCTAATGACTCCATTCCTTTTTGTGGTTGTAGGTGCTGTTGGTTGGAGTACATTAAAACAAACCTGATCTCTCTAGGACATTCAGAAGCCAAGTTATAAGCCCACAGATGTTTAACTGGACTACTTCTTTAAATTGACACCAGATCCGGTGACCTTTGGGACATGGTTTGACCTCCTTAGGAAAATGCTATCATCATGAAACGTTCAGATCACTTACAACTCAATAGATTCTACCTTCCTGTAAAGTTTCAGCCTGATTGCACCTTGTTTTCACACAAATGAACCCAGAATGATGTGAAATTGTGCTTACTGCAGCATAATTGTGGGTGCCATTTAAAAACCATAAGTGCTAATGACTCCATTCCTTTTTGAAGTTGTAGCGGATGTTGATTGGAGTACACTAAAACAAACCTGATCTCTCTAGGACATTCAGAAGCCAAGTTATAAGCCCACAAATGTGTAACTGGACTAATTCTTTAAATTGACACCAGATCCGGTGACCTTTGGGACATGGTTTGACCCCCTTAGGAAAGTGCTATCATCATGAAACGTTCAGATCACTTACAACTCAATAGATTCTACCTTCCTGTAACGTTTCAGCCTGATTGGACCTTGTTTTCACACAAATGGACCCAGAATGATGTGAAATTGAGCTTCGTGCAACATAATTCTGGGTGCCATTTACAAACCATAAGTGCTAATGAGTCCATTCCTTTTTGTGGATGTAGGGGCTGTTGATTGGAGTACACTAAAACAAACCTGATCTCTCTAGGACATTCAGAAGCCAAGTTATAAGCCCACAAATGTGTAACTGGACTACTTCTTTAAATTGACACCAGATCCGGTGACCTTTGGGACATGGTTTGACCCCCTTAGGAAAGTGCTATCATCATGAAACGTTCAGATCACTTACAACTCAATAGATTCTACCTTCCTGTAACGTTTCAGCCTGATTGGACCTTGTTTTCACACAAATGAACCCAGAATGATGTGAAATTGTGCTTAGTGCAGCATAATTCTGGGTGCCATTTAAAAATCATAAGTGCTAATGACTCCATTCCTTTTTGAGGTTGTAGGGGATGTTGATTGGAGTACACAAAAGCAAACCTGATCTCTCTAGGACATTCAGAAGCCAAGTTATAAGCCCACAAAGGTGCAACTGGACTACTTCTTTAAAGTGACACCAGGCCCGGTGACCTTTGGGACATGGTTTGACCCCCTTAGGAATGTGCGATCATCATGAAACGTTCACATCACTTACAACTCAATAGATTCTACCTTCTTGTAACGGTTCAGCCTGATTGGACCTTGTTTTCACACAAATGGACCCAGAATGATGTGAAATTGTGCTTCGTGCAACATAATTCTGGGTGCCATTTACAAACCATAAGTGCTAATGACTCCATTCCTTTTTGTGGTTGTAGGTGCTGTTGGTTGGAGTACATTAAAACAAACCTGATCTCTCTAGGACATTCAGAAGCCAAGTTATAAGCCCAGAGATGTGTAACTGGACTACTTCTTTAAATTGACACCAGATCCGGTGACCTTTGGGACATGGTTTGACCTCCTTAGGAATTGCTATCATCATGAAACGTTCAGATCACTTACAACTCAATAGATTCTACCTTCCTGTAACGTTTCAGCCTGATTGGACCTTGTTTTCACACAAATGAACCCAGAATGATGTGAAATTGTGATTAGTGCAGCATAATTCTGGGTGCCATTTAAAAATCATAAGTGCTAATGACTCCATTCTTTTGAGGTTGTAGGGGATGTTGATTGGAGTACACTAAAACAAACCTGATCTCTCTAGGACATTCAGAAGCCAAGTTATAAGCCCACAAAGGTGTAACTGGACTACTTCTTTAAAGTGACACCAGGCCCGGTGACCTTTGGGACATGGTTTGACCCCCTTAGGAATGTGCGATCATCATGAAACGTTCACATCACTTACAACTCAATAGATTCTACCTTCTTGTAACGTTTCAGCCTGATTGGACCTTGTTTTCACACAAATGGACCCAGAATGATGTGAAATTGTGCTTCGTGCAACATAATTCTGGGTGCCATTTACAAACCATAAGTGCTAATAACTCCATTCCTTTTTGTGGTTGTAGGTGCTGTTGGTTGGAGTACATTAAAACAAACCTGATCTCTCTAGGACATTCAGAAGCCAAGTTATAAGCCCACAAATGTGTAACTGGACTACTTCTTTAAATTGACACCAGATCCTGTGACCTTTGGGACATGGTTTGACCTCCTTAGGAATATGCTATCATCATGAAACGTTCAGATCACTTACAACTCAATAGATTCTACCTTCCTGTAACGTTTCAGCCTGATTGGACCTTGTTTTCACACAAACTAACCCAGAATGATGTGAAATTGTGCTTAGTGCAGCATAATTGTGGGTGCCATTTAAAAACCATAAGTGCTAATGACTCCATTCCTTTTTGTGGTTGTAGGTGCTGTTGGTTGGAGTACATTAAAACAAACCTGATCTCTCTAGGACATTCAGAAGCCAAGTTATAAGCCCACAGATGTGTAACTGGACTACTTCTTTAAATTGACACCAGATCCGGTGACCTTTGGGACATGGTTTGACCTCCTTAGGAAAATGATATCATCATGAAACGTTCAGATCACTTACAACCCAATAGATTCTACCTTCCTGTAACGATTCAGCCTGATTGCACCTTGTTTTCACACAAATGAACCCAGAATGATGTGAAATTGTGCTTAGTGCAGCATAATTGTGGGTGCCATTTAAAAACCATAAGTGCTAATGACTCCATTCCTTTTTGAGGTTGTAGGGGATGTTGATTGGAGTACACTAAAACAAACCTGATCTCTCTAGGACATTCAGAAGCCAAGTTATAAGCCCACAAATGTGTAACTGGACTACTTCTTTAAATTGACACCAGATCCGGTGACCTTTGAACATGGTTTGACCCCCTTAGGAAAGTGCTATCATCATGAAACGTTCAGATCACTTACAACTCAATAGATTCTACCTTCCTGTAACGTTTCAGCCTGATTGGATCTTGTTTTCACACAAATGAACCCAGAATGATGCGAAATTGTGCTTAGTGCAGCATAATTCTGGGTGCCATTTAAAAATCATAAGTGCTAATGACTCCATTCCTTTTTGAGGTTGTAGGGGATGTTGATTGGAGTACACAAAAACAAACCTGATCTCTCTAGGACATTCAGAAGCCAAGTTATAAGCCCACAAAGGTGTAACTGGACTACTTCTTTAAAGTGACACCAGGCCCGGTGACCTTTGGGACATGGTTTGACCCCCTTAGGAATGTGCGATCATCATGAAACGTTCAGATCACTTACAACTCAATAGATTCTACCTTCTTGTAACGTTTCAGCCATATTTGACCTTGTTTTCACACAAATGGACCCAGAATGATGTGAAATTGTGCTTCGTGCAACATAATTCTGAGTGCCATTTACAAACCATAAGTGCTAATGACTCCATTCCTTTTTTTCGTTGTAGGTGCTGTTGGTTGGAGTACATTAAAACAAACCTGATCTCTCTAGGACATTCAGAAGCCAAGTTATAAGCCCACAAATGTGTAACTGGACTACTTCTTTAAATTGACACCAGATCCGGTGACCTTTGGGACATGGTTTGACCTCCTTAGGAAAATGCTATCATCATGAAACGTTCAGATCACTTACAACTCAATAGATTCTACCTTCCTGTAACGTTTCAGCCTGATTGGACCTTGTTTTCACACAAACTAACCCAGAATGATGTGAAATTGTGCTTAGTGCAGCTTAATTGTGGGTGCCATTTAAAAACCATAAGTGCTAATGACTCCATTCCTTTTTGAGGTTGTAGGGGATGTTGATTGGAGTACACTAAAACAAACCTGATCTCTCTAGGACATTCAGAAGCCAAGTTATAAGCCCACAAATGTGTAACTGGACTACTTCTTTAAATTGACACCAGATCCGGTGACCTTTGGGACATGGTTTGACCCCCTTAGGAAAGTGCTATCATCATGAAACGTTCAGATCACTTACAACTCAATAGATTCTACCTTCATGTAGCGTTTCAGCCTGATTGGACCTTGTTTTCACACAAATGGACCCAGAATGATGTGAAATTGTGCTTCGTGCAACATAATTCTGGGTGCCATTTACAAACCATAAGTGCTAATGACTCCATTCCTTTTTGTGGTTGTAGGGGCTGTTGATTGGAGTACACTAAAACTAACCTGATCTCTCTAGGACATTCAGAAGCCAAGTTATAAGCCCACAAATGTGTAACTGGACTACTTCTTTAAATTGACACCAGATCCGGTGACCTTTGGGACATGGTTTGACCCCCTTAGGAAAGTGCTATCATCATGAAACGTTCAGATCACTTACAACTCAATAGATTCTACCTTCCTGTAACGTTTCAGCCTGATTGGACCTTGTTTTCACACAAATGAACCCAGAATGATGTGAAATTGTGCTTAGTGCAGCATAATTCTGGGTGCCATTTAAAAATCATAAGTGCTAATGACTCCAATCCTTTTTGAGGTTGTAGGGGATGTTGATTGGAGTACACTAAAACAAACCTGATCTCTCTAGGACATTCAGAAGCCAAGTTATAAGCCCACAAAGGTGCAACTGGACTACTTCTTTAAAGTGACACCAGGCCCGGTGACCTTTGGGACATGGTTTGACCCCCTTAGGAATGTGCGATCATCATGAAACGTTCACATCACTTACAACTCAATAGATTCTACCTTCTTGTAACGTTTCAGCCTGATTGGACCTTGTTTTCACACAAATGGACCCAGAATGATGTGAAATTTTGCTTCGTGCAACATAATTCTGGGTGCCATTTACAAACCATAAGTGCTAATGACTCCATTCCTTTTTGTGGTTGTAGGTGCTGTTGGTTGGAGTACATTAAAACAAACCTGATCTCTCTAGGACATTCAGAAGCCAAGTTATAAGCCCACAGATGTGTAACTGGACTACTTCTTTAAATTGACACCAGATCCGGTGACCTTTGGGACATGGTTTGACCTCCTTAGGAAAATGCTATCATCATGAAACGTTCAGATCACTTACAACTCAATAGATTCTACCTTCCTGTAACGTTTCAGCCTGATTGCACCTTGTTTTCACACAAATGAACCCAGAATGATGTGAAATTGTGCTTACTGCAGCATAATTGTGGGTGCCATTTAAAAACCATAAGTGCTAATGACTCCATTCCTTTTTGAAGTTGTAGCGGATGTTGATTGGAGTACACTAAAACAAACCTGATCTCTCTAGGACATTCAGAAGCCAAGTTATAAGCCCACAAATGTGTAACTGGACTACTTCTTTAAATTGACACCAGATCCGGTGACCTTTGGGACATGGTTTGACCCCCTTAGGAAAGTGCTATCATCATGAAACGTTCAGATCACTTACAACTCAATAGATTCTACCTTCCTGTAACGTTTCAGCCTGATTGGACCTTGTTTTCACACAAATGGACCCAGAATGATGTGAAATTGAGCTTCGTGCAGCATAATTCTGGGTGCCATTTAAAAATCATAAGTGCTAATGACTCCATTCCTTTTTGAGGTTGTAGGGGATGTTGATTGGAGTACACAAAAACAAACCTGATCTCTCTAGGACATTCAGAAGCCAAGTTATAAGCCCACAGATGTGTAACTGGACTACTTCTTTAAATTGACACCAGATCCGGTGACCTTTGGGACATGGTTTGACCTCCTTAGGAAAATGCTATCATCATGAAACGTTCAGATCACTTACAACTCAATAGATTCTACCTTCCTGTAACGTTTCAGCCTGA
This sequence comes from Nothobranchius furzeri, assembly GCF_043380555.1. Lineage (NCBI taxonomy): Eukaryota > Metazoa > Chordata > Actinopteri > Cyprinodontiformes > Nothobranchiidae > Nothobranchius > Nothobranchius furzeri. The sequence goes on from NW_027223038.1 coordinate 1,846,653, forward strand.
TTGCACCTTGTTTTCACACAAATGAACCCAGAATGATGTGAAATTGTGCTTACTGCAGCATAATTGTGGGTGCCATTTAAAAACCATAAGTGCTAATGACTCCATTCCTTTTTGAAGTTGTAGCGGATGTTGATTGGAGTACACTAAAACAAACCTGATCTCTCTAGGACATTCAGAAGCCAAGTTATAAGCCCACAAATGTGTAACTGGACTACTTCTTTAAATTGACACCAGATCCGGTGACCTTTGGGACATGGTTTGACCCCCTTAGGAAAGTGCTATCATCATGAAACGTTCAGATCACTTACAACTCAATAGATTCTACCTTCCTGTAACGTTTCAGCCTGATTGGACCTTGTTTTCACACAAATGGACCCAGAATGATGTGAAATTGAGCTTCGTGCAACATAATTCTGGGTGCCATTTACAAACCATAAGTGCTAATGAGTCCATTCCTTTTTGTGGATGTAGGGGCTGTTGATTGGAGTACACTAAAACAAACCTGATCTCTCTAGGACATTCAGAAGCCAAGTTATAAGCCCACAAATGTGTAACTGGACTACTTCTTTAAATTGACACCAGATCCGGTGACCTTTGGGACATGGTTTGACCCCCTTAGGAAAGTGCTATCATCATGAAACGTTCAGATCACTTACAACTCAATAGATTCTACCTTCCTGTAACGTTTCAGCCTGATTGGACCTTGTTTTCACACAAATGAACCCAGAATGATGTGAAATTGTGCTTAGTGCAGCATAATTCTGGGTGCCATTTAAAAATCATAAGTGCTAATGACTCCATTCCTTTTTGAGGTTGTAGGGGATGTTGATTGGAGTACACAAAAGCAAACCTGATCTCTCTAGGACATTCAGAAGCCAAGTTATAAGCCCACAAAGGTGCAACTGGACTACTTCTTTAAAGTGACACCAGGCCCGGTGACCTTTGGGACATGGTTTGACCCCCTTAGGAATGTGCGATCATCATGAAACGTTCACATCACTTACAACTCAATAGATTCTACCTTCTTGTAACGGTTCAGCCTGATTGGACCTTGTTTTCACACAAATGGACCCAGAATGATGTGAAATTGTGCTTCGTGCAACATAATTCTGGGTGCCATTTACAAACCATAAGTGCTAATGACTCCATTCCTTTTTGTGGTTGTAGGTGCTGTTGGTTGGAGTACATTAAAACAAACCTGATCTCTCTAGGACATTCAGAAGCCAAGTTATAAGCCCAGAGATGTGTAACTGGACTACTTCTTTAAATTGACACCAGATCCGGTGACCTTTGGGACATGGTTTGACCTCCTTAGGAATTGCTATCATCATGAAACGTTCAGATCACTTACAACTCAATAGATTCTACCTTCCTGTAACGTTTCAGCCTGATTGGACCTTGTTTTCACACAAATGAACCCAGAATGATGTGAAATTGTGATTAGTGCAGCATAATTCTGGGTGCCATTTAAAAATCATAAGTGCTAATGACTCCATTCTTTTGAGGTTGTAGGGGATGTTGATTGGAGTACACTAAAACAAACCTGATCTCTCTAGGACATTCAGAAGCCAAGTTATAAGCCCACAAAGGTGTAACTGGACTACTTCTTTAAAGTGACACCAGGCCCGGTGACCTTTGGGACATGGTTTGACCCCCTTAGGAATGTGCGATCATCATGAAACGTTCACATCACTTACAACTCAATAGATTCTACCTTCTTGTAACGTTTCAGCCTGATTGGACCTTGTTTTCACACAAATGGACCCAGAATGATGTGAAATTGTGCTTCGTGCAACATAATTCTGGGTGCCATTTACAAACCATAAGTGCTAATAACTCCATTCCTTTTTGTGGTTGTAGGTGCTGTTGGTTGGAGTACATTAAAACAAACCTGATCTCTCTAGGACATTCAGAAGCCAAGTTATAAGCCCACAAATGTGTAACTGGACTACTTCTTTAAATTGACACCAGATCCTGTGACCTTTGGGACATGGTTTGACCTCCTTAGGAATATGCTATCATCATGAAACGTTCAGATCACTTACAACTCAATAGATTCTACCTTCCTGTAACGTTTCAGCCTGATTGGACCTTGTTTTCACACAAACTAACCCAGAATGATGTGAAATTGTGCTTAGTGCAGCATAATTGTGGGTGCCATTTAAAAACCATAAGTGCTAATGACTCCATTCCTTTTTGTGGTTGTAGGTGCTGTTGGTTGGAGTACATTAAAACAAACCTGATCTCTCTAGGACATTCAGAAGCCAAGTTATAAGCCCACAGATGTGTAACTGGACTACTTCTTTAAATTGACACCAGATCCGGTGACCTTTGGGACATGGTTTGACCTCCTTAGGAAAATGATATCATCATGAAACGTTCAGATCACTTACAACCCAATAGATTCTACCTTCCTGTAACGTTTCAGCCTGATTGCACCTTGTTTTCACACAAATGAACCCAGAATGATGTGAAATTGTGCTTAGTGCAGCATAATTGTGGGTGCCATTTAAAAACCATAAGTGCTAATGACTCCATTCCTTTTTGAGGTTGTAGGGGATGTTGATTGGAGTACACTAAAACAAACCTGATCTCTCTAGGACATTCAGAAGCCAAGTTATAAGCCCACAAATGTGTAACTGGACTACTTCTTTAAATTGACACCAGATCCGGTGACCTTTGAACATGGTTTGACCCCCTTAGGAAAGTGCTATCATCATGAAACGTTCAGATCACTTACAACTCAATAGATTCTACCTTCCTGTAACGTTTCAGCCTGATTGGATCTTGTTTTCACACAAATGAACCCAGAATGATGCGAAATTGTGCTTAGTGCAGCATAATTCTGGGTGCCATTTAAAAATCATAAGTGCTAATGACTCCATTCCTTTTTGAGGTTGTAGGGGATGTTGATTGGAGTACACAAAAACAAACCTGATCTCTCTAGGACATTCAGAAGCCAAGTTATAAGCCCACAAAGGTGTAACTGGACTACTTCTTTAAAGTGACACCAGGCCCGGTGACCTTTGGGACATGGTTTGACCCCCTTAGGAATGTGCGATCATCATGAAACGTTCAGATCACTTACAACTCAATAGATTCTACCTTCTTGTAACGTTTCAGCCTGATTTGACCTTGTTTTCACACAAATGGACCCAGAATGATGTGAAATTGTGCTTCGTGCAACATAATTCTGAGTGCCATTTACAAACCATAAGTGCTAATGACTCCATTCCTTTTTTTCGTTGTAGGTGCTGTTGGTTGGAGTACATTAAAACAAACCTGATCTCTCTAGGACATTCAGAAGCCAAGTTATAAGCCCACAAATGTGTAACTGGACTACTTCTTTAAATTGACACCAGATCCGGTGACCTTTGGGACATGGTTTGACCTCCTTAGGAAAATGCTATCATCATGAAACGTTCAGATCACTTACAACTCAATAGATTCTACCTTCCTGTAACGTTTCAGCCTGATTGGACCTTGTTTTCACACAAACTAACCCAGAATGATGTGAAATTGTGCTTAGTGCAGCTTAATTGTGGGTGCCATTTAAAAACCATAAGTGCTAATGACTCCATTCCTTTTTGAGGTTGTAGGGGATGTTGATTGGAGTACACTAAAACAAACCTGATCTCTCTAGGACATTCAGAAGCCAAGTTATAAGCCCACAAATGTGTAACTGGACTACTTCTTTAAATTGACACCAGATCCGGTGACCTTTGGGACATGGTTTGACCCCCTTAGGAAAGTGCTATCATCATGAAACGTTCAGATCACTTACAACTCAATAGATTCTACCTTCATGTAGCGTTTCAGCCTGATTGGACCTTGTTTTCACACAAATGGACCCAGAATGATGTGAAATTGTGCTTCGTGCAACATAATTCTGGGTGCCATTTACAAACCATAAGTGCTAATGAGTCCATTCCTTTTTGTGGTTGTAGGGGCTGTTGATTGGAGTACACTAAAACTAACCTGATCTCTCTAGGACATTCAGAAGCCAAGTTATAAGCCCACAAATGTGTAACTGGACTACTTCTTTAAATTGACACCAGATCCGGTGACCTTTGGGACATGGTTTGACCCCCTTAGGAAAGTGCTATCATCATGAAACGTTCAGATCACTTACAACTCAATAGATTCTACCTTCCTGTAACGTTTCAGCCTGATTGGACCTTGTTTTCACACAAATGAACCCAGAATGATGTGAAATTGTGCTTAGTGCAGCATAATTCTGGGTGCCATTTAAAAATCATAAGTGCTAATGACTCCAATCCTTTTTGAGGTTGTAGGGGATGTTGATTGGAGTACACTAAAACAAACCTGATCTCTCTAGGACATTCAGAAGCCAAGTTATAAGCCCACAAAGGTGCAACTGGACTACTTCTTTAAAGTGACACCAGGCCCGGTGACCTTTGGGACATGGTTTGACCCCCTTAGGAATGTGCGATCATCATGAAACGTTCACATCACTTACAACTCAATAGATTCTACCTTCTTGTAACGTTTCAGCCTGATTGGACCTTGTTTTCACACAAATGGACCCAGAATGATGTGAAATTTTGCTTCGTGCAACATAATTCTGGGTGCCATTTACAAACCATAAGTGCTAATGACTCCATTCCTTTTTGTGGTTGTAGGTGCTGTTGGTTGGAGTACATTAAAACAAACCTGATCTCTCTAGGACATTCAGAAGCCAAGTTATAAGCCCACAGATGTGTAACTGGACTACTTCTTTAAATTGACACCAGATCCGGTGACCTTTGGGACATGGTTTGACCTCCTTAGGAAAATGCTATCATCATGAAACGTTCAGATCACTTACAACTCAATAGATTCTACCTTCCTGTAACGTTTCAGCCTGATTGCACCTTGTTTTCACACAAATGAACCCAGAATGATGTGAAATTGTGCTTACTGCAGCATAATTGTGGGTGCCATTTAAAAACCATAAGTGCTAATGACTCCATTCCTTTTTGAAGTTGTAGCGGATGTTGATTGGAGTACACTAAAACAAACCTGATCTCTCTAGGACATTCAGAAGCCAAGTTATAAGCCCACAAATGTGTAACTGGACTACTTCTTTAAATTGACACCAGATCCGGTGACCTTTGGGACATGGTTTGACCCCCTTAGGAAAGTGCTATCATCATGAAACGTTCAGATCACTTACAACTCAATAGATTCTACCTTCCTGTAACGTTTCAGCCTGATTGGACCTTGTTTTCACACAAATGGACCCAGAATGATGTGAAATTGAGCTTCGTGCAACATAATTCTGGGTGCCATTTACAAACCATAAGTGCTAATGAGTCCATTCCTTTTTGTGGATGTAGGGGCTGTTGATTGGAGTACACTAAAACAAACCTGATCTCTCTAGGACATTCAGAAGCCAAGTTATAAGCCCACAAATGTGTAACTGGACTACTTCTTTAAATTGACACCAGATCCTGTGACCTTTGGGACATGGTTTGACCCCCTTAGGAAAGTGCTATCATCATGAAACGTTCAGATCACTTACAACTCAATAGATTCTACCTTCCTGTAACGTTTCAGCCTGATTGGACCTTGTTTTCACACAAATGAACCCAGAATTATGTGAAATTGTGCTTAGTGCAGCAAAATTCTGGGTGCCATTTAAAAATCATAAGTGCTAATGACTCCATTCCTTTTTGAGGTTGTAGGGGATGTTGATTGGAGTACACTAAAACAAACCTGATCTCTCTAGGACATTCAGAAGCCAAGTTATAAGCCCACAAAGGTGTAACTGGACTACTTCTTTAAAGTGACACCAGGCCCTGAGACCTTTGGGACATGGTTTGACCCCCTTAGGAATGTGCGATCATCATGAAACGTTCACATCACTTACAACTCAATAGATTCTACCTTCTTGTAATGTTTCAGCCTGATTGGACATTGTTTTCACACAAATGGACCCAGAATGATGTGAAATTGTGCTTCGTGCAACATAATTCTGGGTGCCATTTACAAACCATAAGTGCTAATGACTCCATTCCTTTTTGTGGTTGTAGGTGCTGTTGGTTGGAGTACATTAAAACAAACCTGATCTCTCTAGGACATTCAGAAGCCAAGTTATAAGCCCACAAATGTGTAACTGGACTACTTCTTTAAATTGACACCAGATCCGGTGACCTTTGGGACATGGTTTGACCTCCTTAGGAAAATGCTATCATCATGAAACGTTCAGATCACTTACAACTCAATAGATTCTACCTTCCTGTAATGTTTCAGCCTGATTGGACCTTGTTTTCACACAAATGAACCCAGAATGATGTGAAATTGTGCTTAGTGCAGCATAATTGTGGGTGCCATTTAAAAACCATAAGTGCTAATGACTCCATTCCTTTTTGAGGTTGTAGGTGATGTTGATTGGAGTACACTAAAACAAACCTGATCTCTCTAGGACATTCAGAAGCCAAGTTATAAGCCCACAAAGGTGTAACTGGACTACTTCTTTAAAGTGACACCAGGCCCGGTGACCTTTGGGACATGGTTTGACCCCCTTAGGAATGTGCGATCATCATGAAACGTTCACATCACTTACAACTCAATAGATTGTACCTTCTTGTAACGTTTCAGCCTGATTGGACATTGTTTTCACACAAATGGACCCAGAATGATGTGAAATTGTGCTTCGTGCAACATAATTCTGGGTGCCATTTACAAACCATAAGTGCTAATGACTCCATTCCTTTTTGTGGTTGTAGGTGCTGTTGGTTGGAGTACATTAAAACAAACCTGATCTCTCTAGGACATTCAGAAGCCAAGTTATAAGCCCACAAATGTGTAACCGGACTACTTCTTTAAATTGACACCAGATCCGGTGACCTTTGGGACATGGTTTGACCTCCTTAGGAAAATGCTATCATCATGAAACGTTCAGATCACTTACAACTCAATAGATTCTACCTTCCTGTAACGTTTCAGCCTGATTGGACCTTGTTTTCACACAAATGAACCCAGAATGATGTGAAATTGTGCTTAGTGCAGCATAATTGTGGGTGCCATTTAAAAACCATAAGTGCTAATGACTCCATTCCTTTTTGAGGTTGTAGGGGATGTTGATTGGAGTACACTAAAACAAACCTGATCTCTCTAGGACATTCAGAAGCCAAGTTATAAGCCCACAAATGTGTAACTGGACTACTTCTTTAAATTGACACCAGATCCGGTGACCTTTGGGACATGGTTTGACCCCCTTAGGAAAGTGCTATCATCATGAAACGTTCAGATCACTTACAACTCAATAGATTCTACCTTCCTGTAACGTTTCAGCCTGATTGGACCTTGTTTTCACACAAATGGACCCAGAATGATGTGAAATTGTGCTTCGTGCAACATAATTCTGGGTGCCATTTACAAACCATAAGTGCTAATGAGTCCATTCCTTTTTCTGGTTGTAGGGGCTGTTGATTGGAGTACACTAAAACTAACCTGATATCTCTAGGACATTCAGAAGCCAAGTTATAAGCCCACAAATGTGTAACTGGAATACTTCTTTAAATTGACACCAGATCCTGTGACCTTTGGGACATGGTTTGACCCCCTTAGGAAAGTGCTATCATCATGAAAGGTTCAGATCACTTACAACTCAATAGATTCTACCTTCCTCTAGCGTTTCAGCCTGATTGGACCTTGTTTTCACACAAATGGACCCAGAATGATGTGAAATTGTGCTTCGTGCAACATAATTCTGGGTACCATTTACAAACCATTAGTGCTAATGACTCCATTCCTTTTTGTGGTTGTAGGGGCTGTTGATTGGAGTACACTAAAACAAACCTGATCTCTCTAGGACATTCAGAAGCCAAGTTATAAGCCCACAAATGTGTAACTGGACTACTTATTTAAATTGACACCAGATCCGGTGACCTTTGGGACATGATTTGACCCCCTTAGGAAAGTGCTATCATCATGAAACGTTCAGATCACTTACAACTAAATAGATTCTACCTTCCTGTAACGTTTCAGCCTGATTGCACCTTGTTTTCACACAAATGAACCCAGAATGATGTGAAATTGTGCTTAGTGCAGCATAATTGTGCGTGCCATTTAAAAACCATAAGTGCTAATGACTCCATTCCTTTTTGTGGTTGTAGGGGCTGTTGATTGGAGTACACTAAAACAAACCTGATCTCTCTAGGACATTCAGAAGCCAAGTTATAAGCCCACAAATGTGTAACTGGACTACTTCTTTAAATTGACACCAGATCCGGTGACCTTTGGGACATGATTTGACCCCCTTAGGAAAGTGCTATCATCATGAAACGTTCAGATCACTTACAACTCAATAGATTCTACCTTCCTGTAACGTTTCAGCCTGATTGGACCTTGTTTTCACACAAATGAACCCAGAATGATGTGAAATTGTGCTTAGTGCAGCATAATTCTGGGTGCCATTTAAAAATCATAAGTGCTAATGACTCCATTCCTTTTTGAGGTTGTAGGGGATGTTGATTGGAGTACACGAAAACAAACCTGATCTCTCTAGGACATTCAGAAGCCAAGTTATAAGCCCACAAAGGTGCAACTGGACTACTTCTTTAAAGTGACACCAGGCCCGGTGACCTTTGGGACATGGTTTGACCCCCTTAGGAATGTGCGATCATCATGAAACGTTCACATCACTTACAACTCAATAGATTCTACCTTCTTGTAACGTTTCAGCCTGATTGGACCTTGTTTTCACACAAATGGACCCAGAATGATGTGAAATTGTGCTTCGTGCAACATAATTCTGGGTGCCATTTACAAACCATAAGTGCTAATGACTCCATTCCTTTTTGTGGTTGTAGGTGCTGTTGATTGGAGTACACTAAAACAAACCTGATCTCTCTAGGACATTCAGAAGCCATGTTATAAGCCCACAAATGTGTAACTGGACTACTTCTTTAAATTGACACCAGATCCGGTGACCTTTGGGACATGGTTTGACCCCCTATAGGAATGTGTGATCATCATGAAACGTTCAGATCACTTAAAACTCAATAGATTCTACCTTCTTGTAACGTTTCAGCCTGATTGGACCTTGTTTTCACACAAATGGACCCAGAATGATGTGAAATTGTGCTTCGTGCAACATAATTCTGGGTGCCATTTACAAACCATAAGTGCTAATGACTCCATTCCTTTTTGTGGTTGTAGGGGCTGTTGGTTGGAGTACATTAAAACAAACCTGATCTCTCTAGGACATTCAGAAGACAAGTTATAAGCCCACAAATGTGTAACTGGACTACTTCTTTAAATTGACACCAGATCCGGTGACCTTTGGGACATGGTTTAACCCCCTTAGGAAAGTGCTATCATCATGAAACGTTCAGATCACTTACAACTCAATAGATTCTACCTTCCTGTAACGTTTCAGCCTGATTGGACCTTGTTTTCACACAAATGAACCAAGAATGATGTGAAATTGTGCTTAGTGCAGCATAATTCTGGGTGCCATTTAAAAACCATAAGTGCTAATGACTCCATTCCTTTTTGAGGTTGTAGGGGATGTTGATATGAGTACACTAAAACAAACCTGATCTCTCTAGGACATTCAGAAGCCAAGTTATAAGCCCACAAATGTGTAACTGGACTACTTCTTTAAATTGACACCAGATCCGGTGACCTTTGGGACATGGTTTGACCCCCTTAGGAAAGTGCTATCATCATGAAACGTTCAGATCACTTACAACTGAATAGATTCTACCTTCCTGTAACGTTTCAGCCTGATTGGACCTTGTTTTCACACAAATGGACCCAGAATGATGTGAAATTGTGCTTCGTGCAACATAATTCTGGGTGCCATTTACAAACCATAAGTGCTAATGACTCCATTCCTTTTTGTGGTTGTAGGTGCTGTTGATTGGAGTACACTAAAACAAACCTGATCTCTCTAGGACATTCAGAAGCCATGTTATAAGCCCACAAATGTGTAACTGGACTACTTCTTTAAATTGACACCAGATCCGGTGACCTTTGGGACATGGTTTGACCCCCTATAGGAATGTGTGATCATCATGAAACGTTCAGATCACTTACAACTCAATAGATTCTACCTTCTTGTAACGTTTCAGCCTGATTGGACCTTGTTTTCACACAAATGGACCCAGAATGATGTGAAATTGTGCTTCGTGCAACATAATTCTGGGTGCCATTTACAAACCATAAGTGCTAATGACTCCATTCCTTTTTGTGGTTGTAGGGGCTGTTGGTTGGAGTACATTAAAACAAACCTGATCTCTCTAGGACATTCTGAAGACAAGTTATAAGCCCACAAATGTGTAACTGGACTACTTCTTTAAATTGACACCAGATCCGGTGACCTTTGGGACATGGTTTGACCCCCTTAGGAAAGTGCTATCATCATGAAACGTTCAGATCACTTACAACTCAATAGATTCTACCTTCCTGTAACGTTTCAGCCTGATTGGACCTTGTTTTCACACAAATGAACCAAGAATGATGTGAAATTGTGCTTAGTGCAGCATAATTCTGGGTGCCATTTAAAAACCATAAGTGCTAATGACTCCATTCCTTTTTGAGGTTGTAGGGGATGTTGATTGGAGTACACTAAAACAAACCTGATCTCTCTAGGACATTCAGAAGCCAAGTTATAAGCCCACAAATGTGTAACTGGACTACTTCTTTAAATTGACACCAGATCCGGTGACCTTTGGGACATGGTTTGACCCCCTTAGGAAAGTGCTATCATCATGAAACGTTCAGATCACTTACAACTGAATAGATTCTACCTTCCTGTAACGTTTCAGCCTGATTGGACCTTGTTTTCTCACAAATGGACCCAGAATGATGTGAAATTGTGCTTCGTGCAACATAATTCTGGGTACCATTTACAAACCATAAGTGCTAATGACTCCATTCATTTTTGTGGTTGTAGGGGCTGTTGATTGGAGTATATTAAATTAAACCTGATCTCTCTAGGACATTCAGAAGCCAAGTTATAAGCCCACAAATGTGTAACTGGACTACTTCTTTAAATTGACATCAGACCTGGTGACCTTTGGGACATGGTTTGAACCCCTTAGGAAAGTGCTATCATCATGAAACGTACAGATCAATTACAACTCAATAGATTCTACCTTCCTGTAACGTTTCAGCCTGATTGGACCTTGTTTTCACACAAATGGACCCAGAATGATGTGAAATTGTGCTTCGTGCAACATAATTCTGGGTGCCATTTACAAACCGTAAGTGCTAATGACTCCATTCCTTTTTGTGGTTGTAGGGGATGTTGATTGGAGTACACTAAAACAAACCTGATCTCTCTAGGACATTCGGAAGCCAAGTTATAAGCCCACAAATGTGTAACTGGACTACTTCTTTAAATTGACACCAGATCCGGTGACTTTTGGGACATGGTTTGACCCCCTTGGGAAAGTGCTATCATCATGAAACGTTCAGATCACTTACAACTCAATAGATTCTACCTTCCAGTAGCTTTTTAGCCTGATTGGACCTTGTTTTCACACAAATGGACACAGAATGATGTGAAATTGTGCTTTGTGCAACATAATTCTGGGTGCCATTTAAAAACCATAAGTGCTAATGACTCAATTCTTTTTGTGGTTGTAGGGGCTGTTCATTGGAGTTTATTAAAACAAACCTGATCTCTCTAGGACATTCAGAAGTCAAGTTATAAGCCCACAAATGTGTAACTGGACTACTTCTTTAAATTGACACCAGATCCGGTGACCTTTGGGACATGGTTTGACCCCCTTAGGAAAGTGCTATCATCATGAAACGTTCAGATCACTTACAACTCAATAGATTCTACCTTCCTGTAACGTTTCAGACTGATTGGAACTTGTTTTCACACAAATGAACCCAGAATGATGTGAAATTGTGCTTCGTGCAACATAATTCTGGGTGCCATTTACAAACCATAAGTGCTAATGACTCCATTCCTTTTTGTGGTTGTAGGGGCTGTTGATTGGAGTACACTAAAACAAACCTAACCTCTCTAGGACATTCAGAAGCCAAGTTATAAGCCCACAAAGGTGTAACTGGACTACTTCTTTAAAGTGACACCAGGCCCGGTGACCTTTGGGACATGGTTTTACCCCCTATAGGAATGTGCGATCATCTTGAAATGTTCAGATCACTTACAACTCAATAGATTCTACCTTCTTGTAGCGTTTCAGCCTGAATTGGACCTTGTTTTCACACAAATGGACCCAGAATGATGTGAAATTGTGCTTCGTGCAACATAATTCTGGGTGCCATTTACAAACCTTAAGTGCTAATGACTCCATTCCTTTTTGTGGTTGTAGGGGCTGTTGATTGGAGTACACTAAAACAAACCTGATCTCTCTAGGACATTCAGAAGCCAAGTTATAAGCCCACAAATGTGTAACTGGAATACTTCTTTAAATTGACACCAGATCCGGTGACCTTTGGGACATGGTTTGACCCCCTTAGGAAAGTACTATCATCATGATACATTCAGATCACTTACAACTCAATAGATTCTACCTTCCTGTAACGTTTCAGCCTGATTGGACCTTGTTTTCACACAAATGAACCCAGAATGATGTGAAATTGTGCTTCGTGCAACATAATTCTGGGTGCCATTTACAAACCATAAGTGCTAATGACTCCATTCCTTTTTGTGGTTGTAGGGGCTGTTGATTGGAGAACACTAAAACAAAACCTAACCCTTCTAGGACATTCAGAAGCCAAGTTATAAGCCCACAAAGGTGTAACTGGACTACTTCTTTAAAGTGACACCAGGCCCGGTGACCTTTGGGACATGGTTTGACCCCCTATAGGAATGTGCGATCATCTTGAAATGTTCAGATCACTTACAACTCAATAGATTCTACCTTCCTGTAACGTTTAAGCCTGATTGGACCTTGTTTTCACACAAATGAACCCAGAATGATGTGAAATTGTGATTCGTGCAACATAATTCTGGGTGCCATTTAAAAACCATAAGTGCTAATGACTCCATTCCTTTTTGAGGTTGTAGGGGCTGTTGATTGGAGTACACTAACACAAACCTGATCTCTCTAGGACATTCAGAAGGCAAGTTATAAGCCCACAAATGTGTAACTGGACTACTTCTTTAAATTGACACCAGATCCGGTGACCTTTGGGACATGGTTTGACCCCCTTAGGAAAGTGCTATCATCATGAAACGTTCAGATCACTTACAACTCAATAGATTCTACCTTCCTGTAACGTTTCAGCCTGATTGGACCTTGTTTTCACACAAATGGACCCAGAATGATGTGAAATTGTGCTTCGTGCAACATAATTCTGGGTGCTATTTACAAACCATAAGTGCTAATGATTCCATTCCTTTTTGTGGTTGTAGGTGCTGTTGGTTTGAGTATATTAAAACAAACCTGATCTCTCTAGGACATTCAGAAGCCAAGTTATAAGCCCACAAATGTGTAACTGGACTACTTATTTAAATTGACACCAGATCCGGTGACCTTTGGGACATGGTTTGACCCCCTTAGGAAAGTGCTATCGTCATGAAACGTTCAGATCACTTACAACTCAATAGATTCTACCTTCTTGTAACGTTTCAGCCTGATTGGACCTTGTTTTCACACAAATGAACCAAGAATGATGTGAAATTGTGCTTAGTGCAGCATAATTCTGGGTGCCATTTAAAAACCATAAGTGCTAATGACTCCATTCCTTTTTGAGGTTGTAGGGGATGTTGATTGGAGTACACTAAAACAAACCTGATCTCTCTAGGACATTCAGAAGCCAAGTTATAAGCCCACAAATGTGTAACTGGACTACTTCTTTAAATTGACACCAGATCCGGTGACCTTTGGGACATGGTTTGACCCCCTTAGGAAAGTGCTATCATCATGAAACGTTAAGATCACTTACAACTGAATAGATTCTACCTTCCTGTAACGTTTCAGCTTGATTGGACCTTTGTTTTCTCACAAATGGACCCAGAATGATGTGAAATTGTGCTTCGTGCAACATAATTCTGGGTACCATTTACAAACCATAAGTGCTAATGACTCCATTCATTTTTGTGGTTGTAGGGGCTGTTGATTGGAGTACACTAAATTAAACCTGATCTCTCTAGGACATTCAGAAGCCAAGTTATAAGCCCACAAATGTGTAACTGGACTACTTCTTTAAATTGACATCAGACCTGGTGACCTTTGGGACATGGTTTGACCCCCTTAGGAAAGTGCTATCATCATGAAACGTTCAGATCACTTACAACTCAATAGATTCTACCTTCCTGTAACGTTTCAGCCTGATTGGACCTTGTTTTCACACAAATGGACCCAGAATGATGTGAAATTGTGCTTCGTGCAACATAATTCTGGGTGCCATTTACAAACCGTAAGTGCTAATGACTCCATTCCTTTTTGTGGTTGTAGGGGATGTTGATTGGAGTACACTAAAACAAACCTGATCTCTCTAGGACATTCGGAAGCCAAGTTATAAGCCCACAAATGTGTAACTGGACTACTTCTTTAAATTGACACCAGATCCGGTGACTTTTGGGACATGGTTTGACCCCCTTAGGAAAATGCTATCATCATGAAACGTTCAGATCACTTACAACTCAATAGATTCTACCTTCCAGTAGCGTTTCAGCCTGATTGGACCTTGTTTTCACACAAATGGACACAGAATGATGTGAAATTGTGCTTTGTGCAACATAATTCTGGGTGCCATTTACAAACCATAAGTGCTAATGACTCCATTCCTTTTTGTGGTTGTAGGGGCTGTTGATTGGAGTACATTAAAACAAACCTGATCTCTCTAGGACATTCAGAAGCCAAGTTATAAGCCCACAAATGTGTAACTGGACTCTTCTTTAAATTGACACCAGATCCGGTGACCTTTGGGACATGGTTTGACCCCCTTAGGAAAGTGCTATCATCATGAAACGTTCAGATCACTTACAACTCAATAGATTCTACCTTCCTGTAACGTTTCAGACTGATTGGAACTTGTTTTCACACAAATGAACCCAGAATGATGTGAAATTGTGCTTCGTGCAACATAATTCTGGGTGCCATTTACAAACCATAAGTGCTAATGACTCCACTCCTTTTTGTGGTTGTAGGGGCTGTTGATTGGAGTACACTAAAACAAACCTAACCTCTCTAGGACATTCAGAAGCCAAGTTATAAGCCCACAAAGGTGTAACTGGACTACTTCTTTAAAGTGACACCAGGCCCGGTGACCTTTGGGACATGGTTTTACCCCCTATAGGAATGTGCGATCATCTTGAAATGTTCAGATCACTTACAACTCAATAGATTCTACCTTCTTGTAGCGTTTTAGCCTGAATTGGACCTTGTTTTCACACAAATGGACCCAGAATGATGTGAAATTGTGCTTCGTGCAACATAATTCTGGGTGCCATTTACAAACCTTAAGTGCTAATGACTCCATTCCTTTTTGTGGTTGTAGGGGCTGTTGTTTGGAGTACACTAAAACAAACCTGATCTCTCTAGGACATTCAGAAGCCAAGTTATAAGCCCACAAATGTGTAACTGGAATACTTCTTTAAACTGACATCAGATCCGGTGACATTTGGGACATGGTTTGACCCCCTTAGGAAAGTGCTATCATCATGAAACATTCAGATCACTTACAACTCAATAGATTCTACCTTCCTGTAACGTTTCAGCCTGATTGGACCTTGTTTTCACACAAATGAACCTAGAATGATGTGAAATTGTGCTTCGTGCAACATAATTCTGGGTGCCATTTACAAACCATAAGTGCTAATGACTCCCTTCCTTTTTGTGGTTGTAGGGGCTGTTGATTGGAGAACACTAAAACAAAACCAAACCTCTCTAGGACATTCAGAAGCCAAGTTATAAGCCCACAAAGGTGTAACTGGACTACTTCTTTAAAGTGACACCAGGCCCGGTGACCTTTGGGACATGGTTTGACCCCCTATAGGAATGTGCGATCATCTTGAAACGTTCAGATCACTTACAACTCAATAGATTCTACCTTCCTGTAACGTTTCAGCCTGATTGGACCTTGTTTTCACACAAATGAACCCAGAATGATGTGAAATTGTGCTTCGTGCAACATAATTCTGGGTGCCATTTAAAAACCATAAGTGCTAATGACTCCACCATAAGTGCTAATGACTCCATTCCTTTTTGGGGTAATGGGGGCTGTTAATTGGATTACTCTAAAACAAACCTGACCTCTCTAGGATATTCAGAAGCCAAGTTATAAGCCCACAAATGTGTAACTGGACTACTTCTTTAAATTGACACCAGATCCGGTGACATTTGGGACATGGTTTGACCCCCTTAGGAAAGTGTTATCATCATGAAACGTTCAGATCACTTACAACTCAATAGATTCTACCTTCCTGTAACGTTTCAGCCTGAATACACCTTGTTTTCACACAAATGAACCCAGAATGATGTGAAATTGTGCTTTGTGCAACATAATTCTGGGTGCCATTTACAAACCATAAGTGCTAATGACTCCATTCCTTTTTGTGGTTGTAGGGGCTGTTGATTGGAGAACACTAAAACAAACCTGATCTCTCTAGGACATTCAGAAGCCAAGTTATAAGCCCACAAAGGTGTAACTGGACTACTTCTTTAAAGTGACACCAGGCCCGGTGACCTTTGGGACATGGTTTGACCCCCTATAAAATGTACAATCATCTTGAAACGTTCAGATCACTTACAACTCAATAGATTCTACCTTCCTGGAACGATTTCAGCCTGATTGGACCTTGTTTTCACACAAATGAACCCAGAATGATGTGAAATTGTGCTTTGTGCAACATAATTCTGGGTGCCATTTACAAACCATAAGTGCTAATGACTCCATTCCTTTTTGAGGTTGTAGGGGCTGTTGATTGGAGTACACTAAAACAAACCTGATCTCTCTAGGACATTCAGAAGCCAAGTTATAAGCCCACAAATGTGTAACTGGACTACTTCTTTAAATGACACCAGATCCGGTGACTTTTGGGACATGGTTTGTCCCCCTTAGGAAAGGGCTATCATCATGAAACGTTCAGATCACTTACAACTCAATAGATTCTACCTTCCTGTAACGTTTCTGCCTGATTGGACCTTGTTTTCACACAAATGAACCCAGAATGATGTGAAATTGTGCTTTGTGCAACATAATTCTGGGTGCCATTTAAAAACCATAAGTGCTAATGACTCCATTCCTTTTTGGGGTAATGGGGGCTGTTAATTGGATTACTCTAAAACAAACCTGACCTCTCTAGGATATTCAGAAGCCAAGTTATATGCCCACAAATGTGTAACTGGACTACTTCTTTAAAGTGACACCAGGCCCGGTGACCTTTGGGACATGGTTTGACCCCCTATAGGAATGTGCGATCATCACAAAACGTTCAGATCACTTACAACTCAATAGATTCTACCTTCTTGTAACGTTTCAGCCTGATTGGACCTTGTTTTCACACAAATGGACCCAGAATGATGTGAAATTGTGCTTCGTGCAACATAATTCTGGGTGTCATTTAAAAACCATAAGTGCTAATGACTCCATTCCTTTTTGTGGTTGTGGGGGCTGTTGATTGGAGTACACTAAAACAAACCTGATCTCTCTAGGACATTCAGAAGCCAAGTTATAAGCCCACAAATGTGTAACTGGACTACTTCTTTAAATTGACACCAGATCCGGTGACCTTTGGGACATGGTTTGACCCCCTTCGGAAAGTGCTATCATCATGAAACGTTCGGATCACTTACAACTCAATAGATTCTACCTTCCTGTAACGTTTCTGCCTGATTGGACCTTGTTTTCACACAAATGAACCCAGAATGATGTGAAATTGTGCTTCGTGCAACATAATTCTGGGTGCCATTTAAAAACCATAAGTGCTAATGACTCCATTCCTTTTTGGGGTAATGGGGGGCTGTTAATTGGAGTACTCTAAAACAAACCTGACCTCTCTAGGATATTCAGAAGCCAAGTTATAAGCCCACAAATGTGTAACTGGACTACTTCTTTAAAGTGACACCAGGCCCGGTGACCTTTGGGACATGGTTTGACCCCCTATAGGAATGTGCGATCATCACGAAACGTTCAGATCACTTACAACTCAATAGATTCTACCTTCTTGTAACGTTTCAGCCTGATTGGACCTTGTTTTCACACAAATGAACCCAGAATGATGTGAAATTGTGCTTCGTGCAACATAATTCTGGGTGCCATTTAAAAACCATAAGTGCTAATGACTCCATTGCTTTTTGTGGTTGTAGGAGCTGTTGATTGGATAACACTAAAACAAACCTGATCTCTCTAGGACATTCAGAAGCCAAGTTATAAGCCCACAAATGTGTAACTGGACTACTTCTTTAAATTGACACCATATCCGGTGACCTTTGGGACATGGTTTGACCCCCTTAGGAAAGTGCTATCATCATGAAACATTCAGATCACTTACAACTCAATAGAATCTACCTTCCTGTAAAGTTTCTGCCTGATTGGACCTTGTTTTCACACAAATGAACCCAGAATGATGTGAAATTGTGCTTCGTGCAACATAATTCTGGGTGCCATTTAAAAACCATAAGTGCTAATGACTCCATTCCTTTTTGTGGTAATGAGGGCTGTTAATTGGAGTACTCTAAAACAAACCTGACCTCTCTAGGATATTCAGAAGCCAAGTTATAAGCCCACAAATGTGTAACTGGACTACTTCTTTAAATTGACACCAGGCCTGGTGACCTTTGGGACATGGTTTTACCCCCGATTGGAATGTGCGATCATCTTGAAACGTTCATATCACTTACAACTCAATAGATTCTACCTTCTTGCAACGTTTCAGCCTGACTGGACCTTGTTTTCACACAAATGAAACCAGAATGATGTGAAATTGTGCTTCGTGCAACATAATTCTGGGTGCCATTTACAAACCATAAGGTTGTAGGGGCTGTTGATTGGAGTACACTAAAACAAACCTGATCTCTCTAGGACATTCAGAAGCCAAGTTATAAGCCCACAAATGTGTAACTGGACTACTTCTTTAAATTGACACCAGGCCTGGTGACCTTTGGGACATGGTTTTACCCGCTATAGGAATGTGCGATCATCATGAAACGTTCAGATCACTTACAACTCAATAGATTCTACCTTCTTGTAACGTTTCAGCCTGATTGGACCTTGTTTTCACACAAATGGACCCAGAATGATGTGAAATTGTGCTTCGTGCAACATAATTCTGGGTGCCATTTAAAAACCATAAGTGCTAATGACTCCATTCCTTTTTGGTGTAATGGGGGGCTGTTAATTGGAGTACTCTAAAACAAACCTGACCTCTCTAGGATATTCAGAAGCCAAGTTATAAGCCCACAAATGTGTAACTGGACTACTTCTTTAAAGTGACACCAGGCCCGGTGACCTTTGGGACATGGTTTGACCCCCTATAGGAATGTGCGATCATCATGAAACGTTCATATCACTTCCAACTCAATAGATTCTACCTTCTTGTAACGTTTCAGCCTGATTGGACCTTGTTTTCACACAAATGGACCCAGAATGATGTGAAATTGTGCTTTGTGCAACATAATTCTGGGTGCCATTTACAAATCATAAGTGCTAATGACTCCATTCCTTTTTGTGGTTGTAGGGGCTGTTGATTGGAGTACATTAAAAAAAACCTGATCTCTCTAGGACATTCAGAAGCCAAGTTATAAGCCCACAAAGGTGTAACTGGACTACTTCTTTAAAGTGACACCAGGCCCGGTGACCTTTGGGACATGGTTTGACCACCTATAGGAATGTGCGATCATCATGAAACGTTCAGATCACTTACAACTCAATAGATTCTACCTTCTTGCAACGTTTCAGCCTGATTGGACCTTGTTTTCACACAAATGAACCCAGAATGATGTGAAATTGTGCTTCGTGCAACATAATTCTGGGTGCGATTTACAAACCATAAGGTTGTAGGGGCTGTTGATTGGAGTACACTAAAACAAACCTGATCTCTCTAGGACATTCAGAAGCCAAGTTATAAGCCCACAAAGGTGTAACTGGACTACTTCTTTAAAGTGACACCAGGCCCGGTGACCTTTGGGACATGGTTTGACCCCCTATAAAAATGTACAATCATCTTGAAACGTTCAGATCACTTACAACTCAATAGATTCTACCTTCCTGGAACGATTTCAGCCTGATTGGACCTTGTTTTCACACAAATGAACCCAGAATGATGTGAAATTGTGCTTCGTGCAACATAATTCTGGGTGCCATTTACAAACCATAAGTGCTAATGACTCCATTCCTTTTTGAGGTTGTAGGGGCTGTTGATTGGAGTACACTAAAACAAACCTGATCTCTCTAGGACATTCAGAAGCCAAGTTATAAGCCCACAAATGTGTAACTGGACTACTTCTTTAAATGACACCAGATCCGGTGACTTTTGGGACATGGTTTGTCCACCTTAGGAAAGGGCTATCATCATGAAACGTTCAGATCACTTACAACTCAATAGATTCTACCTTCCTGTAACGTTTCTGCCTGATTGGACCTTGTTTTCACACAAATGAACCCAGAATGATGTGAAATTGTGCTTTGTGCAACATAATTCTGGGTGCCATTTAAAAACCATAAGTGCTAATGACTCCATTCCTTTTTGGGGTAATGGGGGCTGTTAATTGGATTACTCTAAAACAAACCTGACCTCTCTAGGATATTCAGAAGCCAAGTTATATGCCCACAAATGTGTAACTGGACTACTTCTTTAAAGTGACACCAGGCCCGGTGACCTTTGGGACATGGTTTGACCCCCTATAGGAATGTGCGATCATCACGAAACGTTCAGATCACTTACAACTCAATAGATTCTACCTTCTTGTAACGTTTCAGCCTGATTGGACCTTGTTTTCACACAAATGAACCCAGAATGATGTGAAATTGTGCTTCGTGCAACATAATTCTGGGTGCCATTTAAAAACCATAAGTGCTAATGACTCCATTGCTTTTTGTGATTGTAGGAGCTGTTGATTGGATAACACTAAAACAAACCTGATCTCTCTAGGACATTCAGAAGCCAAGTTATAAGCCCACAAATGTGTAACTGGACTACTTCTTTAAATTGACACCAGATCCGGTGACCTTTGGGACATGGTTTGACCCCCTTAGGAAAGTGCTATCATCATGAAACATTCAGATCACTTACAACTCAATAGAATCTACCTTCCTGTAAAGTTTCTGCCTGATTGGACCTTGTTTTCACACAAATGAACCCAGAATGATGTGAAATTGTGCTTCGTGCAACATAATTCTGGGTGCCATTTAAAAACCATAAGTGCTAATGACTCCATTCCTTTTTGTGGTAATGAGGGCTGTTAATTGGAGTACTCTAAAACAAACCTGACCTCTCTAGGATATTCAGAAGCCAAGTTATAAGTCCACAAACGTGTAACTGGACTACTTCTTTAAATTGACACCAGATCCGGTGACCTTTGGGACATGGTTTGACCCCCTTAGGAAAGTGCTATCATCATGAAACGTTCAGATCACTTACAACTCAATAGATTCTACCTTCCTGTAACGTTTCTGCCTTATTGGACCTTGTTTTCACACAAATGGACCCAGAATGATGTGAAATTGTGCTTCGTGCAACATAATTCTGGGTGCCATTTACAAACCATAAGTGCTAAAAACTCCATTTCTTTTTGTGGTTGTGGGGGCTGTTGATTGGAGTACACTAAAACAAACCTGATCTCTCTAGGACATTCAGAAGCCAAGTTATAAGCCCACAAATGTGTAACTGGACTACTTCTTTAAATTGACACCAGGCCTGGTGACCTTTGGGACATGGTTTTACCCCCGATTGGAATGTGCGATCATCTTGAAACGTTCATATCACTTACAACTCAATAGATTCTACCTTCTTGCAACGTTTCAGCCTGACTGGACCTTGTTTTCACACAAATGAACCCAGAATGATGTGAAATTGTGCTTCGTGCAACATAATTCTGGGTGCCATTTACAAACCATAAGGTTGTAGGGGCTTTTGATTGGAGTACACTAAAACAAACCTGATCTCTCTAGGACATTCAGAAGCCAAGTTATAAGCCCACAAATGTGTAACTGGACTACTTCTTTAAATTGACACCAGGCCTGGTGACCTTTGGGACATGGTTTTACCCGCTATAGGAATGTGCGATCATCATGAAACGTTCAGATCACTTACAACTCAATAGATTCTACCTTCTTGTAACGTTTCAGCCTGATTGGACCTTGTTTTCACACAAATGGACCCAGAATGATGTGAAATTGTGCTTCGTGCAACATAATTCTGGGTGCCATTTAAAAACCATAAGTGCTAATGACTCCATTCCTTTTTGGTGTAATGGGGGGCTGTTAATTGGAGTACTCTAAAACAAACCTGACCTCTCTAGGATATTCAGAAGCCAAGTTATAAGCCCACAAATGTGTAACTGGACTACTTCTTTAAAGTGACACCAGGCCCGGTGACCTTTGGGACATGGTTTGACCCCCTATAGGAATGTGCGATCATCATGAAACGTTCATATCACTTACAACTCAATAGATTCTACCTTCTTGTAACGTTTCAGCCTGATTGGACCTTGTTTTCACACAAATGGACCCAGAATGATGTGAAATTGTGCTTTGTGCAACATAATTCTGGGTGCCATTTACAAATCATAAGTGCTAATGACTCCATTCCTTTTTGTGGTTGTAGGGGCTGTTGATTGGAGTACATTAAAAAAAACCTGATCTCTCTAGGACATTCAGAAGCCAAGTTATAAGCCCACAAAGGTGTAACTGGACTACTTCTTTAAAGTGACACCAGGCCCGGTGACCTTTGGGACATGGTTTGACCACCTATAGGAATGTGCGATCATCATGAAACGTTCAGATCACTTACAACTCAATAGATTCTACCTTCTTGCAACGTTTCAGCCTGATTGGACCTTGTTTTCACACAAATGAACCCAGAATGATGTGAAATTGTGCTTCGTGCAACATAATTCTGGGTGCGATTTACAAACCATAAGGTTGTAGGGGCTGTTGATTGGAGTACACTAAAACAAACCTGATCTCTCTAGGACATTCAGAAGCCAAGTTATAAGCCCACAAATGTGTAACTGGACTACTTCTTTAAATTGACACCAGGCCTGGTGACCTTTGGGACATGGTTTTACCCCCTATAGGAATGTGCGATCATCATGAAACGTTCAGATCACTTACAACTCAATAGATTCTACCTTCTTGTAACGTTTCAGCCTGATTGGACCTTGTTTTCACACAAATGGACCCAGAATGATGTGAAATTGTGCTTCGTTCAACATAATTCTGGGTGCCATTTAAAAACCATAAGTGCTAATGACTCCATTCCTTTTTGGGGTAATGGGGGGCTGTTAATTGGAGTACTCTAAAACAAACCTGACCTCTCTAGGATATTCAGAAGCCAAGTTATAAGCCCACAAATGTGTAACTGGACTACTTCTTTAAAGTGACACCAGGCCCGGTGACCTTTGGGACATGGTTTGACCCCCTATAGGAATGTGCGATCATCACGAAACGTTCAGATCACTTACAACTCAATAGATTCTACCTTCTTGTAACGTTTCAGCCTGATTGGACCTTGTTTTCACACAAATGGACCAAGAATGATGTGAAATTCTGCTTCGTGCAACATAATTCTGGGTGCCATTTAAAAACCATAAGTGCTAATGACTCCATTCCTTTTTGTGGTTGTAGGAGCTGTTGATTGGAGTACACTAAAACAAACCTGATCTCTCTAGGACATTCAGAAGCGAAGTTATAAGCCCACAAATGTGTAACTGGACTACTTCTTTAAATTGACACTAGATCCGGTGACCTTTGGTACATGGTTTGACCCCCTTAGGAAAGTGCTATCATCATGAAACATTCAGATCACTTACAACTCAATAGAATCTACCTTCCTGTAAAGTATCTGCCTGATTGGACCTTGTTTTCACACAAATGAACCCAGAATGATGTGAAATTGTGCTTCGTGCAACATAATTCTGGGTGCCATTTAAAAACCATAAGTGCTAATGACTCCATTCCTTTTTGTGGTAATGGGGGCTGTTAATTGGAGTACTCTAAAACAAACCTGACCTCTCTAGGATATTCAGAAGCCAAGTTATAAGTCCACAAAGGTGTAACTGGACTACTTCTTTAAATTGACACCAGATCCGGTGACCTTTGGGACATGGTTTGTCCCCCTTAGGAAAGTGCTATCATCATGAAACGTTCAGATCACTTACAACTCAATAGATTCTACCTTCCTGTAACGTTTCTGCCTGATTGGACCTTGTTTTCACACAAATGGACCCAGAATGATGTGAAATTGTGCTTCGTGCAACATAATTCTGGGTGCCATTTAAAAACCATAAGTGCTAATGACTCCATTCCTTTTTGGTGTAATGGGGGGCTGTTAATTGAAGTACTCTAAAACAAACCTGACCTCTCTAGGATATTCAGAAGCCAAGTTATAAGCCCACAAATGTGTAACTGGACTACTTCTTTAAAGTGACACCAGGCCCGGTGACCTTTGGGACATGGTTTGACCCCCTATAGGAATGTGCGATCATCATGAAACGTTCATATCACTTACAACTCAATAGATTCTACCTTCTTGTAACGTTTCAGCCTGATTGGACCTTGTTTTCACACAAATGGACCCAGAATGATGTGAAATTGTGCTTTGTGCAACATAATTCTGGGTGCCATTTACAAATCATAAGTGCTAATGACTCCATTCCTTTTTGTGGTTGTAGGGGCTGTTGATTGGAGTACATTAAAAAAAACCTGATCTCTCTAGGACATTCAGAAGCCAAGTTATAAGCCCACAAAGGTGTAACTGGACTACTTCTTTAAAGTGACACCAGGCCCGGTGACCTTTGGGACATGGTTTGACCACCTATAGGAATGTGCGATCATCATGAAACGTTCAGATCACTTACAACTCAATAGATTCTACCTTCTTGCAACGTTTCAGCCTGATTGGACCTTGTTTTCACACAAATGAACCCAGAATGATGTGAAATTGTGCTTCGTGCAACATAATTCTGGGTGCCATTTACAAACCATAAGGTTGTAGGGGCTGTTGATTGGAGTACACTAAAACAAACCTGATCTCTCTAGGACATTCAGAAGCCAAGTTATAAGCCCACAAATGTGTAACTGGACTACTTCTTTAAATTGACACAAGGCCTGGTGACCTTTGGGACATGGTTTTACCCCCTATAGGAATGTGCGATCATCATGAAACGTTCAGATCACTTACAACTCAATAGATTCTACCTTCTTGTAACGTTTCAGCCTGATTGGACCTTGTTTTCACACAAATGGACCCAGAATGATGTGAAATTGTGCTTCATTCAACATAATTCTGGGTGCCATTTAAAAACCATAAGTGCTAATGACTCCATTCCTTTTTGGGGTAATGGGGGGCTGTTAATTGGAGTACTCTAAAACAAACCTGACCTCTCTAGGATATTCAGAAGCCAAGTTATAAGCCCACAAATGTGTAACTGGACTACTTCTTTAAAGTGACACCGGGCCCGGTGACCTTTGGGACATGGTTTGACCCCCTATAGGAATGTGCGATCATCACGAAACGTTCAGATCAATTACAACTCAATAGATTCTACCTTCTTGTAACGTTTCAGCCTGATTGGACCTTGTTTTCACACAAATGGACCCAGAATGATGTGAAATTGTGCTTCGTGCAACATAATTCTGGGTGCCATTTAAAAACCATAAGTGCTAATGACTCCATTCCTTTTTGTGGTTGTAGGAGCTGTTGATTGGAGTACACTAAAACAAACCTGATCTCTCTAGGACATTCAGAAGCGAAGTTATAAGCCCACAAATGTGTAACTGGACTACTTCTTTAAATTGACACCAGATCCGGTGACCTTTGGGACATGGTTTGACCCCCTTAGGAAAGTGCTATCATCATGAAACATTCAGATCACTTACAACTCAATAGAATCTACCTTCCTGTAAAGTATCTGCCTGATTGGACCTTGTTTTCACACAAATGAACCCAGAATGATGTGAAATTGTGCTTCGTGCAACATAATTCTGGGTGCCATTTACAAACCATAAGTGCTAATGACTCCATTCCTTTTTGTGGTAATGGGGGCTGTTAATTGGAGTACTCTAAAACAAACCTGACCTCTCTAGGATATTCAGAAGCCAAGTTATAAGTCCACAAAGGTGTAACTGGACTACTTCTTTAAATTGACACCAGATCCGGTGACCTTTGGGACATGGTTTGTCCCCCTTAGGAAAGTGCTATCATCATGAAACGTTCAGATCACTTACAACTCAATAGATTCTACCTTCCTGTAACATTTCTGCCTGATTGGACCTTGTTTTCTCACAAATGAACCCAGAATGATGTGAAATTGTGCTTTGTGCAACATAATTCTGGGTGCCATTTAAAAACCATAAGTGCTAATGACTCCATTCCTTTTTAGGGTAATGGGGGCTGTTAATTGGATTACTGTAAAACAAACCTTACCTCTCTAGGATATTCAGAAGCCAAGTTATATGCCCACAAATGCGTAACTGGACTACTTCTTTAAAGTGACACCAGGCCCGGTGACCTTTGGGACATGGTTTGACCCCCTATAGGAATGTGTGATCATCACAAAACGTTCAGATCACTTACAACTCAATAGATTCTACCTTCTTGTAACGTTTCAGCCTGATTGGACCTTGTTTTCACACAAATGGACCCAGAATGATGTGAAATTGTGCTTCGTGCAACATAATTCTGGGTGTCATTTAAAAACCATAAGTGCTAATGACTCCATTCCTTTTTGTGGTTGTAGGGGCTGTTGATTGGAGTACACTAAAACAAA
This sequence comes from Nothobranchius furzeri, assembly GCF_043380555.1. Classification (NCBI taxonomy): domain Eukaryota; kingdom Metazoa; phylum Chordata; class Actinopteri; order Cyprinodontiformes; family Nothobranchiidae; genus Nothobranchius; species Nothobranchius furzeri. Next base: position 1,873,523 of record NW_027223038.1, read on the forward strand.
CCTGATCTCTCTAGGACATTCAGAAGCCAAGTTATAAGCCCACAAATGTGTAACTCGACTACTTCTTTAAATTGACACCAGGCCTGGTGACCTTTGGGACATGGTTTTACCCCCTATAGGAATGTGCGATCATCATGAAACGTTCATATCACTTACAACTCAATAGATTCTACCTTCTTGTAACGTTTCAGCCTGATTGGACCTTGTTTTCACACAAATGGACCCAGAATGATGTGAAATTGTGCTTTGTGCAACATAATTCTGGGTGCCATTTACAAACCATAAGTGCTAATGACTCCATTCCTTTTTGTGGTTGTAGGGGCTGTTGATTGGAGTACATTAAAACAAACCTGATCTCTCTGGGACATTCAGAAGCCAAGTTATAAGCCCACAAAGGTGTAACTGGACTGCTTCTTTAAAGTGACACCAGGCCCGGTGACCTTTGGGACATGGTTTGACCCCCTATAGGAATGTGCGATCATCATGAAACGTTCAGATCACTTACAACTCAATAGATTCTACCTTATTGCAACGTTTCAGCCTGATTGGACCTTGTTTTCACACAAATGAACCCAGAATGATGTGAAATTGTGCTTCGTGCAACATAATTCTGGGTGCCATTTACAAACCATAAGTGCTAATGACTCCATTCCTTTTTGTGGTTGTAGGAGCTGTTGATTGGAGTACACTAAAACAAACCTGATCTCTCTAGGACATTCAGAAGCCAAGTTATAAGCCCACAAATGTGTAACTGGACTACTTCTTTAAATTGACACCAGATCCGGTGACCTTTGGGACATGGTTTGACCCCCTTAGGAAAGTGCTATCATCATGAAACGTTCAGATCACTTACAACTCAATAGAATCTACCTTCCTGTAACGTTTCTGCCTGATTGGACCTTGTTTTCACACAAATGAACCCAGAATGATGTGAAATTGTGCTTCGTGCAACATAATTCTGGGTGCCTTTTAAAAACCATAAGTGCTAATGACTCCATTCCTTTTTGTGGTTGTAGGGGCTGTTAATTGGAGTACTCTAAAACAAACCTGACCTCTCTAGGATATTCAGAAGCCAAGTTATAAGTCCACAAAGGTGTAACTGGACTAATTCTTTAAATTGACACCAGATCCGGTGACCTTTGGGACATGGTTTGACCCCCTTAGGAAAGTGCTATCATCATGAAACGTTCAGATCACTTACAACTCAATAGATTCTACCTTCCTGTAACGTTTCTGCCTGATTGGACCTTGTTTTCACACAAATGAACCCAGAATGATGTGAAATTGTGCTTTGTGCAACATAATTCTGGGTGCCGTTTAAAAATCATAAGTGCTAATGACTCCATTCCTTTTTGGGGTAATGAGGGCTGTTAATTGGATTACTCTAAAACAAACCTGACCTCTCTAGGATATTCAGAAGCTAAGTTATAAGTCCACAAACATGTAACTGGACTACTTCTTTAAATTGACACCAGATCCGGTGACCTTTGGGACATGGTTTGACCCCCTTAGGAAAGTGCTATCATCATGAAACGTTCAGATCACTTACAACTCAATAGATTCTACCTTCCTGTAACGTTTCTGCCTGATTGGACCTTGTTTTCACACAAATGGACCCAGAATGATGTGAAATTGTGCTTCGTGCATCATAATTATGGGTGCCATTTACAAACCATAAGTGCTAATGACTCCATTCCTTTTTGGGGTAATGGGGGGCTGTTAATTGGAGTACTCTAAAACAAACCTGACCTCTCTAGGATATTCAGAAGCCAAGTTATAAGCCAACACATGTGTAACTGGACTACTTCTTTAAAGTGACACCAGGCCCGGTGACCTTTGGGACATGGTTTGACCCCCTATAGGAATGTGCGATCATCACGAAACGTTCAGATCACTTACAACTCAATAGATTCTACCTTCTTGTAACGTTTCAGCCTGATTGGACCTTGTTTTCACACAAATGAACCCAGAATGATGTGAAATTGTGCTTTGTGCAACATAATTCTGGGTGCCATTTAAAAACCATAAGTGCTAATGACTCCATTCCTTTTTGTGGTTGTAGGAGCTGTTGATTGGAGTACACTAAAACAAACCTGATCTCTCTAGGACATTCAGAAGCCAAGTTATAAGCCCACAAATGTGTAACTGGACTACTTCTTTAAATTGACAACAGATCCGGTGACCTTTGGGACATGATTTGACCCCCTATAGGAATGTGCGATCATCATGAAACGTTCAGATCACTTACAACTCAATAGATTCTACCATCTTGTAACGTTTCAGCCTGATTGAACCTTGTTTTCACACAAATGAACCCAGAATGATGTGAAATTGTGCTTCGTGCAACATAATTCTGGGTGCCATTTAAAAACCATAAGCGCTAATGACTCCATTCCGTTTTGTGGTAATGGGGGCTGTTTATTGGAGTACACTAAAACAACCCTGATCTCTCTAGGACATTCAGAAGCCAAGTTATAAGCCCACAAAGGTGTAACTGGACTACTTCTTTAAAGTGACACCAGGCCAGGTGACCTTTGGGACATGGTTTGACCCCCTATAGGAATGTGCGATCATCATGAAACGTTCAGATCACTTACAACTCAATAGATTCTACCATCTTGTAACGTTTCAGCCTTATTGAACCTTGTTTTCACACAAATGAACCCAGAATGATGTGAAATTGTGCTTCGTGCAACATAATTCTGGGTGCCATTTAAAAACCATAAGCGCTAATGACTCCATTCCGTTTTGTGGTAATGGGGCTCTTAATTGGAGTACTCTAAAACAAACCTGACCTCTCTAGGATATTCAGAAGCCAAGTTATAAGCCCACAAAGGTGTAACTGGACTACTTCTTTAAAGTAACACCAGGCCCGATGACCATTGGGACATGGTTTGACCCCCTATAGGAATGTGCGATCATCATGAAACGTTCAGATCACTTACAACTCAATAGATTCTACCTTCCTGTAACGTTTCTCCCTGATTGGACCTTGTTTTCACACAAATGAACCCAGAATGATGTGAAATTGTGCTTCGTGCAACATAATTCTGGGTGCCATTTAAAAACCATAAGTGATAATGACTCCATTCCTTTTAGTGGTAATGGGGGCTGTTGATTGGAGTACTCTAAAACAAAGCTGACCTCTCTAGGATATTCAGAAGCCAAGTTATAAGCCCACAAAGGTGTAACTGGACTACTTCTTTAAAGTGACACCAGGCCCGGTGACCTTTGTGACATGGTTTGACCCCCTATAGGAATGTGCGATCATCATGAAACGTTCAGATCACTTACAACTCAATAGATTCTACCTTCTTGTAATGTTTCAGCCTGATTGGACCTTGTTTTCACACAAATGGACCCAGAATGATGTGAAATTGTGCTTCATGCAACATAATTCTGGGTGCCATTTACAAACCATAAGTGCTAATGACTCCATTCCTTTTTGTGGTTGTAGGGGCTGTTGATTGGAGTACACTAAAACAAACCTGATCTCTCTAGGACATTCAGAAGCCAAGTTATAAGCCCACAAAGGTGTAACTGGACTACTTCTTTAAATTGACACCAGATCTGGTGACCTTTGGGACATGGTTTGACCCCCTTAGGAAAGTGCTACCATCATGAAACGTTCAGATCACTTACAACTCAATAGATTCTAACTTCCTGTAACGTTTCAGCCTGATTGGACCTTGTTTTCACACAAATGAACCCAGAATGATGTGAAATTGTACTTCGTGCAACATAATTCTGGGTGTCTTTTAAAAACCATAAGTGCTAATGACTCCATTCCTTTTTGGGGTAATGGTGGCTGTTAATTGGAGTACTCTAAAACAACCCTGACCTCTCTAAGATATTCAGAAACCAAGTTATAAGCCCACAAAGGTGTAACTGGACTTCTTCTTTAAAGTGACACCAGGCCCGGTTACCTTTGGGACATGGTTTGACCCCCTATAGGAATGTGTGATCATCATGAAACATTCAGATCACTTACAACTCAATAGATTCTACCTTCCTGTAACGTTTCAGCCTGATTGGACCTTGTTTTCACACAAATGAACCCAGAATGATGTGAAATTGTGCTTCGTGCAACTTAATTCTGGGTGCCATTTAAAAACCATAAGTGCTAATGACTCCATTCCTTTTTGGGGTAATGGGGGCTGTTAATTAGAGTACTCTAAAACAACCCTGACCTCTCTAGGATATTCAGAAGCCAAGTTATAAGCCCTCAAAGGTGTAATTGGACTACTTCTTTAAAGTGACACCAGGCCCGGTGACTTTTGGGACATGGTTTGACCCCCTTAGGAAAGTGCGATCATCTTGAAAAGTTCAGATCACTTACAACTCAATAGATTCTACCTTCTTCTAACGTTTCATCCTGATTGGACCTTGTTTTCACACAAATGGACCCAGAATGATGTGAAATTGTGCTTCATGCAACATAATTCTGGGTGCCATTTACAAACCATAAGTGCTAATGACTCCATTCCTTTTTGTGGTTGTAGGGGCTGTTGATTGGAGTACATTAAAACAAACCTGATCTCTCTAGGACATTCAGAAGCCAAGTTCTAAGCCCACAAATGTGTAACTGGACTACTTCTTTAAATTGAGACCAGATCCGATGACCTTTGGGACATGGTTTGATCCCCTTAGGAAAGTACTGTAATCATGAAACGTTCAGATCACTTACAACTCAATAGATTCTACCTTCCTGTAACGTTTCAGCCTGATTGGACCTTGTTTTCACACAAATTAACCCAGAATGATGTGAAATTGTGCTTCGTGCAACATAATTCTGGGTGCCATTTAAAAACCATAAGTGCTAATGACTCCATTCCTTTTTGTGGTTGTAGGGGCTGTTGATTGGAGTACACTAAAACAAACCTGATATCTCTAGGACATTCAGAAGCCAAGTTATAAGCCCACAAAGGTGTAACTGGACTACTTCTACCAGGCCCGGTGACCTTTGGGACATGGTTTGACCCCCTATAGGAATGTGCGATCATCATGAAACGTTCAGATCACTTACAACTCAATAGATTACACCTTCTTGTAACGTTTCAGCCTGATTGGACCTTGTTTTCACACAAATGAACCCAGAATGATGTGAAATTGTGCTTCGTGAAACATAATTCTGGGTGCCATTTACAAACCATAAGTGCTAATGACTCCATTCCTTTTTGTGGATGTAGGGCCTGTTGATTGGAGTACACTAAAACAAACCTGATCTCTCTAGGACATTCAGAAGCCAAGTTATAAGCCCACAAATGTGTAACTGGACTACTTCTTTAAAGTGACACCAGGCCCGGTGACCTTTGGGACATGGTTTTACCCCCTATAGGAATGTGCGATCATCATGAAACGTTCAGATCACTTACAACTCAATAGATTCTACCTTCGTGTAACGTTTCAGCCTGATTGGACCTTGTTTTCACACAAATGAACCCAGAATGATGTGAAATTGTGCTTCGTGCAACATAATTCTGGGTGCCATTTAAAAACCATAAGTGCTAATGACTCCATTCCTTTTAGTGGTAATGGGGGCTGTTAACTGGAGTACTCTAAAACAAACCTGATCTCCCTAGGACATTCAGAAGCCAAGTTATAAAGCCACAAATGTGTAACTGGACTACTTCTTTAAAGTGACACCAGGCCCGATGACCTTTGGGACATGGTTTGACCCCCTTAGGAAAGTGCTATCATCATGAAACGTTCAGATCACTTACAACTCAATAGATTCTACCTTCTTGTAACGTTTCAGCCTGATTGGACCTTGTTTTCACACAAATGAACCCAGAATGATGTGAAATTGTGCTTCGTGCAACATTATTCTGGGTGCCATTTAAAAACCATAAGTGCTAATGACTCCATTCCTTTTAGTGGTAATGGGGGCTGTTGATTGGAGTACTCTAAAACAAACCTGACCTCTCTAGGATATTCAGAAGCCAAGTTATAAGCCCACAAAGGTGTAACTGGACTACTTCTTTAAAGTGACACCAGGCCCGGTGACCTTTGTGACATGGTTTGACCCCCTATAGGAATGTGCGATCATCATGAAACGTTCGGATCACTTACAACTCAATAGATTCTACCTTCTTGTAACGTTTCAGCCTGATTGGACCTTGTTTTCACACAAATGGACCCAGAATGATGTGAAATTGTGCTTCGTGCAACATAATTCTGGGTGCCATTTACAAACCATAAGTGTGAATGACTCCATTCCTGTTTGTGGTTGTAGGGGCTGTTGGTAGGAGTACACTAAAACAAACCTGATCTCTCTAGGACATTCAGAAGCCAAGTTATAAGCCCACAAATGTGTAACTGGACTACTTCTTTAAATTGACACAAGATCCGGTGACCTTTGGGACATGGTTTGACCCCCTTAGGAAAGTGCTATCATCATGAAACGTTCAGATCAATTACAACTCAATAGATTCTACCTTCCTGTAACGTTTCAGCCTGATTGGACCTTGTTTTCACACAAATGAACCCAGAATGATGTGAAATTGTGCTTCGTGCAACATAATTCTGGGTGCCATTTAAAAACCATAAGTGCTAATGACTCCATTCCTTTTTGTGTAGGGGCTGTTGATTGGAGTACCCTAAAACAAACCTGATCTCTCTAGGACATTCAGAAGCCCAGTTATAAGCCCACAAAGGTGTAACTGGACTACTTCTTTAAATTGACACCAGATCCGGTGACCTTTGGGACATGGTTTGATCCCCTTAGGAAAGTACTGTCATCATGAAACGTTCAGATCACTTACAACTCAATAGATTCTACCCTCTTGTAACGTTTCAGCCTGATTGGACCTTGTTTTCACACAAATGAACCCAGAATGATGTGAAATTGTGCTTCGTGCAACATAATTCTGGGTGCCATTTAAAAACCATAAGTGCTAATGACTCCATTCCTTTTTGGGGTAATGGGGGCTGTTAATTGGAGTACTCTAAAACAACCCTGACCTCTCTAGGATATTCAGAAACCAAGTTATAAGCCCACAAAGGTGTAACTGGACTACTTCTTTAAAGTGGCACCAAGCCCGGTGACCTTTGGGACATGGTTTGACCCCCTTAGGAAAGTGCGATCATCTTGAAACGTTCAGATCACTTACAACTCAATAGATTCTACCTTCTTCTAACGTTTCATCCTGATTGGACCTTGTTTTCACACAAATGGACCCAGAATGATGTGAAATTGTGCTTCATGCAACATAATTCTGGGTGCCATTTACAAACCATAAGTGCTAATGACGCCATTCCTTTTTGTGGTTGTAGGGGCTGTTGATTGGAGTATACTAAAACAAACCTGATATCTCTAGGACATTCAGAAGCCAAGTTATAAGCCCACAAAGGTGTAACTGGACTACTTCTTTAAATTGACACCAGGCCCGGTGACCTTTGGGACATGGTTTGACCCCCTTAGGAATGTGCGATCATCATGAAACGTTCAGATCACTTACAACTCAATAGATTCTACCTTCTTGTAACGTTTCAGCCTGATTGGACCTTGTTTTCACACAAATGAACCCAGAATGATGTGAAATTGTGCTTCGTGCAAAATAATTCTGGGTGCCATTTACAAACCATAAGTGCTAATGACTCCATTCCTTTTTGTGGTTGTAGGGCCTGTTGATTGGAGTACACTAAAACAAACCTGATCTCTCTAGGACATTCAGAGGCCAAGTTATAAGCCCACAAATGTGTAACTGGACTACTTCTTTAAAGTGACACCAGGCCCGGTGACCTTTGGGACATGGTATTACCCCCTATAGGAATGTGCGATCATCATGAAACGTTCAGATCACTTACAACTCAATAGATTCTACCTTCTTGTAACGTTTCAGCCTGATTGGACCTTGTTTTCACACAAATGAACCCAGAATGATGTGAAATTGTGCTTCGTGCAACATAATTCTGGGTGCCATTTAAAAACCATAAGTGCTAATGACTCCATTCCTTTTAGTGGTAATGGGGGCTGTTAATTGGAGTACTCTAAAACAAACCTGATCTCCCTAAGACATTCAGAAACCAAGTTATAAGCCCACAAATGTGTAACTGGACTACTTCTTTAAAGTGACACCAGGCCCGATGACCTTTGGGACATGGTTTGACCCCCTATAGGAATGTGCGATCATCATGAAACGTTCAGATCACTTACAACTCAATAGATTCTACCTTCTTGTAACGTTTCAGCCTGATTGGACCTTGTTTTCACACAAATGGACCCAGAATGATGTGAAATTGTGCTTCATGCAACATAATTCTGGGTGCCATTAACAAACCATAAGTGCTAATGACTCCATTCCTTTTTGTGGTTGTAGGGGCTGTTGATTGGAGTACATTAAAACAAACCTGATCTCTCTAGGACATTCAGAAGCCAAGTTATAAGCCCACAAATGTGTAACTGGACTACTTCTTTAAATTGACACCAGATCCGGTGACCTTTGGGACATGGTTTGATCCCCTTAGGAAAGTGCTATCATCATGAAACGTTCAGATCACTTACATCTCAATAGATTCTACCTTCCTGTAACGTTTCAGCCTGATTGGACCTTGTTTTCACACAAATGAACCCAGAATGATGTGAAATTGTGCTTCGTGCAACATAATTCTGGGTGCTATTTAAAAACCATAAGTGCTAATTACTCCATTCCTTTTTGTGGTTGTAGGGGCTGTTGATTGGAGTACACTAAAACAAACCTGATCTCTCTAGGACATTCAGAAGCCAAGTTATAAGCCCACAAAGGTGTAACTGGACTACTTCTTTAAATTGACACCAGATCTGGTGACCTTTGGGACATGGTTTGACCCCCTTAGGAAAGTGCTACCATCATGAAACGTTCAGATCACTTACAACTCAATAGATTCTACCTTCCTGTAACGTTTCAGCCTTATTGGACCTTGTTTTCACACAAATGAACCCAGAATGATGTGAAATTGTACTTCGTGCAACATAATTCTGGGTGTCTTTTAAAAACCATAAGTGCTAATGACTCCATTCCTTTTTGGGGTAATAGTGGCTGTTAATTGGAGTACTCTAAAACAACCCTGACCTCTCTAGGATATTCAGAAACCAAGTTATAAGCCCACAAAGGTGTAACTGGACTACTTCTTTAAAGTGACACCAGGCCCGGTGACCTTTGGGACATGGTTTGACCCCCTATAGGAATGTGTGATCATCATGAAACGTTCAGATCACTTACAACTCAATAGATTCTACCTTCCTGTAACGTTTCAGCCTGATTGGACCTTGTTTTCACACAAATGAACCCAGAATGATGTGAAATTGTGCTTCTTGCAACATAATTCTGGGTGCCATTTAAAAACCATAAGTGCTAATGACTCCATTCCTTTTTGGGGTAATGGGGGCTGTTAATTGGAGTACTCTAAAACAACCCTGACCTCTCTAGGATATTCAGAAGCCAAGTTATAAGCCCTCAAAGGTGTAATTGGACTACTTCTTTAAAGTGACACCAGGCCCGATGACTTTTGGGACATGGTTTGACCCCCTTAGGAAAGTGCGATCATCTTGAAACGTTCAGATCACTTACAACTCAATAGATTCTACCTTCTTCTAACGTTTCAACCTAATTGGACCTTGTTTTCACACAAATGGACCCAGAATGATGTGAAATTGTGCTTCATGCAACATAATTCTGGGTGCCATTTACAAACCATAAGTGCTAATGACTCCATTCCTTTTTGTGGTTGTAGGGGCTGTTGATTGGAGTACATTAAAACAAACCTGATCTCTCTAGGACATTCAGAAGCCAAGTTCTAAGCCCACAAATGTGTAACTGGACTACTTCTTTAAATTGACACCAGATCCGATGACCTTTGGGACATGGTTTGATCCCCTTAGGAAAGTACTGTCATCATGAAACATTCAGATCACTTAAAACTCAATAGATTCTACCTTCCTGTAACGTTTCAGCCTGATTGGACCTTGTTTTCTCACAAATGAACCCAGAATGATATGAAATTGTGCTTCGTGCAACATAATTCTGGGTGCCATTTAAAAACCATAAGTGCTAATGACTCCATTCCTTTTTGTGGTTGTAGGGGCTGTTGATTGGAGTATACTAAAACAAACCTGATATCTCTAGGACATTCAGAAGCCAAGTTATAAGCCCACAAAGGTGTAACTGGACTACTTCTACCAGGCCCGGTGACCTTTGGGACATGGTTTGACCCCCTATAGGAATGTGCGATCATCATGAAACGTTCAGATCACTTACAACTCAATAGATTCCACCTTCTTGTAACGTTTCAGCCTGATTGGACCTTGTTTTCACACAAATGAACCCAGAATGATGTGAAATTGTGCTTCGTGAAACATAATTCTGGGTGCCATTTACAAACCATAAGTGCTAATGACTCCATTCCTTTTTGTGGTTGTAGGGCCTGTTGATTGGAGTACACTAAAACAAACCTGATCTCTCTAGGACATTCAGAAGCCAAGTTATAAGCCCACAAATGTGTAACTGGACTACTTCTTTAAAGTGACACCTGGCCCGGTGACCTTTGGGACATGGTTTGACCACCTTAGGAAAGTGCTATCATCATGAAACGTTCAGATCACTTACAACTCAATAGATTCTACCTTCTTGTAACGTTTCAGCCTGATTGGACCTTGTTTTCACACAAATGAACCCAGAATGATGTGAAATTGTGCTTCGTGCAACATTATTCTGGGTGCCATTTAAAAACCATAAGTGCTAATGACTCCATTCCTTTTAGTGGTAATGGGGGCTGTTAATTGGAGTACTCTAAAACAAACCTGATCTCCCTAGGACATTCAGAAGCCAAGTTATAAGCCCACAAAGGTGTAACTGGACTACTTCTTTAAAGTGACACCAGGCCCGGTGACCTTTGTGATATGGTTTGACCCCCTATAGGAATGTGCGATCATCATGAAACGTTCGGATCACTTACAACTCAATAGATTCTACCTTCTTGTAACATTTCAGCCTGATTGGACCTTGTTTTCACACAAATGGACCCAGAATGATGTGAAATTGTGCTTCGTGAAACATAATTCTGGGTGCCATTTACAAACCATAAGTGCGAATGACTCCATTCCTTTTTGTGGCTGTAGGGGCTGTTGGTAGGAGTACACTAAAACAAACCTGATCTCTCTAGGACATTCAGAAGCCAAGTTATAAGCCCACAAATATGTAACTGGACTACTTCTTTAAATTGACACCAGATCCGGTGACCTTTGGGACATGGTTTGACCCCCTTAGGAAAGTGCTATCATCATGAAAAAGTTCAGATCAATTACAACTCAATAGATTCTATCTTCCTGTAACGTTTCAGCCTGATTGGACCTTCTTTTCACACAAATGAACCCAGAATGATGTGAAATTGTGCTTCGTGCAACATAATTCTGGGTGCCATTTAAAAACTATAAGTGCTAATGACTCCATTCCTTTTTGTGTATGGGGCTGTTGATTGGAGTATACCAAAACAAACCTGATCTCTCTAGGACATTCAGAAGCCAAGTTATAAGCCCACAAATGTGTAACTGGACTACTTCTTTAAATTGACACCAGATCCGGTGACCTTTGGGACATGGTTTGACCCCCTTAGGAAAGTGCTATCATCATGAAACGTTCAAATCACTTACAACTCAATACATTCTACCTTCCTGTAACGTTTCAGCCTGATTGGACCTTGTTTTCACACAAATGAACCCAGAATGATGTGAATTTGTGCTTTGTGCAACATAATTCTGGGTGCCATTTAAAAACCATAAGTGCTAATGACTCCATTCCTTATTGTGGTTGTAGGGGCTGTTGATTGGAGTACACTAAAACAAACCTGATCTCTCTAGGACATTCAGAAGCCAAGTTATAAGCCCACAAAGGTGTAACTGGACTACTTCTTTAAAGTGACACCAGGCCCGGTGACTTTTGGGACATGGTTTGACCCCCTTAGGAAAGTGCGATCATCTTGAAACGTTCAGATCACTTACAACTCAATAGATTCTACCTTCTTCTAACGTTTCATCCTAATTGGACCTTGTTTTCACACAAATGGACCCAGAATGATGTGAAATTGTGCTTCATGCAACATAATTCTGGGTGCCATTTACAAACCATAAGTGCTAATGACTCCATTCCTTTTTGTGGTTGTAGGGGCTGTTGATTGGAGTACATTAAAACAAACCTGATCTCTCTTGGACATTCAGAAGCCAAGTTCTAAGCCCACAAATGTGTAACTGGACTACTTCTTTAAATTGACACCAGATCCGATGACCTTTGGGACATGGTTTGATCCCCTTAGGAAAGTACTGTCATCATGAAACGTTCAGATCACTTAAAACTCAATAGATTCTACCTTCCTGTAACGTTTCAGCCTGATTGGACCTTGTTTTCACACAAATGAACCCAGAATGATGTGAAATTGTGCTTCTTGCAACATAATTCTGGGTGCCATTTAAAAACCATAAGTGCTAATGACTCCATTCCTTTTTGTGGTTGTAGGGGCTGTTGATTGGAGTATACTAAAACAAACCTGATATCTCTAGGACATTCAGAAGCCAAGTTATAAGCCCACAAATGTGTAACTGGACTACTTCTTTAAAGTGACACCAGGCCCGGTGACCTTTGGGACATGGTTTTACCCCCTATAGGAATGTGCGATCATCATGAAACGTTCAGATCACTTACAACTCAATAGATTCTACCTTCGTGTAACGTTTCAGCCTAATTGGACCTTGTTTTCACACAAATGAACCCAGAATGATGTGAAATTGTGCTTCGTGCAACATAATTCTGGGTGCCATTTAAAAACCATAAGTGCTAATGACTCCATTCCTTTTAGTGGTAATGGGGGCTGTTAACTGGAGTACTCTAAAACAAACCTGATCTCCCTAGGACATTCAGAAGCCAAGTTATAAAGCCACAAATGTGTAACTGGACTACTTCTTTAAAGTGACACCAGGCCCGATGACCTTTGGGACATGGTTTGACCCCCTTAGGAAAGTGCTATCATCATGAAACGTTCAGATCACTTACAACTCAATAGATTCTACCTTCTTGTAACGTTTCAGCCTGATTGGACCTTGTTTTCACACAAATGAACCCAGAATGATGTGAAATTGTGCTTCGTGCAACATTATTCTGGGTGCCATTTAAAAACCATAAGTGCTAATGACTCCATTCCTTTTAGTGGTAATGGGGGCTGTTGATTGGAGTACTCTAAAACAAACTGACCTCTCTAGGATATTCAGAAGCCAAGTTATAAGCCCACAAAGGTGTAACTGGACTACTTCTTTAAAGTGACACCAGGCCCGGTGACCTTTGTGACATGGTTTGACCCCCTATAGGAATGTGCGATCATCATGAAACGTTCGGATCACTTACAACTCAATAGATTCTACCTTCTTGTAACGTTTCAGCCTGATTGGACCTTGTTTTCACACAAATGGACCCAGAATGATGTGAAATTGTGCTTCGTGCAACATAATTCTGGGTGCCATTTACAAACCATAAGTGCGAATGACTCCATTCCTGTTTGTGGTTGTAGGGGCTGTTGGTAGGAGTACACTAAAACAAACCTGATCTCTCTAGGACATTCAGAAGCCAAGTTATAAGCCCACAAATGTGTAACTGGACTACTTCTTTAAATTGACACAAGATCCGGTGACCTTTGGGACATGGTTTGACCCCCTTAGGAAAGTGCTATCATCATGAAACGTTCAGATCAATTACAACTCAATAGATTCTACCTTCCTGTAACGTTTCAGCCTGATTGGACCTTGTTTTCACACAAATGAACCCAGAATGATGTGAAATTGTGCTTCGTGCAACATAATTCTGGGTGCCATTTAAAAACCATAAGTGCTAATGACTCCATTCCTTTTTGTGTAGGGGCTGTTGATTGGAGTACCCTAAAACAAACCTGATCTCTCTAGGACATTCAGAAGCCCAGTTATAAGCCCACAAAGGTGTAACTGGACTACTTCTTTAAATTGACACCAGATCCGGTGACCTTTGGGACATGGTTTGATCCACTTAGGAAAGTACTGTCATCATGAAACGTTCAGATCACTTACAACTCAATAGATTCTACCCTCTTGTAACGTTTCAGCCTGATTGGACCTTGTTTTCACACAAATGAACCCAGAATGATGTGAAATTGTGCTTAGTGCAACATAATTCTGGGTGCCATTTAAAAACCATAAGTGCTAATGACTCCATTCCTTTTTGGGGTAATGGGGGCTGTTAATTGGAGTACTCTAAAACAACCCTGACCTCTCTAGGATATTCAGAAACCAAGTTATAAGCCCACAAAGGTGTAACTGGACTACTTCTTTAAAGTGGCACCAAGCCCGGTGACCTTTGGGACATGGTTTGACCCCCTTAGGAAAGTGCGATCATCTTGAAACGTTCAGATCACTTACAACTCAATAGATTCTACCTTCTTCTAACGTTTCATCCTGATTGGACCTTGTTTTCACACAAATGGACCCAGAATGATGTGAAATTGTGCTTCATGCAACATAATTCTGGGTGCCATTTACAAACCATAAGTGCTAATGACGCCATTCCTTTTTGTGGTTGTAGGGGCTGTTGATTGGAGTATACTAAAACAAACCTGATATCTCTAGGACATTCAGAAGCCAAGTTATAAGCCCACAAAGGTGTAACTGGACTACTTCTTTAAATTGACACCAGGCCCGGTGACCTTTGGGACATGGTTTGACCCCCTTAGGAATGTGCGATCATCATGAAACGTTCAGATCACTTACAACTCAATAGATTCTACCTTCTTGTAACGTTTCAGCCTGATTGGACCTTGTTTTCACACAAATGAACCCAGAATGATGTGAAATTGTGCTTCGTGCAAAATAATTCTGGGTGCCATTTACAAACCATAAGTGCTAATGACTCCATTCCTTTTTGTGGTTGTAGGGCCTGTTGATTGGAGTACACTAAAACAAACCTGATCTCTCTAGGACATTCAGAGGCCAAGTTATAAGCCCACAAATGTGTAACTGGACTACTTCTTTAAAGTGACACCAGGCCCGGTGACCTTTGGGACATGGTATTACCCCCTATAGGAATGTGCGATCATCATGAAACGTTCAGATCACTTACAACTCAATAGATTCTACCTTCTTGTAACGTTTCAGCCTGATTGGACCTTGTTTTCACACAAATGAACCCAGAATGATGTGAAATTGTGCTTCGTGCAACATAATTCTGGGTGCCATTTAAAAACCATAAGTGCTAATGACTCCATTCCTTTTAGTGGTAATGGGGGCTGTTAATTGGAGTACTCTAAAACAAACCTGATCTCCCTAAGACATTCAGAAACCAAGTTATAAGCCCACAAATGTGTAACTGGACTACTTCTTTAAAGTGACACCAGGCCCGATGACCTTTGGGACATGGTTTGACCCCCTATAGGAATGTGCGATCATCATGAAACGTTCAGATCACTTACAACTCAATAGATTCTACCTTCTTGTAACGTTTCAGCCTGATTGGACCTTGTTTTCACACAAATGGACCCAGAATGATGTGAAATTGTGCTTCATGCAACATAATTCTGGGTGCCATTAACAAACCATAAGTGCTAATGACTCCATTCCTTTTTGTGGTTGTAGGGGCTGTTGATTGGAGTACATTAAAACAAACCTGATCTCTCTAGGACATTCAGAAGCCAAGTTATAAGCCCACAAATGTGTAACTGGACTACTTCTTTAAATTGACACCAGATCCGGTGACCTTTGGGACATGGTTTGATCCCCTTAGGAAAGTGCTATCATCATGAAACGTTCAGATCACTTACATCTCCATAGATTCTACCTTCCTGTAACGTTTCAGCCTGATTGGACCTTGTTTTCACACAAATGAACCCAGAATGATGTGAAATTGTGCTTCGTGCAACATAATTCTGGGTGCTATTTAAAAACCATAAGTGCTAATTACTCCATTCCTTTTTGTGGTTGTAGGGGCTGTTGATTGGAGTACACTAAAACAAACCTGATCTCTCTAGGACATTCAGAAGCCAAGTTATAAGCCCACAAAGGTGTAACTGGACTACTTCTTTAAATTGACACCAGATCTGGTGACCTTTGGGACATGGTTTGACCCCCTTAGGAAAGTGCTACCATCATGAAACGTTCAGATCACTTACAACTCAATAGATTCTACCTTCCTGTAACGTTTCAGCCTTATTGGACCTTGTTTTCACACAAATGAACCCAGAATGATGTGAAATTGTACTTCGTGCAACATAATTCTGGGTGTCTTTTAAAAACCATAAGTGCTAATGACTCCATTCCTTTTTGGGGTAATAGTGGCTGTTAATTGGAGTACTCTAAAACAACCCTGACCTCTCTAGGATATTCAGAAACCAAGTTATAAGCCCACAAAGGTGTAACTGGACTACTTCTTTAAAGTGACACCAGGCCCGGTGACCTTTGGGACATGGTTTGACCCCCTATAGGAATGTGTGATCATCATGAAACGTTCAGATCACTTACAACTCAATAGATTCTACCTTCCTGTAACGTTTCAGCCTGATTGGACCTTGTTTTCACACAAATGAACCCAGAATGATGTGAAATTGTGCTTCTTGCAACATAATTCTGGGTGCCATTTAAAAACCATAAGTGCTAATGACTCCATTCCTTTTTGGGGTAATGGGGGCTGTTAATTGGAGTACTCTAAAACAACCCTGACCTCTCTAGGATATTCAGAAGCCAAGTTATAAGCCCTCAAAGGTGTAATTGGACTACTTCTTTAAAGTGACACCAGGCCCGATGACTTTTGGGACATGGTTTGACCCCCTTAGGAAAGTGCGATCATCTTGAAACGTTCAGATCACTTACAACTCAATAGATTCTACCTTCTTCTAACGTTTCAACCTAATTGGACCTTGTTTTCACACAAATGGACCCAGAATGATGTGAAATTGTGCTTCATGCAACATAATTCTGGGTGCCATTTACAAACCATAAGTGCTAATGACTCCATTCCTTTTTGTGGTTGTAGGGGCTGTTGATTGGAGTACATTAAAACAAACCTGATCTCTCTAGGACATTCAGAAGCCAAGTTCTAAGCCCACAAATGTGTAACTGGACTACTTCTTTAAATTGACACCAGATCCGATGACCTTTGGGACATGGTTTGATCCCCTTAGGAAAGTACTGTCATCATGAAACATTCAGATCACTTAAAACTCAATAGATTCTACCTTCCTGTAACGTTTCAGCCTGATTGGACCTTGTTTTCTCACAAATGAACCCAGAATGATATGAAATTGTGCTTCGTGCAACATAATTCTGGGTGCCATTTAAAAACCATAAGTGCTAATGACTCCATTCCTTTTTGTGGTTGTAGGGGCTGTTGATTGGAGTATACTAAAACAAACCTGATATCTCTAGGACATTCAGAAGCCAAGTTATAAGCCCACAAAGGTGTAACTGGACTACTTCTACCAGGCCCGGTGACCTTTGGGACATGGTTTGACCCCCTATAGGAATGTGCGATCATCATGAAACGTTCAGATCACTTACAACTCAATAGATTCCACCTTCTTGTAACGTTTCAGCCTGATTGGACCTTGTTTTCACACAAATGAACCCAGAATGATGTGAAATTGTGCTTCGTGAAACATAATTCTGGGTGCCATTTACAAACCATAAGTGCTAATGACTCCATTCCTTTTTGTGGTTGTAGGGCCTGTTGATTGGAGTACACTAAAACAAACCTGATCTCTCTAGGACATTCAGAAGCCAAGTTATAAGCCCACAAATGTGTAACTGGACTACTTCTTTAAAGTGACACCTGGCCCGGTGACCTTTGGGACATGGTTTGACCACCTTAGGAAAGTGCTATCATCATGAAACGTTCAGATCACTTACAACTCAATAGATTCTACCTTCTTGTAACGTTTCAGCCTGATTGGACCTTGTTTTCACACAAATGAACCCAGAATGATGTGAAATTGTGCTTCGTGCAACATTATTCTGGGTGCCATTTAAAAACCATAAGTGCTAATGACTCCATTCCTTTTAGTGGTAATGGGGGCTGTTAATTGGAGTACTCTAAAACAAACCTGATCTCCCTAGGACATTCAGAAGCCAAGTTATAAGCCCACAAAGGTGTAACTGGACTACTTCTTTAAAGTGACACCAGGCCCGGTGACCTTTGTGACATGGTTTGACCCCCTATAGGAATGTGCGATCATCATGAAACGTTCGGATCACTTACAACTCAATAGATTCTACCTTCTTGTAACATTTCAGCCTGATTGGACCTTGTTTTCACACAAATGGACCCAGAATGATGTGAAATTGTGCTTCGTGAAACATAATTCTGGGTGCCATTTACAAACCATAAGTGCGAATGACTCCATTCCTTTTTGTGGCTGTAGGGGCTGTTGGTAGGAGTACACTAAAACAAACCTGATCTCTCTAGGACATTCAGAAGCCAAGTTATAAGCCCACAAATATGTAACTGGACTACTTCTTTAAATTGACACCAGATCCGGTGACCTTTGGGACATGGTTTGACCCCCTTAGGAAAGTGCTATCATCATGAAAAAGTTCAGATCAATTACAACTCAATAGATTCTATCTTCCTGTAACGTTTCAGCCTGATTGGACCTTCTTTTCACACAAATGAACCCAGAATGATGTGAAATTGTGCTTCGTGCAACATAATTCTGGGTGCCATTTAAAAACTATAAGTGCTAATGACTCCATTCCTTTTTGTGTATGGGGCTGTTGATTGGAGTATACCAAAACAAACCTGATCTCTCTAGGACATTCAGAAGCCAAGTTATAAGCCCACAAATGTGTAACTGGACTACTTCTTTAAATTGACACCAGATCCGGTGACCTTTGGGACATGGTTTGACCCCCTTAGGAAAGTGCTATCATCATGAAACGTTCAAATCACTTACAACTCAATAGATTCTACCTTCCTGTAACGTTTCAGCCTGATTGGACCTTGTTTTCACACAAATGAACCCAGAATGATGTGAATTTGTGCTTTGTGCAACATAATTCTGGGTGCCATTTAAAAACCATAAGTGCTAATGACTCCATTCCTTATTGTGGTTGTAGGGGCTGTTGATTGGAGTACACTAAAACAAACCTGATCTCTCTAGGACATTCAGAAGCCAAGTTATAAGCCCACAAAGGTGTAACTGGACTACTTCTTTAAAGTGACACCAGGCCCGGTGACTTTTGGGACATGGTTTGACCCCCTTAGGAAAGTGCGATCATCTTGAAACGTTCAGATCACTTACAACTCAATAGATTCTACCTTCTTCTAACGTTTCATCCTAATTGGACCTTGTTTTCACACAAATGGACCCAGAATGATGTGAAATTGTGCTTCATGCAACATAATTCTGGGTGCCATTTACAAACCATAAGTGCTAATGACTCCATTCCTTTTTGTGGTTGTAGGGGCTGTTGATTGGAGTACATTAAAACAAACCTGATCTCTCTAGGACATTCAGAAGCCAAGTTCTAAGCCCACAAATGTGTAACTGGACTACTTCTTTAAATTGACACCAGATCCGATGACCTTTGGGACATGGTTTGATCCCCTTAGGAAAGTACTGTCATCATGAAACGTTCAGATCACTTAAAACTCAATAGATTCTACCTTCCTGTAACGTTTCAGCCTGATTGGACCTTGTTTTCACACAAATGAACCCAGAATGATGTGAAATTGTGCTTCTTGCAACATAATTCTGGGTGCCATTTAAAAACCATAAGTGCTAATGACTCCATTCCTTTTTGTGGTTGTAGGGGCTGTTGATTGGAGTATACTAAAACAAACCTGATATCTCTAGGACATTCAGAAGCCAAGTTATAAGCCCACAAAGGTGTAACTGGACTACTTCTACCAGGCCCGGTGACCTTTGGGACATGGTTTGACCCCCTATAGGAATGTGCGATCATCATGAAACGTTCAGATCACTTACAACTCAATAGATTCCACCTTCTTGTAACGTTTCAGCCTGATTGGACCTTGTTTTCACACAAATGAACCCAGAATGATGTGAAATTGTGCTTCGTGAAACATAATTCTGGGTGCCATTTACAAACCATAAGTGCTAATGACTCCATTCCTTTTTGTGGTTGTAGGGCCTGTTGATTGGAGTACACTAAAACAAACCTGATCTCTCTAGGACATTCAGAAGCCAAGTTATAAGCCCACAAATGTGTAACTGGACTACTTCTTTAAAGTGACACCTGGCCCGGTGACCTTTGGGACATGGTTTGACCACCTTAGGAAAGTGCTATCATCATGAAACGTTCAGATCACTTACAACTCAATAGATTCTACCTTCTTGTAACGTTTCAGCCTGATTGGACCTTGTTTTCACACAAATGAACCCAGAATGATGTGAAATTGTGCTTCGTGCAACATTATTCTGGGTGCCATTTAAAAACCATAAGTGCTAATGACTCCATTCCTTTTAGTGGTAATGGGGGCTGTTAATTGGAGTACTCTAAAACAAACCTGATCTCCCTAGGACATTCAGAAGCCAAGTTATAAGCCCACAAAGGTGTAACTGGACTACTTCTTTAAAGTGACACCAGGCCCGGTGACCTTTGTGACATGGTTTGACCCCCTATAGGAATGTGCGATCATCATGAAACGTTCGGATCACTTACAACTCAATAGATTCTACCTTCTTGTAACATTTCAGCCTGATTGGACCTTGTTTTCACACAAATGGACCCAGAATGATGTGAAATTGTGCTTCGTGAAACATAATTCTGGGTGCCATTTACAAACCATAAGTGCGAATGACTCCATTCCTTTTTGTGGCTGTAGGGGCTGTTGGTAGGAGTACACTAAAACAAACCTGATCTCTCTAGGACATTCAGAAGCCAAGTTATAAGCCCACAAATATGTAACTGGACTACTTCTTTAAATTGACACCAGATCCGGTGACCTTTGGGACATGGTTTGACCCCCTTAGGAAAGTGCTATCATCATGAAAAAGTTCAGATCAATTACAACTCAATAGATTCTATCTTCCTGTAACGTTTCAGCCTGATTGGACCTTCTTTTCACACAAATGAACCCAGAATGATGTGAAATTGTGCTTCGTGCAACATAATTCTGGGTGCCATTTAAAAACTATAAGTGCTAATGACTCCATTCCTTTTTGTGTATGGGGCTGTTGATTGGAGTATACCAAAACAAACCTGATCTCTCTAGGACATTCAGAAGCCAAGTTATAAGCCCACAAATGTGTAACTGGACTACTTCTTTAAATTGACACCAGATCCGGTGACCTTTGGGACATGGTTTGACCCCCTTAGGAAAGTGCGATGATCTTGAAACGTTCAGATCACTTACAACTCAATAGATTCTACCTTCTTGTAACGTTTCAGCCTGATTGGACCTTGTTTTCACACAAATGGCCCCAGAATGATGTGAAATTGTGCTTCATGCAACATAATTCTGGGTGCCATTTACAAACCATAAGTGCTAATGACTCCATTCCTTTTTGTGGTTGTAGGGACTGTTGATTGGAGTACATTAAAACAAACCTAATCTCTCTAGGACATTCAGAAGCCAAGTTATAAGCCCACAAATGTGTAACTGGACTACTTCTTTAAATTGACGCCAGATGCGGTGACCTTTGCGAGATGGGTTGATCCCCTTAGGAAAGTGCTATCATCATGAAACGTTCAGATCACTTACAACTCAATAGATTCTACCTTCTTGTAACGTTTCAGCCTGATTGGACCTTGTTTTCACACAAATGGACCCAGAATGATGTGAAATTGTGCTTCGTGCAACATAATTCTGGGTGCCATTTACAAACCATAAGTGCGATTGACTCCATTCCTTTTTGTGGTTGTAGGGGCTGTTGGTAGGAGTACACTAAAACAAACCTGAACTCTCTAGGACATTCAGAAGCCAAGTTATAAGCCCACAAATGTGTAACTGGACTACTTCTTTAAATTGACACCAGATCCGGTGACCTTTGGGACATGGTTTGACCCCCTTAGGAAAGTGCTATCATCATGAAATGTTCAGATCAATTACAACTCAATAGATTCTACCTTCCTGTAACGTTTCAGCCTGATTGGACCTTGTTTTCACACAAATGAACCCAGAATGATGTGAAATTGTGCTTCGTGCAACATAATTCTGGGTGCCATTTAAAAACCATAAGTGCTAATGACTCCGTTCCTTTTTGTGTAGGGGCTGTTGATTGGAGTATACCAAAACAAACCTGATCTCTCTAGGACATTCAGAAGCCAAGTTATAAGCCCACAAATGTGTAACTGGACTACTTCTTTAAATTGACACCAGATCCTGTGACCTTTGGGACATGGTTTGACCCCCTTAGGAAAGTGCGATCATCTTGAAACGTTCAGATCACTTACAACTCAATAGATTCTACCTTCTTGTAACGTTTCAGCCTGATTGGACCTTGTTTTCACACAAATGAACCCAGAATGATGTGAAATTGTGCTTCGTGCAAAATAATTCTGGGTGCCATTTAAAAACCATAAGTGCTAATGACTCCATTCCTTTTTGTGGTTGTAGGGGCTGTTTTTTGGAGTATACTAAAACAAACCTGATCTCTCTAGGACATTCAGAAGCCCAGTTATAAGCCCACAAAGGTGTAACTGGACTACTTCTTTAAATTGACACCAGATCCGGTGACCTTTGGGACATGGTTTGGTCCCCTTAGGAAAGTACTGTCATCATGAAACGTTCAGATCACTTACAACTCAATAGATTCTACCTTCTTGTAACGTTTCAGCCTGATTGGACCTTGTTTTCACACAAATGAACCCAGAATGATGTGAAATTGTGCTTCGTGCAACATAATTCTGGGTGCCATTTAAAAACCATAAGTGCTAATGACTCCATTCCTTTTTGGGGTAATGGGGGCTGTTAATTGGAGTACTCTAAAACAACCCTGACCTCTCTAGGATATTCAGAAACCAAGTTATAAGCCCACAAAGGTGTAACTGGACTACTTCTTTAAAGTCGCACCAAGCCCGGTGACCTTTGGGACATGGTTTGACCCCCTTAGGAAAGTGCGATCATCTTGAAACGTTCAGATCACTTACAACTCAATAGATTCTACCTTCTTCTAACGTTTCATCCTGATTGGACCTTGTTTTCACACAAATGGACCCAGAATGATGTGAAATTGTGCTTCATGCAACATAATTCTGGGTGCCATTTACAAACCATAAGTGCTAATGACTCCATTCCTTTTTGTGATTGTAGGGGCTGTTGATTGGAGTATACTAAAACAAACCTGATATCTCTAGGACATTCAGAAGCCAAGTTATAAGCCCACAAAGGTGTAACTGGACTACTTCTTTAAATTGACACCAGGCCCGGTGACCTTTGGGACATGGTTTGACCCCCTTAGGAATGTGCGATCATCATGAAACGTTCAGATCACTTACAACTCAATAGATTCTACCTTCTTGTAACGTTTCAGCCTGATTGGACCTTGTTTTCACACAAATGAACCCAGAATGATGTGAAATTGTGCTTCGTGCAACATAATTCTGGGTGCCATTTACAAACCATAAGGGCTAATGACTCCATTCCTTTTTGTGGTTGTAGGGCCTGTTGATTGGAGTACACTAAAACAAACCTGATCTCTCTAGGACATTCAGAGGCCAAGTTATATGCCCACAAATGTGTAACTGGACTACTTCTTTAAAGTGACACCAGGCCCGGTGACCTTTGGGACATGGTTTTACCCCCTATAGGAATGTGCGATCATCATGAAACGTTCAGATCACTTACAACTCAATAGATTCTACCTTCTTGTAACGTTTCAGCCTGATTGGACCTTGTTTTCACACAAATGAACCCAGAATGATGTGAAATTGTGCTTCGTGCAACATAATTCTGGGTGCCATTTAAAAACCATAAGTGCTAATGACTCCATTCCTTTTAGTGGTAATGGGGGCTGTTAATTGGAGTAATCTAAAACAAACCTGATCTCCCTAAGACATTCAGAAGCCAAGTTATAAGCCCACAAATGTGTAACTGGACTACTTCTTTAAAGTGACACCAGGCCCGATGACCTTTGGGACATGGTTTGACCCCCTTAGGAAAGTGCTATCAACATGAAACGTTCAGATCACTTACAACTCAATAGATTCTACCTTCTTGTAACGTTTCAGCCTGATTGGACCTTGTTTTCACACAAATGAACCCAGAATGATGTGAAATTGTGCTTCGTGCAACATAATTCTGGGTGCCATTTAAAAACCATAAGTGCTAATGACTCCATTCCTTTTAGTGGTAATGGGGGCTGTTGATTGGAGTACTCTAAAACAAAGCTGACCTCTCTAGGATATTCAGAAGCCAAGTTAGAAGCCCACAAAGGTGTAACTGGACTACTTCTTTAAAGTGACACCAGGCCCGGTGACCTTTGTGACATGGTTTGACCCCCTATAGGAATGTGCGATCATCATGAAACGTTCAGATCACTTACAACTCAATAGATTCTACCTTCCTGTAACGTTTCAGCCTGATTGGACCTTGTTTTCACACAAATGAAGCCAGAATGATGTGAAATTGTGCTTCGTGCAACATAATTCTGGGTGCCATTTAAAAACCATAAGTGATAATGACTCCATTCCTTTTTGTGGTTGTAGGGGCTGTTGATTGGAGTATACTAAAACAAACCTGATCTCTATAGGACATTCAGAAGCCAAGTTATAAGCCCACAAAGGTGTAACTGGACTACTTCTTTAAATTGACACCAGATCCGGTGACCTTTGGGACATGGTTTGACCCCCTATAGGAATGTGCGATCATCATGAAACGTTCAGATCACTTACAAGTCAATAGATTCTACCTTCTTGTAACGTTTCAGCCTGATTGGACCTTGTTTTCACACAAATGGACCCAGAATGATGTGAAATTGTGCTTCATGCAACATAATTCTGGGTGCCATTAACAAACCATAAGTGCTAATGACCCCATTCCTTTTTGTGGTTGTAGGGGCATTTGTGTGAAAACAAGGTCCAATCAGGCTGAAACTTCACAGGAAGGTAGAATCTATTGAGTTGTAAGTGATCTGAACGTTTCATGAGTATAGCACTTTCCTAAGAAGTCAAACCATGTCCCAAAGGTCACCGGATCTGGTGTCAATTTAAAGAAGTAGTCCAGTTACATATTTGTGGGCTTCTAACTTGGCTTCTGAATGTCCTAGAGAGATCAGGTTTGTTTTAGTGTACTCCAATCAACATCCCCTACAACCTCAAAAAGTAATGGAGTCATTAGCACTTATGGTTTTTAAATGGCACCCAGAATTATGCTGCACTAAGCACAATTTCACATCATTCTGGGTTCATTTGTGTGAAAACAAGGTCCAATCAGATTGAAACGTTACAGGAAGGTAGAATCTATTGAGTTGTAAGTGATCTGAACGTTTCATGATGATAGCACTTTCCTAAGGGGGTCAAACCATGTCCCAAATGTCACCGGATCTGGTGTCAATTTAAAGAAGTAGTCCAGTTACACATTTATGGGCTTATAACTTGGCTTCTGAATGTCCTAGAGAGATAAGGTTTGTTTTAGTGTACTCCATTAAACAGCCCCTACAACCACAATAAGGAATGGAGTCATTAGCACTTATGGTTTGTAAATGGCACCCAGAATTATGTTGCACGAAGCACAATTTCACATCATTCTGGGTTCATTTGTGTGAAAACAAGGTCCAATCAGGCTGAAACGTTACAAGAAGGTAGAATCTATTTAGTTGTAAGTGATCTGAACGTTTCATGATGATAGCACTTTCCTAAGGGGGTCAAACCATGTCCCAAAGGTCACCGGGCCTGGTGTCAATTTAAAGAAGTAGTCCAGTTACACATTTGTGGGCTTATAACTTGGCTTCTGAATGTCCTAGAGAGATCAGGTTTGTTTTAATGTACTCCAACCAACAGCCCCTACAACCACAAAAAAGGAATGGAGTCATTAGCACTTATGGTTTGTAAATGGCACCCAGAATTATGTTGCACGAAGCACAATTTCACATCATTCTGGGTCCATTTGTGTGAAAACAAGGTCCAATCAGGCTGAAACGTAACAAGAAGGTAGAATCTATTGAGATGTAAGTGATCTGAACGTTTCATGATGATCGCACATTCCTATAGGGGGTCAAACCATGTCCCAAAGGTCACCGGGCCTGGTGTCACTTTAAAGAAGTAGTCCAGTTACACCTTTGTGGGCTTATAACTTGGCTTCTGAATGTCCTAGAGAGATCAGGTTTGTTTTAGTGTACTCCAATCAACAGCCCCTACAACCACAATAAGGAATGGAGTCATTAGCACTTATGGTTTTTAAATGGCACCCAGAATTATGTTGCACGAAGCACAATTTCACATCATTCTGGGTTCTTTTGTGTGAAAACAAGGTCCAATCAGGCTGAAATGTTACAGGAAGGTAGAATCTATTGAGGTGTAAGTTATCTAAACGTTTCATGATGATAGCACTTTCCTA
Organism: Nothobranchius furzeri; assembly: GCF_043380555.1. Lineage (NCBI taxonomy): Eukaryota > Metazoa > Chordata > Actinopteri > Cyprinodontiformes > Nothobranchiidae > Nothobranchius > Nothobranchius furzeri. The sequence goes on from NW_027223038.1 coordinate 1,900,018, forward strand.
AGGGGGTCAAACCATGTCCCAAAGGTCACCGGATCTGGTGTCAATTTAAAGAAGTAGTCCAGTTACACATTTGTGGGCTTATAACTTGGCTTCTGAATGTCCTATAGAGATCAGGTTTGTTTTAGTGTACTCCAATCAACAGCCCCTACAACCAAAAAAAAGGAATGGAGTCATTAGCACTTAAGGTTTGTAAATGGCACCCAGAATTATGTTGCACGAAGCACAATTTCACATCATTCTGGGTCCATTTGTGTGAAAACAAGGTCCAATCAGGCTGAAACGCTACAAGAAGGTAGAATCTATTGAGTTGTAAGTGATCTGAACGTTTCATGATGATCGCACATTCCTATAGGGGGTAAAACCATGTCCCAAAGGTCACCGGGCCTGGTGTCACTTTAAAGAAGTAGTCCAGTTACACCTTTGTGGGCTTATAACTTGGCTTCTGAATGTCCTAGAGAGGTTAGGTTTGTTTTAGTGTACTCCAATCAACAGCCCCTACAACCACAAAAAGGAATGGAGTCATTAGCACTTAAAGTTTGTAAATGGCACCCAGAATTATGTTGCAAGAAGCACAATTTCACATCATTCTGGGTTCATTTGTGTGAAAACAAGGTCCAATCAGGCTGAAACATTACAGGAAGGTAGAATCTATTGAGTTGTAAGTGATCTGAACCTTTCATGATGATAGCACTTTCCTAAGGGGGTCAAACCATGTCCCAAAGGTCACCGGATCTGGGGTCAATTTAAAGAAGTAGTCCAGTTACACATTTGTGGGCTTATAACTTGGCTTCTGAATGTCCTAGAGAGATCAGGTTTGTTTTAGTGTACTCCTATCAACAGCCCCTACAACCACAAAAAGGAATGGAGTCATTAGCACTTATGGTTTGTAAATGGCACCCAGAATTATGTTGCACAAAGCACAATTTCACATCATTCTGAGTCCATTTGTGTGAAAACAAGGTCCAATCAGGCTGAAACGCTACAAGAAGAAGAATCTATTGAGTTGTAAGTGATCTGAACGTTTCAAGATGATCGCACATTCCTAAGGGGGTCAAACCTTGTCCCAAAGGTCACCGGATCTGGTGTCAATTTAAAGGAGTAGTCCAGTTACACATTTGTGGGCTTATAACTTGGCTTCTGAATGTCCTAGAGAGATCAGGTTTGTTTTAGTGTACTCCAATCAACATCCCCTACAACCTCAAAAAGGAATGGAGTCATTAGCACTTATGGTTTTTAAATGGCACCCAGAAATATGCTGCACTAAGCACAATTTCACAACATTCTGGGTTCATTTGTGTGAAAACAAGGTCCAATCAGGCTGAAATGTTACAGGAAGGTAGAATCTATTGAGTTGTAAGTGAACTGAACGTTTCATGATGATAGCACTTTCCTAAGGCGGTCAAACCATGTCCCAAAGGTCACCGGATCTGGTGTCAATTTAAAGAAGTAGTCCAGTTACACATTTGTGGGCTTATAACTTGGCTTCTGAATGTCCTAGAGAGATCAGGTTTGTTTTAGTGTACTCCAATCAACAGCCCCTACAACCACAAAAAGGAATGGAGTCATTAGCACTTAAGGTTTGTAAATGGCACCCAGAATTATGTTGCACGAAGCACAATTTCACATCATTCTGTGTCCATTTGTGTGAATACAAGGTCCAATCAGGCTGAAACGCTACAAGAAGGTAGAATCTATTGAGTTGTAAGTGATCTGAACGTTTCAAGATGATCGCACATTCCTATAGGGGGTAAAACCATGTCCCAAAGGTCACCGGGCCTGGTGTCACTTTAAAGAAGTAGTCCAGTTACCCATTTGTGGGCTTATAACTTGGCTTCTGAATGTCCTAGAGAGTTTAGGTTTGTTTTAGTGTTCTCCAATCAACAGCCCCTACAACCACAAAAAGGAATGGAGTCATTAGCACTTATGGTTTTTAAATGGCACCCAGAATTATGTTGCACGAAGCACAATTTCACATCATTCTGGGTTCATTTGTGTGAAAACAAGGTCCAATCAGGCTGAAATGTTACAGGAAGGTAGAATCTATTGAGTTGTAAGTGATCTGAACGTTTCATGATGATAGCTCTTTCCTAAGGGGGTCAAACCATGTCCCAAAGGTCACCGGATCTGGTGTCAATTTAAAGAAGTAGTCCAGTTACACATTTGTGGGCTTAAACCTTGGCTTCTGAATGTCCAAGAGAGATCAGGTTGGTTTTAGTATACTCCAATCAACAGCCCCTAAAACCACAAAAAGGATTGGAGTCATTAGCACTTATGGTTTTTAAATGGTACCCAGAATTATGTTGCACGAAGCACAATTTCACATCATTCTGGGTTCATTTGTGTGAAAACAAGGTCCAATCAGGCTGAAACGTTACACAAGAAGGTAGAATCTATTGAGTTGTAATTGATCTGAGCGTTTCAAGATGATCGCACATTCCTATAGGGGGTAAAACCATGTCCCAAAGGTCACCGGGCCTGGTGTCACTTTAAAGAAGTAGTCCAGTTACACATTTGTGGGCTTATAACTTGGCTTCTGAATGTCCTAGAGAGATCAGGTTTGTTTTAGTGTACTCCAATCAACATGCCCTACAACCTCAAAAAGGAATGGAGTCATTAGCACTTATGGTTTTTAAATGGCACCTAGAAAAATGCTGCAGTAAGCACAATTTCACATCATTTTTGTTCATTTGAGTGAAAACAAGGTCCAATCAGATTGAAACGTTACAGGAAGGTAGAATCTATTGAGTTGTAAGTGATCTGAACATTTCATGATGATAGGACTTTCCTAAGGGGGTCAAACCATGTCCCAAAGGTCACCGGATCTGGTGTCAATTTAAAGAAGTAGTCCAGTTACACATTTGTGGGCTTATAACTTGGCTTCTGAATGTCCTAGAGAGATAAGGTTTGTTTTAGTGTACTCCATTCAACAGCCCCTACAACCACAATAAGGAATGGAGTCATTAGCACTTATGGTTTGTAAATGGCACCCAGAATTATGTTGCACGAAGCACAATTTCACATCATTCTGGGTTCATTTGTGTGAAAACAAGGTCCAATCAGGCTGAAACGTTACAAGAAGGTAGAATCTATTGCGTTGTAAGTGATCTGAACGTTTCATGATGATAGCACTTTCCTAAGGGGGTCAAACCATGTCCCAAAGGTCACCGGATCTGGTGTCAATTTAAAGAAGTAGTCCAGTTACACCATTGTGGGCTTATAACTTGGCTTCTGAATGTCCTAGAGAGATCAGGTTTGTTTTAATGTACTCCAACCAACAGCCCCTACAACCACAAAAAAGGAATGGAGTCATTAGCACTTATGGTTTTTAAATGGCACCCAGAATTATGCTGCACTAAGCACAATTTCACATCATTCTGGGTTCATTTGTGTGAAAACAAGGTCCAATCAGGCTGAAACGCTACAAGAAGGTAGAATCTATTGAGTTGTAAGTGATCTGAACGTTTCATGATGATCGCACATTCCTATAGGGGGTAAAACCATGTCCCAAAGGTCACCGGGCCTGGTGTCACTTTTAAAGAAGTAGTCCAGTTACACCTTTGTGGGCTTATAACTTGGCTTCTGAATGTCCTAGAGAGGTTAGGTTTGTTTTAGTGAACCCAGAATGATGTGAAATTGTGCTTAGTGCAGCATAATTCTGGGTGCCATTTACAAACCTTAAGTGCTAATGACTCCATTCCTTTTTGTGGAGTTAGGGGCTGTTGATTGGAGTATACTAAAACAAACCTGATCTCTCTAGGACATTCAGAAGCCAAGTTATAAGCCCACAAAGGTGTAACTGGACTACTTCTTTAAAGTGACACCAGGCCCGGTGACCTTTGGGACATGGTTTTACCCCCTATAGGAATGTGCGATCATCATGAATCGTTCAGATCACTTACAACTCAATAGATTCTACCTTCTTGTAGCGTTTCAGCCTGATTGGACCTTGTTTTCACACAAATGGACCCAGAATGATGTGAAATTGTGCTTCGTGCAACATAATTCTGGGTGCCATTTAAAAACCATAAGTGCTAATGACTCCATTCCTTATTGTGGTTGTAGGGGCTGTTGATTGGAGTACACTAAAACAAACCTGATCTCTCTAGGACATTCAGAAGCCAAGTTATAAGCCCACAAAGGTGTAACTGGACTACTTCTTTAAAGTGACACCAGGCCCGGTGACCTTTGGGACATGGTTTGACCCCCTATAGGAATGTGCGATCATCATGAAACGTTCAGTTCACTTACAACTCAATAGATTCAACCTTCCTGTAACATTTCAGCCTGATTGGACCTTGTTTTCACACAAATGAACCCAGAATGATGTGAAATTGTGCTTAGTGCAGCATATTTCGAGGTGCCATTTAAAAACCATAAGTGCTAATGACTCCATTCCTTTTTGAGGTTATAGGGGATTTTGATTGGAGTACACTAAAACAAACCTGATCTCTCTAGGACATTCAGAAGCCAAGTTATAAGCCCACAAATGTGTAACTGGACTACTTCTTTAAATTGACACCAGATCCGGTGACCTTTGGGACATGGTTTGACCCCCTTAGGAAAGTGCTATCATCATGAAACGTTCAGATCACTTACAACTCAATAGATTCTACCTTCCTGTAACGTTTCAGTCTGATTGGACCTTGTTTTCACACAAATGAACCCAGAATGATGTGAAATTGTGCTTAGTGCAGCATAATTCTGGGTGCCATTTAAGAACCATAAGTGCTAATGACTCCATTCCTTTTTGAGGTTGTAGGGGATTTTGATTGGAGTACACTAAAACAAACCTGATCTCTCTAGGACATTCAGAAGCCAAGTTATAAGCCCACAAATGTGTAACTGAACTACTTCTTTAAAGTGACACCAGGCCCGGTGACCTTTGGGACATGGTTTTACCCCCTATAGGAATGTGCGATCATCTTGAAACGCTCAGATCAATTACAACTCAATAGATTCTACCTTCTTGTGTAACGTTTCAGCCTGATTGGACCTTGTTTTCACACAAATGAACCCAGAATGATGTGAAATTGTGCTTCGTGCAACATAATTCTGGGTACCATTTAAAAACCATAAGTGCTAATGACTCCAATCCTTTTTGTGGTTTTAGGGGCTGTTGATTGGAGTATACTAAAACCAACCTGATCTCTCTTGGACATTCAGAAGCCAAGTTATAAGCCCACAAATGTGTAACTGGACTACTTCTTTAAATTGACACCAGATCCGGTGACCTTTGGGACATGGTTTGACCCCCTTAGGAAAGAGCTATCATCATGAAACGTTCAGATCACTTACAACTCAATAGATTCTACCTTCCTGTAACATTTCAGCCTGATTGGACCTTGTTTTCACACAAATGAACCCAGAATGATGTGAAATTGTGCTTCATGCAACATAATTCTGGGTGCCATTTAAAAACCATAAGTGCTAATGACTCCATTCCTTTTTGTGGTTGTAGGGGCTGTTGATTGGAGAACACTAAAACAAACCTAAACTCTCTAGGACATTCAGAAGCCAAGTTATAAGCCCACAAATGTGTAACTGGACTACTTCTTTAAAGTGACACCAGGCCCGGTGACCTTTGGGACATGGTTTTACCCCCTATAGGAATGTGCGATCATCTTGAAACGTTCAGATCACTTACAACTCAATAGATTCTACCTTCTTGTAGCGTTTCAGCCTGATTGGACATTGTATTCACACAAATGGACCCAGAATGATGTGAAATTGTGCTTCGTGCAACATAATTCTGGGTGCCATTTACAAACCTTAAGTGCTAATGACTCCATTCCTTTTTGTGGTTGTAGGGGCTGTTGATTGGAGTACACTAAAACAAACCTGATCTCTCTAGGACATTCAGAAGCCAAGTTATAAGCCCACAAATGTGTAACTGGACTACTTCTTTAAATTGACACCAGATCCGGTGACCTTTGGGACATGGTTTGACCCCCTTAGGAAAGTGCTATCATCATGAAACGTTCAGTTCACTTACAACTCAATAGATTCTACCTTCCTGTAACATTTCAGCCTGATTGGACCTTGTTTTCACACAAATGAACCCAGAATGATGTGAAATTGTGCTTAGTGCAGCATATTTCTGGGTGCCATTTAAAAACCATAAGTGCTAATGACTCCATTCCTTTTTGAGGTTGTAGGGGATGTTGATTGGAGTACACTAAAACAAACCACATCTCTCTAGGACATTCAGAAGCCAAGTTATAAGCCCACAAATGTGTAACTGGACTACTCCTTTAAATTGACACCAGATCCGGTGACCTTTGGGACATGGTTTGACCCCCTTAGGAATGTGCGATCATCTTGAAACGTTCAGATCACTTACAACTCAATAGATTCTTCTTCTTGTAGCGTTTCAGCCTGATTGGACCTTGTTTTCACACAAATGGACTCAGAATGATGTGAAATTGTGCTTTGTGCAACATAATTCTGGGTGCCATTTACAAACCATAAGTGCTAATGACTCCATTCCTTTTTGTGGTTGTAGGGGCTGTTGATTGGAGTACACTAAAACAAACCTGATCTCTCTAGGACATTCAGAAGCCAAGTTATAAGCCCACAAATGTGTAACTGGACTACTTCTTTAAATTGACACCAGATCCGGTGACCTTTGGGACATGGTTTGACCCCCTTAGGAAAGTGCTATCATCATGAAAGGTTCAGATCACTTACAACTCAATAGATTCTACCTTCCTGTAACGTTTCAGCCTGATTGGACCTTGTTTTCACACAAATGAACCCAGAATGATGTGAAATTGTGCTTCTTGCAACATAATTCTGGGTGCCATTTACAAACCTTAAGTGCTAATGACTCCATTCCTTTTTGTGGTTGTAGGGGCTGTTGATTGGAGTACAATAAAACAAACCTAACCTCTCTAGGACATTCAGAAGCCAAGTTATAAGCCCACAAAGGTGTAACTGGACTACTTCTTTAAAGTGACACCAGGCCCGGTGACCTTTGGGACATGGTTTTACCCCCTATAGGAATGTGCGATCATCATGAAACGTTCAGATCACTTACAACTCAATAGATTCTACCTTCTTGTAGCGTTTCAGCCTGATTGGACCTTGTTTTCACACAAATGGACCCAGAATGATGTGAAATTGTGCTTCGTGCAACATAATTCTGGGTGCCATTTACAAACCTTAGGTGCTAATGACTCCATTCCTTTTTGTGGTTGTAGGGGCTGTTGATTGGAATACACTAAAACAAACCTGATCTCTATAGGACATTCAGAAGCCAAGTTATAAGCCCACAAATGTGTAACTGGACTACTTCTTTAAATTGACACCAGATCCGGTGACCTTTGGGACATGGTTTGACCCCCTTAGGAAAGTGCTATCATCATGAAACGTTTAGATCACTTACAACTCAATAGATTCTACCTTCCTGTAACATTTCAGCCTGATTGGACCTTGTTTTCACACAAAAGAACCCAGAATGATGTGAAATTGTGCTTCGTGCAACATAATTCTGGGTGCCATTTAAAAACCATAAGTGCTAATGACTCCATTCCTTATTGTGGTTGTAGGGGCTGTTGATTGGAGTACACTAAAACAAACCTGATCTCTCTAGGACATTCAGAAGCCAAGTTATAAGCCCACAAAGGTGTAACTGGACTACTTCTTTAAAGTGACACCAGATCCGGTGACCTTTGGGACATGGTTTGACCCCCTTAGGAAAGTGCTATCATCATGAAACGTTCAGATCACTTACAACTCAATAGATTCTACCTTCTTGTAACGTTTCAGCCTGATTGGACCTTGTTTTCACACAAATGAACCCAGAATGATGTGAAATTGTGCTTCGTGCAACATAATTCTGAGTGCCATTTACAAACCATAAGTGCTAATGACTCCATTCCTTATTGTGGTTGTAGGGGCTGTTGAATGGAGTACACTAAAACAAACCTTATCTCTCTAGGACATTCAGAAGCCAAGTTATAAGCCCACAAAGGTGTAACTGGACTACTTCTTTAAATTGACACCAGATCCGGTGACCTTTGGGACATGGTTTGACCCCCTTAGGAAAGTGCTATCATCATGAAACGTTCAGATCACTTACAACTCAATAGATTCTACCTTCCTGTAACGTTTCAATCTGATTGGACCTTGTTTTCACACAAATGAACCCAGAATGATGTGAAATTGTGCTTAGTGCAGCATAATTCTGGGTGCCATTTAAAAACCATAAGTGCTAATGACTCCATTCCTTTTTGAGGTTGTAGGGGATGTTGATTGGAGTACACTAAAACAAACCTGATCTCTCTAGGACATTCAGAAGCCAAGTTATAAGCCCACAAATATGTAACTAGACTACTTCTTTAAATTGACACCAGATCCGGTGACCTTTGGGACATGGTTTGACTTCTTTGGAAAGTGCTATACTCATGAAACGTTCAGATCACTTACAACTCAATAGATTCTACCTTCCTGTGACGTTTCAGCCTGATTGGACCTTGTTTTCACACAAATGAACCCAGAATGATGTTAAATTGTGCTTCGAGCAACATAATTCTGGGTGCCATTTACAAACCATAACTGCTAATGACTCCATTCCTTTTTGTGGTTGTAGGGGCTGTTGATTGGAGTACACTAAAACAAACCTGATCTCTCTAGGACATTCAGAAGCCAAGTTATAAGCCCACAAATGTGTAACTGGAGTACTTCTTTAAATTGACACCAGATCCGGTGACCTTTGGGACATGGATTGACCCCCTTAGGAAAGTGCTATCATCTTGAAACGTTCAGATCACTTACAACTCAATAGATTCTACCTTCCTGTAACGTTTCAGCCTGATTGGACCTTGTTTTCACACAAATGAACCCAGAATGATGTGAAATTGTGCTTAGTGCAGCATAATTCTGGGTGCCATTTACAAACCTTAAGTGCTAATGACTCCATTCCTTTTTGTGGTTGTAGGGGCTGTTGATTGGAGTACACTAAAACAAACCTGATCTCTCTAGGACATTCAGAAGCCAAGTTATAAGCCCACAAATGTGTAACTGGACTACTTCTTTAAATTGACACCAGATCCGGTGACCTTTGGGACATGGTTTGACCCCCTTAGGAAAGTGCTATCATCATGAAACGTTCAGATCACTTACAACTAAATAGATTCTACCTTCCTGTAACGTTTCAGCCTGATTGGACCTTTTTTTCACACAAATGAACCCAGAATGATGTGAAATTGTGCTTCGTGCAACATAATTCTGGGTGCCATTTACAAACCATAAGTGCTAATGACTCCATTCCTTTTTGTGGTTTTAGGGGCTGTTGGTTGGAGTACATTAAAAGAAACCTGATCTCTCTAGGACATTCAGAAGCCAAGTTATAAGCCCACAAATGTGTAACTGGACTACTTCTTTAAATTGACACCAGATCCGTTGACCTTTGGGACATGGTTTGACCCCCTTAGAAAAGTGCTATCATCATGAAACGTTCAGATCACTTACAACTCAATAGATTCTACCTTCCTGTAACGTTTCAGTCTGATTGGACCTTGTTTTCACACAAATGAACCCAGAATGATGTGAAATTGTGCTTAGTGCAGCATAATTCTGGGTGCCATTTAAGAACCATAAGTGCTAATGACTCCATTCCTTTTTGAGGTTGTAGGGGATTTTGATTGGAGTACACTAAAACAAACCTGATCTCTCTAGGACATTCAGAAGCCAAGATATAAGCCCACAAATGTGTAACTGGACTACTCCTTTAAATTGACACCAGATCCGGTGACCTTTGGGACATGGTTTGACCCCCTTAGGAATGTGTGATCATCTTGAAACGTTTAGATCACTTACAACTCAATAGATTCTTCTTCTTGTAGCGTTTCAGCCTGATTGGACCTTGTTTTCACACAAATGAACCCAGAATGATGTGAAATTGTGCTTAGTGCAGCATAATTCTGGGTGCCATTTACAAACCTTAAGTGCTAATGACTCCATTCCTTTTTGTGGTTGTAGGGGCTGTTGATTGGAGTATACTAAAACAAACCTGATCTCTCTAGGACATTCAGAAGCCAAGTTATAAGCCCACAAAGGTGTAACTGGACTACTTCTTTAAATTGACACCAGATCCGGTGACCTTTGGGACATGGTTTGACCCCCTTAGGAAAGTGCTATCATCATGAAACGTTTAGATCACTTACAACTCAATAGATTCTACCTTCCTGTAACATTTCAGCCTGATTGGACATTGTTTTCACACAAAAGAACCCAGAATGATGTGAAATTGTGCTTCGTGCAACATAATTCTGGGTGCCATTTAAAAACCATAAGTGCTAATGACTCCATTCCTTATTGTGGTTGTAGGGGCTGTTGATTGGAGTACACTAAAACAAACCTGATCTCTCTAGGACATTCAGAAGCCAAGTTATAAGCCCACAAAGGTGTAACTGGACTACTTCTTTAAAGTGACACCAGGCCCGGTGACCTTTGGGACATGGTTTGACCCCCTATAGGAATGTGCGATCATCATGAAACGTTCAGATCACTTACATCTCAATAGATTCTTCCTTCTTGTAACGTTTCAGCCTGATTGGACCTTGTTTTCACACAAATGGACCCAGAATGATGTGAAATTGTGCTTCATGCAACATAATTCTGGGTGCCATTTACAAACCATAAGTGCTAATGACTCCATTCCTTTTTTGTGGTTGTAGGGGCTGTTGGTTGGAGTACATTAAAACAAACCTGATCTCTCTAGGACATTCAGAAGCCAAGTTATAAGCCCACAACTGTGTAACTGGACTACTTCTTTAAATTGACACCAGATCCGGTGACCTTTGGGACATGGTTTGACCCCCTTAGGAAAGTCCTATCATCATGAAATGTTCAGATCACTTACAACTCAATAGATTCTACCTTCCTGTAACGTTTCAATCTGATTGGACCTTGTTTTCACACAAATGAACAAAAATGATGTGAAATTGTGCTTCGTGCAACATAATTCTGGGTGCCATTTAAAAACCATAAGCGCTAATGACTCCATTCCTTTTTGTGGTTGTAGGGGCTGTTGATTGGAGAACACTAAAACAAACCTAAACTCTCTAGGACATTCAGAAGCCAAGTTATAAGCTCACAAAGGTGTAACTGGACTACTTCTTTAAAGTGACACCAGGCCCGGTGACCTTTGGGACATGGTTTTACCCCCTATAGGAATGTGCGATCATCTTGAAACGTTCAGATCACTTACAACTCAATAGATTCTACCTTCTTGTAACGTTTCAGCCTGATTGGACCTTGTTTTCACACAAATGAACCCAGAATGATGTGAAATTGTGCTTCGTGCAACATAATTCTGGGTGCCATTTACAAACCATAAGTGCTAATGACTCCATTCCTTATTGTGGTTGTAGGGGCTGTTGAATGGAGTACACTAAAACAAACCTTATCTCTCTAGGACATTCAGAAGCCAAGTTATAAGCCCACAAATGTGTAACTGGACTACTTCTTTAAATTGACACCAGATCCGGTGACCTTTGGGACATGGTTTGACCCCCTTAGGAAAGTCCTATCATCATGAAATGTTCAGAACACTTACAACTCAATAGATTCTACCTTCCTGTAACGTTTCAATCTGATTGGACCTTGTTTTCACACAAATGAACAAAAATGATGTGAAATTGTGCTTCGTGCAACATAATTCTGGGTGCCATTTAAAAACCATAAGTGCTAATGACTCCATTCCTTTTTGTGGTTGTAGGGGCTGTTGATTGGAGAACACTAAAACAAACCTAAACTCTCTAGGACATTCAGAAGCCAAGTTATAAGCCCACAAAGGTGTAACTGGACTACTTCTTTAAAGTGACACCAGGCTGGGTGACCTTTGGGACATGGTTTTACCCCCTATAGGAATGTGCGATCATCTTGAAACGTTCAGATCACTTACAACTCAATAGATTCTACCTTCTTGTAGCGTTTCAGCCTGATTGGACCTTGTATTCACACAAATGGACCCAGAATGATGTGAAATTGTGCTTCGTGCAACATAATTCTGGGTGCCATTTACAAACCTTAAGTGCTAATGACTCCATTCCTTTTTGTGGTTGTAGGGGCTGTTGATTGGAGTACACTAAAACAAACCTGATCTCTCTAGGACATTCAGAAGCCAAGTTATAAGCCCACAAATGTGTAACTGGACTACTTCTTTAAATTGAAACCAGATCCGGTGACCTTTGGGACATGGTTTGACCGCCTTAGGAAAGTGCTATCATCATGAAACGTTCAGTTCACTTACAACTCAATAGATTCTACCTTCCTGTAACATTTCAGCCTGATTGGACCTTGTTTTCACACAAATGAACCCAGAATGATGTGAAATTGTGCTTAGTGCAGCATATTTCTGGGTGCCATTTAAAAACCATAAGTGCTAATGACTCCATTCCTTTTTGAGGTTGTAGGGGATGTTGATTGGAGTACACTAAAACAAACCTGATCTCTCTAGGACATTCAGAAGCCAAGTTATAAGCCCACAAATTTGTAACTGGACTACTCCTTTAAATTGACACCAGATCCGGTGACCTTTGGGACATGGTTTGACCCCCTTAGGAATGTGCGATCATCTTGAAACGTTCAGATCACTTACAACTCAATAGATTCTTCTTCTTGTAGCGTTTCAGCCTGATTGGACCTTGTTTTCACACAAATGAACCCAGAATGATGTGAAATTGTGCTTCGTGCAACATAATTCTGGGTGCCATTTACAAACCATAAGTGCTAATGACTCCATTCCTTATTGTGGTTGTAGGGGCTGTTGAATGGAGTACACTAAAACAAACCTTATCTCTCTAGGACATTCAGAAGCCAAGTTATAAGCCCACAAATGTGTAACTGGACTACTTCTTTAAATTGACACCAGATCCGGTGACCTTTGGGACATGGTTTGACCCCCTTAGGAAAGTCCTATCATCATGAAATGTTCAGATCACTTACAACTCAATAGATTCTACCTTCCTGTAACGTTTCAATCTGATTGGACCTTGTTTTCACACAAATGAACAAAAATGATGTGAAATTGTGCTTCGTGCAACATAATTCTGGGTGCCATTTAAAAACCATAAGCGCTAATGACTCCATTCCTTTTTGTGGTTGTAGGGGCTGTTGATTGGAGAACACTAAAACAAACCTAAACTCTCTAGGACATTCAGAAGCCAAGTTATAAGCCTCACAAAGGTGTAACTGGACTACTTCTTTAAAGTGACACCAGGCCCGGTGACCTTTGGGACATGGTTTTACCCCCTATAGGAATGTGCGATCATCTTGAAACGTTCAGATCACTTACAACTCAATAGATTCTACCTTCTTGTAACGTTTCAGCCTGATTGGACCTTGTTTTCACACAAATGAACCCAGAATGATGTGAAATTGTGCTTCGTGCAACATAATTCTGGGTGCCATTTACAAACCATAAGTGCTAATGACTCCATTCCTTATTGTGGTTGTAGGGGCTGTTGAATGGAGTACACTAAAACAAACCTTATCTCTCTAGGACATTCAGAAGCCAAGTTATAAGCCCACAAATGTGTAACTGGACTACTTCTTTAAATTGACACCAGATCCGGTGACCTTTGGGACATGGTTTGACCCCCTTAGGAAAGTCCTATCATCTTGAAACGTTCAGATCACTTACAACTCAATAGATTCTACCTTCTTGTAGCGTTTCAGCCTGATTGGACCTTGTATTCACACAAATGGACCCAGAATGATGTGAAATTGTGCTTCGTGCAACATAATTCTGGGTGCCATTTACAAACCTTAAGTGCTAATGACTCCATTCCTTTTTGTGGTTGTAGGGGCTGTTGATTGGAGTACACTAAAACAAACCTGATCTCTCTAGGACATTCAGAAGCCAAGTTATAAGCCCACAAATGTGTAACTGGACTACTTCTTTAAATTGACACCAGATCCGGTGACCTTTGGGACATGGTTTGACCGCCTTAGGAAAGTGCTATCATCATGAAACGTTCAGTTCACTTACAACTCAATAGATTCTACCTTCCTGTAACATTTCAGCCTGATTGGACCTTGTTTTCACACAAATGAACCCAGAATGATGTGAAATTGTGCTTAGTGCAGCATATTTCTGGGTGCCATTTACAAACCATAAGTGCTAATGACTCCATTCCTTTTTGAGGTTGTAGGGGATGTTGATTGGAGTACACTAAAACAAACCTGATCTCTCTAGGACATTCAGAAGCCAAGTTATAAGCCCACAAATTTGTAACTGGACTACTCCTTTAAATTGACACCAGATCCGGTGACCTTTGGGACATGGTTTGACCCCCTTAGGAATGTGCGATCATCTTGAAACGTTCAGATCACTTACAACTCAATAGATTCTTCTTCTTGTAGCGTTTCAGCCTGATTGGACCTTGTTTTCACACAAATGAACCCAGAATGATGTGAAATTGTGCTTCGTGCAACATAATTCTGGGTGCCATTTACAAACCATAAGTGCTAATGACTCCATTCCTTATTGTGGTTGTAGGGGCTGTTGAATGGAGTACACTAAAACAAACCTTATCTCTCTAGGACATTCAGAAGCCAAGTTATAAGCCCACAAATTTGTAACTGGACTACTCCTTTAAATTGACACCAGATCCGGTGACCTTTGGGACATGGTTTGACCCCCTTAGGAAAGTCCTATCATCATGAAATGTTCAGATCACTTACAACTCAATAGATTCTACCTCCCTGTAACGTTTCAATCTGATTAGACCTTGTTTTCACACAAATGAACAAAAATGATGTGAAATTGTGCTTCGTGCAACATAATTCTGGGTGCCATTTAAAAACCATAAGCGCTAATGACTCCATTCCTTTTTGTGGTTGTAGGGGCTGTTGATTGGAGAACACTAAAACAAACCTAAACTCTCTAGGACATTCAGAAGCCAAGTTATAAGCCTCACAAAGGTGTAACTGGACTACTTCTTTAAAGTGACACCAGGCCCGGTGACCTTTGGGACATGGTTTTACCCCCTATAGGAATGTGCGATCATCTTGAAACGTTCAGATCACTTACAACTCAATAGATTCTACCTTCTTGTAACGTTTCAGCCTGATTGGACCTTGTTTTCACACAAATGAACCCAGAATGATGTGAAATTGTGCTTCGTGCAACATAATTCTGGGTGCCATTTACAAACCATAAGTGCTAATGACACCATTCCTTATTGTGGTTGTAGGGGCTGTTGAATGGAGTACACTAAAACAAACCTTATCTCTCTAGGACATTCAGAAGCCAAGTTATAAGCCCACAAATGTGTAACTGGACTACTTCTTTAAATTGACACCAGATCCGGTGACCTTTGGGACATGGTTTGACCCCCTTAGGAAAGTCCTATCATCATGAAATGTTCAGATCACTTACAACTCAATAGATTCTACCTTCCTGTAACGTTTCAATCTGATTGGACCTTGTTTTCACACAAATGAACAAAAATGATGTGAAATTGTGCTTCGTGCAACATAATTCTGGGTGCCATTTAAAAACCATAAGTGCTAATGACTCCATTCCTTTTTGTGGTTGTAGGGGCTGTTGATTGGAGAACACTAAAACAAACCTAAACTCTCTAGGACATTCAGAAGCCAAGTTATAAGCCCACAAAGGTGTAACTGGACTACTTCTTTAAAGTGACACCAGGCCGGGTGACCTTTGGGACATGGTTTTACCCCCTATAGGAATGTGCGATCATCTTGAAACGTTCAGATCACTTACAACTCAATAGATTCTACCTTCTTGTAGCGTTTCAGCCTGATTGGACCTTGTTTTCACACAAATGAACCCAGAATGATGTGAAATTGTGCTTAGTGCAGCATATTTCTGGGTGCCATTTAAAAACCATAAGTGCTAATGACTCCATTCCTTTTTGAGGTTGTAGGGGATGTTGATTGGAGTACACTAAAACAAACCTGATCTCTTTAGGACATTCAGAAGCCAAGTTATAAGCCCACAAATTTGTAACTGGACTACTCCTTTAAATTGACACCAGATCCGGTGACCTTTGGGACATGGTTTGACCCCCTTAGGAATGTGCGATCATCTTGAAACGTTCAGATCACTTACAACTCAATAGATTCTTCTTCTTGTAGCGTTTCAGCCTGATTGGACCTTGTTTTCACACAAATGGACTCAGAATGATGTGAAATTGTGCTTTGTGCAACATAATTCTGGGTGCCATTTACAAACCATAAGTGCTAATGACTCCATTCCTTTTTGTGGTTGTAGGGGCTGTTGATTGGAGTACACTAAAACAAACCTGATCTCTCTAGGACATTCAGAAGCCAAGTTATAAGCCCACAAATGTGTAACTGGACTACTTCTTTAAATTGACCCCAGATCCGGTGACCTTTGGGACATGGTTTGACCCCCTTAGGAAAGTGCTATCATCATGAAAGGTTCAGATCACTTACAACTCAATAGATTCTACCTTCCTGTAACGTTTCAGCCTGATTGGACCTTGTTTTCACACAAATGAACCCAGAATGATGTGAAATTGTGCTTCGTGCAACATAATTCTGGGTGCCATTTACAAACCTTAAGTGCTAATGACTCCATTCCTTTTTGTGGTTGTAGGGGCTGTTGATTGGAGTACACTAAAACAAACCTAACCTCTCTAGGACATTCAGAAGCCAAGTTATAAGCCCACAAAGGTGTAACTGGACTACTTCTTTAAAGTGACACCAGGCCCGGTGACCTTTGGGACATGGTTTTACCCCCTATAGGAATGTGCGATCATCATGAAACGTTCAGATCACTTACAACTCAATAGATTCTACCTTCTTGTAGCGTTTCAGCCTGATTCGACCTTGTTTTCACACAAATGGACCCAGAATGATGTGAAATTGTGCATCGTGCAACATAATTCTGGGTGCCATTTACAAACCTTAAGTGCTAATGACTCCATTCCTTTTTGTGGTTGTAGGGGCTGTTGATTGGAGTACACTAAAACAAACCTGATCTCTATAGGACATTCAGAAGCCAAGTTATAAGCCCACAAATGTGTAACTGGACTACTTCTTTAAATTGACACCAGATCCGGTGACCTTTGGGACATGGTTTGACCCCCTTAGGAAAGTGCTATCATCATGAAACGTTTAGATAACTTACAACTCAATAGATTCTACCTTCCTGTAACATTTCAGCCTGATTGGACCTTGTTTTCACACAAATGAACCCAGAATGATGTGAAATTGTGCTTAGTGCAGCATATTTCTGGGTGCCATTTACAAACCATAAGTGCTAATGACTCCATTCCTTTTTGAGGTTGTAGGGGATGTTGATTGGAGTACACTAAAACAAACCTGATCTCTCTAGGACATTCAGAAGCCAAGTTATAAGCCCACAAATTTGTAACTGGACTACTCCTTTAAATTGACACCAGATCCGGTGACCTTTGGGACATGGTTTGACCCCCTTAGGAATGTGCGATCATCTTGAAACGTTCAGATCACTTACAACTCAATAGATTCTTCTTCTTGTAGCGTTTCAGCCTGATTGGACCTTGTTTTCACACAAATGAACCCAGAATGATGTGAAATTGTGCTTCGTGCAACATAATTCTGGGTGCCATTTACAAACCATAAGTGCTAATGACTCCATTCCTTATTGTGGTTGTAGGGGCTGTTGAATGGAGTACACTAAAACAAACCTTATCTCTCTAGGACATTCAGAAGCCAAGTTATAAGCCCACAAATTTGTAACTGGACTACTCCTTTAAATTGACACCAGATCCGGTGACCTTTGGGACATGGTTTGACCCCCTTAGGAAAGTCCTATCATCATGAAATGTTCAGATCACTTACAACTCAATAGATTCTACCTCCCTGTAACGTTTCAATCTGATTAGACCTTGTTTTCACACAAATGAACAAAAATGATGTGAAATTGTGCTTCGTGCAACATAATTCTGGGTGCCATTTAAAAACCATAAGCGCTAATGACTCCATTCCTTTTTGTGGTTGTAGGGGCTGTTGATTGGAGAACACTAAAACAAACCTAAACTCTCTAGGACATTCAGAAGCCAAGTTATAAGCCTCACAAAGGTGTAACTGGACTACTTCTTTAAAGTGACACCAGGCCCGGTGACCTTTGGGACATGGTTTTACCCCCTATAGGAATGTGCGATCATCTTGAAACGTTCAGATCACTTACAACTCAATAGATTCTACCTTCTTGTAACGTTTCAGCCTGATTGGACCTTGTTTTCACACAAATGAACCCAGAATGATGTGAAATTGTGCTTCGTGCAACATAATTCTGGGTGCCATTTACAAACCATAAGTGCTAATGACACCATTCCTTATTGTGGTTGTAGGGGCTGTTGAATGGAGTACACTAAAACAAACCTTATCTCTCTAGGACATTCAGAAGACAAGTTATAAGCCCACAAATGTGTAACTGGACTACTTCTTTAAATTGACACCAGATCCGGTGACCTTTGGGACATGGTTTGACCCCCTTAGGAAAGTCCTATCATCATGAAATGTTCAGATCACTTACAACTCAATAGATTCTACCTTCCTGTAACGTTTCAATCTGATTGGACCTTGTTTTCACACAAATGAACAAAAATGATGTGAAATTGTGCTTCGTGCAACATAATTCTGGGTGCCATTTAAAAACCATAAGTGCTAATGACTCCATTCCTTTTTGTGGTTGTAGGGGCTGTTGATTGGAGAACACTAAAACAAACCTAAACTCTCTAGGACATTCAGAAGCCAAGTTATAAGCCCACAAAGGTGTAACTGGACTACTTCTTTAAAGTGACACCAGGCCGGGTGACCTTTGGGACATGGTTTTACCCCCTATAGGAATGTGCGATCATCTTGAAACGTTCAGATCACTTACAACTCAATAGATTCTACCTTCTTGTAGCGTTTCAGCCTGATTGGACCTTGTTTTCACACAAATGAACCCAGAATGATGTGAAATTGTGCTTAGTGCAGCATATTTCTGGGTGCCATTTAAAAACCATAAGTGCTAATGACTCCATTCCTTTTTGAGGTTGTAGGGGATGTTGATTGGAGTACACTAAAACAAACCTGATCTCTTTAGGACATTCAGAAGCCAAGTTATAAGCCCACAAATTTGTAACTGGACTACTCCTTTAAATTGACACCAGATCCGGTGACCTTTGGGACATGGTTTGACCCCCTTAGGAATGTGCGATCATCTTGAAACGTTCAGATCACTTACAACTCAATAGATTCTTCTTCTTGTAGCGTTTCAGCCTGATTGGACCTTGTTTTCACACAAATGGACTCAGAATGATGTGAAATTGTGCTTTGTGCAACATAATTCTGGGTGCCATTTACAAACCATAAGTGCTAATGACTCCATTCCTTTTTGTGGTTGTAGGGGCTGTTGATTGGAGTACACTAAAACAAACCTGATCTCTCTAGGACATTCAGAAGCCAAGTTATAAGCCCACAAATGTGTAACTGGACTACTTCTTTAAATTGACCCCAGATCCGGTGACCTTTGGGACATGGTTTGACCCCCTTAGGAAAGTGCTATCATCATGAAAGGTTCAGATCACTTACAACTCAATAGATTCTACCTTCCTGTAACGTTTCAGCCTGATTGGACCTTGTTTTCACACAAATGAACCCAGAATGATGTGAAATTGTGCTTCTTGCAACATAATTCTGGGTGCCATTTACAAACCTTAAGTGCTAATGACTCCATTCCTTTTTGTGGTTGTAGGGGCTGTTGATTGGAGTACACTAAAACAAACCTAACCTCTCTAGGACATTCAGAAGCCAAGTTATAAGCCCACAAAGGTGTAACTGGACTACTTCTTTAAAGTGACACCAGGCCCGGTGACCTTTGGGACATGGTTTTACCCCCTATAGGAATGTGCGATCATCATGAAACGTTCAGATCACTTACAACTCAATAGATTCTACCTTCTTGTAGCGTTTCAGCCTGATTCGACCTTGTTTTCACACAAATGGACCCAGAATGATGTGAAATTGTGCATTGTGCAACATAATTCTGGGTGCCATTTACAAACCTTAAGTGCTAATGACTCCATTCCTTTTTGTGGTTGTAGGGGCTGTTGATTGGAGTACACTAAAACAAACCTGATCTCTATAGGACATTCAGAAGCCAAGTTATAAGCCCACAAATGTGTAACTGGACTACTTCTTTAAATTGACACCAGATCCGGTGACCTTTGGGACATGGTTTGACCCCCTTAGGAAAGTGCTATCATCATGAAACGTTTAGATAACTTACAACTCAATAGATTCTACCTTCCTGTAACATTTCAGCCTGATTGGACCTTGTTGTCACACAAAAGAACCCAGAATGATGTGAAATTGTGCTTCGTGCAACATAATTCTGGGTGCCATTTAAAATCCATAAGTGCTAATGACTCCATTCCTTATTGTGGTTGTAGGGGCTGTTGATTGGAGTACACTAAAACAAACCTGATCTCTCTAGGACATTCAGAAGCCAAGTTATAAGCCCACAAAGGTGTAACTGAACTACTTCTTTAAAGTGACACCAGATCCGGTGACCTTTGGGACATGGTTTGACCCCCTATAGGAATGTGCGATCATCATGAAACGTTCAGATCACTTACATCTCAATAGATTCTACCTTCTTGTTACGTTTCAGCCTGATTGGACCTTGTTTTCACACAAATGGACCCAGAATGATGTGAAATTGTGCTTCGTGCAACATAATTCTGGGTGCCATTTACAAACCATAAGTGCTAATGACTCCATTCCTTTTTTGTGGTTGTAGGGGCTGTTGGTTGGAGTACATTAAAACAAACCTGATCTCTCTAGGACATTCAGAAGCCAAGTTATAAGCCCACAAATGTGTAACCGGACTACTTCTTTAAATTGACACCAGATCCGGTGACCTTTGGGACATGGGTTGACCCCCTTAGGAAAGTGCTATCATCATGAAACGTTCAGATCACTTACAACTCAATAGATTCTACCTTCCTGTAACGTTTCAATCTGATTGGACCTTGTTTTCACACAAATGAACCCAGAATGATGTGAAATTGTGCTTAGTGCAGCATAATTCTGGGTGCCATTTAAAAACCATAAGTGCTAATGACTCCATTACTTTTTGAGGTTGTAGGGGATGTTGATTGGAGTACACTAAAACAAACCTGATCTCTCTAGGACATTCAGAAGCCAAGTTAGAAGCCCACAAATATGTAACTGGACTACTTCTTTAAATTGACACCAGATCCGGTGACCTTTGGGACATGGTTTGACTTCTTAGCAAAGTGCTATACTCATGAAACGTTCAGATCACTTACAACTCAATAGATTCTACCTTCCTGTGAAGTTTCAGCCTGATTGGACCTTGTTTTCACACAAATGAACCCGGAATGATGTTAAATTGTGCTTCGTGCAACATAATTCTGGGTGCCATTTACAAACCATAAGTGCTAATGACTCCATTCCTTTTTGTGGTTGTAGGGGCTGTTGATTGGAGTACACTAAAACAAACCTGATCTCTCTAGGACATTCAGAAGCCAAGTTATAAGCCCACAAATGTGTAACTGGAGTACTTCTTTAAATTGACACCAGATCCGGTGACCTTTGGGACATGGTTTGACCCCCTTAGGAAAGTGCTATCATCATGAAACGTTCAGATCACTTACAACTCAATAGATTCTACCTTCTTGTAGCGTTTCAGCCTGATTCGACCTTGTTTTCACACAAATGGACCCAGAATGATGTGAAATTGTGCATTGTGCAACATAATTCTGGGTGCCATTTACAAACCTTAAGTGCTAATGACTCCATTCCTTTTTGTGGTTGTAGGGGCTGTTGATTGGAGTACACTAAAACAAACCTGATCTCTATAGGACATTCAGAAGCCAAGTTATAAGCCCACAAATGTGTAACTGGACTACTTCTTTAAATTGACACCAGATCCGGTGACCTTTGGGACATGGTTTGACCCCCTTAGGAAAGTGCTATCATCATGAAACGTTTAGATAACTTACAACTCAATAGATTCTACCTTCCTGTAACATTTCAGCCTGATTGGACCTTGTTGTCACACAAAAGAACCCAGAATGATGTGAAATTGTGCTTCGTGCAACATAATTCTGGGTGCCATTTAAAATCCATAAGTGCTAATGACTCCATTCCTTATTGTGGTTGTAGGGGCTGTTGATTGGAGTACACTAAAACAAACCTGATCTCTCTAGGACATTCAGAAGCCAAGTTATAAGCCCACAAAGGTGTAACTGAACTACTTCTTTAAAGTGACACCAGATCCGGTGACCTTTGGGACATGGTTTGACCCCCTATAGGAATGTGCGATCATCATGAAACGTTCAGATCACTTACATCTCAATAGATTCTACCTTCTTGTTACGTTTCAGCCTGATTGGACCTTGTTTTCACACAAATGGACCCAGAATGATGTGAAATTGTGCTTCGTGCAACATAATTCTGGGTGCCATTTACAAACCATAAGTGCTAATGACTCCATTCCTTTTTTGTGGTTGTAGGGGCTGTTGGTTGGAGTACATTAAAACAAACCTGATCTCTCTAGGACATTCAGAAGCCAAGTTATAAGCCCACAAATGTGTAACCGGACTACTTCTTTAAATTGACACCAGATCCGGTGACCTTTGGGACATGGGTTGACCCCCTTAGGAAAGTGCTATCATCATGAAACGTTCAGATCACTTACAACTCAATAGATTCTACCTTCCTGTAACGTTTCAATCTGATTGGACCTTGTTTTCACACAAATGAACCCAGAATGATGTGAAATTGTGCTTAGTGCAGCATAATTCTGGGTGCCATTTAAAAACCATAAGTGCTAATGACTCCATTACTTTTTGAGGTTGTAGGGGATGTTGATTGGAGTACACTAAAACAAACCTGATCTCTCTAGGACATTCAGAAGCCAAGTTAGAAGCCCACAAATATGTAACTGGACTACTTCTTTAAATTGACACCAGATCCGGTGACCTTTGGGACATGGTTTGACTTCTTAGCAAAGTGCTATACTCATGAAACGTTCAGATCACTTACAACTCAATAGATTCTACCTTCCTGTGAAGTTTCAGCCTGATTGGACCTTGTTTTCACACAAATGAACCCGGAATGATGTTAAATTGTGCTTCGTGCAACATAATTCTGGGTGCCATTTACAAACCATAAGTGCTAATGACTCCATTCCTTTTTGTGGTTGTAGGGGCTGTTGATTGGAGTACACTAAAACAAACCTGATCTCTCTAGGACATTCAGAAGCCAAGTTATAAGCCCACAAATGTGTAACTGGAGTACTTCTTTAAATTGACACCAGATCCGGTGACCTTTGGGACATGGTTTGACCCCCTTAGGAAAGTGCTATCATCTTGAAACGTTCAGATCACTTACAACTCAATAGATTCTACCTTCCTGTAACGTTTCAGCCTGATTGGACCTTGTTTTCACACAAATGAACCCAGAATGATGTGAAATTGTGCTTAGTGCAGCATAGTTCTGGGTGCCATTTACAAACCTTAAGTGCTAATGACTCCATTCCTTTTTGTGGTTGTAGGGGCTGTTGATTGGAGTACACTAAAACAAACCTGATCTCTCTAGGACATTCAGAAGCCAAGTTATAAGCCCACAAATGTGTAACTGGACTACTTCTTTAAATTGACACCAGATCCGATGACCTTTGGGACATGGTTTGACCCCCTTAGGAAAGTGCTATCATCATGAAACGTTTAGATCACTTACAACTAAATAGATTCTACCTTCCTGTAACGTTTCAGCCTGATTGGACCTTTTTTTCACACAAATGAACCCAGAATGATGTGAAATTGTGCTTCGTGCAACATAATTCTGGGTGCCATTTACAAACCATAAGTGCTAATGACTCCATTCCTTTTTGTGGTTGTAGGGGCTGTTGGTTGGAGTACATTAAAACAAACCTGATCTCTCTAGGACATTCAGAAGCCAAGTTATAAGCCCACAAATGTGTAACTGGACTACTTCTTTAAATTGACACCAGATCCGTTGACATTTGGGACATGGTTTGACCCCCTTAGGAAAGTGCTATCATCATGAAACGTTCAGACCACTTACAACTCAATAGATTCTACCTTCCTGTAACGTTTCAGTCTGATTGGACCTTGTTTTCACACAAATGAACCCAGAATGATGTGAAATTGTGCTTAGTGCAGCATAATTCTGGGTGCCATTTAAGAACCATAAGTGCTAATGACTCCATTCCTTTTTGAGGTTGTAGGGATTTTGATTGGAGTACACTAAAACAAACCTGATCTCTCTAGGACATTCAGAAGCCAAGTTATAAGCCCACAAATGTGTAACTGGACTACTTCTTTAAAGTGACACCAGGCCCGGTGACCTTTGGGACATGGTTTTACCCCCTATAGGAATGTGCGATCATCTTGAAAGGTTCAGATCACTTACAACTCAATAGATTCTACCTTCTTGTGTAACGTTTCAGCCTGATTGGACCTTGTTTTCACACAAATAAACCCAGAATGATGTGAAATTGTGCTTTGTGCAACATAATTCTGGGTGCCATTTACAAACCATAAGTGCTAATGACTCCATTCCTTTTTGTGGTTTTAGGGGCTGTTGATTGGAGTACACTAAAACAAACCTGATCTCTCTAGGACATTCAGAAGCCAAGTTATAAGCCCACAAATGTGTAACTGGACTACTCCTTTAAATTGACACCAGATCCGGTGACCTTTGGGACATGGTTTGACCCCCTTAGGAATGTGCGATCATCTTGAAACGTTCAGATCACTTACAACTCAATAGATTCTTCTTCTTGTAGCGTTTCAGCCTGATTGGACCTTGTTTTCACACAAATGGACTCAGAATGATGTGAAATTGTGCTTTGTGCAACATAATTCTGGGTGCCATTTACAAACCATAAGTGCTAATGACTCCATTCCTTTTTGTGGTTGTAGGGGCTGTTGATTGGAGTACACTAAAACAAACCTGATCTCTCTAGGACATTCAGAAGCCAAGTTATAAGCCCACAAATGTGTAACTGGACTACTTCTTTAAATTGACACCAGATCCGGTGACCTTTGGGACATGGTTTGACCCCCTTAGGAAAGTGCTATCATCATGAAACGTTCAGATCACTTACAACTCAATAGATTCTACCTTCCTGTAACGTTTCAGCCTGACTGGACCTTGTTTTCACACAAATGAACCCAGAATGATGTGAAATTGTGCTTTGTGCAACATAATTCTGGGTGCCATTTACAACCCATAAGTGCTAATGACTCCATTCCTTTTTGTGGTTGTAGGGGCTGTTGATTGGAGTACACTAAAACAAACCTAACCTCTCTAGGACATTCAGAAGCCAAGTTATAAGCCCACAAATGTGTAACTTGACTACTTCTTTAAATTGACACCAGATCCGGTGACCTTTGGGACATGGTTTTACCCCTTATAGGAATGTGCGATCATCATGAAACGTTCAGATCACTTACAACTCAATAGATTCTACCTTCTTGTAGCGTTTCAGCCTGATTGGACCTTGTTTTCACACAAATGGACCCAGAATGATGTGAAATTGTGCTTCGTGCAACATAATTCTGGGTGCCATTTACAAACCTTAAGTGCTAATGACTCCATTCCTTTTTGTGGTTGTAGGGGCTGTTGATTGGAGTACACAAAAACAAACCTAACCTCTCTAGGACATTCAGAAGCCAAGTTATAAGCCCACAAAGGTGTAACTGGACTACTTCTTTAAAGTGACACCAGGCCCGGTGACCTTTGGGACATGGTGTTACCCCCTATAGGAATGTGCGATCATCATGAAACGTTCAGATCACTTACAACTCAATAGATTCTACCTTCTTGTAGCGTTTCAGCCTGATTGGACCTTGTTTTCACACAAATGGACCCAGAATGATATGAAATTGTGCTTCGTGCAACATAATTCTGGGTGCCATTTACAAACCTTAAGTGCTAATGACTCCATTCCTTTTTGTGGTTGTAGGGGCTGTTGATTGGAGTACACTAAAACAAACCTGATCTCTATAGGACATTCAGAAGCCAAGTTATAAGCCCACAAATGTGTAACTGGACTACTTCTTTAAATTGACACCAGATCCGGTGACCTTTGGGACATGGTTTGACCCCCTTAGGAAAGTGCTATCATCATGAAACGTTTAGATCACTTACAACTCAATAGATTCTACCTTCCTGTAACATTTCAGCCTGATTGGACCTTGTTTTCACACAAATGAACCCAGAATGATGTGAAATTGTGCTTCGTGCAACATAATTCTGGGTGCCATTTAAAAACCATAAGTGCTAATGACTCCATTCCTTATTGTGGTTGTAGGGGCTGTTGATTGGAGTACACTAAAACAAACCTGATCCCTCTAGGACATTCAGAAGCCAAGTTATAAGCCCACAAAGGTGTAACTGGACTACTTCTTTAAAGTGACACCAGGCCCGGTGACCTTTGGGACATGGTTTGACCCCCTATAGGAATGTGCGATCATCATGAAACGTTCAGATCACTTACATCTCAATAGATTCTACCTTCTTGTAACGTTTCAGCCTGATTGGACCTTGTTTTCACACAAATGGACCCAGAATGATGTGAAATTGTGCTTCGTGCAACATAATTCTGGGTGCCATTTACAAACCATAAGTGCTAATGACTCCATTCCTTTTTGTGGTTGTAGGGGCTGTTGATTGGAGTACACTAAAACAAACCTGATATCTCTAGGACATTCAGAAGCCAAGTTATAAGCCCACAAATATGTAACTGGACTACTCCTTTAAATTGACACCAGATCCGGTGACCTTTGGGACATGGTTTGACCCCCTTAGGAATGTGCGATCATCTTGAAACGTTCAGATCACTTACAACTCAATAGATTCTTCTTCTTGTAGCGTTTCAGCCTGATTGGACCTTGTTTTCACACAAATGGACTCAGAATGATGTGAAATTGTGCTTTGTGCAACATAATTCTGGGTGCCATTTACAAACCATAAGTGCTAATGACTCCATTCCTTTTTGTGGTTGTAGGGGCTGTTGATTGGAGTACACTAAAACAAACCTGATCTCTCTAGGACATTCAGAAGCCAAGTTATAAGCCCACAAATGTGTAACTGGACTACTTATTTAAATTGACACCAGATCCGGTGACCTTTGGGACATGGTTTGACCCCCTTAGGAAAGTGCTATCATCATGAAACGTTCAGATCACTTACAACTCAATAGATTCTACCTTCCTGTAACGTTTCAGCCTGATTGGACCTTGTTTTCACACAAATGAACCCAGAATGATGTGAAATTGTGCTTCGTGCAACATAATTCTGGGTGCCATTTACAAACCATAAGTGCTAATGACTCCATTCCTTTTTGGGGTTGTAGGGGCTGTTGATTGGAGTACACAAAAACAAACCTAACCTCTCTAGGACATTCAGAAGCCAAGTTATAAGCCCACAAAGGTGTAACTGGAATACTTCTTTAAAGTGACACCAGGCCCGGTGACCTTTGGGACATGGTTTTACACCCTATAGGAATGTGCGATCATCATGAAACGTTCAGATCACTTACAACTCAATAGATTCTACCTTCTTGTAGCGTTTCAGCCTGATTGGACCTTGTTTTCACACAAATGGACCCAGAATGATATGAAATTGTGCTTCGTGCAACATAATTCTGGGTGCCATTTACAAACCTTAAGTGCTAATGACTCCATTCCTTTTTGTGGTTGTAGGGGCTGTTGATTGGAGTACACTAAAACAAACCTGATCTCTATAGGACATTCAGAAGCCAAGTTATAAGCCCACAAATGTGTAACTGGACTACTTCTTTAAATTGACACCAGATCCGGTGACCTTTGGGACATGGTTTGACCCCCTTAGGAAAGTGCTTTCATCATGAAACGTTTAGATCACTTACAACTCAATAGATTCTACCTCCCTGTAACATTTCAGCCTGATTGGACCTTGTTTTCACACAAAAGAACCCAGAATGATGTGAAATTGTGCTTCGTGCAACATAATTCTGGGTGCCATTTAAAAACCATAAGTGCTAATGACTCCATTCCTTATTGTGGTTGTAGGGGCTGTTGATTGGAGTACACTAAAACAAACCTGATCTCTCTAGGACATTCAGAAGCCAAGTTATAAGCCCACATAGGTGTAACTGGACTACTTCTTTAAAGTGACACCAGGCCCGGTGACCTTTGGGACATGGTTTGACCCCCTATAGGAATGTGCGATCATCATGAAACGTTCAGATCACTTACATCTCAATAGATTCTACCTTCTTGTAACGTTTCAGCCTGATTGGACCTTGTTTTCACACAAATGGACCCAGAATTATGTGAAATTGTGCTTCGTGCAACATAATTCTGGGTGCCATTTACAAACCATAAGTGCTAATGACTCCATTCCTTTTTTGTGGTTGTAGGGGCTGTTGGTTGGAGTACATTAAAACAAACCTGATCTCTCTAGGACATTCAGAAGCCAAGTTATAAGCCCACAAATGTGTAACTGGACTACTTCTTTAAATTGACACCAGATCCGGTGACCTTTGGGACATGGTTTGACCCCCTTAGGAAAGTCCTATCATCATGAAACGTTCAGATCACTTACAACTCAATAGATTCTACCTTCCTGTAACGTTTCAATCTGATTGGACCTTGTTTTCACACAAATGAACCCAGAATGATGTGAAATTGTGCTTCGTGCAACATAATTCTGGGTGCCATTTACAAACCATAAGTGCTAATGACTCCATTCCTTTTTTGTGGTTGTAGGGGCTGTTGGTTGGAGTACATTAAAACAAACCTGATCTCTCTAGGACATTCAGAAGCCAAGTTATAAGCCCACAAATGTGTAACTGGACTACTTCTTTAAATTGACACCAGATCCGGTGACCTTTGGGACATGGTTTGACCCCCTTAGGAAAGTCCTATCATCATGAAACGTTCAGATCACTTACAACTCAATAGATTCTACCTTCCTGTAACGTTTCAATCTGATTGGACCTTGTTTTCACACAAATGAACCCAGAATGATGTGAAATTGTGCTTCGTGCAACATAATTCTGGGTGCCATTTACAAACCATAAGTGCTAATGACTCCATTCCTTTTTGTGGTTGTAGGGGCTGTTGATTGGAGTACAGTAAAACAAACCTGATCTCTCTAGGACATTCAGAAGCCAAGTTATAAGCCCACAAATGTGTAACTGGACTACTTCTTTAAATTGACACCAGATCCGGTGACCTTTGGGACATGGTTTGACCCCCTTAGGAAAGGGCTATCATCATGAAACGTTCAGATCACTTACAACTAAATAGATTCTACCTTCCTGTAACGTTTCAGCCTGATTGGACCTTTTTTTCACACAAATGAACCCAGAATGATGTGAAATTGTGCTTCGTGCAACATAATTCTGGGTGCCATTTACAAACCATAAGTGCTAATGACTCCATTCCTTTTTGTGGTTGTAGGGGCTGTTGGTTGGAGTACATTAAAACAAACCTGATCTCTCTAGGACATTCAAAAGCCAAGTTATAAGCCCACAAATGTGTAACTGGACTACTTCTTTAAATTGACACCAGATCCGGTGACCTTTGGGACATGGTTTGACCCCCTTAGGAAAGTGCTATCATCATGAAACGTTCAGATCACTTACAACTCAATAGATTCTACCTTCCTGTAACATTTCAGCCTGATTGGACCTTGTTTTCACACAAATGAACCCAGAATGATGTGAAATTGTGCTTCGTGCAACATAATTCTGGGTGCCATTTAAAAACCATATGTGCTAATGACTCCATTCCTTTTTGTGGTTGTAGGGGCTGTTGATTGGAGAACACTAAAACAAACCTAAACTCTCTAGGACATTCAGAAGCCAAGTTATAAGCCCACAAAGGTGTAACTGGACTACTTCTTTAAAGTGACACCAGGCCCGGTGACCTTTGGGACATGGTTTTACCCCCTATAGGAATGTGCGATCATCTTGAAACGTTCAGATCACTTACAACTCAATAGATTCTACCTTCTTGTAGCGTTTCAGCCTGATTGGACCTTGTATTCACACAAATGGACCCAGATTGATGTGAAATTGTGCTTCGTGCAACATAATTCTGGGTGCCATTTACAAACCTTAAGTGCTAATGACTCCATTCCTTTTTGTGGTTGTAGGGGCTGTTGATGGGAGTACACTAAAACAAACCTGATCTCTCTAGGACATTCAGAAGCCAAGTTATAAGCCCACAAATGTGTAACTGGACTACTTCTTTAAATTGACACCAGATCCGGTGACCTTTGGGACATGGTTTGACCCCCTTAGGAAAGTGCTATCATCATGAAACGTTCAGTTCACTTACAACTCAATAGATTCTACCTTCCTGTAACATTTCAGCCTGATTGGACCTTGTTTTCACACAAATGAACCCAGAATGATGTGAAATTGTGCTTCGTGCAACATAATTCTGGGTGCCATTTACAAACCATAAGTGCTAATGACTCCATTCCTTTTTGTGGTTGTAGGGGCTGTTGATTGGAGTACACTAAAATAAACCTGATCTCTCTAGGACATTCAGAAGCCAAGTTATAAGCCCACAAATGTGTAACTGGACTACTTCTTTAAATTGACACCAGATCCGGTGACCTTTGGGACATGGTTTGACCCCCTTAGGAAAGTGCTATCATCATGAAACTTTCAGATCACTTACAACTAAATAGATTCTACCTTCCTGTAACGTTTCAGCCTGATTGGACCTTTTTTTCACACAAATGAACCCAGAATGATGTGAAATTGTGCTTCGTGCAACATAATTCTGGGTGCCATTTACAAACCATATGTGCTAATGACTCCATTCCTTTTTGTGGTTGTAGGGGCTGTTGGTTGGAGTACATTAAAACAAACCTGATCTCTCTAGGACATTCAAAAGCCAAGTTATAAGCCCACAAATGTGTAACTGGACTACTTCTTTAAATTGACACCAGATCCGGTGACCTTTGGGACATGGTTTGACCCCCTTAGGAAAGTGCTATCATCATGAAACGTTCAGATCACTTACAACTCAATAGATTCTACCTTCCTGTAACATTTCAGCCTGATTGGACCTTGTTTTCACACAAATGAACCCAGAATGATGTGAAATTGTGCTTAGTGCAGCATATTTCTGGGTGCCATTTAAAAACCATAAGTGCTAATTACTCCATTCCTTTTTGAGGTTGTAGGGGATGTTGATTGGAGTACACTAAAACAAACCTGATCTCTCTAGGACATTCAGAAGCCAAGTTATAAGCCCACAAATGTGTAACTGGACTACTCCTTTAAATTGACACCAGATCCGGTGACCTTTGGGACATGGTTTGACCCCCTTAGGAATGTGCGATCATCTTGAAACGTTCAGATCACTTACAACTCAATAGATTCTTCTTCTTGTAGCGTTTCAGCCTGATTGGACCTTAATTTCACACAAATGAACCCAGAATGATGTGAAATTGTGCTTCGTGCAACATAATTCTGGGTGCCATTTACAAACCATAAGTGCTAATGACTCCATTCCTTTTTTGTGGTTGTAGGGGCTGTTGGTTGGAGTACATTAAAACAAACCTGATCTCTCTAGGACATTCAGAAGCCAAGTTTTAAGCCCACAAATATGTAACTGGACTACTCCTTTAAATTGACACCAGATCCGGTGACCTTTGGGACATGGTTTGACCCCCTTAGGAATGTGCGATCATCTTGAAACGTTCAGATCACTTACAACTCAATAGATTCTTCTTCTTGTAGCGTTTCAGCCTGATTGGACCTTGTTTTCACACAAATGGACTCAGAATGATGTGAAATTGTGCTTTGTGCAACATAATTCTGGGTGCCATTTACAAACCATAAGTGCTAATGACTCCATTCCTTTTTGTGGTTGTAGGGGCTGTTGATTGGAGTACACTAAAACAAACCTGATCTCTCTAGGACATTCAGAAGCCAAGTTATAAGCCCACAAATGTGTAACTGGACTACTTATTTAAATTGACACCAGATCCGGTGACCTTTGGGACATGGTTTGACCCCCTTAGGAAAGTGGTATCATCATGAAACGTTCAGATCACTTACAACTCAATAGATTCTACCTTCCTGTAACGTTTCAGCCTGATTGGACCTTGTTTTCACACAAATGAACCCAGAATGATGTGAAATTGTGCTTCGTGCAACATAATTCTGGGTGCCATTTACAAACCATAAGTGCTAATGACTCCATTCCTTTTTGTGGTTGTAGGGGCTGCTGATTGGAGTACACAAAAACAAACCTAGCCTCTCTAGGACATTCAGAAGCCAAGTTATAAGCCCACAAAGGTGTAACTGGACTACTTCTTTAAAGTGACACCAGGCCCGGTGACCTTTGGGACATGGTTTTACCCCCTATAGGAATGTGCGATCATCATGAAACGTTCAGATCACTTACAACTCAATAGATTCTACCTTCTTGTAGCGTTTCAGCCTGATTGGACCTTGTTTTCACACAAATGGACCCAGAATGATATGAAATTGTGCTTCGTGCAACATAATTCTGGGTGCCATTTACAAACCTTAAGTGCTAATGACTCCATTCCTTATTGTGGTTGTAGGGGCTGTTGATTGGAGTACACTAAAACAAACCTGATCTCTCTAGGACATTCAGAAGCCAAGTTATAAGCCCACAAAGGTGTAACTGGACTACTTCTTTAAAGTGACACCAGGCCCGGTGACCTTTGGGACATGGTTTGACCCCCTATAGGAATGTGCGATCATCATGAAACGTTCAGATCACTTACATCTCAATAGATTCTACCTTCTTGTAACGTTTCAGCCTGATTGGACCTTGTTTTCACACAAATGGACCCAGAATTATGTGAAATTGTGCTTCGTGCAACATAATTCTGGGTGCCATTTACAAACCATAAGTGCTAATGACTCCATTCCTTTTTTGTGGTTGTAGGGGCTGTTGGTTGGAGTACATTAAAACAAACCTGATCTCTCTAGGACATTCAGAAGCCAAGTTATAAGCCCACAAATGTGTAACTGGACTACTTCTTTAAATTGACACCAGATCCGGTGACCTTTGGGACATGGTTTGACCCCCTTAGGAAAGTCCTATCATCATGAAACGTTCAGATCACTTACAACTCAATAGATTCTACCTTCCTGTAACGTTTCAATCTGATTGGACCTTGTTTTCACACAAATGAACCCAGAATGATGTGAAATTGTGCTTCGTGCAACATAATTCTGGGTGCCATTTACAAACCATAAGTGCTAATGACTCCATTCCTTTTTGTGGTTGTAGGGGCTGTTGATTGGAGTACACTAAAACAAACCTGATCTCTCTAGGACATTCAGAAGCCAAGTTATAAGCCCACAAATGTGTAACTGGACTACTTCTTTAAATTGACACCAGATCCGGTGACCTTTGGGACATGGTTTGACCCCCTTAGGAAAGTGCTATCATCATGAAACGTTCAGATCACTTACAACTAAATAGATTCTACCTTCCTGTAACGTTTCAGCCTGATTGGACCTTTTTTTCACACAAATGAACCCAGAATGATGTGAAATTGTGCTTTGTGCAACATAATTCTGGGTGCCATTTACAAACCATATGTGCTAATGACTCCATTCCTTTTTGTGGTTGTAGGGGCTGTTGGTTGGAGTACATTAAAACAAACCTGATCTCTCTAGGACATTCAAAAGCCAAGTTATAAGCCCACAAATGTGTAACTGGACTACTTCGAGTACACTAAAACAAACCCTGATCTCTCTAGGACATTCAGAAGCCAAGTTATAAGCCCACAAATGTGTAACTGGACTACTTATTTAAATTGACACCAGATCCGGTGACCTTTGGGACATGGTTTGACGCCCTTAGGAAAGTGCTATTATCATGAAACGTTCAGATCACTTACAACTCAATAGATTCTACCTTCCTGTAACGTTTCAGCCTGATTGGACCTTGTTTTCACACAAATGAACCCAGAATGATGTGAAATTGTGCTTCGTGCAACATAATTCTGGGTGCCATTTACAAACCATAAGTGCTAATGACTCCATTCCTTTTTGTGGTTGTAGGGGCTGTTGATTGGAGTACACAAAAACAAACCTAACCTCTCTAGGACATTCAGAAGCCAAGTTATAAGCCCACAAAGGTGTAACTGGACTACTTCTTTAAAGTGACACCAGGCCCGGTGACCTTTGGGACATGGTTTTACCCCCTATAGGAATGTGCGATCATCATGAAACGTTCAGATCACTTACAACTCAATAGATTCTACCTTCTTGTAGCGTTTCAGCCTGATTGGACCTTGTTTTCACACAAATGGACCCAGAATGATATGAAATTGTGCTTCGTGCAACATAATTCTGGGTGCCATTTACAAACCTTAAGTGCTAATGACTCCATTCCTTTTTGTGGTTGTAGGGGCTGTTGATTGGAGTACACTAAAACAAACCTGATCTCTATAGGACATTCAGAAGCCAAGTTATAAGCCCACAAATGTGTAACTGGACTACTTCTTTAAATTGACACCAGATCCGGTGACCTTTGGGACATGGTTTGACCCCCTTAGGAAAGTGCTATCATCATGAAACGTTTAGATCACTTACAACTCAATAGATTCTACCTTCCTGTAACATTTCAGCCTGATTGGACCTTGTTTTCACACAAAAGAACCCAGAATGATGTGAAATTGTGCTTCGTGCAACATAATTCTGGGTGCCATTTAAAAACCATAAGTGCTAATGACTCCATTCCTTATTGTGGTTGTAGGGGCTGTTGATTGGAGTACACTAAAACAAACCTGATCTCTCTAGGACATTCAGAAGCCAAGTTATAAGCCCACAAAGGTGTAACTGGACTACTTCTTTAAAGTGACACCAGGCCCGGTGACCTTTGGGACATGGTTTGACCCCCTATAGGAATGTGCGATCATCATGAAACGTTCAGATCACTTACATCTCAATAGATTCTACCTTCTTGTAACGTTTCAGCCTGATTGGACCTTGTTTTCACACAAATGGACCCAGAATTATGTGAAATTGTGCTTCGTGCAACATAATTCTGGGTGCCATTTACAAACCATAAGTGCTAATGACTCCATTCCTTTTTTGTGGTTGTAGGGGCTGTTGGTTGGAGTACATTAAAACAAACCTGATCTCTCCAGGACATTCAGAAGCCAAGTTATAAGCCCACAAATGTGTAACTGGACTACTTCTTTAAATTGACACCAGATCCGGTGACCTTTGGGACATGGTTTGACCCCCTTAGGAAAGTCCTATCATCATGAAACGTTCAGATCACTTACAACTCAATAGATTCTACCTTCCTGTAACGTTTCAATCTGATTGGACCTTGTTTTCACACAAATGAACCCAGAATGATGTGAAATTGTGCTTCGTGCAACATAATTCTGGGTGCCATTTACAAACCATAAGTGCTAATGACTCCATTCCTTTTTGTGGTTGTAGGGGCTGTTGATTGGAGTACACTAAAACAAACCTGATCTCTCTAGGACATTCAGAAGCCAAGTTATAAGCCCACAAATGTGTAACTGGACTACTTCTTTAAATTGACACCAGATCCGGTGACCTTTGGGACATGGTTTGACCCCCTTAGGAAAGTGCTATCATCATGAAACGTTCAGATCACTTACAACTAAATAGATTCTACCTTCCTGTAACGTTTCAGCCTGATTGGACCTTTTTTTCACACAAATGAACCCAGAATGATGTGAAATTGTGCTTCGTGCAACATAATTCTGGGTGCCATTTACAAACCATAAGTGCTAATGACTCCATTCCTTTTTGTGGTTGTAGGGGCTGTTGGTTGGAGTACATTAAAACAAACCTGATCTCTCTAGGACATTCAAAAGCCAAGTTATAAGCCCACAAATGTGTAACTGGACTACTTCTTTAAATTGACACCAGATCCGGTGACCTTTGGGACATGGTTTGACCCCCTTAGGAAAGTGCTATCATCATGAAACGTTCAGATCACTTACAACTCAATAGATTCTATCTTCCTGTAACATTTCAGCCTGATTGGACCTTGTTTTCACACAAATGAACCCAGAATGATGTGAAATTGTGCTTCGTGCAACATAATTCTGGGTGCCATTTAAAAACCATAAGTGCTAATGACTCCATTCCTTTTTGTGGTTGTAGGGGCTGTTGATTGGAGTACACTAAAACAAACCTGATCTCTCTAGGACATTCAGAAGCCAAGTTATAAGCCCACAAATGTGTAACTGGACTACTTCTTTAAATTGACACCAGATCCGGTGACCTTTGGGACATGGTTTGACCCCCTTAGGAAAGTGCTATCATCATGAAACGTTCAGTTCACTTACAACTCAATAGATTCTACCTTCCTGTAACATTTCAGCCTGATTGGACCTTGTTTTCACACAAATGAACCCAGAATGATGTGAAATTGTGCTTAGTGCAGCATATTTCTGGGTGCCATTTAAAAACCATAAGTGATAATTACTCCATTCCTTTTTGAGGTTGTAGGGGATGTTGATTGGAGTACACTAAAACAAACCTGATCTCTCTAGGACATTCAGAAGCCAAGTTATAAGCCCACAAATGTGTAACTGGACTACTCCTTTAAATTGACACCAGATCCGGTGACCTTTGGGACATGGTTTGACCCCCTTAGGAATGTGCGATCATCTTGAAACGTTCGGATCACTTACAACTCAATAGATTCTTCTTCTTGTAGCGTTTCAGCCTGATTGGACCTTGTTTTCACACAAATGAACCCAGAATGATGTGAAATTGTTCTTCGTGCAACATAATTCTGGGTGCCATTTACAAACCATAAGTGCTAATGACTCCATTCCTTATTGTGATTGTAGGGGCTGTTGAATGGAGTACACTAAAACAAACCTTATCTCTCTAGGACATTCAGAAGCCAAGTTATAAGCCCACAAATGTGTAACTGGACTACTTCTTTAAATTGACACCAGATCCGGTGACCTTTGGGACATGGTTTGACCCCCTTAGGAAAGTCCTATCATCATGAAACACTCAGATCACTTACAACTCAATATATTCTACCTTCCTGTAACGTTTCAATCTGATTGGACCTTGTTTTCACACAAATGAACCCAGAATGATGTGAAATTGTGCTTCGTGCAACATAATTCTGGGTGCCATTTACAAACCATAAGTGCTAATGACTCCATTCCTTTTTGTGGTTGTAGGGGCTGTTGATTGGAGTACACTAAAACAAACCTGATCTCTCTAGGACATTCAGAAGCCAAGTTATAAGCCCACAAATGTGTAACTGGACTACTTCTTTAAATTGACACCAGATCCGGTGACCTTTGGGACATGGTTTGACCCCCTTAGGAAAGTGCTATCATCATGAAACGTTCAGATCACTTACAACTAAATAGATTCTACCTTCCTGTAACATTTCAGCCTGATTGGACCTTGTTTTCACACAAAAGAACCCAGAATGATGTGAAATTGTGCTTCGTGCAACATAATTCTGGGTGCCATTTAAAAACCATAAGTGCTAATGACTCCATTACTTATTGTGGTTGTAGGGGCTGTTGATTGGAGTACACTAAAACAAACCTGATCTCTCTAGGACATTCAGAAGCCAAGTTATAAGCCCACAAAGGTGTAACTGGACTACTTCTTTAAAGTGACACCAGGCCCGGTGACCTTTGGGACATGGTTTGACCCCCTATAGGAATGTGCGATCATCATGAAACGTTCAGATCACTTACATCTCAATAGATTCTACCTTCTTGTAACGTTTCAGCCTGATTGGACCTTGTTTTCACACAAATGGACCCAGAATGATGTGAAATTGTGCTTCGTGCAACATAATTCTGGGTGCCATTTACAAACCATAAGTGCTAATGACTCCATTCCTTTTTGTGGTTGTAGGGGCTGTTGATTGGAGTACACTAAAACAAACCTGATCTCTCTAGGACATTCAGAAGCCAAGTTATAAGCCCACAAATGTGTAACTGGACTACTCCTTTAAATTGACACCAGATCCGGTGACCTTTGGGACATGGTTTGACCCCCTTAGGAATGTGCGATCATCTTGAAACGTTCGGATCACTTACAACTCAATAGATTCTTCTTCTTGTAGCGTTTCAGCCTGATTGGACCTTGTTTTCACACAAATGAACCCAGAATGATGTGAAATTGTTCTTCGTGCAACATAATTCTGGGTGCCATTTACAAACCATAAGTGCTAATGACTCCATTCCTTATTGTGATTGTAGGGGCTGTTGAATGGAGTACACTAAAACAAACCTCATCTCTCTAGGACATTCAGAAGCCAAGTTATAAGCCCACAAATGTGTAACTGGACTACTTCTTTAAATTGACACCAGATCCGGTGACCTTTGGGACATGGTTTGACCCCCTTAGGAAAGTCCTATCATCATGAAACACTCAGATCACTTACAACTCAATAGATTCTACCTTCCTGTAACGTTTCAATCTGATTGGACCTTGTTTTCACACAAATGAACCCAGAATGATGTGAAATTGTGCTTCGTGCAACATAATTCTGGGTGCCATTTACAAACCATAAGTGCTAATGACTCCATTCCTTTTTGTGGTTGTAGGGGCTGTTGATTGGAGTACACTAAAACAAACCTGATCTCTCTAGGACATTCAGAAGCCAAGTTATAAGCCCACAAATGTGTAACTGGACTACTTCTTTAAATTGACACCAGATCCGGTGACCTTTGGGACATGGTTTGACCCCCTTAGGAAAGTGCTATCATCATGAAACGTTCAGATCACTTACAACTAAATAGATTCTACCTTCCTGTAACGTTTCAATCTGATTGGACCTTGTTTTCACACAAATGAACCCAGAATGATGTGAAATTGTGCTTCGTGCAACATAATTCTGGGTGCCATTTACAAACCATAAGTGCTAATGACTCCATTCCTTTTTGTGGTTGTAGGGGCTGTTGGTTGGAGTACATTAAAACAAACCTGATCTCTCTAGGACATTCAGAAGCCAAGTTATAAGCCCACAAATGTGTAACTGGACTACTTCTTTAAATTGACACCAGATCCGGTGACCTTTGGGACATGGTTTGACCCCCTTAGGAAAGTGCTATCATCATGAAACGTTTAGATCACTTACAACTCAATAGATTCTACCTTCCTGTAACATTTCAGCCTGATTGGACCTTGTTTTCACACAAAAGAACCCAGAATGATGTGAAATTGTGCTTCGTGCAACATAATTCTGGGTGCCATTTAAAAACCATAAGTGCTAATGACTCCATTACTTATTGTGGTTGTAGGGGCTGTTGATTGGAGTACACTAAAACAAACCTGATCTCTCTAGGACATTCAGAAGCCAAGTTATAAGCCCACAAAGGTGTAACTGGACTACTTCTTTAAAGTGACACCAGGCCCGGTGACCTTTGGGACATGGTTTGACCCCCTATAGGAATGTGCGATCATCATGAAACGTTCAGATCACTTACATCTCAATAGATTCTACCTTCTTGTAACGTTTCAGCCTGATTGGACCTTGTTTTCACACAAATGGACCCAGAATGATGTGAAATTGTGCTTCGTGCAACATAATTCTGGGTGCCATTTACAAACCATAAGTGCTAATGACTCCATTCCTTTTTGTGGTTGTAGGGGCTGTTGATTGGAGTACACTAAAACAAACCTGATCTCTCTAGGACATTCAGAAGCCAAGTTATAAGCCCACAAATATGTAACTGGACTACTCCTTTAAATTGACACCAGATCCGGTGACCTTTGGGACATGGTTTGACCCCCTTAGGAATGTGCGATCATCTTGAAACTTTCAGATCACTTACAACTCAATAGATTCTTCTTCTTGTAGCGTTTCAGCCTGATTGGACCTTGTTTTCACACAAATGGACTCAGAATGATGTGAAATTGTGCTTTGTGCAACATAATTCTGGGTGCCATTTACAAACCATAAGTGCTAATGACTCCATTCCTTTTTGTGGTTGTAGGGGCTGTTGATTGGAGTACACTAAAACAAACCTGATCTCTCTAGGACATTCAGAAGCCAAGTTATAAGCCCACAAATGTGTAACTGGACTACTTATTTAAATTGACACCAGATCCGGTGACCTTTGGGACATGGTTTGACCCCCTTAGGAAAGTGCTATTATCATGAAACGTTCAGATCACTTACAACTCAATAGATTCTACCTTCCTGTAACGTTTCAGCCTGATTGGACCTTGTTTTCACACAAATGAACCCAGAATGATGTGAAATTGTGCTTCATGCAACATAATTCTGGGTGCCATTTACAAACCATAAGTGCTAATGACTCCATTCCTTTTTGTGGTTGTAGGGGCTGTTGATTGGAGTACACAAAAACAAACCTAACCTCTCTAGGACATTCAGAAGCCAAGTTATAAGCCCACAAAGGTGTAACTGGACTACTTCTTTAAAGTGACACCAGGCCCGGTGACCTTTGGGACATGGTTTTACCCCCTATAGGAATGTGCGATCATCATGAAACGTTCAGATCACTTACAACTCAATAGATTCTACCTTCTTGTAGCGTTTCAGCCTGATTGGACCTTGTTTTCACACAAATGGACCCAGAATGATATGAAATTGTGCTTCGTGCAACATAATTCTGGGTGCCATTTACAAACCTTAAGTGCTAATGACTC
The DNA here is from genome assembly GCF_043380555.1 of Nothobranchius furzeri. Classification (NCBI taxonomy): domain Eukaryota; kingdom Metazoa; phylum Chordata; class Actinopteri; order Cyprinodontiformes; family Nothobranchiidae; genus Nothobranchius; species Nothobranchius furzeri. Next base: position 1,940,702 of record NW_027223038.1, read on the forward strand.
CATTCCTTTTTGTGGTTGTAGGGGCTGTTGATTGGAGTACACTAAAACAAACCTGATCTCTATAGGACATTCAGAAGCCAAGTTATAAGCCCACAAATGTGTAACTGGACTACTTCTTTAAATTGACACCAGATCCGGTGACCTTTGGGACATGGTTTGACCCCCTTAGGAAAGTGCTATCATCATGAAACGTTTAGATCACTTACAACTCAATAGATTCTACCTTCCTGTAACATTTCAGCCTGATTGGACCTTGTTTTCACACAAAAGAACCCAGAATGATGTGAAATTGTGCTTCGTGCAACATAATTCTGGGTGCCATTTAAAAACCATAAGTGCTAATGACTCCATTCCTTATTGTGGTTGTAGGGGCTGTTGATTGGAGTACACTAAAACAAACCTGATCTCTCTAGGACATTCAGAAGCCAAGTTATAAGCCCACAAAGGTGTAACTGGACTACTTCTTTAAAGTGACACCAGGCCCGGTGACCTTTGGGACATGGTTTGACCCCCTATAGGAATGTGCGATCATCATGAAACGTTCAGATCACTTACATCTCAATAGATTCTACCTTCTTGTAACGTTTCAGCCTGATTGGACCTTGTTTTCACACAAATGGACCCAGAATTATGTGAAATTGTGCTTCATGCAACATAATTCTGGGTGCCATTTACAAACCATAAGTGCTAATGACTCCATTCCTTTTTGTGGTTGTAGGGGCTGTTGATTGGAGTACACAAAAACAAACCTAACCTCTCTAGGACATTCAGAAGCCAAGTTATAAGCCCACAAAGGTGTAACTGGACTACTTCTTTAAAGTGACACCAGGCCCGGTGACCTTTGGGACATGGTTTTACCCCCTATAGGAATGTGCGATCATCATGAAACGTTCAGATCACTTACAACTCAATAGATTCTACCTTCTTGTAGCGTTTCAGCCTGATTGGACATTGTTTTCACACAAATGGACCCAGAATGATATGAAATTGTGCTTCGTGCAACATAATTCTGGGTGCCATTTACAAACCATAAGTGCTAATGACTCCATTACTTTTTGTGGTTGTAGGGGCTGTTGGTTGGAGTACATTAAAACAAACCTGATCTCTCTAGGACATTGAGAAGCCAAGTTATAAGCCCACAAATGTGTAACTGGACTACTTCTTTAAATTGACACCAGATCCGGTGACCTTTGGGACATGGTTTGACCCCCTTAGGAAAGTCCTATCATCATGAAACGTTCAGATCACTTACAACTCAATAGATTCTACCTTCCTGTAACGTTTCAATCTGATTGGACCTTGTTTTCACACAAATGAACCCAGAGTGATGTGAAATTGTGCTTCGTGCAACATAATTCTGGGTGCCATTTACAAACCATAAGTGCTAATGACTCCATTCCTTTTTGTGGTTGTAGGGGCTGTTGATTGGAGTACACTAAAACAAACCTGATCTCTCTAGGACATTCAGAAGCCAAGTTATAAGCCCACAAATGTGTAACTGGACTACTTCTTTAAATTGACACCAGATCCGGTGACCTTTGGGACATGGTTTGACCCCCTTAGGAAAGTGCTATCATCATGAAACGTTCAGATCACTTACAACTAAATAGATTCTACCTTCCTGTAACGTTTCAGCCTGATTGGACCTTTTTTTCACACAAATGAACCCAGAATGATGTGAAATTGTGCTTCGTGCAACATAATTCTGGGTGCCATTTACAAACCATAAGTGCTAATGACTCCATTCCTTTTTGTGGTTGTAGGGGCTGTTGGTTGGAGTACATTAAAACAAACCTGATCTCTCTAGGACATTCAAAAGCCAAGTTATAAGCCCACAAATGTGTAACTGGACTACTTCTTTAAATTGACACCAGATCCGGTGACCTTTGGGACATGGTTTGACCCCCTTAGGAAAGTGCTATCATCATGAAACGTTCAGATCACTTACAACTCAATAGATTCTACCTTCCTGTAACATTTCAGCCTGATTGGACCTTGTTTTCACACAAATGAACCCAGAATGATGTGAAATTGTGCTTCGTGCAACATAATTCTGGGTGCCATTTAAAAACCATAAGTGCTAATGACTCCATTCCTTTTTGTGGTTGTAGGGGCTGTTGATTGGAGAACACTAAAACAAACCTAAACTCTCTAGGACATTCAGAAGCCAAGTTATAAGCCCACAAAGGTGTAACTGGACTACTTCTTTAAATTGACACCAGATCCGGTGACCTTTGGGATATGGTTTTACCCCCTATAGGAATGTGCGATCATCTTGAAACGTTCAGATCACTTACAACTCAATAGATTCTACCTTCTTGTAGCGTTTCAGCCTGATTGGACCTTGTATTCACACAAATGGACCCAGAATGATGTGAAATTGTGCTTCGTGCAACATAATTCTGGGTGCCATTTACAAACCTTAAGTGCTAATGACTCCATTCCTTTTTGTGGTTGTAGGGGCTGTTGATTGGAGTACACTAAAACAAACCTGATCTCTCTAGGACATTCAGAAGCCAAGTTATAAGCCCACAAATGTGTAACTGGACTACTTCTTTAAATTGACACCAGATCCGGTGACCTTTGGGACATGGTTTGACCCCCTTAGGAAAGTGCTATCATCATGAAACGTTCAGTTCACTTACAACTCAATAGATTCTACCTTCCTGTAACATTTCAGCCTGATTGGACCTTGTTTTCACACAAATGAACCCAGAATGATGTGAAATTGTGCTTAGTGCAGCATATTTCTGGGTGCCATTTAAAAACCATAAGTGCTAATTACTCCATTCCTTTTTGAGGTTGTAGGGGATGTTGATTGGAGTACACTAAAACAAACCTGATCTCTCTAGGACATTCAGAAGCCAAGTTATAAGCCCACAAATGTGTAACTGGACTACTCCTTTAAATTGACACCAGATCCGGTGACCTTTGGGACATGGTTTGACCCCCTTAGGAATGTGCGATCATCTTGAAACGTTCGGATCACTTACAACTCAATAGATTCTTCTTCTTGTAGCGTTTCAGCCTGATTGGACCTTAATTTCACACAAATGGACCCAGAATGATGTGAAATTGTGCTTCGTGCAACATAATTCTGGGTGCCATTTACAAACCATAAGTGCTAATGACTCCATTCCTTTTTTGTGGTTGTAGGGGCTGTTGGTTGGAGTACATTAAAACAAACCTGATCTCTCTAGGACATTCAGAAGCCAAGTTATAAGCCCACAAATGTGTAACTGTGAAAGTGTTTCATGATGATAGCACTTTCCTAAGGGGGTCAAACCATGTCCCAAAGGTCACCGGATCTGGTGTCAATTTAAAGAAGTAGTCCAGTTACACATTTGTGGGCTTATAACTTGGCTTCTGAATGTCCTAGAGAGATCAGGTTTGTTTTAGTGTACTCCAATCAACAGCCCCTACAACCACAAAAAGGAATGGAGTCATTAGCACTTATGGTTTGTAAATGGCACCCAGAATTATGTTGCACGAAGCACAATTTCACATCATTCTGGGTTCATTTGTGTGAAAACAAGGTCCAATCAGATTGAAACGTTACAGGAAGGTAGAATCTATTTAGTTGTAAGTGATCTGAACGTTTCATGATGATAGCACTTTCCTAAGGGGGTCAAACCATGTCCCAAAGGTCACCGGATCTGGTGTCAATTTAAAGAAGTAGTCCAGTTACACATTTGTGGGCTTATAACTTGGCTTCTGAATGTCCTAGAGAGATCAGGTTTGTTTTAGTGTACTCCAATCAACAGCCCCTACAACCACAAAAAGGAATGGAGTCATTAGCACTTATGGTTTGTAAATGGCACCCAGAATTATGTTGCACGAAGCACAATTTCACATCATTCTGGGTTCATTTGTGTGAAAACAAGGTCCAATCAGATTGAAACGTTACAGGAAGGTAGAATCTATTGAGTTGTAAGTGATCTGAGTGTTTCATGATGATAGGACTTTCCTAAGGGGGTCAAACCATGTCCCAAAGGTCACCGGATCTGGTGTCAATTTAAAGAAGTAGTCCAGTTACACATTTGTGGGCTTATAACTTGGCTTCTGAATGTCCTAGAGAGATAAGGTTTGTTTTAGTGTACTCCATTCAACAGCCCCTACAATCACAATAAGGAATGGAGTCATTAGCACTTATGGTTTGTAAATGGCACCCAGAATTATGTTGCACGAAGAACAATTTCACATCATTCTGGGTTCATTTGTGTGAAAACAAGGTCCAATCAGGCTGAAACGTTGCAATAAGGTAGAATCTATTGAGTTGTAAGTGATCTGAACGTTTCATGATGATCGCACATTCCTATAGGGGGTCAAACCATGTCCCAAAGGTCACCGGGCCTGGTGTCACTTTAAAGAAGCAGTCCAGTTACACCTTTGTGGGCTTATAACTTGGCTTCTGAATGTCCCAGAGAGATCAGGTTTGTTTTAATGTACTCCAATCAACAGCCCCTACAACCACAAAAAGGAATGGAGTCATTAGCACTTATGGTTTGTAAATGGCACCCAGAATTATGTTGCACAAAGCACAATTTCACATCATTCTGGGTCCATTTGTGTGAAAACAAGGTCCAATCAGGCTGAAACGTTACAAGAAGGTAGAATCTATTGAGTTGTAAGTGATATGAACGTTTCATGATGATCGCACATTCCTATAGGGGGTAAAACCATGTCCCAAAGGTCACCAGGCCTGGTGTCAATTTAAAGAAGTAGTCGAGTTACACATTTGTGGGCTTATAACTTGGCTTCTGAATGTCCTAGAGAGATCAGGTTTGTTTTAGTGTACTCCAATCAACAGCCCCTACAACCACAAAAAGGAATGGAGTCATTAGCACTTATGGTTTTTAAATGACACCCAGAATTATGTTGCACGAAGCACAATTTCACATCATTCTGGGTCCATTTGTGTGAAAACAAGGTCCAATCAGGCTGAAACGTTACAAGAAGGTAGAATCTATTGAGTTGTAAGTGATCTGAACGTTTTGTGATGATCACACATTCCTATAGGGGGTCAAACCATGTCCCAAAGGTCACCGGGCCTGGTGTCACTTTAAAGAAGTAGTCCAGTTACGCATTTGTGGGCATATAACTTGGCTTCTGAATATCCTAGAGAGGTAAGGTTTGTTTTACAGTAATCCAATTAACAGCCCCCATTACCCTAAAAAGGAATGGAGTCATTAGCACTTATGGTTTTTAAATGGCACCCAGAATTATGTTGCACAAAGCACAATTTCACATCATTCTGGGTTCATTTGTGAGAAAACAAGGTCCAATCAGGCAGAAATGTTACAGGAAGGTAGAATCTATTGAGTTGTAAGTGATCTGAACGTTTCATGATGATAGCACTTTCCTAAGGGGGACAAACCATGTCCCAAAGGTCACCGGATCTGGTGTCAATTTAAAGAAGTAGTCCAGTTACACCTTTGTGGACTTATAACTTGGCTTCTGAATATCCTAGAGAGGTCAGGTTTGTTTTAGAGTACTCCAATTAACAGCCCCCATTACCACAAAAAGGAATGGAGTCATTAGCACTTATGGTTTGTAAATGGCACCCAGAATTATGTTGCACGAAGCACAATTTCACATCATTCTGGGTTCATTTGTGTGAAAACAAGGTCCAATCAGGCAGATACTTTACAGGAAGGTAGATTCTATTGAGTTGTAAGTGATCTGAATGTTTCATGATGATAGCACTTTCCTAAGGGGGTCAAACCATGTCCCAAAGGTCACCGGATCTGGTGTCAATTTAAAGAAGTAGTCCAGTTACACATTTGTGGGCTTATAACTTCGCTTCTGAATGTCCTAGAGAGATCAGGTTTGTTTTAGTGTACTCCAATCAACAGCTCCTACAACCACAAAAAGGAATGGAGTCATTAGCACTTATGGTTTTTAAATGGCACCCAGAATTATGTTGCACGAAGCACAATTTCACATCATTCTGGGTCCATTTGTGTGAAAACAAGGTCCAATCAGGCTGAAACGTTACAAGAAGGTAGAATCTATTGAGTTGTAATTGATCTGAACGTTTCGTGATGATCGCACATTCCTATAGGGGGTCAAACCATGTCCCAAAGGTCACCGGGCCCGGTGTCACTTTAAAGAAGTAGTCCAGTTACACATTTGTGGGCTTATAACTTGGCTTCTGAATATCCTAGAGAGGTCAGGTTTGTTTTAGAGTACTCCAATTAACAGCCCCCCATTACCCCAAAAAGGAATGGAGTCATTAGCACTTATGGTTTTTAAATGGCACCCAGAATTATGTTGAATGAAGCACAATTTCACATCATTCTGGGTCCATTTGTGTGAAAACAAGGTCCAATCAGGCTGAAACGTTACAAGAAGGTAGAATCTATTGAGTTGTAAGTGATCTGAACGTTTCATGATGATCGCACATTCCTATAGGGGGTAAAACCATGTCCCAAAGGTCACCAGGCCTTGTGTCAATTTAAAGAAGTAGTCCAGTTACACATTTGTGGGCTTATAACTTGGCTTCTGAATGTCCTAGAGAGATCAGGTTTGTTTTAGTGTACTCCAATCAACAGCCCCTACAACCTTATGGTTTGTAAATGGCACCCAGAATTATGTTGCACGAAGCACAATTTCACATCATTCTGGGTTCATTTGTGTGAAAACAAGGTCCAATCAGGCTGAAACGTTGCAAGAAGGTAGAATCTATTGAGTTGTAAGTGATCTGAACGTTTCATGATGATCGCACATTCCTATAGGTGGTCAAACCATGTCCCAAAGGTCACCGGGCCTGGTGTCACTTTAAAGAAGTAGTCCAGTTACACCTTTGTGGGCTTATAACTTGGCTTCTGAATGTCCTAGAGAGATCAGGTTTTTTTTAATGTACTCCAATCAACAGCCCCTACAACCACAAAAAGGAATGGAGTCATTAGCACTTATGATTTGTAAATGGCACCCAGAATTATGTTGCACAAAGCACAATTTCACATCATTCTGGGTCCATTTGTGTGAAAACAAGGTCCAATCAGGCTGAAACGTTACAAGAAGGTAGAATCTATTGAGTTGTAAGTGATATGAACGTTTCATGATGATCGCACATTCCTATAGGGGGTCAAACCATGTCCCAAAGGTCACCGGGCCTGGTGTCACTTTAAAGAAGTAGTCCAGTTACACATTTGTGGGCTTATAACTTGGCTTCTGAATATCCTAGAGAGGTCAGGTTTGTTTTAGAGTACTTCAATTAACAGCCCCCCATTACACCAAAAAGGAATGGAGTCATTAGCACTTATGGTTTTTAAATGGCACCCAGAATTATGTTGCACGAAGCACAATTTCACATCATTCTGGGTCCATTTGTGTGAAAACAAGGTCCAATCAGGCAGAAACGTTACAGGAAGGTAGAATCTATTGAGTTGTAAGTGATCTGAACGTTTCATGATGATAGCACTTTCCTAAGGGGGACAAACCATGTCCCAAAGGTCACCGGATCTGGTGTCAATTTAAAGAAGTAGTCCAGTTACACCTTTGTGGACTTATAACTTGGCTTCTGAATATCCTAGAGAGGTCAGGTTTGTTTTAGAGTACTCCAATTAACAGCCCCCATTACCACAAAAAGGAATGGAGTCATTAGCACTTATGGTTTTTAAATGGCACCCAGAATTATGTTGCACGAAGCACAATTTCACATCATTCTGGGTTCATTTGTGTGAAAACAAGGTCCAATCAGGCAGATACTTTACAGGAAGGTAGATTCTATTGAGTTGTAAGTGATCTGAATGTTTCATGATGATAGCACTTTCCTAAGGGGGTCAAACCATGTACCAAAGGTCACCGGATCTAGTGTCAATTTAAAGAAGTAGTCCAGTTACACATTTGTGGGCTTATAACTTCGCTTCTGAATGTCCTAGAGAGATCAGGTTTGTTTTAGTGTACTCCAATCAACAGCTCCTACAACCACAAAAAGGAATGGAGTCATTAGCACTTATGGTTTTTAAATGGCACCCAGAATTATGTTGCACGAAGCACAATTTCACATCATTCTTGGTCCATTTGTGTGAAAACAAGGTCCAATCAGGCTGAAACGTTACAAGAAGGTAGAATCTATTGAGTTGTAAGTGATCTGAACGTTTCGTGATGATCGCACATTCCTATAGGGGGTCAAACCATGTCCCAAAGGTCACCGGGCCTGGTGTCACTTTAAAGAAGTAGTCCAGTTACACATTTGTGGGCTTATAACTTGGCTTCTGAATATCCTAGAGAGGTCAGGTTTGTTTTAGAGTACTCCAATTAACAGCCCCCCATTACCCCAAAAAGGAATGGAGTCATTAGCACTTATGGTTTTTAAATGGCACCCAGAATTATGTTGAACGAAGCACAATTTCACATCATTCTGGGTCCATTTGTGTGAAAACAAGGTCCAATCAGGCTGAAACGTTACAAGAAGGTAGAATCTATTGAGTTGTAAGTGATCTGAACGTTTCATGATGATCGCACATTCCTATAGGGGGTAAAACCATGTCCCAAAGGTCACCAGGCCTGGTGTCAATTTAAAGAAGTAGTCCAGTTACACATTTGTGGGCTTATAACTTGGCTTCTGAATGTCCTAGAGAGATCAGGTTTGTTTTAGTGTACTCCAATCAACAGCCCCTACAACCTTATGGTTTGTAAATCGCACCCAGAATTATGTTGCACGAAGCACAATTTCACATCATTCTGGGTTCATTTGTGTGAAAACAAGGTCCAATCAGGCTGAAACGTTGCAAGAAGGTAGAATCTATTGAGTTGTAAGTGATCTGAACGTTTCATGATGATCGCACATTCCTATAGGTGGTCAAACCATGTCCCAAAGGTCACCGGGCCTGGTGTCACTTTAAAGAAGTAGTCCAGTTACACCTTTGTGGGCTTATAACTTGGCTTCTGAATGTCCTAGAGAGATCAGGTTTTTTTTAATGTACTCCAATCAACAGCCCCTACAACCACAAAAAGGAATGGAGTCATTAGCACTTATGATTTGTAAATGGCACCCAGAATTATGTTGCACAAAGCACAATTTCACATCATTCTGGGTCCATTTGTGTGAAAACAAGGTCCAATCAGGCTGAAACGTTACAAGAAGGTAGAATCTATTGAGTTGTAAGTGATATGAACGTTTCATGATGATCGCACATTCCTATAGGGGGTCAAACCATGTCCCAAAGGTCACCGGGCCTGGTGTCACTTTAAAGAAGTAGTCCAGTTACACATTTGTGGGCTTATAACTTGGCTTCTGAATATCCTAGAGAGGTCAGGTTTGTTTTAGAGTACTCCAATTAACAGCCCCCCATTACACCAAAAAGGAATGGAGTCATTAGCACTTATGGTTTTTAAATGGCACCCAGAATTATGTTGCACGAAGCACAATTTCACATCATTCTGGGTCCATTTGTGTGAAAACAAGGTCCAATCAGGCTGAAACGTTACAAGAAGGTAGAATCTATTGAGTTGTAAGTGATCTGAACGTTTCATGATGATCGCACATTCCTATAGCGGGTAAAACCATGTCCCAAAGGTCACCAGGCCTGGTGTCAATTTAAAGAAGTAGTCCAGTTACACATTTGTGGGCTTATAACTTGGCTTCTGAATGTCCTAGAGAGATCAGGTTTGTTTTAGTGTACTCCAATCAAAAGCCCCTACAACCTTATGGTTTGTAAATGGCACCCAGAATTATGTTGCACGAAGCACAATTTCACATCATTCTGGGTTCATTTGTGTGAAAACAAGGTCCAGTCAGGCTGAAACGTTGCAAGAAGGTAGAATCTATTGAGTTGTAAGTGATATGAACGTTTCAAGATGATCGCACATTCCAATCGGGGGTAAAACCATGTCCCAAAGGTCACCAGGCCTGGTGTCAATTTAAAGAAGTAGTCCAGTTACACATTTGTGGGCTTATAACTTGGCTTCTGAATGTCCTAGAGAGATCAGGTTTGTTTTAGTGTACTCCAATCAACAGCCCCCACAACCACAAAAAGAAATGGAGTTTTTAGCACTTATGGTTTGTAAATGGCACCCAGAATTATGTTGCACGAAGCACAATTTCACATCATTCTGGGTCCATTTGTGTGAAAACAAGGTCCAATAAGGCAGAAACGTTACAGGAAGGTAGAATCTATTGAGTTGTAAGTGATCTGAACGTTTCATGATGATAGCACTTTCCTAAGGGGGTCAAACCATGTCCCAAAGGTCACCGGATCTGGTGTCAATTTAAAGAAGTAGTCCAGTTACACGTTTGTGGACTTATAACTTGGCTTCTGAATATCCTAGAGAGGTCAGGTTTGTTTTAGAGTACTCCAATTAACAGCCCTCATTACCACAAAAAGGAATGGAGTCATTAGCACTTATGGTTTTTAAATGGCACCCAGAATTATGTTGCACGAAGCACAATTTCACATCATTCTGGGTTCATTTGTGTGAAAACAAGGTCCAATCAGGCAGAAACTTTACAGGAAGGTAGATTCTATTGAGTTGTAAGTGATCTGAATGTTTCATGATGATAGCACTTTCCTAAGGGGGTCAAACCATGTCCCAAAGGTCACCGGATCTGGTGTCAATTTAAAGAAGTAGTCCAGTTACACATTTGTGGGCTTATAACTTGGCTTCTGAATGTCCTAGAGAGATCAGGTTTGTTTTAGTGTTATCCAATCAACAGCTCCTACAATCACAAAAAGCAATGGAGTCATTAGCACTTATGGTTTTTAAATGGCACCCAGAATTATGTTGCACGAAGCACAATTTCACATCATTCTGGGTTCATTTGTGTGAAAACAAGGTCCAATCAGGCTGAAACGTTACAAGAAGGTAGAATCTATTGAGTTGTAAGTGATCTGAACGTTTCGTGATGATCGCACATTCCAATAGGGGGTCAAACCATGTCCCAAAGGTCACCGGGCCTGGTGTCACTTTAAAGAAGTAGTCCAGTTACACATTTGTGGGCATATAACTTGGCTTCTGAATATCCTAGAGAGGTCAGGTTTGTTTTAGAGTAATCCAATTAACAGCCCCCATTACCCCAAAAAGGAATGGAGTCATTAGCACTTATGGTTTTTAAATGGCACCCAGAATTATGTTGCACAAAGCACAATTTCACATCATTCTGGGTTCATTTGTGTGAAAACAAGGTCCAATCAGGCAGAAACGTTACAGGAAGGTAGAATCTATTGAGTTGTAAGTGATCTGAACGTTTCATGATGATAGCCCTTTCCTAAGGTGGACAAACCATGTCCCAAAAGTCACCGGATCTGGTGTCATTTAAAGAAGTAGTCCAGTTACACATTTGTGGGCTTATAACTTGGCTTCTGAATGTCCTAGAGAGATCAGGTTTGTTTTAGTGTACTCCAATCAACAGCCCCTACAACCTCAAAAAGGAATGGAGTCATTAGCACTTATGGTTTGTAAATGGCACCCAGAATTATGTTGCACGAAGCACAATTTCACATCATTCTGGGTTCATTTGTGTGAAAACAAGGTCCAATCAGGCTGAAATCGTTCCAGGAAGGTAGAATCTATTGAGTTGTAAGTGATCTGAACGTTTCAAGATGATTGTACATTTTTATAGGGGGTCAAACCATGTCCCAAAGGTCACCGGGCCTGGTGTCACTTTAAAGAAGTAGTCCAGTTACACCTTTGTGGGCTTATAACTTGGCTTCTGAATGTCCTAGAGAGATCAGGTTTGTTTTAGTGTACTCCAATCAACAGCCCCTACAACCTTATGGTTTGTAAATCGCACCCAGAATTATGTTGCACGAAGCACAATTTCACATCATTCTGGGTTCATTTGTGTGAAAACAAGGTCCAATCAGGCTGAAACGTTGCAAGAAGGTAGAATCTATTGAGTTGTAAGTGATCTGAACGTTTCATGATGATCGCACATTCCTATAGGTGGTCAAACCATGTCCCAAAGGTCACCGGGCCTGGTGTCACTTTAAAGAAGTAGTCCAGTTACACCTTTGTGGGCTTATAACTTGGCTTCTGAATGTCCTAGAGAGATCAGGTTTTTTTTAATGTACTCCAATCAACAGCCCCTACAACCACAAAAAGGAATGGAGTCATTAGCACTTATGATTTGTAAATGGCACCCAGAATTATGTTGCACAAAGCACAATTTCACATCATTCTGGGTCCATTTGTGTGAAAACAAGGTCCAATCAGGCTGAAACGTTACAAGAAGGTAGAATCTATTGAGTTGGAAGTGATATGAACGTTTCATGATGATCGCACATTCCTATAGGGGGTCAAACCATGTCCCAAAGGTCACCGGGCCTGGTGTCACTTTAAAGAAGTAGTCCAGTTACACATTTGTGGGCTTATAACTTGGCTTCTGAATATCCTAGAGAGGTCAGGTTTGTTTTAGAGTACTCCAATTAACAGCCCCCCATTACACCAAAAAGGAATGGAGTCATTAGCACTTATGGTTTTTAAATGGCACCCAGAATTATGTTGCACGAAGCACAATTTCACATCATTCTGGGTCCATTTGTGTGAAAACAAGGTCCAATCAGGCTGAAACGTTACAAGAAGGTAGAATCTATTGAGTTGTAAGTGATCTGAACGTTTCATGATGATCGCACATTCCTATAGCGGGTAAAACCATGTCCCAAAGGTCACCAGGCCTGGTGTCAATTTAAAGAAGTAGTCCAGTTACACATTTGTGGGCTTATAACTTGGCTTCTGAATGTCCTAGAGAGATCAGGTTTGTTTTAGTGTACTCCAATCAACAGCCCCTACAACCTTATGGTTTGTAAATGGCACCCAGAATTATGTTGCACGAAGCACAATTTCACATCATTCTGGGTTCATTTGTGTGAAAACAAGGTCCAGTCAGGCTGAAACGTTGCAAGAAGGTAGAATCTATTGAGTTGTAAGTGATATGAACGTTTCAAGATGATCGCACATTCCAATCGGGGGTAAAACCATGTCCCAAAGGTCACCAGGCCTGGTGTCAATTTAAAGAAGTAGTCCAGTTACACATTTGTGGGCTTATAACTTGGCTTCTGAATGTCCTAGAGAGATCAGGTTTGTTTTAGTGTACTCCAATCAACAGCCCCCACAACCACAAAAAGGAATGGAGTCATTAGCACTTATGGTTTTTAAATGACACCCAGAATTATGTTGCACGAAGCACAATTTCACATCATTCTGGGTCCATTTGTGTGAAAACAAGGTCCAATCAGGCTGAAACGTTACAAGAAGGTAGAATCTATTGAGTTGTAAGTGATCTGAACGTTTTGTGATGATCGCACATTCCTATAGGGGGTCAAACCATGTCCCAAAGGTCACCGGGCCTGGTGTCACTTTAAAGAAGTAGTCCAGTTACACATTTGTGGGCATATAACTTGGCTTCTGAATATCCTAGAGAGGTCAGGTTTGTTTTAGAGTAATCCAATTAACAGCCCCCATTACCCCAAAAAGGAATGGAGTCATTAGCACTTATGGTTTTTAAATGGCACCCAGAATTATGTTGCACAAAGCACAATTTCACATCATTCTGGGTTCATTTGTGTGAAAACAAGGTCCAATCAGGCAGAAACGTTACAGGAAGGTAGAATCTATTGAGTTGTAAGTGATCTGAACGTTTCATGATGATAGCCCTTTCCTAAGGGGGACAAACCATGTCCCAAAAGTCACCGGATCTGGTGTCATTTAAAGAAGTAGTCCAGTTACACATTTGTGGGCTTATAACTTGGCTTCTGAATGTCCTAGAGAGATCAGGTTTGTTTTAGTGTACTCCAATCAACAGCCCCTACAACCTCAAAAAGGAATGGAGTCATTAGCACTTATGGTTTGTAAATGGCACCCAGAATTATGTTGCACAAAGCACAATTTCACATCATTCTGGGTTCATTTGTGTGAAAACAAGGTCCAATCAGGCTGAAATCGTTCCAGGAAGGTAGAATCTATTGAGTTGTAAGTGATCTGAACGTTTCAAGATGATTGTACATTTTATAGGGGGTCAAACCATGTCCCAAAGGTCACCGGGCCTGGTGTCACTTTAAAGAAGTAGTCCAGTTACACCTTTGTGGGCTTATAACTTGGCTTCTGAATGTCCTAGAGAGATCAGGTTTGTTTTAGTGTTCTCCAATCAACAGCCCCTACAACCACAAAAAGGAATGGAGTCATTAGCACTTATGGTTTGTAAATGGCACCCAGAATTATGTTGCACAAAGCACAATTTCACATCATTCTGGGTTCATTTGTGTGAAAACAAGGTGTATTCAGGCTGAAACGTTACAGGAAGGTAGAATCTATTGAGTTGTAAGTGATCTGAACGTTTCATGATGATAACACTTTCCTAAGGGGGTCAAACCATGTCCCAAATGTCACCGGATCTGGTGTCAATTTAAAGAAGTAGTCCAGTTACACATTTGTGGGCTTATAACTTGGCTTCTGAATATCCTAGAGAGGTCAGGTTTGTTTTAGAGTAATCCAATTAACAGCCCCCATTACCCCAAAAAGGAATGGAGTCATTAGCACTTATGGTGGAGTCATTAGCACTTATGGTTTTTAAATGGCACCCAGAATTATGTTGCACGAAGCACAATTTCACATCATTCTGGGTTCATTTGTGTGAAAACAAGGTCCAATCAGGCTGAAACGTTACAGGAAGGTAGAATCTATTGAGTTGTAAGTGATCTGAACGTTTCAAGATGATCGCACATTCCTATAGGGGGTCAAACCATGTCCCAAAGGTCACCGGGCCTGGTGTCACTTTAAAGAAGTAGTCCAGTTACACCTTTGTGGGCTTATAACTTGGCTTCTGAATGTCCTAGAGAGGTTTGGTTTTGTTTTAGTGTTCTCCAATCAACAGCCCCTACAACCACAAAAAGGAAGGGAGTCATTAGCACTTATGGTTTGTAAATGGCACCCAGAATTATGTTGCACGAAGCACAATTTCACATCATTCTAGGTTCATTTGTGTGAAAACAAGGTCCAATCAGGCTGAAACGTTACAGGAAGGTAGAATCTATTGAGTTGTAAGTGATCTGAATGTTTCATGATGATAGCACTTTCCTAAGGGGGTCAAACCATGTCCCAAATGTCACCGGATCTGATGTCAGTTTAAAGAAGTATTCCAGTTACACATTTGTGGGCTTATAACTTGGCTTCTGAATGTCCTAGAGAGATCAGGTTTGTTTTAGTGTACTCCAAACAACAGCCCCTACAACCACAAAAAGGAATGGAGTCATTAGCACTTAAGGTTTGTAAATGGCACCCAGAATTATGTTGCACGAAGCACAATTTCACATCATTCTGGGTCCATTTGTGTGAAAACAAGGTCCAATTCAGGCTAAAACGCTACAAGAAGGTAGAATCTATTGAGTTGTAAGTGATCTGAACATTTCAAGATGATCGCACATTCCTATAGGGGGTAAAACCATGTCCCAAAGGTCACCGGGCCTGGTGTCACTTTAAAGAAGTAGTCCAGTTACACCTTTGTGGGCTTATAACTTGGCTTCTGAATGTCCTAGAGAGGTTAGGTTTGTTTTAGTGTACTCCAATCAACAGCCCCTACAACCACAAAAAGGAGTGGAGTCATTAGCACTTATGGTTTGTAAATGGCACCCAGAATTATGTTGCACGAAGCACAATTTCACATCATTCTGGGTTCATTTGTGTGAAAACAAGTTCCAATCAGTCTGAAACGTTACAGGAAGGTAGAATCTATTGAGTTGTAAGTGATCTGAACGTTTCATGATGATAGCACTTTCCTAAGGGGGTCAAACCATGTCCCAAAGGTCACCGGATCTGGTGTCAATTTAAAGAAGAGTCCAGTTACACATTTGTGGGCTTATAACTTGGCTTCTGAATGTCCTAGAGAGATCAGGTTTGTTTTAATGTACTCCAATCAACAGCCCCTACAACCACAAAAAGGAATGGAGTCATTAGCACTTATGGTTTGTAAATGGCACCCAGAATTATGTTGCACAAAGCACAATTTCACATCATTCTGTGTCCATTTGTGTGAAAACAAGGTCCAATCAGGCTGAAACGCTACTGGAAGGTAGAATCTATTGAGTTGTAAGTGATCTGAACGTTTCATGATGATAGCATTTTCCTAAGGGGGTCAAACCATGTCCCAAAAGTCACCGGATCTGGTGTCAATTTAAAGAAGTAGTCCAGTTACACATTTGTGGGCTTATAACTTGGCTTCCGAATGTCCTAGAGAGATCAGGTTTGTTTTAGTGTACTCCAATCAACATCCCCTACAACCACAAAAAGGAATGGAGTCATTAGCACTTACGGTTTGTAAATGGCACCCAGAATTATGTTGCACGAAGCACAATTTCACATCATTCTGGGTCCATTTGTGTGAAAACAAGGTCCAATCAGGCTGAAACGTTACAGGAAGGTAGAATCTATTGAGTTGTAAGTGATCTGAACGTTTCATGATGATAGCACTTTCCTAAGGGGGTCAAACCATGTCCCAAAGGTCACCAGGTCTGATGTCAATTTAAAGAAGTAGTCCAGTTACACATTTGTGGGCTTATAACTTGGCTTCTGAATGTCCTAGAGAGATCAGGTTTAATTTAGTGTACTCCAATCAACAGCCCCTACAACCACAAAAATGAATGGAGTCATTAGCACTTATGGTTTGTAAATGGTACCCAGAATTATGTTGCACGAAGCACAATTTCACATCATTCTGGGTCCATTTGTGAGAAAACAAAGGTCCAATCAAGCTGAAACGTTACAGGAAGGTAGAATCTATTCAGTTGTAAGTGATCTTAACGTTTCATGATGATAGCACTTTCCTAAGGGGGTCAAACCATGTCCCAAAGGTCACCGGATCTGGTGTCAATTTAAAGAAGTAGTCCAGTTACACATTTGTGGGCTTATAACTTGGCTTCTGAATGTCCTAGAGAGATCAGGTTTGTTTTAGTGTACTCCAATCAACATCCCCTACAACCTCAAAAAGGAATGGAGTCATTAGCACTTATGGTTTTTAAATGGCACCCAGAATTATGCTGCACTAAGCACAATTTCACATCATTCTTGGTTCATTTGTGTGAAAACAAGGTCCAATCAGGCTGAAACGTTACAAGAAGGTAGAATCTATTGAGTTGTAAGTGATCTGAACGTTTCATGACGATAGCACTTTCCTAAGGGGGTCAAACCATGTCCCAAAGGTCACCGGATCTGGTGTCAATTTAAATAAGTAGTCCAGTTACACATTTGTGGGCTTATAACTTGGCTTCTGAATGTCCTAGAGAGATCAGGTTTGTTTTAATGTACTCCAACCAACAGCACCTACAACCACAAAAAGGAATGGAATCATTAGCACTTATGGTTTGTAAATAGCACCCAGAATTATGTTGCACGAAGCACAATTTCACATCATTCTGGGTCCATTTGTGTGAAAACAAGGTCCAATCAGGCTGAAACGTTACAGGAAGGTAGAATCTATTGAGTTGTAAGTGATCTGAACGTTTCATGATGATAGCACTTTCCTAAGGGGGTCAAACCATGTCCCAAAGGTCACCGGATCTGGTGTCAATTTAAAGAAGTAGTCCAGTTACACATTTGTGGGCTTATAACTTGCCTTCTGAATGTCCTAGAGAGATCAGGTTTGTGTTAGTGTACTCCAATCAACAGCCCCTACAACCTCAAAAAGGAATGGAGTCATTAGCACTTATGGTTTTTAAATGGCACCCAGAATTATGTTGCACGAATCACAATTTCACATCATTCTGGGTTCATTTGTGTGAAAACAAGGTCCAATCAGGCTTAAACGTTACAGGAAGGTAGAATCTATTGAGTTGTAAGTGATCTGAACATTTCAAGATGATCGCACATTCCTATAGGGGGTCAAACCATGTCCCAAAGGTCACCGGGCCTGGTGTCACTTTAAAGAAGTAGTCCAGTTACACCTTTGTGGGCTTATAACTTGGCTTCTGAATGTCCTAGAAGGGTTAGGTTTTGTTTTAGTGTTCTCCAATCAACAGCCCCTACAACCACAAAAAGGAATGGAGTCATTAGCACTTATGGTTTGTAAATGGCACCCAGAATTATGTTGCACGAAGCACAATTTCACATCATTCTGGGTTCATTTGTGTGAAAACAAGGTCCAATCAGGCTGAAACGTTACAGGAAGGTAGAATCTATTGAGTTGTAAGTGATCTGAATGTATCATGATGATAGTACTTTCCTAAGGGGGTCAAACCATGTCCCAAAGGTCACCGGATCTGGTGTCAATTTAAAGAAGTATTCCAGTTACACATTTGTGGGCTTATAACTTGGCTTCTGAATGTCCTAGAGAGATCAGGTTTGTTTTAGTGTACTCCAATCAACAGCCCCTACATCCACAAAAAGGAATGGAGTCATTAGCACTTAAGGTTTGTAAATGGCACCCAGAATTATGTTGCACGAAGCACAATTTCACATCATTCTGGGTCCATTTGTGTGAAAACAAGGTCCAATTCAGGCTGAAACGCTACAAGAAGGTAGAATCTATTGAGTTGTAAGTGATCTGAACATTTCAAGATGATCGCACATTCCTATAGGGGGTAAAACCATGTCCCAAAGGTCACCGGGCCTGGTGTCACTTTAAAGAAGTAGTCCAGTTACACCTTTGTGGGCTTATAACTTGGCTTCTGAATGTCCTAGAGAGGTTAGGTTTGTTTTAGTGTACTCCAATCAACAGCCCCTACAACCACAAAAAGGAATGGAGTCATTAGCACTTATGGTTTGTAAATGGCACCCAGAATTATGTTGCACGAAGCACAATTTCACATCATTCTGGGTTCATTTGTGTGAAAACAAGTTCCAATCAGTCTGAAACGTTACAGGAAGGTAGAATCTATTGAGTTGTAAGTGATCTGAACGTTTCATGATGATAGCACTTTCCTAAGGGGGTCAAACCATGTCCCAAAGGTCACCGGATCTGGTGTCAATTTAAAGAAGTAGTCCAGTTACACATTTGTGGGCTTATAACTTGACTTCTGAATGTCCTAGAGAGATCAGGTTTGTTTTAATAAACTCCAATGAACAGCCCCTACAACCACAAAAAGAATTGAGTCATTAGCACTTATGGTTTTTAAATGGCACCCAGAATTATGTTGCACAAAGCACAATTTCACATCATTCTGTGTCCATTTGTGTGAAAACAAGGTCCAATCAGGCTAAAAAGCTACTGGAAGGTAGAATCTATTGAGTTGTAAGTGATCTGAACGTTTCATGATGATAGCACTTTCCCAAGGGGGTCAAACCATGTCCCAAAAGTCACCGGATCTGGTGTCAATTTAAAGAAGTAGTCCAGTTACACATTTGTGGGCTTATAACTTGGCTTCCGAATGTCCTAGAGAGATCAGGTTTGTTTTAGTGTACTCCAATCAACATCCCCTACAACCACAAAAAGGAATGGAGTCATTAGCACTTACGGTTTGTAAATGGCACCCAGAATTATGTTGCACGAAGCACAATTTCACATCATTCTGGGTCCATTTGTGTGAAAACAAGGTCCAATCAGGCTGAAACGTTACAGGAAGGTAGAATCTATTGAGTTGTAATTGATCTGTACGTTTCATGATGATAGCACTTTCCTAAGGGGTTCAAACCATGTCCCAAAGGTCACCAGGTCTGATGTCAATTTAAAGAAGTAGTCCAGTTACACATTTGTGGGCTTATAACTTGGCTTCTGAATGTCCTAGAGAGATCAGGTTTAATTTAATATACTCCAATCAACAGCCCCTACAACCACAAAAATGAATGGAGTCATTAGCACTTATGGTTTGTAAATGGTACCCAGAATTATGTTGCACGAAGCACAATTTCACATCATTCTGGGTCCATTTGTGAGAAAACAAGGTCCAATCAGGCTGAAACGTTACAGGAAGGTAGAATCTATTCAGTTGTAAGTGATCTGAACGTTTCATGATGATAGCACTTTCCTAAGGGGGTCAAACCATGTCCCAAAGGTCACCGGATCTGGTGTCAATTTAAAGAAGTAGTCCAGTTACACATTTGTGGGCTTATAACTTGGCTTCTGAATGTCCTAGAGAGATCAGGTTTGTTTTAGTGTACTCCAATCAACATCCCCTACAACCTCAAAAAGGAATGGAGTCATTAGCACTTATGGTTTTTAAATGGCACCCAGAATTATGCTGCACTAAGCACAATTTCACATCATTCTTGGTTCATTTGTGTGAAAACAAGGTCCAATCAGGCTGAAACGTTACAGGAAGGTAGAATCTATTGAGTTGTAAGTGATCTGAACGTTTCATGATGATAGCACTTTCCTAAGGGGGTCAAACCATGTCCCAAAGGTCACCGGATCTGGTGTCAATTTAAAGAAGTAGTCCAGTTACACATTTGTGGGCTTATAACTTGTCTTCAGAATGTCCTAGAGAGATCAGGTTTGTTTTAATGTACTCCAACCAACAGCCCCTACAACCACAAAAAGGAATGGAGTCATTAGCACTTATGGTTTGTAAATGGCACCCAGAATTATGTTGCACGAAGCACAATTTCACATCATTCTGGGTCCATTTGTGTGAAAACAAGGTCCAATCAGGCTGAAACGTTACAAGAAGGTAGAATCTATTGAGTTGTAAGTGATCTGAACGTTTCATGATGATCACACATTCCTATAGGGGGTCAAACCATGTCCCAAAGGTCACCGGATCTGGTGTCAATTTAAAGAAGTAGTCCAGTTACACATTTGTGGGCTTATAACATGGCTTCTGAATGTCCTAGAGAGATCAGGTTTGTTTTAGTGTACTCCAATCAACAGCACCTACAACCACAAAAAGGAATGGAGTCATTAGCACTTATGGTTTGTAAATGGCACCCAGAATTATGTTGCACGAAGCACAATTTCACATCATTCTGGGTCCATTTGTGTGAAAACAAGGTCCAATCAGGCTGAAACGTTACAGGAAGGTAGAATCTATTCAGTTGTAAGTGATCTGAACGTTTCATGATGATAGCACTTTCCTAAGGGGGTCAAACCATGTCCCAAAGGTCACCGGATCTGGTGTCAATTTAAAGAAGTAGTCCAGTTACACATTTGTGGGCTTATAACTTGGCTTCTGAATGTCCTAGAGAGATCAGGTTTGTTTTAGTGTACTCCAATCAACATCCCCTACAACCTCAAAAAGGAATGGAGTCATTAGCACTTATGGTTTTTAAATGGCACCCAGAATTATGCTGCACTAAGCACAATTTCACATCATTCTTGGTTCATTTGTGTGAAAACAAGGTCCAATCAGGCTGAAACGTTACAGGAAGGTAGAATCTATTGAGTTGTAAGTGATCTGAACGTTTCATGATGATAGCACTTTCCTAAGGGGGTTAAACCATGTCCCAAAGGTCACCGGATCTGGTGTCAATTTAAAGAAGTAGTCCAGTTACACATTTGTGGGCTTATAACTTGTCTTCTGAATGTCCTAGAGAGATCAGGTTTGTTTTAATGTACTCCAACCAACAGCCCCTACAACCACAAAAAGGAATGGAGTCATTAGCACTTATGGTTTGTAAATGGCACCCAGAATTATGTTGCACGAAGCACAATTTCACATCATTCTGGGTCCATTTGTGTGAAAACAAGGTCCAATCAGGCTGAAACGTTACAAGAAGGTAGAATCTATTGAGTTGTAAGTGATCTGAACGTTTCATGATGATCACACATTCCTATAGGGGGTCAAACCATGTCCCAAAGGTCACCGGATCTGGTGTCAATTTAAAGAAGTAGTCCAGTTACACATTTGTGGGCTTATAACATGGCTTCTGAATGTCCTAGAGAGATCAGGTTTGTTTTAGTGTACTCCAATCAACAGCACCTACAACCACAAAAAGGAATGGAGTCATTAGCACTTATGGTTTGTAAATGGCACCCAGAATTATGTTGCACGAAGCACAATTTCACATCATTCTGGGTCCATTTGTGTGAAAACAAGGTCCAATCAGGCTGAAACGTTACAAGAAGGTAGAATCTATTGAGTTGTAAGTGATGTGAACGTTTCATGATGATCGCACATTCCTAAGGGGGTCAAACCATGTCCCAAAGGTCACCGGGCCTGGTGTCACTTTAAAGAAGTAGTCCAGTTGCACCTTTGTGGGCTTATAACTTGGCTTCTGAATGTCCTAGAGAGATCAGGTTTGTTTTCGTGTACTCCAATCAACATCCCCTACAACCTCAAAAAGGAATGGAGTCATTAGCACTTATGATTTTTAAATGGCACCCAGAATTATGCTGCACTAAGCACAATTTCACATCATTCTGGGTTCATTTGTGTGAAAACAAGGTCCAATCAGGCTGAAACGTTACAGGAAGGTAGAATCTATTGAGTTGTAAGTGATCTGAACGTTTCATGATGATAGCACTTTCCTAAGGGGGTCAAATCATGTCCCAAAGGTCACCGGATCTGGTGTCAATTTAAAGAAGTAGTCCAGTTACACATTTGTGGGCTTATAACTTGGCTTCTGAATGTCCTAGAGAGATCAGGTTTGTTTTAGTGTACTCCAATCAACAGCCCCTACAACCACAAAAAGGAATGGAGTCATTAGCACTTATGGTTTTTAAATGGCACGCACAATTATGCTGCACTAAGCACAATTTCACATCATTCTGGGTTCATTTGTGTGAAAACAAGGTGCAATCAGGCTGAAACGTTACAGGAAGGTAGAATCTATTTAGTTGTAAGTGATCTGAACGTTTCATGATGATAGCACTTTCCTAAGGGGGTCAAATCATGTCCCAAAGGTCACCGGATCTGGTGTCAATTTAAATAAGTAGTCCAGTTACACATTTGTGGGCTTATAACTTGGCTTCTGAATGTCCTAGAGAGATCAGGTTTGTTTTAGTGTACTCCAATCAACAGCCCCTACAACCACAAAAAGGAATGGAGTCATTAGCACTAATGGTTTGTAAATGGTACCCAGAATTATGTTGCACGAAGCACAATTTCACATCATTCTGGGTCCATTTGTGTGAAAACAAGGTCCAATCAGGCTGAAACGCTAGAGGAAGGTAGAATCTATTGAGTTGTAAGTGATCTGAACCTTTCATGATGATAGCACTTTCCTAAGGGTGTCAAACCATGTCCCAAAGGTCACAGGATCTGGTGTCAATTTAAAGAAGTATTCCAGTTACACATTTGTGGGCTTATAACTTGGCTTCTGAATGTCCTAGAGATATCAGGTTAGTTTTAGTGTACTCCAATCAACAGCCCCTACAACCAGAAAAAGGAATGGACTCATTAGCACTTATGGTTTGTAAATGGCACCCAGAATTATGTTGCACGAAGCACAATTTCACATCATTCTGGGTCCATTTGTGTGAAAACAAGGTCCAATCAGGCTGAAACGTTACAGGAAGGTAGAATCTATTGAGTTGTAAGTGATCTGAACGTTTCATGATGATAGCACTTTCCTAAGGGGGTCAAACCATGTCCCAAAGGTCACCGGATCTGGTGTCAATTTAAAGAAGTAGTCCAGTTACACATTTGTGGGCTTATAACTTGGCTTCTGAATGTCCTAGAGAGATCAGGTTTGTTTTAGTGTACTCCAATCAACATCCCCTACAACCTCAAAAAGGAATGGAGTCATTAGCACTTATGGTTTTTAAATGGCACCCACAATTATGCTGCACTAAGCACAATTTCACATCATTCTGGGTTCATTTGTGTGAAAACAAGGTCCAATCAGGCTGAAACGTTACAGGAAGGTAGAATCTATTGAGTTGTAAGTGATCTGAACGTTTCATGATGATAGCATTTTCCTAAGGAGGTCAAACCATGTCCCAAAGGTCACCGGATCTGGTGTCAATTTAAAGAAGTAGTCCGGTTACACATTTGTGGGCTTATAACTTGGCTTCTGAATGTCCTAGAGAGATCAGGTTTGTTTTAATGTACTCCAACCAACAGCACCTACAACCACAAAAAGGAATGGAGTCATTAGCACTTATGGTTTGTAAATGGCACCCAGAATTATGTTGCACGAAGCACAATTTCACATCATTCTGGGTCCATTTGTGTGAAAACAATGTCCAATCAGGCTGAAACGTTACAAGAAGGTACAATCTATTGAGTTGTAAGTGATGTGAACGTTTCATGATGATCGCACATTCCTAAGGGGGTCAAACCATGTCCCAAAGGTCACCGGGCCTGGTGTCACTTTAAAGAAGTAGTCCAGTTACACCTTTGTGGGCTTATAACTTGGCTTCTGAATGTCCTAGAGAGATCAGGTTTGTTTTAGTGTACTCCAATCAACATCACCTACAACCTCAAAAAGGAATGGAGTCATTAGCACTTATGGTTTTTAAATGGCACCCACAATTATGCTGCACTAAGCACAATTTCACATCATTCTGGGTTCATTTGTGTGAAAACAAGGTCCAATCAGGCTGAAACATTACAGGAAGGTAGAATCTATTGAGTTGTAAGTGATCTGAACGTTTCATGATGATAGCATTTTCCTAAGGAGGTCAAACCATGTCCCAAAGGTCACAGGATCTGGTGTCAATTTAAAGAAGTAGTCCAGTTACACATTTGTGGGCTTATAACTTGGCTTCTGAATGTCCTAGAGAGATCAGGTTTGTTTTAATGTACTCCAACCAACAGCACCTACAACCACAAAAAGGAATGGAGTCATTAGCACTTATGGTTTGTAAATGGCACCCAGAATTATGTTGCACGAAGCACAATTTCACATCATTCTGGGTCCATTTGTGTGAAAACAATGTCCAATCAGGCTGAAACATTACAAGAAGGTAGAATCTATTGAGTTGTAAGTGATGTGAACGTTTCATGATGATCGCACATTCCTAAGGGGGTCAAACCATGTCCCAAAGGTCTCAGGGCCTGGTGTCACTTTAAAGAAGTAGTCCAGTTACACCTTTGTGGGCTTATAACTTGGCTTCTGAATGTCCTAGAGAGATCAGGTTTGTTTTAGTGTACTCCAATCAACATCCCCTACAACCTCAAAAAGGAATGGAGTCATTAGCACTTATGATTTTTAAATGGCACCCAGAATTTTGCTGCACTAAGCACAATTTCACATAATTCTGGGTTCATTTGTGTGAAAACAAGGTCCAATCAGGCTGAAACGTTACAGGAAGGTAGAATCTATTGAGTTGTAAGTGATCTGAACGTTTCATGATGATAGCACTTTCCTAAGGGGGTCAAACCATGTCCCAAAGGTCACAGGATCTGGTGTCAATTTAAAGAAGTAGTCCAGTTACACATTTGTGGGCTTATAACTTGGCTTCTGAATGTCCTAGAGAGATCAGGTTTGTTTTAGTGTACTCCAATCAACAGCCCCTACATCCACAAAAAGGAATGGACTCATTAGCACTTATGGTTTGTAAATGGCACCCAGAATTATGTTGCACGAAGCTCAATTTCACATCATTCTGGGTCCATTTGTGTGAAAACAAGGTCCAATCAGGCTGAAACGTTACAGGAAGGTAGAATCTATTGAGTTGTAAGTGATCTGAACGTTTCATGATGATAGCACTTTCCTAAGGGGGTCAAACCATGTCCCAAAGGTCACCGGATCTGGTGTCAATTTAAAGAAGTAGTCCAGTTACACATTTGTGGGCTTATAACTTGGCTTCTGAATGTCCTAGAGAGATCAGGTTTGTTTTAGTGTACTCCAATCAACATCCGCTACAACTTCAAAAAGGAATGGAGTCATTAGCACTTATGGTTTTTAAATGGCACCCACAATTATGCTGCAGTAAGCACAATTTCACATCATTCTGGGTTCATTTGTGTGAAAACAAGGTGCAATCAGGCTGAAACGTTACAGGAAGGTAGAATCTATTGAGTTGTAAGTGATCTGAACGTTTCATGATGATAGCATTTTCCTAAGGAGGTCAAACCATGTCCCAAAGGTCACCGGATCTGGTGTCAATTTAAAGAAGTAGTCCAGTTACACATCTGTGGGCTTATAACTTGGCTTCTGAATGTCCTAGAGAGATCAGGTTTGTTTTAATGTACTCCAACCAACAGCACCTACAACCACAAAAAGGAATGGAGTCATTAGCACTTATGGTTTGTAAATGGCACCCAGAATTATGTTGCACGAAGCAAAATTTCACATCATTCTGGGTCCATTTGTGTGAAAACAAGGTCCAATCAGGCTGAAACGTTACAAGAAGGTAGAATCTATTGAGTTGTAAGTGATGTGAACGTTTCATGATGATCGCACATTCCTAAGGGGGTCAAACCATGTCCCAAAGGTCACCGGGCCTGGTGTCACTTTAAAGAAGTAGTCCAGTTGCACCTTTGTGGGCTTATAACTTGGCTTCTGAATGTCCTAGAGAGATCAGGTTTGTTTTAGTGTACTCCAATCAACATCCCCTACAACCTCAAAAAGGATTGGAGTCATTAGCACTTATGATTTTTAAATGGCACCCAGAATTATGCTGCACTAAGCACAATTTCACATCATTCTGGGTTCATTTGTGTGAAAACAAGGTCCAATCAGGCTGAAACGTTACAGGAAGGTAGAATCTATTGAGTTGTAAGTGATCTGAACGTTTCATGATGATAGCACTTTCCTAAGGGGGTCAAACCATGTCCCAAAGGTCACCGGATCTGGTGTCAATTTAAAGAAGTAGTCCAGTTACACATTTGTGGGCTTATAACTTGGCTTCTGAATGTCCTAGAGAGATCAGGTTAGTTTTAGTGTACTCCAATCAACAGCCCCTACAACCACAAAAAGGAATGGACTCATTAGCACTTATGGTTTGTAAATGGCACCCAGAATTATGTTGCACGAAGCACAATTTCACATCATTCTGGGTCCATTTGTGTGAAAACAAGGTCCAATCAGGCTGAAACGCTACATGAAGGTAGAATCTATTGAGTTGTAAGTGATCTGAACGTTTCATGATGATAGCACTTTCCTAAGGGGGTCAAACCATGTCCCAAAGGTCACCGGATCTGGTGTCAATTTAAAGAAGTAGTCCAGTTACACATTTGTGGGCTTATAACTTGGCTTCTGAATGTCCTAGAGAGATCAGGTTTGTTTTAGTGTACTCCAATCAACATCCCCTACAACCTCAAAAAGGAATGGAGTCATTAGCACTTATGGTTTTTAAATGGCACCCACAATTAAGCTGCACTAAGCACAATTTCACATCATTCTGGGTTAGTTTGTGTGAAAACAAGGTCCAATCAGGCTGAAACGTTACAGGAAGGTAGAATCTATTGAGTTGTAAGTGATCTGAACGTTTCATGATGATAGCATTTTCCTAAGGAGGTCAAACCATGTCCCAAAGGTCACCGGATCTGGTGTCAATTTAAAGAAGTAGTCCAGTTACACATTTGTGGGCTTATAACTTGGCTTCTGAATGTCCTAGAGAGATCAGGTTTGTTTTAATGTACTCCAACCAACAGCACCTACAACGAAAAAAAGGAATGGAGTCATTAGCACTTATGGTTTGTAAATGGCACTCAGAATTATGTTGCACGAAGCACAATTTCACATCATTCTGGGTCCATTTGTGTGAAAACAAGGTCAAATCAGGCTGAAACGTTACAAGAAGGTAGAATCTATTGAGTTGTAAGTGATCTGAACGTTTCATGATGATCGCACATTCCTAAGGGGGTCAAACCATGTCCCAAAGGTCACCGGGCCTGGTGTCACTTTAAAGAAGTAGTCCAGTTACACCTTTGTGGGCTTATAACTTGGCTTCTGAATGTCCTAGAGAGATCAGGTTTGTTTTTGTGTACTCCAATCAACATCCCCTACAACCTCAAAAAGGAATGGAGTCATTAGCACTTATGATTTTTAAATGGCACCCAGAATTATGCTGCACTAAGCACAATTTCGCATCATTCTGGGTTCATTTGTGTGAAAACAAGATCCAATCAGGCTGAAACGTTACAGGAAGGTAGAATCTATTGAGTTGTAAGTGATCTGAACGTTTCATGATGATAGCACTTTCCTAAGGGGGTCAAACCATGTTCAAAGGTCACCGGATCTGGTGTCAATTTAAAGAAGTAGTCCAGTTACACATTTGTGGGCTTATAACTTGGCTTCTGAATGTCCTAGAGAGATCAGGTTTGTTTTAGTGTACTCCAATCAACATCCCCTACAACCTCAAAAAGGAATGGAGTCATTAGCACTTATGGTTTTTAAATGGCACCCACAATTATGCTGCACTAAGCACAATTTCACATCATTCTGGGTTCATTTGTGTGAAAACAAGGTGCAATCAGGCTGAAACGTTACAGGAAGGTAGAATCTATTGGGTTGTAAGTGATCTGAACGTTTCATGATGATATCATTTTCCTAAGGAGGTCAAACCATGTCCCAAAGGTCACCGGATCTGGTGTCAATTTAAAGAAGTAGTCCAGTTACACATCTGTGGGCTTATAACTTGGCTTCTGAATGTCCTAGAGAGATCAGGTTTGTTTTAATGTACTCCAACCAACAGCACCTACAACCACAAAAAGGAATGGAGTCATTAGCACTTATGGTTTTTAAATGGCACCCACAATTATGCTGCACTAAGCACAATTTCACATCATTCTGGGTTAGTTTGTGTGAAAACAAGGTCCAATCAGGCTGAAACGTTACAGGAAGGTAGAATCTATTGAGTTGTAAGTGATCTGAACGTTTCATGATGATAGCATATTCCTAAGGAGGTCAAACCATGTCCCAAAGGTCACAGGATCTGGTGTCAATTTAAAGAAGTAGTCCAGTTACACATTTGTGGGCTTATAACTTGGCTTCTGAATGTCCTAGAGAGATCAGGTTTGTTTTAATGTACTCCAACCAACAGCACCTACAACCACAAAAAGGAATGGAGTTATTAGCACTTATGGTTTGTAAATGGCACCCAGAATTATGTTGCACGAAGCACAATTTCACATCATTCTGGGTCCATTTGTGTGAAAACAAGGTCCAATCAGGCTGAAACGTTACAAGAAGGTAGAATCTATTGAGTTGTAAGTGATGTGAACGTTTCATGATGATCGCACATTCCTAAGGGGGTCAAACCATGTCCCAAAGGTCACCGGGCCTGGTGTCACTTTAAAGAAGTAGTCCAGTTACACCTTTGTGGGCTTATAACTTGGCTTCTGAATGTCCTAGAGAGATCAGGTTTGTTTTAGTGTACTCCAATCAACATCCCCTACAACCTCAAAAGAATGGAGTCATTAGCACTTATGATTTTTAAATGGCACCCAGAATTATGCTGCACTAATCACAATTTCACATCATTCTGGGTTCATTTGTGTGAAAACAAGGTCCAATCAGGCTGAAACGTTACAGGAAGGTAGAATCTATTGAGTTGTAAGTGATCTGAACGTTTCATGATGATAGCAATTCCTAAGGAGGTCAAACCATGTCCCAAAGGTCACCGGATCTGGTGTCAATTTAAAGAAGTAGTCCAGTTACACATCTCTGGGCTTATAACTTGGCTTCTGAATGTCCTAGAGAGATCAGGTTTGTTTTAATGTACTCCAACCAACAGCACCTACAACCACAAAAAGGAATGGAGTCATTAGCACTTATGGTTTGTAAATGGCACCCAGAATTATGTTGCACGAAGCACAATTTCACATCATTCTGGGTCCATTTGTGTGAAAACAAGGTCCAATCAGGCTGAACCGTTACAAGAAGGTAGAATCTATTGAGTTGTAAGTGATGTGAACGTTTCATGATGATCGCACATTCCTAAGGGGGTCAAACCATGTCCCAAAGGTCACCGGGCCTGGTGTCACTTTAAAGAAGTAGTCCAGTTGCACCTTTGTGGGCTTATAACTTGGCTTCTGAATGTCCTAGAGAGATCAGGTTTGCTTTTGTGTACTCCAATCAACATCCCCTACAACCTCAAAAAGGAATGGAGTCATTAGCACTTATGATTTTTAAATGGCACCCAGAATTATGCTGCACTAAGCACAATTTCACATCATTCTGGGTTCATTTGTGTGAAAACAAGGTCCAATCAGGCTGAAACGTTACAGGAAGGTAGAATCTATTGAGTTGTAAGTGATCTGAACGTTTCATGATGATAGCACTTTCCTAAGGGGGTCAAACCATGTCCCAAAGGTCACCGGATCTGGTGTCAATTTAAAGAAGTAGTCCAGTTACACATTTGTGGGCTTATAACTTGGCTTCTGAATGTCCTAGAGAGATCAGGTTTGTTTTAGTGTACTCCAATCAACAGCCCCTACATCCACAAAAAGGAATGGACTCATTAGCACTTATGGTTTGTAAATGGCACCCAGAATTATGTTGCACGAAGCTCAATTTCACATCATTCTGGGTCCATTTGTGTGAAAACAAGGTCCAATCAGGCTGAAACGTTACAGGAAGGTAGAATCTATTGAGTTGTAAGTGATCTGAACGTTTCATGATGATAGCACTTTCCTAAGGGGGTCAAACCATGTCCCAAAGGTCACCGGATCTGGTGTCAATTTAAAGAAGTAGTCCAGTTACACATTTGTGGGCTTATAACTTGGCTTCTGAATGTCCTAGAGAGATCAGGTTTGTTTTAGTGTACTCCAATCAACATCCGCTACAACTTCAAAAAGGAATGGAGTCATTAGCACTTATGGTTTTTAAATGGCACCCACAATTATGCTGCAGTAAGCACAATTTCACATCATTCTGGGTTCATTTGTGTGAAAACAAGGTGCAATCAGGCTGAAACGTTACAGGAAGGTAGAATCTATTGAGTTGTAAGTGATCTGAACGTTTCATGATGATAGCATTTTCCTAAGGAGGTCAAACCATGTCCCAAAGGTCACCGGATCTGGTGTCAATTTAAAGAAGTAGTCCAGTTACACATCTGTGGGCTTATAACTTGGCTTCTGAATGTCCTAGAGAGATCAGGTTTGTTTTTGTGTACTCCAATCAACATCCCCTACAACCTCAAAAAGGAATGGAGTCATTAGCACTTATGATTTTTAAATGGCACCCAGAATTATGCTGCACGAAGCTCAATTTCACATCATTCTGGGTCCATTTGTGTGAAAACAAGGTCCAATCAGGCTGAAACGTTACAGGAAGGTAGAATCTATTGAGTTGTAAGTGATCTGAACGTTTCATGATGATAGCACTTTCCTAAGGGGGTCAAACCATGTCCCAAAGGTCACCGGATCTGGTGTCAATTTAAAGAAGTAGTCCAGTTACACATTTGTGGGCTTATAACTTGGCTTCTGAATGTCCTAGAGAGATCAGGTTTGTTTTAGTGTACTCCAATCAACATCCGCTACAACTTCAAAAAGGAATGGAGTCATTAGCACTTATGGTTTTTAAATGGCACCCACAATTATGCTGCAGTAAGCACAATTTCACATCATTCTGGGTTCATTTGTGTGAAAACAAGGTGCAATCAGGCTGAAACGTTACAGGAAGGTAGAATCTATTGAGTTGTAAGTGATCTGAACGTTTCATGATGATAGCATTTTCCTAAGGAGGTCAAACCATGTCCCAAAGGTCACCGGATCTGGTGTCAATTTAAAGAAGTAGTCCAGTTACACATCTGTGGGCTTATAACTTGGCTTCTGAATGTCCTAGAGAGATCAGGTTTGTTTTAATGTACTCCAACCAACAGCACCTACAACCACAAAAAGGAATGGAGTCATTAGCACTTATGGTTTGTAAATGGCACCCAGAATTATGTTGCACGAAGCAAAATTTCACATCATTCTGGGTCCATTTGTGTGAAAACAAGGTCCAATCAGGCTGAAACGTTACAAGAAGGTAGAATCTATTGAGTTGTAAGTGATGTGAACGTTTCATGATGATCGCACATTCCTAAGGGGGTCAAACCATGTCCCAAAGGTCACCGGGCCTGGTGTCACTTTAAAGAAGTAGTCCAGTTGCACCTTTGTGGGCTTATAACTTGGCTTCTGAATGTCCTAGAGAGATCAGGTTTGTTTTAGTGTACTCCAATCAACATCCCCTACAACCTCAAAAAGGATTGGAGTCATTAGCACTTATGATTTTTAAATGGCACCCAGAATTATGCTGCACTAAGCACAATTTCACATCATTCTGGGTTCATTTGTGTGAAAACAAGGTCCAATCAGGCTGAAACGTTACAGGAAGGTAGAATCTATTGAGTTGTAAGTGATCTGAACGTTTCATGATGATAGCACTTTCCTAAGGGGGTCAAACCATGTCCCAAAGGTCACCGGATCTGGTGTCAATTTAAAGAAGTAGTCCAGTTACACATTTGTGGGCTTATAACTTGGCTTCTGAATGTCCTAGAGAGATCAGGTTAGTTTTAGTGTACTCCAATCAACAGCCCCTACAACCACAAAAAGGAATGGACTCATTAGCACTTATGGTTTGTAAATGGCACCCAGAATTATGTTGCACGAAGCACAATTTCACATCATTCTGGGTCCATGTGTGTGAAAACAAGGTCCAATCAGGCTGAAACGCTACATGAAGGTAGAATCTATTGAGTTGTAAGTGATCTGAACGTTTCATGATGATAGCACTTTCCTAAGGGGGTCAAACCATGTCCCAAAGGTCACCGGATCTGGTGTCAATTTAAAGAAGTAGTCCAGTTACACATTTGTGGGCTTATAACTTGGCTTCTGAATGTCCTAGAGAGATCAGGTTTGTTTTAGTGTACTCCAATCAACATCCCCTACAACCTCAAAAAGGAATGGAGTCATTAGCACTTATGGTTTTTAAATGGCACCCACAATTAAGCTGCACTAAGCACAATTTCACATCATTCTGGGTTAGTTTGTGTGAAAACAAGGTCCAATCAGGCTGAAACGTTACAGGAAGGTAGAATCTATTGAGTTGTAAGTGATCTGAACGTTTCATGATGATAGCACTTTCCTAAGGGGGTCAAACCATGTTCAAAGGTCACCGGATCTGGTGTCAATTTAAAGAAGTAGTCCAGTTACACATTTGTGGGCTTATAACTTGGCTTCTGAATGTCCTAGAGAGATCAGGTTTGTTTTAGTGTACTCCAATCAACATCCCCTACAACCTCAAAAAGGAATGGAGTCATTAGCACTTATGGTTTTTAAATGGCACCCACAATTATGCTGCACTAAGCACAATTTCACATCATTCTGGGTTCATTTGTGTGAAAACAAGGTGCAATCAGGCTGAAACGTTACAGGAAGGTAGAATCTATTGGGTTGTAAGTGATCTGAACGTTTCATGATGATATCATTTTCCTAAGGAGGTCAAACCATGTCCCAAAGGTCACCGGATCTGGTGTCAATTTAAAGAAGTAGTCCAGTTACACATCTGTGGGCTTATAACTTGGCTTCTGAATGTCCTAGAGAGATCAGGTTTGTTTTAATGTACTCCAACCAACAGCACCTACAACCACAAAAAGGAATGGAGTCATTAGCACTTATGGTTTTTAAATGGCACCCACAATTATGCTGCACTAAGCACAATTTCACATCATTCTGGGTTAGTTTGTGTGAAAACAAGGTCCAATCAGGCTGAAACGTTACAGGAAGGTAGAATCTATTGAGTTGTAAGTGATCTGAACGTTTCATGATGATAGCATATTCCTAAGGAGGTCAAACCATGTCCCAAAGGTCACAGGATCTGGTGTCAATTTAAAGAAGTAGTCCAGTTACACATTTGTGGGCTTATAACTTGGCTTCTGAATGTCCTAGAGAGATCAGGTTTGTTTTAATGTACTCCAACCAACAGCACCTACAACCACAAAAAGGAATGGAGTTATTAGCACTTATGGTTTGTAAATGGCACCCAGAATTATGTTGCACGAAGCACAATTTCACATCATTCTGGGTCCATTTGTGTGAAAACAAGGTCCAATCAGGCTGAAACGTTACAAGAAGGTAGAATCTATTGAGTTGTAAGTGATGTGAACGTTTCATGATGATCGCACATTCCTAAGGGGGTCAAACCATGTCCCAAAGGTCACCGGGCCTGGTGTCACTTTAAAGAAGTAGTCCAGTTACACCTTTGTGGGCTTATAACTTGGCTTCTGAATGTCCTAGAGAGATCAGGTTTGTTTTAGTGTACTCCAATCAACATCCCCTACAACCTCAAAAGAATGGAGTCATTAGCACTTATGATTTTTAAATGGCACCCAGAATTATGCTGCACTAATCACAATTTCACATCATTCTGGGTTCATTTGTGTGAAAACAAGGTCCAATCAGGCTGAAACGTTACAGGAAGGTAGAATCTATTGAGTTGTAAGTGATCTGAACGTTTCATGATGATAGCAATTCCTAAGGAGGTCAAACCATGTCCCAAAGGTCACCGGATCTGGTGTCAATTTAAAGAAGTAGTCCAGTTAC
The DNA here is from genome assembly GCF_043380555.1 of Nothobranchius furzeri. Lineage (NCBI taxonomy): Eukaryota > Metazoa > Chordata > Actinopteri > Cyprinodontiformes > Nothobranchiidae > Nothobranchius > Nothobranchius furzeri. The sequence goes on from NW_027223038.1 coordinate 1,974,931, forward strand.
ACATCTCTGGGCTTATAACTTGGCTTCTGAATGTCCTAGAGAGATCAGGTTTGTTTTAATGTACTCCAACCAACAGCACCTACAACCACAAAAAGGAATGGAGTCATTAGCACTTATGGTTTGTAAATGGCACCCAGAATTATGTTGCACGAAGCACAATTTCACATCATTCTGGGTCCATTTGTGTGAAAACAAGGTCCAATCAGGCTGAACCGTTACAAGAAGGTAGAATCTATTGAGTTGTAAGTGATGTGAACGTTTCATGATGATCGCACATTCCTAAGGGGGTCAAACCATGTCCCAAAGGTCACCGGGCCTGGTGTCACTTTAAAGAAGTAGTCCAGTTGCACCTTTGTGGGCTTATAACTTGGCTTCTGAATGTCCTAGAGAGATCAGGTTTGCTTTTGTGTACTCCAATCAACATCCCCTACAACCTCAAAAAGGAATGGAGTCATTAGCACTTATGATTTTTAAATGGCACCCAGAATTATGCTGCACTAAGCACAATTTCACATCATTCTGGGTTCATTTGTGTGAAAACAAGGTCCAATCAGGCTGAAACGTTACAGGAAGGTAGAATCTATTGAGTTGTAAGTGATCTGAACGTTTCATGATGATAGCACTTTCCTAAGGGGGTCAAACCATGTCCCAAAGGTCACCGGATCTGGTGTCAATTTAAAGAAGTAGTCCAGTTACACATTTGTGGGCTTATAACTTGGCTTCTGAATGTCCTAGAGAGATCAGGTTTGTTTTAGTGTACTCCAATCAACAGCCCCTACATCCACAAAAAGGAATGGACTCATTAGCACTTATGGTTTGTAAATGGCACCCAGAATTATGTTGCACGAAGCTCAATTTCACATCATTCTGGGTCCATTTGTGTGAAAACAAGGTCCAATCAGGCTGAAACGTTACAGGAAGGTAGAATCTATTGAGTTGTAAGTGATCTGAACGTTTCATGATGATAGCACTTTCCTAAGGGGGTCAAACCATGTCCCAAAGGTCACCGGATCTGGTGTCAATTTAAAGAATTAGTCCAGTTACACATTTGTGGGCTTATAACTTGGCTTCTGAATGTCCTAGAGAGATCAGGTTTGTTTTAGTGTACTCCAATCAACATCCGCTACAACTTCAAAAAGGAATGGAGTCATTAGCACTTATGGTTTTTAAATGGCACCCACAATTATGCTGCAGTAAGCACAATTTCACATCATTCTGGGTTCATTTGTGTGAAAACAAGGTGCAATCAGGCTGAAACGTTACAGGAAGGTAGAATCTATTGAGTTGTAAGTGATCTGAACGTTTCATGATGATAGCATTTTCCTAAGGAGGTCAAACCATGTCCCAAAGGTCACCGGATCTGGTGTCAATTTAAAGAAGTAGTCCAGTTAAACATCTGTGGGCTTATAACTTGGCTTCTGAATGTCCTAGAGAGATCAGGTTTGTTTTAATGTACTCCAACCAACAGCACCTACAACCACAAAAAGGAATGGAGTCATTAGCACTTATGGTTTGTAAATGGCACCCAGAATTATGTTGCACGAAGCAAAATTTCACATCATTCTGGGTCCATTTGTGTGAAAACAAGGTCCAATCAGGCTGAAACGTTACAAGAAGGTAGAATCTATTGAGTTGTAAGTGATGTGAACGTTTCATGATGATCGCACATTCCTAAGGGGGTCAAACCATGTCCCAAAGGTCACCGGGCCTGGTGTCACTTTAAAGAAGTAGTCCAGTTGCACCTTTGTGGGCTTATAACTTGGCTTCTGAATGTCCTAGAGAGATCAGGTTTGTTTTAGTGTACTCCAATCAACATCCCCTACAACCTCAAAAAGGATTGGAGTCATTAGCACTTATGATTTTTAAATGGCACCCAGAATTATGCTGCACTAAGCACAATTTCACATCATTCTGGGTTCATTTGTGTGAAAACAAGGTCCAATCAGGCTGAAACGTTACAGGAAGGTAGAATCTATTGAGTTGTAAGTGATCTGAACGTTTCATGATGATAGCACTTTCCTAAGGGGGTCAAACCATGTCCCAAAGGTCACCGGATCTGGTGTCAATTTAAAGAAGTAGTCCAGTTACACATTTGTGGGCTTATAACTTGGCTTCTGAATGTCCTAGAGAGATCAGGTTAGTTTTAGTGTACTCCAATCAACAGCCCCTACAACCACAAAAAGGAATGGACTCATTAGCACTTATGGTTTGTAAATGGCACCCAGAATTATGTTGCACGAAGCACAATTTCACATCATTCTGGGTCCATTTGTGTGAAAACAAGGTCCAATCAGGCTGAAACGCTACATGAAGGTAGAATCTATTGAGTTGTAAGTGATCTGAACGTTTCATGATGATAGCACTTTCCTAAGGGGGTCAAACCATGTCCCAAAGGTCACCGGATCTGGTGTCAATTTAAAGAAGTAGTCCAGTTACACATTTGTGGGCTTATAACTTGGCTTCTGAATGTCCTAGAGAGATCAGGTTTGTTTTAGTGTACTCCAATCAACATCCCCTACAACCTCAAAAAGGAATGGAGTCATTAGCACTTATGGTTTTTAAATGGCACCCACAATTAAGCTGCACTAAGCACAATTTCACATCATTCTGGGTTAGTTTGTGTGAAAACAAGGTCCAATCAGGCTGAAACGTTACAGGAAGGTAGAATCTATTGAGTTGTAAGTGATCTGAACGTTTCATGATGATAGCATTTTCCTAAGGAGGTCAAACCATGTCCCAAAGGTCACCGGATCTGGTGTCAATTTAAAGAAGTAGTCCAGTTACACATTTGTGGGCTTATAACTTGGCTTCTGAATGTCCTAGAGAGATCAGGTTTGTTTTAATGTACTCCAACCAACAGCACCTACAACGAAAAAAAGGAATGGAGTCATTAGCACTTATGGTTTGTAAATGACACTCAGAATTATGTTGCACGAAGCACAATTTCACATCATTCTGGGTCCATTTGTGTGAAAACAAGGTCAAATCAGGCTGAAACGTTACAAGAAGGTAGAATCTATTGAGTTGTAAGTGATCTGAACGTTTCATGATGATCGCACATTCCTAAGGGGGTCAAACCATGTCCCAAAGGTCACCGGGCCTGGTGTCACTTTAAAGAAGTAGTCCAGTTACACCTTTGTGGGCTTATAACTTGGCTTCTGAATGTCCTAGAGAGATCAGGTTTGTTTTTGTGTACTCCAATCAACATCCCCTACAACCTCAAAAAGGAATGGAGTCATTAGCACTTATGATTTTTAAATGGCACCCAGAATTATGCTGCACTAAGCACAATTTCGCATCATTCTGGGTTCATTTGTGTGAAAACAAGATCCAATCAGGCTGAAACGTTACAGGAAGGTAGAATCTATTGAGTTGTAAGTGATCTGAACGTTTCATGATGATAGCACTTTCCTAAGGGGGTCAAACCATGTTCAAAGGTCACCGGATCTGGTGTCAATTTAAAGAAGTAGTCCAGTTACACATTTGTGGGCTTATAACTTGGCTTCTGAATGTCCTAGAGAGATCAGGTTTGTTTTAGTGTACTCCAATCAACATCCCCTACAACCTCAAAAAGGAATGGAGTCATTAGCACTTATGGTTTTTAAATGGCACCCACAATTATGCTGCACTAAGCACAATTTCACATCATTCTGGGTTCATTTGTGTGAAAACAAGGTGCAATCAGGCTGAAACGTTACAGGAAGGTAGAATCTATTGGGTTGTAAGTGATCTGAACGTTTCATGATGATATCATTTTCCTAAGGAGGTCAAACCATGTCCCAAAGGTCACCGGATCTGGTGTCAATTTAAAGAAGTAGTCCAGTTACACATCTGTGGGCTTATAACTTGGCTTCTGAATGTCCTAGAGAGATCAGATTTGTTTTAATGTACTCCAACCAACAGCACCTACAACCACAAAAAGGAATGGAGTCATTAGCACTTATGGTTTTTAAATGGCACCCACAATTATGCTGCACTAAGCACTATTTCACATCATTCTGGGTTAGTTTGTGTGAAAACAAGGTCCAATCAGGCTGAAACGTTACAGGAAGGTAGAATCTATTGAGTTGTAAGTGATCTGAACGTTTCATGATGATAGCATATTCCTAAGGAGGTCAAACCATGTCCCAAAGGTCACAGGATCTGGTGTCAATTTAAAGAAGTAGTCCAGTTACACATTTGTGGGCTTATAACTTGGCTTCTGAATGTCCTAGAGAGATCAGGTTTGTTTTAATGTACTCCAACCAACAGCACCTACAACCACAAAAAGGAATGGAGTTATTAGCACTTATGGTTTGTAAATGGCACCCAGAATTATGTTGCACGAAGCACAATTTCACATCATTCTGGGTCCATTTGTGTGAAAACAAGGTCCAATCAGGCTGAAACGTTACAAGAAGGTAGAATCTATTGAGTTGTAAGTGATGTGAACGTTTCATGATGATCGCACATTCCTAAGGGGGTCAAACCATGTCCCAAAGGTCACCGGGCCTGGTGTCACTTTAAAGAAGTAGTCCAGTTACACCTTTGTGGGCTTATAACTTGGCTTCTGAATGTCCTAGAGAGATCAGGTTTGTTTTAGTGTACTCCAATCAACATCCCCTACAACCTCAAAAGAATGGAGTCATTAGCACTTATGATTTTTAAATGGCACCCAGAATTATGCTGCACTAATCACAATTTCACATCATTCTGGGTTCATTTGTGTGAAAACAAGGTCCAATCAGGCTGAAACGTTACAGGAAGGTAGAATCTATTGAGTTGTAAGTGATCTGAACGTTTCATGATGATAGCAATTCCTAAGGAGGTCAAACCATGTCCCAAAGGTCACCGGATCTGGTGTCAATTTAAAGAAGTAGTCCAGTTACACATCTCTGGGCTTATAACTTGGCTTCTGAATGTCCTAGAGAGATCAGGTTTGTTTTAATGTACTCCAACCAACAGCACCTACAACCACAAAAAGGAATGGAGTCATTAGCACTTATGGTTTGTAAATGGCACCCAGAATTATGTTGCACGAAGCACAATTTCACATCATTCTGGGTCCATTTGTGTGAAAACAAGGTCCAATCAGGCTGAACCGTTACAAGAAGGTAGAATCTATTGAGTTGTAAGTGATGTGAACGTTTCATGATGATCGCACATTCCTAAGGGGGTCAGACCATGTCCCAAAGGTCACCGGGCCTGGTGTCACTTTAAAGAAGTAGTCCAGTTGCACCTTTGTGGGCTTATAACTTGGCTTCTGAATGTCCTAGAGAGATCAGGTTTGCTTTTGTGTACTCCAATCAACATCCCCTACAACCTCAAAAAGGAATGGATTCATTAGCACTTATGATTTTTAAATGGCACCCAGAATTATGCTGCACTAAGCACAATTTCACATCATTCTGGGTTCATTTGTGTGAAAACAAGGTCCAATCAGGCTGAAACGTTACAGGAAGGTAGAATCTATTGAGTTGTAAGTGATCTGAACGTTTCATGATGATAGCACTTTCCTAAGGGGGTCAAACCATGTCCCAAAGGTCACCGGATCTGGTGTCAATTTAAAGAAGTAGTCCAGTTACACATTTGTGGGCTTATAACTTGGCTTCTGAATGTCCTAGAGAGATCAGGTTTGTTTTAGTGTACTCCAATCAACATCCCCTACAACCTCAAAAAGGAATGGAGTCATTAGCACTTATGGTTTTTAAATGGCACCCACAATTATGCTGCACTAAGCACAATTTCACATCATTCTGGGTTCATTTGTGTGAAAACAAGGTGCAATCAGGCTGAAACGTTACAGGAAGGTAGAATCTATTGGGTTGTAAGTGATCTGAACGTTTCATGATGATAGCATTTTCCTAAGGAGGTCAAACCATGTCCCAAAGGTCACCGGATCTGGTGTCAATTTAAAGTAGTCCAGTTACACATCTGTGGGCTTATAACTTGGCTTCTGAATGTCCTAGAGAGATCTGGTTTGTTTTAATGTACTCCAAACAACAGCACCTACAACCACAAAAAGGAATGGAGTCATTAGCACTCATGGTTTTTAAATTGCACCCACAATTATGCTGCACTAAGCACAATTTCACATCATTCTGGGTTAGTTTGTGTGAAAACAAGGTCCAATCAGGCTGAAACGTTACAGGAAGGTAGAATCTATTGAGTTGTAAGTGATCTGAACGTTTCATGATGATAGCATTTTCCTAAGGAGGTCAAACCATGTCCCAAAGGTCACCGGATCTGGTGTCAATTTAAAGAAGTAGTCCAGTTACACATTTGTGGGCTTATAACTTGGCTTCTGAATGTCCTAGAGAGATCAGGTTTGTTTTAATGTACTCCAACCAACAGCACCTACAACCACAAAAAGGAATGGAGTCATTAGCACTTATGGTTTGTAAATGGCACCCAGAATTATGTTGCACGAAGCACAATTTCACATCATTCTGGGTCCATTTGTGTGAAAACAAGGTCCAATCAGGCTGAAACGTTACAAGAAGGTAGAATCTATTGAGTTGTAAGTGATGTGAACGTTTCATGATGATCGCACATTCCTAAGGGGGTCAAACCATGTCCCAAAGGTCACCGGGCCTGGTGTCACTTTAAAGTAGTCCAGTTACACCTTTGTGGGCTTATAACTTGGCTTCTGAATGTCCTAGAGAGATCAGGTTTGTTTTAGTGTACTCCAATCAACATCCCCTACAACCTCAAAAAGGAATGGAGTCATTAGTACTTATGATTTTTAAATGGCACCCAGAATTATGCTGCACTAAGCACAATTTCACATCATTCTGGGTTCATTTGTGTGAAAACAAGGTCCAATCAGGCTGAAACGTTACAGGAAGGTAGAATCTATTGAGTTGTAAGTGATCTGAACGTTTCATGATGATAGCACTTTCCTAAGGGGGTCAAACCATGTCCCAAAGGTCACCGGATCTGGTGTCAATTTAAAGAAGTAGTCCAGTTACACATTTGTGGGCTTATAACTTGGCTTCTGAATGTCCTAGAGAGATCAGGTTTGTTTTAGTGTACTCCAATCAACATCCCCTACAACCTCAAAAAGGAATGGAGTCATTAGCACTTATGGTTTGTAAATGGCACCCAGAATTATGTTGCACGAAGCACAATTTCACATCATTCTGGGTCCATTTGTGTGAAAACAAGGTCCAATCAGGCTGAAACGTTACAAGAAGGTAGAATCTATTGAGTTGTAAGTGATGTGAACGTTTCATGATGATCGCACATTCCTAAGGGGGTCAAACCATGTCCCAAAGGTCACCGGGCCTGGTGTCACTTTAAAGAAGTAGTCCAGTTGCACCTTTGTGGGCTTATAACTTGGCTTCTGAATGTCCTAGAGAGATCAGGTTTGTTTTAGTGTACTCCAATCAACATCCCCTACAACCTCAAAAAGGAATGGAGTCATTAGCACTTATGATTTTTAAATGGCACCCAGAATTATGCTGCACTAAGCACAATTTCACATCATTCTGGGTTCATTTGTGTGAAAACAAGGTCCAATCAGGCTGAAACGTTACAGGAAGGTAGAATCTATTGAGTTGTAAGTGATCTGAACGTTTCATGATGATAGCACTTTCCTAAGGGGGTCAAACCATGTCCCAAAGGTCACCGGATCTGGTGTCAATTTAAAGAAGTAGTCCAGTTACACATTTGTGGGCTTATAACTTGGCTTCTGAATGTCCTAGAGAGATCAGGTTTGTTTTAGTGTACTCCAATCAACAGCCCCTACAACCACAAAAAGGAATGGAGTCATTAGCACTAATGGTTTGTAAATGGCACCCAGAATTATGTTGCACGAAGCACAATTTCACATCATTCTGGGTCCATTTGTGTGAAAACAAGGTCCAATCAGGCTGAAACGCTACAGGAAGGTAGAATCTATTGAGTTTAAGTGATCTGAACCTTTCTTGATGATAGCACTTTCCTAAGGGGGTCAAACCATGTCCCAAAGGTCACCGGATCTGGTGTCAATTTAAAGTAGTAGTCCAGTTACACATTTGTGGGCTTATAACTTGGCTTCTGAATGTCCTAGAGAGATCAGGTTTGTTTTATTGTACTCCAATCAACATCCCCTACAACCTCAAAAAGGAATGGAGTCATTAGCACTTATGGTTTTTAAATGGCACCCACAATTATGCTGCACTAAGCACAATTTCACATTATTCTGGGTTCATTTGTGTGAAAACAAGGTCCAATCAGGCTGAAACGTTACAGGAAGGTAGAATCTATTGAGTTGTAAGTGATCTGAACGTTTCATGATGATAGCATTTTCCTAAGGAGGTCAAACCATGTCCCAAAGGTCACCGGATCTGGTGTCAATTTAAAGAAGTAGTCCAGTTACACATTTGTGGGCTTATAACTTGGCTTCTGAATGTCCTAGAGAGATCAGGTTTGTTTTAATGTACTCCAACCAACAGCACCTACATCCACAAAAAGGAATGGAGTCATTAGCACTTATGGTTTGTAAATGGCACCCAGAATTATGTTGCACGAAGCACAATTTCACATCATTCTGGGTCCATTTGTGTGAAAACAAGGTCCAATCAGGCTGAAACGTTACAAGAAGGTAGAATCTATTGAGTTGTAAGTGATGTGAACGTTTCATGATGATCGCACATTCCTAAGGGGGTCAAACCATGTCCCAAAGGTCACCGGGCCTGGTGTCACTTTAAAGAAGTAGTCCAGTTACACCTTTGTGGGCTTATAACTTGGCTTCTGAATGTCCTAGAGAGATCAGGTTTGTTTTAGTGTACTCCAATCAACATCCCCTACAACCTCAAAAAGGAATGGAGTCATTAGCACTTATGATTTTTAAATGGCACCCAGAATTATGCTGCACTAAGCACAATTTCACATCATTCTGGGTTCATTTGTGTGAAAACAAGGTCCAATCAGGCTGAAACGTTACAGGAAGGTAGAATCTATTGAGTTGTAAGTGATCTGAACGTTTCATGATGATAGCACTTTCCTAAGGTGGTCAAACCATGTCCCAAAGGTCACCGGATCTGGTGTCAATTTAAAGAAGTAGTCCAGTTACACATTTGTGGGCTTATAACTTGGCTTCTGAATGTCCTAGAGAGATCAGGTTAGTTTTAATGTACTCCAATCAACAGCCCCTACAACCACAAAAAGGAATGGACTCATTAGCACTTATGGTTTGTATATGGCACCCAAAATTATGTTGCACGAAGCACAATTTCACATCATTCTGGGTCCATTTGTGTGAAAACAAGGTCCAATCAGGCTGAAACGCTACAGGAAGGTAGAATCTATTGAGTTGTAAGTGATCTGAACGTTTCATGATGATAGCACTTTCCTAAGGGGGTCAAACCATGTCCCAAAGGTCACCGGATCTGGTGTCAATTTAAAGAAGTAGTCCAGTTACACATTTGTGGGCTTATAACTTGGCTTCTGAATGTCCTAGAGAGATCAGGTTTGTTTTAGTGTACTCCAATCAACATCCCCTACAACCTCAAAAAGGAATGGAGTCATTAGCACTTATGGTTTTTAAATGGCACCCACAATTATGCTGCACTAAGCACAATTTCACATCATTCTGGGTTCATTTGTGTGAAAACAAGGTCCAATCAGGCTGAAACGTTACAGGAAGGTAGAATCTATTGAGTTGTAAGTGATTTGAACGTTTCATGATGATAGCATTTTCCTAAGGAGGTCAAACCATGTCCCAAAGGTCACCGGATCTGGTGTCAATTTAAAGAAGTAGTCCAGTTACGCATTTGTGGGCTTATAACTTGGCTTCTGAATGTCCTAGAGAGATCAGGTTTGTTTTAATGTACTCCAACCAACAGCACCTACAACCACAAAAAGGAATGGAGTCATTAGCACTTATGGTTTGTAAATGGCACCCAGAATTATGTTGCACGAAGCACAATTTCACATCATTCTGGGTCCATTTGTGTGAAAACAAGGTCCAATCAGGCTGAAACGTTACAAGAAGGTAGAATCTATTGAGTTGTAAGTGATGTGAACGTTTCATGATGATCGCGCATTCCTAAGGGGGTCAAACCATGTCCCAAAGGTCACCGGGCCTGGTGTCACTTTAAAGAAGTAGTCCAGTTACACCTTTGTGGGCTTATAACTTGGCTTCTGAATGTCCTAGAGAGATCAGGTTTGTTTTAGTGTACTCCAATCAACATCCCCTACAACCTCAAAAAGGAATGGAGTCATTAGCACTTATGATTTTTAAATGGCACCCAGAATTATGCTGCACTAAGCACGATTTCACATCATTCTGGGTTCATTTGTGTGAAAACAAGGTCCAATCAGGCTGAAACGTTACAGGAAGGTAGAATCTATTGAGTTGTAAGTGATCTGAACGTTTCATGATGATAGCACTTTCCTAAGGGGGTCAAACCATGTCCCATAGGTCACCGGATCTGGTGTCAATTTAAAGAAGTAGTCCAGTTACACATTTGTGGGGTATAACTTGGCTTCTGAATGTCCTAGAGAGATCAGGTTTGTTTTAATGTACTCCAACCAACAGCCCCTACAACCACAAAAAGGAATGGAGTCATTAGCACTTATGGTTTGTAAATGGCACCCAGAATTATGTTGCACGAAGCACAATTTCACATCATTCTGGGTCCATTTGTGTGAAAACAAGGTCCAATCAGGCTGAAACGTTACAAGAAGGTAGAATCTTTTGAGTTGTAAGTGATCTGAATGTTTCATGATGATCGCACATTCCTATAGGGGGTCAAACCATGTCCCAAAGGTCACCGGATCTGGTGTCAATTTAAAGAAGTAGTCCAGTTACACATTGGTGGGCTTATAACTTGGCTTCTGAATGTCCTAGAGAGATCAGGTTTGTTTTAGTGTACTCCAATCAACAGCCCCTACAACCACAAAAAGGAATGGAGTCATTAGCACTTATGGTTTTTAAATGGCACCCAGAATTATGTTGCACGAAGCACAATTTCACATCATTCTGGGTTCATTTGTGTGAAAACAAGGTCCAATCAGGCAGAAACATTACAGGAAGGTAGATTCTATTGAGTTGTAAGTGATCTGAACGTTTAATGATGATAGCACTTTCCTAAGGGGGTCAAACCATGTCCCAAAGGTCACCGGATCTGGTGTCATTTTAAAGAAGTAGTCCAGTTACACATTTGTGGGCTTATAACTTGGCTTCTGAATGTCCTAGAGAGATCAGGTTTGTTTTAGTGTACTCCAATCAACAGCTCCTACAACCACAAAAAGGAATGGAGTCATTAGCACTTATGGTTTTTAAATGGCACCCAGAATTATGTTGCAGGAAGCACAATTTCACATCATTCTGGGTCCATTTGTGTGAAAACAAGGTCCAATCAGGCTGAAACGTTACAAGAAGGTAGAATCTATTGAGTTGTAATTGATCTGAACGTTTCGTGATGATCGCACATTCCTATAGGGGGTGAAACCATGTCCCAAAGGTCACCGGGCCTGGTGTCACTTTAAAGAAGTAGTCCAGTTACACATTTGTGGGCTTATAACTTGGCTTCTGAATGTCCTAGAGGGATCAGGTTTGTTTTAATGTACTCCAACCAACAGCCCCTACAACCACAAAAAGGAATGAAGTCATTAGCACTTATGGTTTGTAAATGGCACCCAGAATTATGTTGCACGAAGCACAATTTCACATCATTCTGGGTCCATTTGTGTGAAAACAAGGTCCAATTCAGGCTGAAACGCTACAAGAATGTAGAATATATTGAGTTGTAAGTGATCTGAACATTTCAAGATGATCGCACATTCCTATAGGGGGTAAAACCATGTCCCAAAGGTCACCGGGCCTGGTGTCACTTTAAAGAAGTAGTCCAGTTACACCTTTGTGGGCTTATAACTTGGCTTCTGAATATCCAAGAGAGGTTAGGTTTGTTTTAGTGTACTCCAATCAAAAGCCCCTACAACCACAAAAAGGAATGGAGTCATTAGCACTTATGGTTTGTAAATGGCACCCAGAATTATGTTGCACGAAGCACAATTTCACATCATTCTGGGTTCATTTGTGTGAAAACAAGTTCCAATCAGTCTGAAACGTTACAGGAAGGTAGACTCTATTGAGTTGTAAGTGATCTGAACGTTTCATGATGATAGCACTTTCCTAAGGGGGTCAAACCATGTCCCAAAGGTCACCGGATCTGGTGTCAATTTAAAGAAGTAGTCCAGTTACACATTTGTGGGCTTATAACTTGGCTTCTGAATGTCCTAGAGAGATCAGGTTTGTTTTAATGTACTCCAATCAACAGCCCCTACAACCACAAAAAGGAATGGAGTCATTAGCACTTATGGTTTGTAAATGGCACCCAGAATTATGTTGCACAAAGCACAATTTCACATCATTCTGTGTCCATTTGTGTGAAAACAAGGTCCAATCAGGCTGAAACGCTACTGGAAGGTAGAATCTATTGAGTTGTAAGTGATCTGAACGTTTCATGATGATAGCACTTTCCTAAGGGGGTCAAACCATGTCCCGAAAGTCACCGGATCTGGTGTCAATTTAAAGAAGTAGTCCAGTTACACATTTGTGGGCTTATAACTTGGCTTCTGAATGTCCTAGAGAGATCAGGTTTGTTTTAGTGTACTCCAATCAACATCCCCTACAACCACAAAAAGGAATGGAGTCATTAGCACTTACGGTTTGTAAATGGCACCCAGAATTATGTTGCACGAAGCACATTTTCACATCATTCTGGGTCCATTTGTGTGAAAACAAGGTCCAATCAGGCTGAAACGTTACAGGAAGGTAGAATCTATTGAGTTGTAAGTGATCTGAACGTTTCATGATGATAGCACTTTCCTAAGGGGGTCAAACCATGTCCCAAAGGTCACCAGGTCTGATGTCAATTTAAAGAAGTAGTCCAGTTACACATTTGTGGGCTTATAACTTGGCTTCTGAATGTCCTAGAGAGATCAGGTTTAATTTAGTTTTTTCCAATCAACAGCCCCTACAACCACAAAAATGAATGGAGTCATTAGCACTTATGGTTTGTAAATGGTACCCAGAATTATGTTGCACGAAGCACAATTTCACATCATTCTGGGTCCATTTGTGAGAAAACAAGGTCCAATCATGCTGAACCGTTACAGGAAGGTAGAATCTATTCAGTTGTAAGTGATCTGAACGTTTAATGATGATAGCACTTTCCTAAGGGGGTCAAACCATGCCCCAAGGGTCACCGGATCTGGTGTCAATTTAAAGAAGTAGTCCAGTTACACATTTGTGTGCTTATAACTTGGCTTCTGAATGTCCTAGAGAGATCAGGTTTGTTTTAATGTACTCCAACCAACATCCCCTACAACCACAAAAAGGAAAGGAGTCATTCGCACTTATGGTTTGTAAATGGCACCCAGAATTATGTTGCACGAAGCACAATTTCACATCATTCTGGGTCCATTTGTGTGAAAACAAGGTCCAATCAGGCAGAAACATTACAGGAAGGTAGATTCTATTGAGTTGTAAGTGATCTGAACGTTTAATGATGATAGCACTTTCCTAAGGGGGTCAAACCATGTCCCAAAGGTCACCGGATCTGGTGTCATATTAAAGAAGTAGTCCAGTTACACATTTGTGGGCTTATAACTTGGCTTCTGAATGTCCTAGAGAGATCAGGTTTGTTTTAGTGTACTCCAATCAACAGCTCCTACAACCACAAAAAGGAATGGAGTCATTAGCACTTATGGTTTTTAAATGGCACCCAGAATTATGTTGCACGAAGCACAATTTCACATCATTCTGGGTTCATTTGTGTGAAAACAAGGTCCAATCAGGCTGAAACGTTACAAGAAGGTAGAATCTATTGAGTTGTAAGTGATCTGAACGTTTCGTGATGATCGCACATTCCTATAGGGGGTCAAACCATGTCCCAAAGGTCACCGGATCTGGTGTCAATTTAAAGAAGTAGTCCAGTTACACATTTGTGGGCTTATAACTTGGCTTCTGAATGTCCTAGAGAGATCAGGTTTGTTTTAATGTACTCCAATCAACAGCCCCTACAACCACAAAAAGGAATGGAGTCATTAGCACTTATGGTTTGTAAATGGCACCCAGAATTATGTTGCACAAAGCACAATTTCACATCATTCTGTGTCCATTTGTGTGAAAACAAGGTCCAATCAGGCTGAAACGCTACTGGAAGGTAGAATCTATTGAGTTGTAAGTGATCTGAACGTTTCATGATGATAGCACTTTCCTAAGGGGGTCAAACCATGTCCCGAAAGTCACCGGATCTGGTGTCAATTTAAAGAAGTAGTCCAGTTACACATTTGTGGGCTTATAACTTGGCTTCTGAATGTCCTAGAGAGATCAGGTTTGTTTTAGTGTACTCCAATCAACAGCCCCTACAACCACAAAAAGGAATGGAGTCATTAGCAATTATGGTTTGTAAATGGTACCCAGAATTATGTTGCACGAAGCACAATTTCACATCATTCTGGGTCCATTTGTGAGAAAACAAGGTCCAATCATGCTGAACCGTTACAGGAAGGTAGAATCTATTCAGTTGTAATTGATCTGAACGTTTCATGATGATAGCACTTTCCTAAGGGGGTCAAACCATGTCCCAAAGGTCACCGGATCTGGTGTCAATTTAAAGAAGTAGTCCAGTTACACATTTGTGGGCTTATAACTTGGCTTCTGAATGTCCTAGAGAGATCAGGTTTGTTTTAGTGTACTCCAATCAACATCCCTACAACCTCAAAAAGGAATGGAGTCATTAGCACTTATGGTTTTTAAATGTCACCCAGAATTATGCTGCACTAAGCACAATTTCACATCATTCTTGGTTCATTTGTGTGAAAACAAGGTCCAATTAGGCTGAAACGTTACAGGAAGGTAGAATCTATTGAGTTGTAAGTGATCTGAACGTTTCATGATGATAGCACTTTCCTAAGGGGGTCAAACCATGTCCCAAAGGTCACCGGATCTGGTGTCAATTTAAAGAAGTAGTCCAGTTACACATTTGTGTGCTTATAACTTGGCTTCTGAATGTCCTAGAGAGATCAGGTTTGTTTTAATGTACTCCAACAAACAGCCCCTACAACCACAAAAAGGAAAGGAGTCATTGGCACTTATGGTTTTTAAATGGCACCCAGAATTATGTTGCACGAAGCACAATTTCACATCATTCTGGGTTCATTTGTGTGAAAACAAGGTCCAATCAGGCTGAAACGTTACAAGAAGGTAGAATCTATTGAGTTGTAAGTGATCTGAACGTTTCGTGATGATCGCACATTCCTATAGGGGGTTAAACCATGTCCCAAAGGTCACCGGATCTGGTGTCAATTTAAAGAAGTAGTCCAGTTACACCTTTGTGGGCTTATAACTTGGCTTCTGAATGTCCTAGAGAGATCAGGTTTGTTTTAGTGTACTCCAATCAACAGCCCCTACAACCACAAAAAGGAATGGAGTCATTAGCACTTATGGTTTGTAAATGGCACCCAGAATTATGTTGCACAAAGCACAATTTCACATCATTCTGGGTCCATTTGTGTGAAAACAAGGTCCAATCAGGCTGAAACGCTACAGGAAGGTAGAATCTATTGAGTTTTAAGTGATCTGAACGTTTCATGATGATAGCATTTTCCTAAGGGGGTCAAACCATGTCCCAAAGGTCACCGGATCTGGTGTCAATTTAAAGAAGTAGTCCAGTTACACATTTGTGGGCTTATAACTTGGCTTCTGAATGTCCTAGAGAGATCAGGTTTGTTTTAGTGTACTCCAATCAACAGCCCCTACAACCACAAAAAGGAATGGAGTCATTAGCACTTAAGGTTTGTAAATGGCACCCAGAATTATGTTGCACGAAGCACAATTTCACATCATTCTGGGTCCATTTGTGTGAAAACAAGGTCCAATTCAGGCTGAAACGCTACAAGAAGGTAGAATATATTGAGTTGTAAGTGATCTGAACATTTCAAGATGATCGCACATTCCTATAGGGGGTAAAACCATGTCCCAAAGGTCACCGGGCCTGGTGTCACTTTAAATAAGTAGTCCAGTTACACCTTTGTGGGCTTATAACTTGGCTTCTGAATATCCTAGAGAGGTTAGGTTTGTTTTAGTGTACTCCAATCAACAGCCCCTACAACCACAAAAAGGAATGGAGTCATTAGCACTTATGGTTTGTAAATGGCACCCAGAATTATGTTGCACGAAGCACAATTTCACATCATTCTGGGTTCATTTGTGTGAAAACAAGTTCCAATCAGTCTGAAACGTTACAGGAAGGTAGACTCTATTGAGTTGTAAGTGATCTGAACGTTTCATGATGATAGCACTTTCCTAAGGGGGTCTAACCATGTCCCAAAGGTCACCGGATCTGGTGTCAATTTAAAGAAGTAGTCCAGTTACACATTTGTGGGCTTATAACTTGGCTTCTGAATGTCCTAGAGAGATCAGGTTTGTATTAGTGTACTCCAATCAACATCCCCTACAACCACAAAAAGGAATGGAGTCATTAGCACTTACGGTTTGTAAATGGCACCCAGAATTATGTTGCACGAAACACAATTTCACATCATTCTGGGTCCATTTGTGTGAAAACAAGGTCCAATCAGGCTGAAACGTTACAGGAAGGTAGAATCTATTGAGTTGTAAGTGATCTGAACGTTTCATGATGATAGCACTTTCCTAAGGGGGTCAAACCATGTCCCAAAGGTCACCAGGTTTGATGTCAATTTAAAGAAGTAGTCCAGTTACACATTTGTGGGCTTATAACTTGGCTTCTGAATGTCCTAGAGAGATCAGGTTTAATTTAGTGTACTCCAATCAACAGCCCCTACAACCACAAAAATGAATGGAGTCATTAGCACTTATGGTTTGTAAATGGTACCCAGAATTATGTTGCACGAAGCACAATTTCACATCATTCTGGGTCCATTTGTGAGAAAACAAGGTCCAATCAGGCTGAAACGTTACAGGAAGGTAGAATCTATTGAGTTGTAAGTGCTCTGAACATTTCATGATGATAGCACTTTCCTAAGGGGGTCAAACCATGTCCCAAAGGTCACCGGATCTGGTGTCAATTTAAAGAAGTAGTCCAGTTACACATTTGTGGGCTTATAACTTGGCTTCTCAATGTCCTAGAGAGATCAGGTTTGTTTTAATGTACTCCAACCAACAGCCCCTACAACCACAAAAAGGAATGTAGTCATTAGCACTTATGGTTTGTAAATGGCACCCAGAATTATGTTGCACGAAGCACAATTTCACATCATTCTGGGTCCATTTGTGTGAAAACAAGGTCCAATCAGGCTGAAACGTTACAGGAAGGTAGAATCTATTGAGTTGTAAGTGATCTGAACGTTTCATGATGATAGCACTTTCCTAAGGGGGTCAAACCATGTCCCAAAGGTCACCGGATCTGGTGTCAATTTAAAGAAGTAGTCCAGTTACACATTTGTGGGCTTATAACTTGGCTTCTGAATGTCCTAGAGAGATCAGGTTTGTTTTAGTGTACTCATATCAACATCCACTACAACCTCAAAAAGGAATGGAGTCATTAGCACTTATGGTTTTTAAATGGCACCCACAATTATGCTGCACTAAGCACAATTTCACATCATTCTGGGTTCATTTGTGTGAAAACAAGGTCCAATCAAGCTGAAACGTTACAAGAAGGTAGAATCTATTGAGTTGTAAGTGATGTGAACGTTTCATGATGATCGCACATTCCTAAGGGGGTCAAACCATGACCCAAAGGTCACCGGATCTGGTGTCAATTTAAAGAAGTAGTCCAGTTACACATTTGTGGGCTTATAACTTGGCTTCTGAATGTCCTAGAGAGATCAGGTTTGTTTTAGTGTACTCCAATCAACATCCCCTACAACCTCAAAAAGGAATGGAGTCATTAGCACTTATGATTTTTAAATGGCACCCAGAATTATGCTGCACTAAGCACAATTTCACATCATTCTGGGTTCATTTGTGTGAAAACAAGGTCCAATCAGGCTGAAACGTTACAGGAAGGTAGAATCTATTGAGTTGTAAGTGATCTGAACGTTTCATGATGATAGCACTTTCCTAAGGGGGTCAAACCATGTCCCAAAGGTCACCGGATCTGGTGTCAATTTAAAGTAGTCCAGTTACACATTTGTGGGCTTATAACTTGGCTTCTGAATGTCCTAGAGAGATCAGGTTTGTTTTAATGTACTCCAACCAACAGCCCCTACAACCACAAAAAGGAATGGAGTCATTAGCACTTATGGTTTGTAAATGGCACCCAGAATTATGTTGCACGAAGCACAATTTCACATCATTCTGGGTCCATTTGTGTGAAAACAAGGTCCAATCAGGCTGAAACGTTACAAGAAGGTAGAATCTTTTGAGTTGTAAGTGATCTGAACGTTTCATGATGATCGCACATTCCTATAGGGGGTCAAACCATGTCCCAAAGGTCACCGGATCTGGTGTCAATTTAAAGAAGTAGTCCAGTTACACATTTGTGGGCTTATAACTTGGCTTCTGAATGTCCTAGAGAGAACAGCTTTGTTTTAGTGTACTCCAATCAACAGCCCCTACAACCACAAAAAGGAATGGAGTCATTAGCACTTATGGTTTTGAAATGGCACCCAGAATTATGTTGCACGAAGCACAATTTCACATCATTCTGGGTTCATTTGTGTGAAAACAAGGTCCAATCAGGCAGAAACATTACAGGAAGGTAGATTCTATTGAGTTGTAAGTCATCTGAACGTTTAATGATGATAGCACTTTCCTAAGGGGGTCAAACCATGTCCCAAAGGTCACCGGATCTGGTGTCATTTTAAAGAAGTAGTCCAGTTACACATTTGTGGGCTTATAACTTGGCTTCTGAATGTCCTAGAGAGATCAGGTTTGTTTTAGTGTACTCCAATCAACAGCCCCTACAACCACAAAAAGGAATGGAGTCATTAGCACTTATGGTTTGTAAATGGCACCCAGAATTATGTTGCACAAAGCACAATTTCACATCATTCTGGGTCCATTTGTTTGAAAACAAGGTCCAATCAGGCTGAAACGCTACAGGAAGGTAGAATCTATTGAGTTGTAAGTGATCTGAACGTTTCATGATGATAGCATTTTCCTAAGGGGGTCAAACCATGTCCCAAAGGTCACCGGATCTGGTGTCAATTTAAAGAAGTAGTCCAGTTACACATTTGTGGGCTTATAACTTGGCTTCTGAATGTCCTAGAGAGATCAGGTTTGTTTTAGTGTACTCCAATCAACAGCCCCTACAACCACAAAAAGGAATGGAGTCATTAGCACTTATGGTTTTTAAATGGCACCCAGAATTATGTTGCACGAAGCACAATTTCACATCATTCTGGGTTCATTTGTGTGAAAACAAGGTCCAATCAGGCTGAAATGTTACAGGACGGTAGAATCTATTGAGTTGTAAGTGATCTGAACGTTTCATGATGATAGCACTTTCCTAAGAGGGTCAAACCATGTCCCAAAGGTCACCGGATCTGGTGTCATTTTAAAGTAGACCAGTTACACATTTGTGTGCTTATAACTTGACTTCTGAATGTCCTAGAGAGATCAGGTTTGTTTTAGTGTACTCAAATCAACAGCTCCTACAACCACAAAAAGGAATGGAGTCATTATCACTTACGGTTTGTAAATGGCACCCAGAATTTTGTTGCACGAAGCACAATTTCTCATCATTCTGGGTCCATTTGTGTGAAAACAAGGTCCAATCAGGCTGAAACGTTATAGGAAGGTAGAATCTATTGAGTTGTAAGTGATCTGAACGTTTCATGATGATAGCACTTTCCTAAGGGGGTCAAACCATGTCCCAAAGGTCACCAGATCTGATGTCAATTTAAAGAAGTAGTCCAGTTACACATTTGTGGGCTTATAACTTGGCTTCTGAATGTCCTAGAGAGATCAGGTTTAATTTAGTGTACTCCAATCAACAGCCCCTACAACCACAAAAATGAATGGAGTCATTAGCACTTATGGTTTGTAAATGGTACCCAGAATTATGTTGCACGAAGCACAATTTCACATCATTCTGGGTCCATTTGTGAGAAAACAAGGTCCAATCAGGCTGAAACGTTACAGGAAGGTAGAATCTATTCAGTTGTAAGTGATCTGAACGTTTCATGATCATAGCACTTTCCTAAGGGGGTCAAACCATGTCCCAAAGGTCACCGGATCGGTGTCAATTTAAAGAAGTAGTCCAGTTACACATTTATGGGCTTATAACTTGGCTTCTGAATGACCTAGAGAGATCAGGTTTGTTTTAGTGTACTCCAATCAACATCCCCTACAACCTCAAAAAGGAATGGAGTCATTAGCACTTATGGTTTTTAAATGGCACCCAGAATTATGCTGCACTAAGCACAATTTCACATCATTCTGGGTTCATTTGTGTGAAAACAAGGTCCAATCAGGCTGAAACGTTACAGGAAGGTAGAATCTATTGAGTTGTAAGTGATCTGAACGTTTCATGATGATAGCACTTTCCTAAGGGGGTAAAACCATGTCCAAAAGGTCACCGGATCTGGTGTCAATTTAAAGAAGTAGTCCAGTTACACATTTGTGGGCTTATAACTTGGCTTCTGAATGTCCTAGAGAGATCAGGCTTGTTTTAATGTACTCCAACCAACAGCCCCTACAACCACAAAAAGGAATGGAGTCATTAGCAATTATGGTTTGTAAATGGCACCCAGAATTATGTTGCACGAAGCACAATTTCACATCATTCTGGGTCCATTTGTGTGAAAACAAGGTCCAATCAGGCTGAAACGTTACAAGAAGGTAGAATCTATTGAGTTGTAAGTGATCTGAACGTTTCATGATGATCACACATTCCTATAGGGGGTCAAACCATGTCCCAAAGGTCACCGGATCTGGTGTCAATTTAAAGAAGTAGTCCAGTTACACATTTGTGGGCTTATAACTTGGCTTCTGAATGTCCTAGAGAGATCAGGTTTGTTTTAGTGTACTCCAATCAACAGCCCCTACAACCACAAAAAGGAATGGAGTCATTAGCACTAATGGTTTGTAAATGGCACCCAGAATTATGTTGCACGAAGCATAATTTCACATCATTCTGGGTCCAATTGATTTAAAACAAGGTCCAATCAGGCT